>NC_143396.1:93488342-94169342 GCF_052110815.1 Crocodylus siamensis | reverse complement strand
TAGTATTATTGTTCCATTGTTTCTCTCATGTCCTCATTTATGTTGCAGTTACAAGATCATCATAAGCTTTTTACTACCCCACTTCCTAAATGTGACCTTGTGATAAAAATGTGAACTTTTATGTGTTCAGCATTAATTAAGAGGAGGTATGTACTTAAGTAATTTAAATTGTAAGTGATGCTTAGACTCTGTGAATAGTTTTGGGTTCATCATTTATTGTTCAATTCCCAGTAATGAAGACACTATATGTATATTGGAATAAGTACTTTGTACCACAGGGCCCATTTACGTTTTTTTTAGATAATTTATTTAGGTCATATATCTTTATTTTCTATTTGAGTATTCCATACAAATGATTATATCACACAAGCAGTGCTGTGACCTCACTGAAGGATCAAGAAGGATGAGAATTATGGGTGTTTGGACTAAACTGTATGTATTTAGTATATAATAACTATTTGATTTTAATCAAAGAGAATGCTATTGGGAAATGTGGAAATGGAGGTTAATTAATATATATGTCCATTTTTCTTAATATGAAATTACCTTTTTAAAGCCTTTAATCTATAACAGGGGTTGGCAACCTTTTGCCACAGCTGGCTGCTGCTTGCGACGCAGCATCCACAGTGTGCTGCACTCCTGCTTTCCCCTCTCCTTCTCCCTTTCCCTCTTCCTCAGCAATCAGCAGGTGCTACAAAGGGAATAGATCAAAAAAGGCAGGTGGTAGGACCCTGGGGTTGCTGCTTCTGCTACAGTAGAGAGAATAAACTGAGCAAGGCCAGCTATAGGACCCTGGGGATACCTTCCCTGCTACTCCGTCTGAAGTGTGCTGCTGATTTCCTGAGCTGCTGTGGGCCAGATCCAGTCTGTTTACAGGCTGGATCTGGCCTACAGAACATAGGTTGCCAACCCTTGATCTATAACCCTTTGCTAATAAACCATTTTTCTTGTTTAGTTCTCTACTGGTGCCACTGTTTTCCCATGTAGAATAAGTATAATTTTGTATACAGCACACACCATTTTGTATAAGTGTATACATTTTGTATACGTGCTTAGTTTAAGTCATTTAATTCCTGTTAACTGTTTGGGTCCGCTCTGTACCACAGTAAGTGGAAGCTGTTGGTTAATGAACATGTAGACGTGCCTGCTCAGATTTAATGTGCTGTAGTTACTGCACATTAAGTTCAGTCCTTGGTTAACCAATGTTTTTTAGTGATGCTTACTGCGCAATAGCGCAATACTACTGCATAGTAGCATATTAGAATGTTTTTTGTCTGGTGTGCTACTGAGCAGTGTTATTACACTATTACTACTTAATTAATGACTTGCGTAGACACACCCAGTAAAATTTACCTGGCTTAACTTCCATTTATAGCAGAAGAGAGCAGACACATGGAACAGTCTGTGGGAATCAGATGATAAGATAGTACATTCATCTGTCCATGTCTTCAGAATCATTAAACATAAACATAAAACTGTGAACAATCACTGCTCTAAAACGCATGCAAGTATGTGAAATAAAGTTTTTAATCTGAACCCTTAAAGAAACCTTAAAAGTATAGGCTGAATACCAGAAGTAATTAAAAACAGGTGAATGAAAAAAAATGCATGGTTTTATTTTCAAGTTTCACTTGCTCCATTTTCAAAAATATCCTGTAGATTGGGTGAAAGTTGTTGTAGTTCAGTTAGGGGTATTATGAAGTGATACTGTTTTTGATACTTTATGAAATAAACATAAAATAATATTTACTACTTCTTTCCCACTGCTATGATTTAACCTTTCAAAATATTTGACAGAATGTGGCAACTTTGTGAGAAATAAGACCAAAGGTATTAACATTTTTTGATTTTAATTTGAGGTCTTCAGTTAAAAAAACCAATACGTGATAGTAAACTGAAGACAATGAGGCCACAGATTTCTTCATAAACACATTTGGGTAGATTTTTAAAGGCATAATGTGAGTTTTATATTTAACTTCCACCTAGTTTCAGTATGATTCAGGTATTTTTTATCTTTTGGAAATGTCTTATCTTCTATTGTAACCAAGGAGATGAGCAGATATTTGTGTCTGATATTTTTGTCTTGAAAGTTCAGTCCGTGGCCTCTGGATCACTCGCCAAGATGAGTGTATTAAAGACACCAATCTCAAGTTCTGTACGGTGTTGGGATTTTTCATCTCCCAAAGCTGAAAAATATTTCAGTTCACTTTATACTTGCATGGTATTTTTGTAAAGTAGGAAAAATGATTTTCTTCCTTTGAAAATTCCCTTGGTAAACTCAGACTAAATGGTTTTTATATGTCTGCCACCCAAAATACAGTTTTCTGAAAAAATGCTGAGAAATTGTTTAACACACGGAATTCCAGCAATATGCACAGGTTTTCCTGAAGAAAGGGGAGAGATAAAGCAGGAAAAAAGGAACACTTAAATACCAAAAATGGCTGACACAAGAAAAAGGTTTCACTATACAGTTTGCAAATGCTGATTATCTTTTCATGTTAATTAGATGCAGGAGAATGTGCAGAGGGAACAGTGGTTTCGTGCTTTTGTCACAGTTTCATCAAACTGATTTTGTCAGCACTGGAGCAGAACCCTTGCCACATCAGTTTGAGTGCTCATTAGGCAGCCGATTTGTCTGAATCCTCATTAAATTGATGAACTCATTTACTTATGGATGATGACATGTTATAGTGTACAGGGATGTGGTTAGAGATTGGTATCAAGTTGGTTATGTAGACTTGCTTACTAATCTCTTGTTCATATATTTCTGCATTATATTGTTGTATCAGAGTACCATGGAATCACTGGTTTACATAGGGAAAGTATAATGAAATTAGCCAAGGAGTTTAATTTATGCATTTATATGAGTAAGCTATAGCCAGTGATTTAAGTGATCCTTAAATTTGTAGGCTGCTTTCTCTTAATCCCCCTTTATATCACATGTGTATAGTTGTCAGAAAATCATACTCTTTCACAATGAATGGAAATTTCTGTCATTTAATTCATATTATAACTGACATTCAAGAAATGGAACATATCTTGGAAACCTCTTTGGTTATGCATTTAGAAAAGAGGGAAGCCATTAAGAAGAAGGTAGTTGTATGGGGAAGATTTAACAAGTACCATTCTAGAATGCAAGCAGATTGAAAATAGTTACATTACTTCAGATGATGTTTAGGATATCTTTCACTTAATTTTATCATCAAGTCCTGTATAAACAGGTTTAGTTATGATAGACTTCTAGTTCCATGTTTAAATAGAGGTACACTGAAACTTCATCTTAGGCTAACTTGGAAGTACAATGCATGTGCAATACTGGCATAATTAGTGCAAGCTTCAGGTTTCCATCATCTTTTAGCAATATGCTGCTTTTATCTAGATTGGGGATGCCTCAGCTCATGGTATACATTGCCACAAGTGCCCCAGGTGCTCTGTAAAGAGAAGTGCTGGAATGGAGGCAGAGGGCTCAGAGCCTCTGGCTGGGTAGAGCAAAGCAGGGTCAGAATGCTACTGAGAAGAGGAGGTGTCGGGTGTCATCACCAAGAGCCAGGCTCACCCTTCTCTGGCTCTGCAGCTGCTCCTGAATTCAGGACTTTGGATCCTCACTAATATCAAACTGGCATTTTTAGGCCTAGTGATGGGTAACCTAGCTCTTGCAGTGACGGCTCTTTTACAGCAGTGTCCTGCCTAACTCCGATCTATGTGTCTAGGGGCTCTGAACTCCCTTATTTCCATTTGTGTTCCCCAGGGTGCTGACTCTACTGTGTACGTCTCCTTGGGGGCAGCAACCAGAATAGCACTCAGAAATAGGAGGAATGGGGGAGGGCTTCACTTGTGGTATGTCTGTCAGTAAGGTTGGCTACCACAGATCTAGGTGTTCAAACATGCATTAGAAACACCATCTTAAGCATCCATTGTTTGAAAACTTTGCCTTTGGAGGGTATTAATATTGTTAAAACCGGTAGATCTGTTGTGGATAGATGAGTGCCATATGTTCTGGGTTTGGATTTGGTTTGTTTTTAAATCAGAACTTCATATTCCATGGAAACAAGGTAAAAATGTAGTTGCTAATTTTCAGTCTTTCATGTCAACATATTATCCTCTAACTCTTAAACGGCTAAATTAATGAATTTCAACAGGAGTTGAACTTCCTTTTTCCAGGTCTGATTTTGGTTTTGTGAACACAGAGTAGCATTGAGAGAGTTTGTACGGGCATGAGCAAAGTTCCTGTCACGCACAGATCTGCTTATGACTGAGAGCTGCAAGACGCACAGCGTAAATTTTACATTAGCACCCTCTATCCCTCAATAGACTGATGTTTCAGTTCTGTTTCTGCAATTCCCACATACATGGGGGGGAGGGACAGCCTCCTTTATGATTCATTTTCCCCTTTTCATTCTGACTTCTTTAGCCTTAATATCCTCCATATCCTTCTCCTCCAGTTCTCCCACACCATCTTTTTAACAGCTAATTGTTGACAAATACTTTATGCAAGAGCTGCTTTGGAACTTCCTAGGAGCTATACACAGCTTATGTAAAGGCTTGTGAGCTGTGGTTTTGGCTATCCTACCCTATGTTGTTTGGAGATGAAATAAATTATTATTTGTATTCCCATGTTTCTAGGAGCTCTAATCATGGACAGTTATTCCATTGTGCTAGGTTTTGTTACAAATAGAACAAAAAGGCAGTCTCTCTACCTGAAAGCTTGCAATCTGAGTATAAAACAAAAAAACCCAGATGGATAAAACAAATAGAGAAGCAGAAGGAAACAATAACATGACAGTTAGTAGTATGATAGACAGTAATTCTAGTGCCGTGCTTCTTAACTAGGGTGCCACAGTACCCTGGGGTGCTCTGAAATCTTGTCAAGGTTGTCATGCAATATTAGCATTGTTGGTGTGCAAACATGATTCACAAGATAAACCAGGGATTTCAAATAGGATTTCATAGTTTTAAAAACATTCTGATCCATTGTGGTCTGCTGCAAAGAACTCAGAAAAAAGAATTGATTTATTTTTGTTCTGTAGTAAAAAACACAACAAAACAAGTGAAAACTAAGAGTTGCCATTTTTCAGGGGGCGCTTTGAGTCTGAGGAGGATGAGAACCACTGTCTTAGTGCATCAGTAGTCTTCCTGTTATCAAGTTTTTTGGACATCACGTAACAGGAGAGGTTCAAGAAGGGATCAGAAGGGTGAGGATATGGTTTAGTGAATATTTGTGGGCAGCTTCTCCCAAGTTTTTAAGCGGCAGTGTGGGAAACAACAGAATGGTATGTGTTTGAAAATGTAATGAGTGCTGATGGAAGCTGGAATCATGGGGTGATTGGCGCTGAGAGCTGACCTTTTTAAAGTGAGTAAGGGGTGACAGATAGGGTGGTAATAGTTTATGAAGGGATTTGAAAGAGAAAATAGGGAACTTATATTTGATGCAGTAGACAAAGGGGCAGCCAATAAATGGAAGTTCCACTGGAGAGAGGGGTGCATGTACATCTTTTAAGAGGGAGATTTACTTAGATTGCATACATGCTTACATTCCACATGGAAAGGAGGCCCATTACTTTTTGTCTATGTATGAAAATTAATAATTATTAATAGTATTACAAGAACACATTTATTACAAACATTTATTGCGGTAATAAAATATGCCTAACCTCCCTTCTTCAAGGAAGACAGAATTATGGTCGGAACTTGATCTTCCCAAGACATGCAGAAGATCTGTAGTTAGGTCCCTTTGGGTTATTAAGAAAAAAATGCATGGAAAACTAGAGCAGCAACAAAGTACATTGTTTGTGGCTATATTTATATACATGTACATACATTCTTATGTCATTCCTGAAGCTCTTTGCTTGTCATAGTTTCCTAGAGTTAAAATCTAAAGTAGGAGCAAAATTTTCCTACACAAATGTAAAAATGTAGGACAAAATCTTTTTCTGTGAAGTTGTGTGAAAATTTTCCCATGGGCTTAAATGGGGTTAGGTTTCACCCACAAATTTTAATGTAACAAACAGGTTATAGGTAGCTGTATTATTACAGCACTTGTCTTTTAGTGTGTGGCTGCTTTTGAGAACTGTTGTCCATTTTAGTTAGATGAAGAAGAGTTATAGTTTATAAGGAAGAAGAAAAGTTTAAGAAGTTTTTAGACCCTTACTGATCTTGACATTTTTGTGAAATCATTTAGGATTATAAGATTTTTGCAAAATAGACCCAGGGCATTATATTACTTCAGACTATAAAATTATGATCTATGTTTTATATTACTGGTTTTCTTTTTTTTTCCTATCTATGAGTTTTCCCATTTTTAGTCACTCTGACAGTTATAGACCTCTTTTCTAATGGAGCTTGCATTTGAAGATAAGCCTGCATGTAAACAAATTAACTTTTCTTAAATGGAGAGCAATTTCACCTGCAATAATGTACCAATTCATAAACTATCCCTAGCATTTTTTTAGAAAAAGATAAATGACCCATTGTATAACACTTACTATTAGGCAGACTAGATGTCTCTGTGTTCTAGGAGATAAGGCTCTAGTATTATTACATGCTAATAAAATGAGTTAATGTTTTAGTATCAGAGATAAAAGGACAGTTGGATATATTTAATAACCAAACTGAGAAACACTTAATTTTGGTTGTCTGTAGCAATATAACACAAATTCCCCTGTAAAACAAATTGCACTTTTGGAATATACTTTAATGTGCATTCGACAAAGGAGAAAATGAGGTGATTGAAGTTCAATTTGTAGCATGTTATTAACCATTTCCGCTTGACTAGATGAGTAAAAGGATAATGGATGAGGGTTTTATTATTGCCTTTCTGGTAAAATGAAGTGGTATAAAAGATAAGGTGATGAGATTAATGAACATAAGGAAAAGGAGTAATCAATCAAACTCCAACAGGGAGATGAGATGACAGTACTTAAGATTTGCAAGAATACGCACTTTAAAAAAGTGGACTTTATCAATATGGGCATTGTGTGTGTGGAACAGTGAGAAGCAAACAGTTGCCATTTTTAGATATTTTGCTATTTTCAGTAGGTTCCTTAGCTAAAATTTTAAACCTAGTGCTTGAACCACATCTAAGTTCATGATGAGGTATCTGATTTTGTTTTATTTAATTAAATATTATTTTAAAATCCATATAATAGTAAATTGAAATAGAAGAGATGCAAAATTTGCCAAGTGTAGGCAATACTGTATCACTCAAGTGATTACTGCATGATGCAGCTGAGAAGTGTGTGTGAATACATGTTAAAGTTACTGTACATGTTAGTGATGAGAGTTTTACTATTTTACCTAACCATAAAATTAAATCCTTTTAGACAGACTATCTTTCCATACTGCTGGAGGAGGTGTGCATTGTCCCTTTATCTCCAGTCCTTAAAAATGGGATTTCTGAGTCCTCTTTCTCTTCAAGTCCTCTGTACATCTCATTAATCTAAGAAATCATTAACCTAAGAAATATGAAATCACAGGAATCCTCTGGCACTTCACCCACATTTCAGAGACAGCTTACCCATGCATATTTAGTTCTGTAGTTTGAAGTATTATGTCATGCATTTTCTATATCTACCCCCTCTAAAATGGGACCCCATGTCTAACAAAACTGGAAAAAAAAGTATCATTGCTAATGCCTGATTTTGTATTGCTTAAATAACTTACAAAGGTGCATTTGGAATCATCCATATTGAAATAAGACAACATTTAGAGTGAGCTGTGTTTCAGCCAATTTGAAGAGCTCGTTAGCAGGAACAGTCTTCAAACCACTTGCTCATCAGTTTATTGTGCTTGCTCACTCTTCAGTTTGGCTTTAACTAAAAAAAATTAAAAGAATATTTTTGTAAGTTGAAATGGAGGCATAACTAGGGAAGGGAGGGGGAAGGAATATTACCTACTCCAGGATTCAAAGTCCCCAACTGCTGCTGCCATGGTGTTTGTTGTCTTCCTGATCTAGCTGCTGCAACTGCCAGGGTATAGATTGCTGGTGTGGGAGGGAAGGGGCAAATAGGGGGCACCATTCTGCCATGTTCTACTAAGTTGGCATATGGGTCTAATACCCTGATCATCCACCCCAAGTTATGCTACTGAACTGAAGAACTCAGAAGTAAAAAGTGACTATTTTCTCAATACACCTACCTTTTCTATATTATAGGTTAGACTGTACAAGGAATAAACAATAATGTTTGTTATTCAAGAAGATTATCCATCTTGTATATTTAATGAAACCAAAGTTGTGTTTTTTTTGTGGGGGGGAAAGGGGCATATTTCTTTACTGGGTTAGAGGAACTTAACTGTTAAAATCTTGGATTTCTGTGATGGAAAATAATTTTACAAAAATAATTTTTCTTTCAATTTTAGCTTTCATTAACTAGCCTGATGCATACTGTCTAGAGCTATGTACATTGTAAAGGACAGTTTGTCATCTTTGTTCAGGTTTTTAGGAAATTTGGTAATTGTGAAATGACATAAAGGTTTTGGAATCAAGATTCCAGTTGGGAAGTATCGGTAGATGTTTCAGAATGGATCCTTGTGCAAAATTTCAATTCTGTGTAGCTCCTTTTTGTTCTCTTTTAGTGTTAGAACTCAGAGACCTTTGCTGGGGTCATGTTTGTGGAGCTCTCCAGAGCTGTTGGTTTACCTCAAAGAGGTTACTGGGGAAGCTCCTTTCTTCATAACCATTGTTTTCTAATCTGTGGGTAGACTGCAATTACAAGATGCACTTCCATTGTCCACTGGGTGAACAAGAATTCTGCTCAAGTTTCTCTGCTGACAGCATTTCTTTGATAAGTTTAGGTACTCTTTTGGGCAGCTGCTCTTTGCTAACCTGGTGATTAAAAACAGCTATAAATAAGTCGCGTGCAGTTGTGGAAGAGTTACTTCTATGCTTGAGTTCTATAGGGCTGGCATATGTCCTGCAGAGTGAGGGATAGGAAGAGGAGACTTAGATGCAGTGTATGATGCCACTTACGGGCAGGCCCTGTAAGCCTGTCGTAACTACATAGGAACTCCTCCAGCTACTCCAACAGCAAAACGGTTTTGATTCATGCATGAGCCCAGAATCTGAGTAACACAAATGTGGCATAAAAACAATCTTTGCCTCCTGTACCTTGTACAAGCAGCCATACCACTGTGTGTTTCTTCATTTATGAAATGCATTAAAGATAAGATCCATAGAAGTGTGACTTGTTAGATTGGCAGCTTTGGAGACTGATTTTTCTCTTTTCCTTCAAGAGATATATCCGCATTTCTCTGTATGGGCTGGGTTTCCATTCATTAATTGAGCAGAGGCAGTCTTTTATAGTGACCTGCACTCTAGCTTCCTGCCAGCTGTTTTCTCTCTCCTCCCCTCTGCCCACCAGTGAGGAGATATGAAGGTAGTTTAAAAGCCATCTCCTTAAAAATACTTGTTTTCTAGTACTGCGTCCTTCCCATCTCTTCTCTTTTTTTTCCTCAGTTGTTCCTTTCACTTCACCTCTTCTTGTCAAAATAGATTAAAATGTCAGATACTGAGAGCTGCCACTGTTGTGGGTGCAAGAATATTTCTACCATTTGAAGTACTCGTTGCTATCGCTGCCTGAATGTGTTCTTGTTAGGTAATATATTGACTGGAGCCCATGGGAGGGCATGTGTCCTCTAAAGTAGCAAAACAGACAGCTGCAGCTCCTAACAACAGGATATTTGGCATGGAACCAACTTAAATAAAAAACCCTAACACAGCTGGAAGAAGCAAACCAGTCTGCTCTGCCTTAAAAGAAAAAAGTGAAAAAGGCAAGTAAAGCCAAATGCATATAATTTAAGAATAATTCTCATAAAGGAAACTAAGCAAGTAAGCATTCGTTTCTAAGATGTGATAGGGGAAAGTAGAGGTCTTTCTCTGCACTCTGTGCACCATTTAGGTACATCCTTCTTTGTACCCTTCTCACTCCAAGCCTGCAATGCTGTGGTTGTGGCTAGCCCTGGGATTAGCCTGGCAACTTACTTATTCTTGAGGTTCTTCATTCCCTAGAGAGAAGCCAGTATCATCTGGTAAAGATTATCTCGAAAGCAATGTGTACTAGAAATTTAGTTAAGGAAAGAAGGAAGGAAGGCTAACCATATAAAAAGTATACAATATATAAAAGTATAAAAGAACACACTAAAGAGAACTGAAGTTTTCTTTCTCCACATGTATGTACCAAAATCTTCACTGTATTCCCCTGACAGTTACACCAGGTCCTATGAAAGGTTTAAGAAACACAGTAATTAATATAAGATTCATAAGAAGCTCCTCCTGAATTCCTTCAAACCCCTCTTCAGACATTATAGTCTTTTTAAAGTAGGCAAAGAACCTCTAGATGTGGTTCTGAGGCAGTTTCTTTCTCCCTTTTCTCCTTTGTAGTGTCATAATGGCAATTTGAGATGGAACTGGTGCATCCACTAGAAGAAGTCAAGAAACAGCCTGGGCTTCTGGTTAGTGTTGAAATTTTAAGTGTAATCAAGTCTTAATGGCGGTAGACATGAGAAGGCAGTTACCTATGCAAGGACAGCATTAACTGTTACAAACTGTTACAAACCCCATGCTCCTTATTCATGTGGGCACCAATGACACGGCTCGGAGCACCCCCAGCCAGGTCATGAGGCGCTACAGGGAGTTGGGAGCGGGGCTTAGGGGTCTGGGAGCTCAGGTGGTGTTTTCCTCGATCCTCCCAGTCTCGGGCTATGGGCTGAGGAGGGAGAGGAGGATCCACGCGGTGAACCAAAGACCGCGGCGCTGGTGTTATCGGGAAGGCTTTGGCTTCCATGACCACAGCCCGCTCTTTGGAGAGAGAGGCAGCGAGCTGCTGGGAAGAGATGGCCTCCACCTCTCTCCCCTGGGGAGAAGGCTCTTCTCAGCCAGGCTGGCTGACCTGCTCCACTGCGCTTTAAACTAAGCCTGCTGGGGGATGGGGGGACTACTGCCCCTGCTGGCCCGCTGAACGGCCCTTGCAAAGCCAGCAGGCCAGGGCACTTAAGGGAGCCCACCCCTGCCCCAGCCCTGACACAATCTGTGGGCAAGGCAAGAGCCCCCAAGGGCACACTTGCCTGCCTGTACACTAATGCCAGGAGCCTGGGCAACAAGCAGGACGAGCTCGTCCTCCTGCTCAGTGCAAAGAAATATGATGTCATTGGGATAACGGAGACCTGGTGGGACTCCACCCATGACTGGACCACGGGTATAGAGGGCTATACCCTATACAGGAGGGATCATATTGACAAAAGGGGCGGGGGTGTAGCTCTCTATGTGAAGGAAAGCTACATGTCCCTGCAAGCTGATGTTGGCGACCGGCATGGACAACTAGAGACCCTCTGGGTAAAAATTCGTGGGGAATTCGGCACAGGGGACACAATGGTGGGAGTCTGTTACAGACCTCCCACTCAAAGTCCTGAGCTTGACCAGGAGTTCGCCCGGGAACTGACTGAGGCCGGTTGCTCCAGGACCTTGGTTGTCACGGGTGACTTCAATTACCTGGACATCTCATGGGAAGCTCACTCAGCTAAATCTGAGCGGGCGCAAAGCTTTCTCTCATGCGTGGATGACCTCTACCTGACTCAAGAAGTCTATGGGCCAACGAGAGGCAAAGCGCTGCTCGACCTGGTACTGGCTATGGGGGACGACCTAATTGGCGACCTAGTGATTGATGGGAAGTTGGGTGACAGTGACCACAAGCTGATCACCTTCACCATCCGCCGTAAAGCTAGCAAGTCAGTCAGCAACACAGAAGTCCTTGACTTCAGAAAAGCCGACTTTGACAAGCTCAAGAGGCTTGTCGGCCAGGCCCTCAGGGACCATGACCCCAGGGAGATGGGAGTTCAAGAAGAGTGGTTGCTTCTCAAGGAAGCGATCCTCAGTGCACAAGCTAAATCTATTCCAACACGGAGGAAAGGCAGCAAGAAGGCACAGCAGCCCCCCTGGCTCTCCAGAGACCTAGCGGACCTACTGTGGCTAAAAAGGAAAGCCTACAAAGGATGGAGGATGGGATTCACCTCCAAGGAGGATTACTCCACGCTGGTCCGGTCCTGCAGGGACCAAACCAGGAAAGCCAAGGCTGCAACTGAACTCCAACTAGCTTCAGGCATCAAGGACAACAAAAAGTCCTTTTTCAGATATGTGGGGAGCCGGAGGAAAAGCAAGGGCAACGTTGGACCCCTGCTAAACCAGATGGGGCAAATGACAACTGACGCCCAGGAAAAAGCCAACCTATTAAATAGGTACTTTGCGTCAGTCTTTCATCAGTCACACGGGATGCCCATGCCTGCTATGGGACAGGGAAATCTGGGTGAGGGGGATCCCCTACCCTCCGTCAATGCTGACCTCGTGAAGGAACACTTTGAGAAGCTGGATACCTTCAAGTCAGCTGGCCCTGACAATCTGCACCCCAGGGTACTCAAGGAGCTGGCGAGCGTCATAGCCCAGCCCCTGGCACGGATCTTTGAAAACTCCTGGCACTCTGGTGTAGTGCCCGAAGACTGGAAGAAGGCCAATGTGGTGCCGATCTTCAAGAAAGGGAGGAGAGTGGATCCGGCTAACTACAGGCCCATTAGCCTGACTTCTATCCTGGGGAAGATCTTAGAAAAGTTTATTAAGGAGGCCATCCTTGAGGGACTGGCCCAGGCTAACATTCTAAGGGACAGCCAGCACAGGTTTGTTGCGGGTAGGTCTTGTTTGACCAGTTTCATTTCCTTCTATGACCAGGTGACCTATCACCTGGACGAGGGAGAAGAGATTGATGTCATATATCTTGACTTCAGAAAAGCTTTTGATCTGGTATCCCATGATCACCTCTTGGCCAAACTGGCCAGTTGTGGCCTTGGCTCCACCACGATCCGCTGGCTGGGAAATTGGCTTCGTGGTCAGACCCAGAGGGTTATGATTGATGGCAGTCACTCATCATGGTGCCCTGTGACCAGTGGGGTCCCTCAAGGCTCTGTCCTGGGACCCATACTGTTCAACATCTTCATTAACGATGTGGACATTGGAGTTAGGAGTGGACTGGCCAAGTTCGCCGATGACACCAAACTTTGGGGCAAAGCATCCACGCCAGAAGATAGGCGGGTGATCCAGGCTGACCTGGACAAGCTCAGCAAATGGGCAGACGAGAACCTGATGGTTTTTAACACCGAAAAATGCAAGGTTCTCCACCTTGGGAGGAAAAACCTGCAGCACCCTTATAGGCTCGGCAGTGCTACGTTGGTTAGCACTACAGAAGAAAAAGACTTGGGGGTCATCATTGACCACAAGATGAACATGAGCCTGCAATGCGATGCTGCGGCTAGTAAAGCGACCAAAATGCTGGCTTGCATCCATAGATGCTTCTCGAGCAAATCCTGGGACATCATTCTCCCCTTGTACTCGGCCTTGGTGAGGCCGCAGCTGGAGTACTGCGTCCAGTTTTGGGCTCCACAATTCAAAAAGGATGTGGAGAAGCTTGAGAGAGTCCAGAGGAGAGCCACGCGCATGATCAGAGGTCAGGAAAACAGATCTTACGATGACAGGCTGAGAGCCATAGGACTCTTTAGCCTGGAAAAGCGCAGGCTCAGGGGTGATCTGATGGCCACCTATAAGTTTATCAGGGGTGACCACCAGGATCTGGGGGAACGTCTGTTCACCAGAGCGCCCCAAGGGATGACGAGGTCGAACGGTCACAAACTCCTGCAAGACCGTTTCAGGCTGGACATAAGGAAGAATTTCTTTACTGTCCGAGCCCCCAAGGTCTGGAACAGTCTGCCAGCGGAGGTGGTTCAAGCAACTACATTGAACACCTTCAAGAGTAAATTGGATGCTTATCTTGCTGGGATCCTATGACCCCAGCTGACCTCCTGCCCTTTGGGCAGGGGGCTGGACTCAATGATCTCCCGAGGTCCCTTCCAGCCCTAATGTCTATGAAATCTATGAAACTCAAGGAGGAAAATCAGTTCCCAAGAACAGTGCAGTATCTCAGACAAGAAAATGGTTAAGCCTACCAAGGACAGTTTTGTTCATCTAGATACTGGATGGACTGGAAGTTTATGAAGACCAGTTGTTTATATATGAAAAAGTTTCACCTTTACCATCTGCTTTGCATGACTTCAAATATGCTTCAGGATTCTGAGACATGGAATTTAAGGAATTGCTACTCTTCAGCAAGTTGGGGGTGATCAGGGAAGATTTTGATTTCAAGATCCTTAATATCTAGTTCAGGTACGGGAAGTTGGTTAGAGATTCTAACCTTAGTCCTTGCAAACTAACATTTATCCAAAAGTCTTGATCAGGTAGTTGACCTCTAAGAAGTATACTGAAGATGCCCATCATAAAGAGCCTCTGAAGTGCTGCCATGTTTGTTTTTCACAACCTCCTTCCAATATGGAACACTCCTTTGTGAGCATTTGGTGGCATTGTGAATATGTTTACCAGTTTGTTTCATGGTTATACACAAACTCGTTGAGAGCACACTTGTGTTTTTCACTATGACTTTACCTATGAGGATCATCAAGTCTTAGAAGATGTTGACATTTAACTGCACTGATGTATTTGATGGAACACCAATTTGTGTTCAGCTTACAAAAACCAAACTGATGTATAAGCAGCTCACCAGTGTGAATTTGTCATCAGCTGCACCTTACATTATGGCTGGGACAGATGAGATCAACAGTGATTTGCAATTTATGTGCAAGTTTGTGGAAAAGTACCAAAATCCCAAACTGTCATGTTTTTCATACTGTCAAAGTGAATAGGACAGTATATTATTTGTAACCTTCCCAGGAAGCTTTGTTTTCCTGAACTGGCATATCTATCATTTCACAGCTTCTCCTATTGCTTTTGGAAGACATATTCATATGAATTTGTTTTGGAGAACTAGAGGCAAGGGTTATTGCATTTATAAAAAACAGATCTTTGCATCATCAATTTATATTCAGGCAATAATTGTCAATATGGAATCACCTTTTTTCTTTAATCATAATTTTAAATACTGCAAAATGATGCAGAGCTTCTTGACTGAAGTTGACGACAAATTATGGTTTTCACTTTTCAAATAACTGGACTTATAGGTAATGGTTAAACAGCTGGACAAGGAAATGACAGGGAGCAAGAGAAAAGAGGTGGTGTACCAATACATGTACATGCTATTGTAGCTACCCTGTGTAATGACTACTTGACCAGGCCATGGACTGTGGATAGCATCTCAAAGAAATATGTCATAAGACTCATTTTGGTTCCGTCATTCCAAGTGGAAGAAAAATTGTCAATCATTGCTGTCCTATGTGGAGCATTTTACGTTCTCAACTGAAAAGTGTCCTAGGTGGGATTTAGAGTAGCATCAAATTCAAGTTTATTTAATGGTGTGTAAGTTTATGTAGAATAGGTCCATCAATGGCTTTTAATTTATACTGCCTACAAATTAGGACTTCCTAGGCTTCTGAATGCTGGAAGATGAGAGAGAGAGAAGGTAGGGAACAGATCAGTCTGAACTAGCCTTCCATATATTCTGTCCTCCTAAACATCTACTCTACCACTGTGAGAGACAGGATATTGGAATATATGCACCTGGGGTCACACGCAGCAGGAACTTCCTACATTTCTACAGAATCACAATATCCCCATCAATAAGAATGGCTTGTAATAGCACAGAAATGAAGTTTGAATTTGTTTAAAAAACAAAAGTTGTTGCATAATAACTTGAAATATTTTTCAGATAAATAGGATATGTGAAAAGGACATGTATTAAAATATATGTGAAAGGGGAAGAGACTGTCAGCAGGGTTTTTCCCCACATTTCCCTTCCGCATGACAGAGAGAAGGAGGCAGGCTCTGGTGTAGCAATATCACAACTGCCTGAGCCTGCAGATCGACAAGCGAGCTGGAGAGGGAACATTGGGAAAAGAAGACCAGAGGAGTGGTAAGAAACCGCAGGAGAGCTGGAAAAAACTGGGGAGCAGCTTGCTGGAGGGGCGAGGCTGCAGAGAAACCCAGAGGGAGGGGAGAGGAGGCAATAAGTCAGGAGGCAGCCAGCAAGAGTCTGTCGGTGAGAGGTTGGTCCGCCGAGGCAACATGGAGCTGGGAAGCCTCATGTGGTCTGCTCAGGGAGTGGAGCCAGTTATGTGACCCAGTGAAGAGCTGGGAAGCTGCACGTGGCTCACTCAGGGAGCGGAGCTAGTTGTGTGCCCCAGTAAAGAACAACCAGGAAGTTGAATGCAACTCATCATGAGAGCTTAGCTAGCTTTGCGCCCCAGTGAAGAGAGGTCTGGAGGAGGGTCCAGAGCCCCAACAGGACAGGCGGTGTTGGAACTCAGAGGTACCTGGTGGGAAAGAATGGGGACGGGAGCCGGGAGGCAAGAAGAGGCCTGACAGGGAAAACCCATCCCACCCCTGTGACAGGTCTGAACCCAGGAGGGGGCCACCAGGGCAAGAACAGTCCCTATGGAGGACTGAGGCCCTTGAAAGAGGGCAAGGCATGAAACCGCAGATGGCATTGAGGCTGGGAGCAGCAGCTGAAGGGACAGGCACCCAAAGAGGGCCCAATCAGAACAGAGGGCACAGTGAGACGCTGAAGAGCCCCAGAATTCATTTGGTGATGAGGATCCAGTAGCTACAAGAGTATACCAGCAGAGGCTGGTCAACTTAAATTTAAGTTAGTTTTCCTAAGTTATTGTTTAAAGAACTGTACTACACCAAACTGTGATGAGTTTAGTTGTGGGGATGTTAGCCCCAGCCAGGGACCAGTTGAGGACAAGCTGATTGCTGGGGAGCAACTCTTCTACAAGCAATAGGCAGCTCAGGTGAGAGCATATCACCTGGGCAAAGTGAACTCTGAAATATACAGCCCAGGATGTGGTAAGGATGGAGTAAAAGGGAGGTTGGAGCCCCCAAAAGAAACCAAATGAGTAAGTTCTCACAGAACAGCTGCGGGACTGTTTCCCAGGAAGAACATCAAGATGTGGTACATGAGAGGAAACAACCAACAGGTCACGCAGGATCTTACCCTGATGTAGCAAGGAGGTAAGACACTAGGCAAAAAAGGCTTAAAACCCTATAATACCTACCAGCGACAGTATACCAGGTACTGATTAGCCTGTTCATAATTTATAAAATGGAAGTTGCTTTGGAAATTTACTGTATTTCCCATATAAATAAAGTATTCACATTCATGCCTATTGAAGTTTTATCTTTCATTTTCTTTCCTTTGTTTTTTTTTAAGATGGAATTAAACGGTCAGTTTTCATCCCTGCAAAGGGTTGGAGCACTTTAGTACTAGGTGCTGTGGTATATGACAACATAACCTGGAAAGTGAGCAGAGTTAGATAACTTTGTGCCAGCCATAGGTTTTACTATTTACCGTATTTACTCAAATAGATGATCCTGATTATAAGATGACCCCCAATAATTAGATGTTATACACGGAAAAATTATGAATTTGTTATAATTTTCTAGATATAGAACCTAATAATTGGAGGTATGCTTTGAATTTGCCTCCGTCCCATTGTTACAGCAGGGAAAATAAATCTGGGGAGTCAGTCTTTTTGCCCTCTGCCCCGTCCTCCCCAACTTCTCTTTATTGTCAGACCTTGATCTCCCTGAGCACATAAAAAAGTAGGAGCAAATTTGAAAACATTATCTTGAAATAAATGTACCTGCATATGTAGACTCACCCTTTGAGTATTAGAAAACAAACTTAGATCCCCCCCAATGGGGTAGATTATACTTTATTTGCCCACTCTGGGTTTCTTGTGCATCCCACTGAAATATCAAGTGTTGGCTATTGTTGGAATCATATTACTAGACTACATGGGTTAATGTAATCTGTCAATTCTTATATTCTCCCTACAGTAAAATAGTGTTTTTCATGGAGTGCTTTCTCTAATGTGCACACATGTATATATTTAGTGCCTATGTGTGCGTATCTTTAAGATTACTCTTGATAATTCAGACATTTTTTTCTGCACATTTAAATCCATACATAGTCATAAATATCTTCAATTTTTCTGGTGTATTTCCACCTAAGTAAACAGTGGTTCACATTTTAATCTTGAACTCACAACACGGACTACCTGGTACGTTCCTTTAAATACACAATTAATGCTTTTCATCATTAATTTCAATTTATTAGTAAGATATATATTTTAGTTACACCTTGTAGTCGGTTTTTATTTATTGACTATGTGAAGGTTGCATACGTGTAAATGTAAATTCTGTGGCAACTACAAAAAGTGAAACTTTGGCACACTGCACATCATCACCATTCTTCTTCCTTGAGTGGGTAGATTACAGACAGGGTTAGAAAGAACAGAAGAGACAGAAGTTTCAATAGAGATCATGATACTTATTGTACTGTTTCATTTCTTTTTTTCTTTTGACCTTATTGTCCTTGTTGTGTGCAGAATGTTATTACAGGCAAGACAAAAATCACTGCGACTGAGGCAAAGACAGTGGTTGCCTAGAGAGCTGTTTGTCTGACATAGTGTCCTAGAATGCCAATAGGATTTTTTGATTATTTTATATACAGTGAATTTAATGTTTGCAAGTGCGGCTTTGACATCTCGAGAGACTAAAATCCTTGAGAAAGCACTGCTTTCACAAGCCTTCTGCTAATATACCTCAGATGTGTTGAGGAGGGGCATCTTTAGGGGATACTTTTAGTTGTCTCAGTAATAATTATTGTTAATTAGTACTTTGCAGCTTCAAAGTGTTTGGTCTCTCTAAGGCTGAACAAGTGGTAATTATAACTTTCACACATGTTCCCTGAAAGTAGATTGAGACTACCAAATTGTTTCACACATGTCACCAAACAGCCTGTTGGCTAACAGTATGCTTTGGTCTGTACCAGTCTAGCCTGGTTTTGAGTTTGTGATGGAGAGATTGTGAATGGCTAGTGAAAATGAAGTAAATTAAAATCTTTTGGCTGTGTACCTGTAAAATAATACAGAATTACAATTTTAAATTCTAGCTTAAAATTTAGTAGATCTCAAAAGTAGCCTTTCCCAACAGCAAGTAAATAGTTATAAGTCTTCAGATCCTGCAAATCCCAGTCACTGAGCTTGCCTGTACTGAGGCCCCAGACAGGTCTTTTGGGAATTTAGGGCTCCTTACAAGTGCAACAGCACTCTTTTGTCCAAAAGAAATCTGATGCCTCATTTGCAGGGAAGAGTTGTTGCTCCAAATGTTGATCCTTGCAAGGCTAGATGAACCAACTATTCTGAAGTTGCTGAAAAAAACCTAGTATTTGTTTTGTTTTTTTTTTCCCGGTTTTCATAAATTGCCTTAAGTGGTAGTATCTCACTAGCCACCACATCTCATTCTATGTTTAAAAGTTAACATTAAGCATTATTGGCTCCCATGTCCTAGAGTTGTACATCAGGAATCATACATGGTAATCAAGTTACTGCTTCATGCTCCAACCTCTTACCCCAGCCAAAAAATAAAATTGTTCTTACTCAATGTCTCTTGTCCATGTGACTGCCATTCCACTATGGAGCTAAGTTTAAACTGATGATGTAACAATTGATGGCTTTCATCAATTTATACTATCATCAGTCATATCTCTGTTTTGTTGGAGAGAGAGAGTGTGTTAGTTTAGAGTCATCCTCATATCAATGGCAAGGTCTTACGAATGGTCCTGACTACTAGAAACCAGGTAATGCACTGCCTGTTTACATTCTGTAGAAATATTTCCTCTGTGAGGCATTTCCACCTATGAGGCCTCCACTGAAAAGACAACAAGAATATGAATTTTTAAAAACTCTCTAAATAGGTCTGAGTATAAGGTCACCTGCTGTTAACAAATTAATAGCTTCAGAGACTTTGGATTGTATTAATTTTTCATTTTGGGGAGGTATTTCAGTTCCACAAAATAGAAATTAAATACTACCGAGCATTTCTCCACCATTTTTAAAAGCTGCATTTTTTTTCCTACCTCATCATGCATATGCTAGTTTCTGGCTCATGGCAATTTTGGACTTACTTTTAAACAAAAGATTGCTTTTATTTGTATGTTATTTAGTTTGGGTATTCTTCTAAATTAGAGCAGAATTAGAGATAAAACAAATTCCCAACTAGAAGCTGTGAATTATTAATGGGCAGGGGCTTGAGGTATATTAAGCTAGCTCAAATATTACATTATGAAATAGGAATTTCAGTTTGCCGTAAATCTGTCTGCCACAGCAGCTTAGAATAAAATAGTTTTACACATCTAAAGCAACATCAATTTGCCAGTCAGTGCTTCATGTATCAAAGAGTCTTCTGTGAAAATATCAATATCATTGGTTAATATAAATGAAATTAATTTTTAAAGCTGGGCTAAAGGTTGACATCTGAAAAATTGCATTACTTTGCAGAAGAGAAATTTCTGTCTTCTAGTGAAATTTCAGGTCATAAGGGCAAGTAATTTTCACAATCTTCAATGGGAACCAGTGAAATATGAACTTCATTGTCACCTAGCCCCAAAGCGATAAGATAAAATGAGCTGATACATCATTTGCTGTGGTTTTATCATCTCTTCCAGTAATTGGAAGAGAAAACATAAGAGTCCCCCCCTCTCAAGCCCTCCACCACCCACACTCAGACTTAAACCATTTTAGTCTGATCAATACAAAGGTCACATCTCATTTATTTATTTATTTTAAATGTTTTATGCTGGCTAAAACTGTCTAGTGGAACATTAAAGTAATGAATATGTTTAATTGAATTTGTCACCCATGAAAATACTGAATAGAATTGTATATCAGACTGTAGTCGGGGGAAAGACTATTACTAGAATGAAGAATTTAGTGGCTGCTTGAGTAAATATTTGACAATTTATTAAAAACAGAGCATGTTCTTACCTTTTACTCCCTCTGATTTGGTTTCTTATGGTGTGGTGACTGAGATATCAGAAACAAATCTGTGATGTTTCAGAGGAATGGTTCATTTTTAACATTGCTATTAATATGACATCTTCCCTTGAGGCAATTGTATTTGGACTCCTTTAAGCAAGAAGCACCCTAGGAAGACTTTGTTTTCATAACAGTTCAGCAAAACTAGAAATTAAGCGTGACATGAAAAGCAGTGCAAATGGAGAGATAAACGTGAAAATAAATAGTCTCTTAGTTAGCCTAACTTCAGTATTGTGATGAAGATCTAGCATCAGAAAACCTAGATCCTTTGTTTGAGTCTCTGTACAAAGTTGACATAAAGCACTAAGGATGCTTCTACAGTGATCTGAGATTATTTCTTGATTGCAGACTACTAAAATAGAAATGTAAATATCTTATATTTTCTGAACGTATACAACGTATTGATATTTTAAATATAAGTTTCAAAGAGACTTTATTTTGAAAAACAAAAATATGCATGAGTTTATAAAATCAGTTATTTGGTCATTATTTTACTTGTGGTACTTGAATTGCCTAGGATATAAAAGTAATGTTATTATTCAATTACTCTTTCAGTTCTATAACCCATTTGCAGACTTAATTATCTCTAGATGACTCACATTTCCAAGATCAATAATACTTTAAAATGAAATATGCCCTAGTGTTTCTTTTGTTTTAAAATTTAAAGAACAATATTGCTTTTTTTGAAGAAGTGTTTAGTTTTATTATAGAAAATAGCTATGCTGATACTACATCTTAAAAGCTGTAACTTACCATTAGCATGACCTTTTTAATCTTGATAGATACTTTTGATCATGCCCTAAATTTTTCTTAAGCAGTTATTTTGAAGAATAGCTTTTTTTTTCCTAGGACTATTTATGCTCAGGTCACAAGATGGTAGAACAGTGCAGAAACAGGCACTTTGCTGCTGCGAAATTTAGTCATATATTTGCAGCAATGATGCATAATTAAGTAGTTGGTTTGTCTGTGACCTTAAGGTGACAATCTCTGTAGTGTTCAAAATAAAAAGAAGGGCCTAAAATAAACATTTCATTTGGAGTTTTAAGTGCCCCTTATAGTTCTGTATTTAATTGCTTAGTGATCATCCTCTAGTTCTATGGGGTATCATTGACTTCAGTGTCTCTAGAGATGAGAACAGGGGTTCATGCATTGTTTTGATTGCAATGTTAAGGTAGGGCCTTAGTTTATATATTTAAGGTAATTTAGGATTATTACAGTGAGGTGAATATAAACTTGAATTCTGTAGCCTTGTCATGTTATTTGTTAATATTGTGTCCATAAAGCCTAGATGTGTATCAGTTTGCATAGCAACACTTTGTAATTACAGAACTTTACAATGACTCATCATTTATCACAATTGTTTTTAATTGGCATATGAAACGCTGTACTTTTTTTTATCTATGTAAATACTTAAAATTTATTGCTTATTCAGACTCCTATATAACTTCAGTTTTTAAAAATCCATTAAAGAGTTTCAATTTTAAAAATTTCACCTTTTCCTGTGAGTGGAGATCATACTAGCTGAGAGGCTTAGATTACACAATCACAATTTTTTTCTTTGCTGTAGAAGTCTTTAAAATGAAGCCAGTCACTTTTAAAACTCAGCATATTGTGCAACAGGGTAAAGGAATTCGCTTACATTATCAAAATGGTATAATTATCTGGCTCATTGATGGAAAAAGGGATTTCTTTTTCAGGGCAAAATGGAATTTAATTTTAAAATCTATAATTCTGAAGTTTAAAATATTAAAGGGACATAAGATTAATCCTTTCAGCTCTCTTTAGAAGAATAACAATTCTTAACATTTTTAAAGTTCTTTTTATATTGGCTTTATTTGCTTCCTTTAAAAACGTGACAATTTTAAAATGTGGTCTTTTGATAAAATATTCTATGAGGCAAGAAATGACTGAACAAAGAGTCCAAGTTTTTCTAAATACTTAGTTAATAAACATTGAAAAGCAGTGTTTGTGTATCCTGTATCTTTCATACTACTATCCTTGGTGTGATAAGTGCAGAGCAATGGTAATGATGCAGTTTCCATAGCAACTGGTTCACTGGAGGGCTAGACCTCTGTCTAGGGTGCTGTCAGTATGTGTGGAGTTTCAGAGAACAGAAAGTCCCAAAGAAGGTCTGCTTCCACCTAATCCAGTTTTAATTGAACTCCAGAGACTTTGAAGTGAAGCTACAGACCAGGCAGATAGTATTCCAACTAGAAATGAAGGTCTTGCTCAGCTAGGCCTCAGCTGCTCCTCAGTAGTGATAACTTCTAATGAATGCTTTAAAGAACTGTTGTTGAAAAGGTGCCTGGTAGTACATGTGTAGTTGAGTCTTTTTTTTTTTCAGTTATTTTCCAAGTTTATATGATAAACCTTGTGGGATTCAATAACTTTGTGATAATTATAAGAAGCATGCTTTATAAAATATCTGCTACTTATAGGTCAGTGGATGTTTCTTCCTGCTGTTTGTCTAAGGATGTAATAGAAATTTGTTCACTTATGATGTTTTAACTGTATACTAGCTGTCACAAATGACTTCAGTTTGAGGAAGTAAAAAGTATATTTGGACTTTTAATTTTCTATTTTCGTTTGTCATTTCTGTGTACTTGATGTTTGACTTGAAATGAGCATGCATACAATGAGACTGCGAGACTGCCTGTCAAACTGAATTATACCTTCTTAATTTAAATGTATGAAATTTGCCAAATTTATCAATTGGCCTCTAAGCCCCCAAAATACAGACTCCAATTCTAAAAATATTACTTAGATTTTCAAGTGAAATCAACCCTTTTCTAAGTATAGTTTTTAGGCTTGCTTCTTGGTCTTCTCAATCAATCTTTGTTTTTTCATACTTTCTTTTTAAATACAGACTGTTTTGTGGGTAGCTCCACAAAGTAGTGTGAGGCTCTCAGTTGGCTGGTGTGGGTTAAAGACCATAATTATCAAAGGGTGCCTTGGCATCCTGGGATGCTTGAGATCCTTTCAAGAGTGCTGCAGGATGCCATACAATGTTAGTACTATTGGGTGTGCAAACATGATTCACAAGATAAATCCATAGATTTCAAATAGGAATTCATGATATTAACTAACATTGTGACCTGTTATGGTCTTTCTGAGACCTTTGGAACTGAAGAATTGTTCTATTATTTTTCTGTAGTCAAAAAAAAAAAAAGACTGAAAACCATTGGTGACGTGTAGAGGATGCATACAGGTGCACATGCACCCCCTGCAAAAAGGCATTGCCAACACTGCTGGCGGCACCTGCGGGCATTTGCTGCTCACCACCCTCCTCCCTCACTGCTGACACCACTGGCAGTGTCTGCAGGCAGTCCCCAGTCTCCACTGGCTGCCGCTGCTGGTGGCGTCTGCAGGTGGTTGCCGACTGCTGGTTGGCACTCACCACTCCCCTCCCCCATTGCTGACAGCGTTGTGGCTGCCTGTAGGAGCTCACTGTTTGCTGCTGTCAACAGTGCTGCCGCCACCTACAGGAGCTTTCCATGCCCCCCTAGCCTCTGGGGGCACACAGCATTCATGCAGAAAACTAAGCTGGCATTTCCAAAGTGTACCCTGAGTCTGAAAGGTTGACAACCATTGCTAAACAAAGTGCCAACATGGCCCCAAGTCTTCTAGATTTCCAGTTTCTGAAATTATTTGAAATTGTTACCTTTCACATACCTCTCCAGAATTTCATATTCAAAATAGCTGTTGATTTGTGTGGATAATAAATAGCAGAAAGGTATTTCTGCTATAATAACAGAAAGGTAGGGAAGACAGCCACCTCCCTGCTGGGCCCCCCTCGGGCCCCGGGGGAGGCACACCTGGGCCACGGGTTAGCGAGGATTTAGTTAGGGAGCTTCTGGAGGGGTTGGACGTATTCAGGTCAGCCAGCCCAGATGATCTCCACCCTAGAGTTCTAAAGGAACTGGCTGGGGTCATTGCAAGTCATTGCAAGTGCTTTACGAGCACTCATGGTGCTCTGGTGAGGTACCGGAGGACTGGAAGAGGGCCAACGTGGTCCCCATCTTCAAAAAAGGCAGGAAGGAAGACCCGGGAAACTATAGGCCAGTTAGTCCCACCTCGATCCTAGGCAAGCTGTTCGAGAAAATTATGCTGGCACACATCCAGGAGGGGCCAGCAGGGGACTGCATGCTTAGGGGCAACCAGCACGGGTTCATCAGTGGCAGGTCCTGTCAGACCAACCTGGTGGCCTTTTACGATCAGATCACCAGATCGTTAGATGCAGGGGTAGCAGTGGATATAATCTTCCTGGACTTCCGGAAGGCTTTTGACATTGTCTCTCACCCTGTTCTCATTAAGAAACTGGGGGGCTGTGGTGTAGACACCCACACAGTCAAATGGGTTGCCAACTGGCTGGTGGGCCGCACCCAGAGGGTGGTAGTGGATGGGTCCTTCTCAACCTGGAAGGACGTGGGCAGTGGGGTTCCCCAGGGCTCAGTCCTCGGGCCTGCACTGTTCAACATCTTCATCAGCGACTTGGACGAGGGGGTAAAAAGCACCCTGTTCAAATTTGCTGATGACACTAAGATGTGGGGGGACGTGGGCACATTGGAGGGATGCAACAGGCTACAATCAGACCTAGACAGGTTACAAGGGTGGGCAGACGAGAATCGGATGGGCTTCAACACAGACAAGTGCAAGGTGATGCACCTCGGGAGGAACAACCGGCACCATACCTACAGGTTGGGGAACTCCCCTCTTGTCAGCACGGAGGCGGAAAGGGATCTGGGGGTCATCATTGACTCCAAGATGAACATGGGCTGGCAGTGTGGGGAGGCAGTCAGGAAGGCCAACCGTACCTTGTCATGCATCCACAGATGCATCTCGAGCAGGTCCAAGGAGGTGATCCTCCCCCTCTATGTGGCACTGGTCAGGCCGCAGCTGGAGTATTGCATCCAGTTCTGGGCGCCACACTTTAAGAGGGATGTGGACAGCATGGAGACGGTCCAGAGGAGGGCCACTCATATGATCAGGGGACAGCAGGGCAGGCCCTATGAGGACAGGCTGCGGGACCTGAACCTGTTCAGCCTCCAAAAGAGAAGGCTGTTATAAACTAGTCAGGGGGGACCAGCAGGCATTGGGGAAGTCACTGTTTCCCTGAGCACCGCCAGGAATGACCAGGAATAACAATCACAAGCTGGGAGAGGGTAGGTTTAGGTTAGACATCAGGAGGCGCTACTTCACGGTCAGGGCGGCTAGGGTCTGGAACCAGCTTCCAAGAGAAGTGGTGCAGGCCCCTACCCTGGGGGTGTTTAAGAGGAGGTTAGATAAACATCTTGCTGGGGTCATTTGACCCCAGTATTCTTTCCTGCCATGGCAGGGGGTCGGACTAGATGATCTGCTCAGGTCCCTTCCGACCCTAGAAACTATGAAACATTGCATTTTGCAAGTTCTGAACTTGTGTGCTGCTTGCTTTTTTGCTACTCTTGCTTTTTGTTGGACTGTCAACTCTTCAAGACGGATGCTACGCATTTTAGTCTTTGTTCACGTAGTGCCTTGCACAACAATTATGGTCTTTAGGCACAAGTGAATTCAAATAATAATGCTTGTACGAACACTTGTGTATATCACCAGGTTCTGCTCATGCATAGTCCTTGAGGCCAGGTAACTACATTCATTAGAATTCTTGCTCACATAGCTGTTTCGAATTTCATTTAGGTTAGGGACAGAAATTATACAGAAACTGGTATAAATGATTGGAAACTGATTCTAATCTATAACACAACGAAAGTTCAGTGCACATAAACTGCTTTCAAAATGGCCAAAACTGGTTTAAGATACATCTGGATGGATGTAGTATCAGACTTAAATGATTTAGGTTAAATCGGTGTACTGAAATTCTGTCCCAAATCCCATCCAGTTTCATATTAACTCACAGTCCCACAGCATCTCAGGATGCTTTGCACCTTCCCTGCAACACCTCCCTACCCCCTCCCCCACACTCCCTGCCTCCCTCTTGCAGGGTAGGTGGGCTATACTTGGCCTAGGCTGTCTGTTACAGCCAATCAGGGAAGTACCCCTGGCTTCTGGGGACTGGGCCACTCAAGGCATGTGGCTCCAATTCTGGAATCAAAAGTAAATGATTTACTTTGGTTATCAATTTATTCTATGTAGCTTAGACTAACCTGCAAAGATTGAATCATTTCAGCCTCAGGCTTTTTGACAGTCTATACTTAGCCTTAATGATTTTATGTATTTTCTTTGATTTTTAGGAACTTAATGTAAAATATTGCTTCAGCGGAAGTCGGTTGGACACTATGTCTTAAATTTGATTTTTTTTTTTTTTGCATTGTCTCTTCGTTTTGGTTTTTCTTTTATTTTGACAAATTGCAGTTTTATTTTTATTTTTGCTCATACTTTGTTAAACTGGCAGAGAAGTGCCCACTCTGGTTATCTCTTAACACTTCCATAATTAAGCTTTGAAAAGAAAAGGCAAAATTTGAGCAACAAAGAAACAAAGTGGTTGAGGACTAAAGATAGGATTAGTCTGAATTGTGAAGGCAGTCTAAGCATCTGTGTCTGTCATTTGGGATGACAGGAATTGTAACAAGTTACTTTGACAACCGCTTACTCCATAGAGAGATTATACTGAGTTCATTTGCAGGTTTGTGTTTAACCTTAGCTGACAAAATGATACTTAACCTCTTATACAATAAACCTTTGTACTTCCAGAATTAATTGCTATTGCCTTAATGAGAAAAGTAAGGAAATGTTAAGTTTTTTTAAGGGCATTTCTTCTTGATTATATGTTGTATATTATTAAATACATGTTACTACATACAAGACAAAAATGAATCCCCCCCAAATATTTTGTATTATTATTTAATAATGATGTGTTAAATGTTCTATACAGTTGAGGATGGGGTGACACCGTCTCCCACCCCATCCTCATTAAAAAACTAGACAACTGTGGCATTGATCCCTACACAGTCAGATGGATTGCAGACTGGCTGAAGGGTGGTACTCAAAGGGTGGTGGTGGATGGGTCATATTTGACCTGGGGGGAAGTGGGCAGCGGAGTCCCCCAGGGCTCGGTCCTGGGGCCCGTGCTGTTCAATTTCTTTATCAGCAATTTGGGACAACCGGGTGAAAAGCCACCTGTTTAAATGCGCTGATGATACCAAAATTTGGGGTGAGGTGAGCACGCCAGTAGGGAGGGGTGCAACAGGCTACAATCAGACCTGGATAGGTTACAGGGGTGGGCTAACAAAAACAGGATGCATTTCAATACTGACAAGTGCAGGGTCCTGCACTTGGGCAGTACTAACCAGCAGCACACTTATAAGACTTGAGAGCACGGAGGCAGAAAGGGATCTTGGAGTCATTACTGACTCGAAGATGAACAGGGGCTGACAATGCAAGGTCACGGTTGGCAGGGCTAACCGAACCTTGTCTTGCATCCACAGGTGCATCTCAAGTAGGGCCAAGGAGGTGATCCTCCCTCTCTATGCAACACTGGTCAGGCCACAGCTGGAGTAGTGTGTCCAGTTCTGTGCATCCCACTTCAGGAGGGATGTGGACAACATTGAGAGGGTCCAGAGGAGGGCCACCTGCATGATCCGGGGACAACAGGGCAGACCTACGATGAGAGACTGCGGGACCTGACCCTGATCAGGCTTCATAAGCGAAGGCTGAGGGGGGACCTGGTGACAGTCTATAAACTCACTAGCGGGGACCAGAAGGGTTTGGGAGAGATCTTGTTTCCCCGAGCGCCCCCTGGCATGACAAGGAATAACGGCCACAGGTTGTTGGAGAGTAGGTTTAGATTAGACATCCATATGAACTACTTCACAGGGCAGCTAGGATCTGGAACCAACTTCCAAGGGAAGTGGTGCTGGCTCCTACCCTAGGGGTCTTTAAGAAGAGGCTTGATGCCTGCCTGGCTGGAGTCATTTGAGCCTAGTTTTTCTCCTGCCCAGGCAGGAGGTCGGACTTGAAGATCTACAAGGTCCCTTCTGACCCTACTTCTATGATTCAATGAACTATCTGTTGGTTAGGAAGAAATGCACCAAAAATCTGAATTTGTGGGGAACACCCCCCCCACCCCCAAACAAGGGCAGGGCAGAGCTCAGCTCCAGTAGCTGAAGGAAGAATTTCAAAAGAATTTGGCTCCCATTTAAGCAGCAGCAGTCCTGTGGTCAGATTTTCATTGCAAGATAGTGTTCATGTTTTCCTTTACAGCTCAGTATAAAAATACTGAAGTCTTGTTTCTGTTTTCTTTTAATTCTATTATTAGAGTTGCAAACCTAACTTTATTTTTCCTTAGAATCTCTACAATTTCTGCTTACTTTTATTAAAATATGTTACTGTTTCATATTACTGTTTTTGTTGCTAGTTGGTTCAAGATGTGAAGTTCTGTCTTCTTCTGAATAATTATTGGCACTTTCTCTCTCATTAGATTCTAGCTTATACAGAAGGACTCCATGGAAAATGGCTTTTTACAGAGATTCGTTCAGTCTTTTCCCGACGCTATCTCTTGCAAAATACAGCACTGGAAATCTTCATGGCAAACAGAGGTAATATAAATTTGTGATTGGAGTCATGAAGTGTTTCTGTTTGTTAATGCACTAGCTATTTGGCACATGTATGCTGTTTGATATCTGCTGCTGTTTTTGTTTTTATAGATATTGACTGTATTTTAATTGTTTGAAGAACTTGGCTTAGGTTTCTTTGAAAAGATGTAAAATGCAAAAATACTTGGGATTTTAAGTCTAATGATAGTTTTTTTCTCCATATAAAACTTTCTAGATAAGTCCTATAATCAAAACTAACTTGATTTCAGTCACTGTATTTATTCACATACCATATATTCTTCTCTCCACCAAAGATCAGTCTCCCCCCACCACACACACACAAATTGGGGTGCATGTCTTAAGTGGGGAAGCTGATTGTCTTTCTGGAATAGAAGCACCCTGCTGTGACTCTTGCTGCACTGAGCAACAGCAGTGGCATTTTACTCAGGCAACTGAGGGAGTCAGTTAACTTAAATCGCTTGTAGTTCCTCACCCCAAAT
Source organism: Crocodylus siamensis (assembly GCF_052110815.1). Lineage (NCBI taxonomy): Eukaryota > Metazoa > Chordata > Crocodylia > Crocodylidae > Crocodylus > Crocodylus siamensis. The sequence continues at coordinate 94,139,455 of NC_143396.1, read as the reverse complement.
GTTTTAAGGATCATCTCTTCTTTTTAATAGTCTTGCTCTTCCACTAATCAAGTTAATCTTTCTTCTGGCAATTTCACTGTCTGCAAGCTGTTTCTGGTCTCTCTTCTGCTTGGAAGACCTGGAGACTGTTCTTTAGCTCTCTTCAAAATTATATGTTTACCCTTCGAGATTAGTCTTCAACTGCAGCTAGGGTTTCAGCCTGTGATTAAGCAGGAAAGGGAGGGTGAGCAAGCTGAAGCTTAGGCTCTTTCCATGTACTGTGCAATTATAACTGGAAAACAATCTTTCTTTCTTCATTTTGCCTCTCCAAAAACAAGGCAACTGTATTATTTGGAGGCATGTGGCTTATGAAAAAAACATGGTAAGGATTTTTTTCTTCTACTCTCTATCTAGATGTTGAGGTAGCAGTTTCTCTTTTGCTTAAAGCATATCTATGCTCTGACCTGTCATGCTTATGCAAAGAATATATCTTTTTTCCTGTGGTAGGAAAACGGTTGTTGATTGCACAGTATTAATGATAGGCTGCTGACAGACTTTAAAAAGAAGGCACAATGGGATCTGATGTGCAATCCCACAATCACATCTTTGTGCCATGATTGTGGCATCAGATTCCATCATGCCATATTGCTGATGCATAGGGAACTTGGTCCCTGGCTTCTCCTGCGCTGGCAGTCTTCACTCTGGCTGGGATCCTTGCCAGTCAACAGGGCTGCCAGCTGCAGGAACGCATGGTGTGCCCCAGAGTCTGGGACCTCTGAACATAGATGAGACTACCAACTGGGGGAGCTCAGTGTACTCTCCCAGCTGGGACCCTTGATCAGCTGACCAGTGCTCCCAGCCTCCAGAGCACACAGAAGTGTTACAGAGGCTGGGGGCGCTGGTACACATCCAAGTAAAGGTATAATATGTAGATAGTAACAGTAGATAGGAAAGGACTAGAGGATGATGGAAAATGATCTCTATCCTTCTTACACTTCCAGGTTGTACTTCCTTAGTGTCATTTGCAAGGCAGTGTTCCTGAGCTAAATAGTTTTTCTGTGAGGCAGAGCTAATAATCCCTGCTACAGTATTACATGAAGGTGACTATATTGCATCTAGGTTTAAGAGGTAGCCTATGGTGGATGCAGTAAGGTGTGCTGCCTGGTGTCATGTGAATGCATGGGGGAAAGGGCCAATCTAGACGTGTCCTGTCCAGAGACAGGACAAAAATCCCGATTCATAGATTCATAGATGTTAGGGTTGGAAGGGACCTCAATAGATCATCAAGTCTGACTCCCTGCACAGACAGGAAAGAGTGCTGGGTTCAGATGAGCCTAGCCAGATGCCCATCTGACCTTCTCTTGAAGACTTCCAGGGTAGGGGAGAGCATCACCTCCCTTGGGAGCCCATTCCAGACCTTGGCCACTCTGACTGTGAGGAAGTTCCTCTTAATGGCTAGTCTAAATCTGCTCTCTGCTAGCTTATGGCGATTATTTCTTGTAACCCCCAGGGGCGTCTTGGTGAGTAGAGCCTCACCAATTCCCTTCTGTGCCCCCATGATGAATTTATAGGCAGTCACAAGGTTGCCTCTCAACTTTGTCTTGCAGAGGCTGAAGAGGTCCAGGTGCCTTAGTCTCTCCTCATAAGGCTTGGCCTGCAAGCCCTTAACCATATGAGTGGCCCTTCTCTGGACCCTCTCCAGGTTATCCACATCCTTCTTGAAGTGTGGTACCCAAAACTGCATGCAGTATTCCAACTGCAGTCTGACCAGTGCCCAATAGAGGGGAAGTATCACCTCCATGGTTCTGTTTGTCATGCATCTGCTGATGCATGATAAAGTGCAGTTAGTTTTTCTGATGATTTTGTCACACTGACGAGTCATGTTCATCTTGGAGTCCACTAGGACTCCAAGATCCCTTTCTGCTTCAGAGATTCCATTGGGATATCTGGACTGTCCTGTCAAAATTAGGACAGTTGATAGTTTCACTGGGAATGAAAACTCAAGGAAAAGCCTGGCAGAGACTAAAGCTGTTAAAACAAACAAACAAAAAATCTACAGAAAGGTATATAGTAACAACAGGATGATCAGGCAACATTGTGCATTTTTCACTCTGACAGTTCTCTCTTCTGTGCTGATTGATAGGGGTGTGTGAAGTGGGCTGTATTTGATTCGGGTTCAGCCCAGTTTGGGGGACAGTGATTTGATTAGTTGATTCAGTTCACTGTCCCAATTTGATTTGGCTGAAACCAAATCTGAAGACTCAATGCTGATTTAGAGACTCAGTGATTAGGCCATAGACATAACTTAGATGTTTTTTCTAGACATCTTGAGGTGCCAGGCGTGGCTTGTGAATGTTGGAATGGTGGGGCAGGTGGAGCGTCCCACAGGAGCGTGGGGGGGCTCCCTGTGTGCTCGGTGGTAGACCGGAAGTACTACTTTGTCTCCCTGGCTCAGCGATTGGCCACAGGGGGACCCCGGGTGCCCCCCCAGTCCCAAGAGGCACCAGTTGCTGAGCTGGGAGGCGGACGGGGATCCCCCATGTGCTCCGTGGTGGGCCCAGAAGCAGACCAGAAGTGCTTCTGGTCCAATTCCGGGTCTGCCGCCAAGTGCGCTGGGGACCCTCCCATGGGACGCTCCATCCATCCTACCATCTCAATGTTCGTGGGCTGCTTGGTACCTTGAGGTTGGTAGAAAAAACATTTAAAACATTTAAAGTGTTTATGGCCGAATTGCTGATCTGAATCATTGAATCTCTCCGAATTGATTCAGGGGGTTCCTATTCGATTTGGAGAGATTAAAGGGTCTCCTGATTCAATTCAGATTCGGAGATTCGGCTGCTGAATCGGGCCAAGTTTCCACTGAATCGAGTCAGTGACCGAAGTGTCGCACAACTCTACTGATTGACTGCTAATGTCAGTCTTTTGTTATCATCTTCCTCAGGTCTTCCCTCCACTTCTTGTATATTCAGCTAATCATGTTCCAATACACCCCCATCCAAAACAATAGGTTTTACTATAAGAAATGATAACATACAAGGTTCATGTAACTGGTTAGAAGCACAGCTGCTTTTATTTTCACTCAGCGGCTCTGAATGTATGGTTCCACACTGTTTTAATCTGATTTCTAGAAAACTGTGTTCTGCTGTATTCTGCTTAATTTTAGTTTAAATCAAGCTATGAGATCATAGAATTATAGAAAATTGAGGTTGGAAGGGACCAGGAGGTCATCTGCTCAAAGCACTATTATCCCCAGCTAGATCATCCCAGCCGAGGCTTTGTCTAGGCAGGTCTTAAAAATGTCCTGCCAAGGATAGAGATTCCACAACCTCTGTGGGTAACCTGTTTCAATGTTTACTACTGTCCTAGTGAGAAATTCTTATATTTCCTAATATCTAATCTAAACTACCCTAATTTCCTAATATCTAATCTAAAATACCCTTGCTGCAACTTGAGACCACTGCTCTTTGTTCTGTCATCTACCACCACTGAGAAGAGACTAGCTCCACCCTCTTTGGAGCCAGCCTTCAGGTAGCTGAAGGTTGCTCTTAAATTCCCCCTTAGTTTTCTCTTCTCCAGACTAAATAAGTCCAATTCCCTCAGCCTCTCCACAGAAATCATGTGCCATTTTCATTAGCCTCTGCTGGACTCTCTCCAATTTCTCTGTGTCCTTTCTGTAGTGGGGAGCCCAGAACTGGACACAGTACTCCAGATGTGGCTTCACCAGTGGCTGAAAAGAAGGGAATAATCACTTCCCTTGATCTGCTAGCAGTGCTCCTACTAATGCAGCCCAGTATGCAGTTAGCCTTCTTCACAACGGGGACACACTGTTGGCTCATATTCAGTTTATTGTTCACTGTAACCTGGGTTCTTTTCTGCAGAGCTGCTGCTTAACCAGTTGGTCCTCAGCCTGTGCAGTGGGATTTTTCTGTCTTAAGTGTAGGACTTTGCACTTGTCCTTACTGAACCTTATGAGATTTCTTTTGGCCAAATCCTCCAATTTATCAAGGTCTGTCTGAATGCTAACTGTACTTTCCAGTGTATCTACTACTCCCCCAAGCCTGGTGTTATCTTAAAACTTGTTGATGGGGCACTCTATCCCATCTTCCAGGACATCGATAACAATATTGAACAAAACCAGCTCTAGGACTTAACCCCTGGGCACTCCAGTTGATACCAGGTGCCAACCTGACACTGAGCCATTGACTACTACCCTCTGAGCCTGATAATCCAGCCAGTCTTCTATCCACCTTACATTTTGGTGTAAATCAAAAGAAGGCTTTCCTAAATATTTTTTTCATTGTCTTAATATCTATTCAGTTTTATTTTCTTTTTTTGGTAAACATTGTTCATGTTATATTGTGTATTTATGCTGAGTTACTAAATAAAGTAAATCCTAAGAGTTGTGCATTTTCTTAAGTAAAGCCAATTTTTATAAAGTTGTGATGTGGAAAAAATGTTGATTGTACTCAGACTGGTTACTGTTCTGTGGATTAAAATGGCTTTTCTGAAATATGGATGAGACTCAAAAAAGAAGTGAAAATTGTCAAAAACTTCTGTCAGAGTTTAATGCTGGTCCTAGTCTTGGGTTTAGGGCTGGATCTAGCAAAGTACTGAATCACATATTTAAGCATTCAAATAATCCTGTTGATTAAAAATCAAGCACATGCTTCAGTGTTTTTCTGGTTTGGGTACTTAACCTCCATGGAGACATAAGAAAATGTGCAAACAAGAATAAAAATAAATAAATTCTAGGAGACATTAATTATGTATGACCATATTAGTACAAACTGTACATTCTTTTTCTTTTCTGGAGTTAGTTCTGACAAATCAGTTGTATAAATATAGCTAACATTTTTTTTGTTTTCAAATAAAATAACACTATGTAATGTAAGCCCAGTATACAAGTTAATAAGGCAACATTCACTGAAACTCCTGTAACTGTTTAAAACAAGAAATAATTCTGAAAATGCATTTTTTAGAAAATGAAGTGTCTTCATTCATAGTATACAAAACTTGGCTTATGGGGGAAAATATATTTAATGCTACTAGCATATGTAGTATCTATACTATACCCAAACTCTGCATGATGAAATACTAGGAAGCTTAGTATAAATGACAGGAAATAATGTCATTTTCCAACTATTCTGTTTGTTTACAGTCGCTGTCATGTTCAACTTCCCAGACCAAGCAACAGTAAAGAAAGTGGTCAACTGTCTACCTCGTGTTGGCATTGGTACTTGTTTTGGACTACCACAAACCAGGTATTTCACTTTGAAAAATTTAACTTAGCGTGCAACTTTTCTGCATAACCAAGTTCAGGTGACAAAATAATTCACCACCAAGGCATGCTTTTTTACAGTTAAGCTATATCTTAGAACAGGAGTGAGGAAATAATGGCCTATGGGCTGGATTCGGGCTGCCAGGTGATTTCATCCAGCCCATGGGCCGGTACCTGCCAATTCACTGTATCCTGCCCGGACCCAGGCTGCCTCACCATGCTTTCAATGGGGGCAGTGCGTGCTGCACTCTCACGCTTGCCTATGGGGTGCCCTCACCCTCACCCCGCAGTAGCAGTGGACAGGGGAAGTAGTAGCAATGGTAGGGAAGTAGCGACAGTGGGGGTCGGTGGGCAGCCAATGGGTGGGAATGTAGGAAAGTGGCAGACAAGGGTGTGGCAGGCAGGGGTGGGGGGAAGTGGTGGTGGTGGCAGTGGGGAGTGGGACAGTGGTGGTGGGCAGGCAGGGGGGAGTGGCAGTGGTGCAGGATGGGAACAAAGTGGCAGCTGGCTGGGAGCGTGGGGCCAGGGCTAGTGGGGACCCAGGGTGGGCAGCTGGAGTGCAGATCCTGTGCCAGTGGGGGCGCAGGGTCTACCTAGCTCCATTCTGCAGGGCTTGCATGCAGTTCCCAGGTTCTTCACCTGAGCTGTGCACGTCTTTGGGGGAGCCACTTGGGGTGGAGCTGACGGCCTGGCCCTGCTTACTGCTACCTGCAGGTCATGGGGAACAGCAGGGAGCTCTGTGCTATGGAGCTGGGTTTGCTCTGCCCCTCTCCTTGCCCTCCCAGCTGAACCCCATGACCTGCACCACTGGGCTTCCCCCAGTGGCATGGGGTTTGGGTATGTGAACCTCACATGATGGAGCCAGCGGCCTGGCCACATGCAGTCCTGGGACTTGTTGGGACTGTGTGACGCTGAAGGGCTCTGCCTGCTTCTAGGAGCAGAGGTTGTATGCAATAGTGGGGTGTGTTTGTAGGGGGGAACCCCCACACACACCCCACCATACACACACACCCCCCCGCAGCCACTCTCCCCCTCCACAACCCACCATATACCCATCCACACATACATCCATATATCCCAACAAACCTCCCTCATACCCACATATACACACACCTACTCGCAGCACCCTACAAACTCCATAGCTACCCACCCCCACAAACTCCACATACACACCCCCACACTCTCCCCCATACCTCACATACACACACAGACACTGACAGACCCCCACAAACCTCTTGCCCACCCACCCATACCCCCCATACCTGCCCCACAATATACAATACTAAGACTTCATTTTAAGCTATTATGCAATCACCTGAATATACACAGTGCAAATGCACACAAATCATGAGAAAATATTTTTTTGAAATAAAATTAAAATATTGTAGGTGTTTGATTTTGAGTATATAATTTTTTTTTCTGGTTCCAAGATGTCAGGCCTCCCCCCCTCCCAAAAGGAGTACTTCTGGGGCAAGGGGAGATATTTCCACTAGCAAAGGGCAGGGGTTAGGAGTGGGACTTCTGGCCCCAAGTTGGCGGCCAGGGAGCAGGGCACCTGTCAAGGGTTGGGCTACCCTTACAGCCTCAACAGTTTGCTAAAACTCATTAAGCAGCCCTCTAGCCAAAATAATTGCCCACCCCTGCGTTAAAATGTCTGAAGTAGGAAGGCAGATTAGAACATACTTACATTAGGAGTGTGCAAAACGGGCCCTATTCGATTTGGATTTGGATTCGGCCCGAATTAGAGACAGTGATCCAATTCATTGATTCGGATCACTGTCCTGATTCAATTCACCCAAATCCGAATATGAAGATTCAATGTTGATTCAGAGAATCAACAATTCCAACATAGACACAGCTTTAAATATCTTTTCTACATACCTCGAGGTAACAGGCATGGCTCGTGAATGCTGGAACGCTGGGACAGATGGAGCGTCCCACAGGAGTGTGGTGGATGTCCCCTGCATGCTCGGTGGTGAACCTGGAAGTACTGTTGGTTAACTTCCAGGTCAGCCGGGCTTGGTGATCGGCTGCAGGGAGACGCCGGGTCCCCTCCAGACCCAGGATGTAACAGTCACCTAGCCAGGGAGGAGGGGAATGGGGGGGCCCTGCGTGGTCCCTGGCAGACTCAGAAGTGGACCGGAAGTGCTTCTGGTCCACTTCTGTGTCTGCTGCCGAGTGCTCTGAGGCTCCCCCTGTACTCCTGTGGGATGCTCCATCTGCCCGAGCATCTCAGCATTCATGGGCCACCTGGTACCTTGAGGTATGTAGGAAAAACATTTAAAGCTGTGTCTATGTTCAAATCTCTGAATCTTTCTGAATCTCTCCAAATTGATTTGGAGGGTTCCAATTTGATTCAGAGAGATTAAAGAGTCTCCTGATTCTGTTCGGATTCGGAGATTCGGCCACTGAACCGGGCTGATTTTCTGCCGAATTGAATCAGTGACCGAAGCTTCTCACAGATCTAACTTACATTATGTAATGCTAAGAATGGAGAGGTGTGGTTTTTAAGTAGGCTGAATTTTTTTGGCATTAAATATAGTAGGCTGTTTCTTGCTAGACAGGGTACTTGGTTGCTTTCTTTAAGGACTTTGGGTTCCTTTTATGCTTGTCAATTCACTGAAACTTAAGAGTCCAGTTGCAGGGCTGATTATATTTTATGGCAATTTTCAGTTGTATTAGCTTAACTGTAACATCCTTCAGTGCTTCAGAACCCTTCAGACTGTCTGGGAAATGGCTGCTCCTCATCAGAAGAAAACTATGTACTTCTAAATAAGTGCATGATTTGGAAAGAGAGTTACGTGATGCATTTCCCTTTTGGCTCTGGAGGCCAGAGTTCAAAACTGATCACTTTATTGCTGCTGAAGTGATTCGGTGTGGGCTATTTGCCTGCATCCTAAAATTGCTCTAAAATCTGACCTAATTGGTTGTCTTTTTGACAGAAGACTAGGTGTATGCTAACGGGATGTTCTAGATAAAAAATAGCGGCTCAAACCAGTACGCCCTGAAGTCAGTAAGGTTTGGATGAAGTCCTATGTTAGCTGCTTCACCATCCGTGCTTATATGTGTATTTGGTTATAGTTTAATCCCTATAGTCCTTCTTTTTAAACAAACAAATACTAAGGATGGTGCAATATTTTCATTTTTATCACTTTTTTCCCTTTATATTTATGAATATTATGCTATAAGCTTATTTTGAGTGTTCATGGATAGACCTGAAGTTATAGTAATATATTTTGGGCATGTTTTTCACAGGAACCAGAAAAGTTCCTCCAAGTTTTCAAAACTCAGCTATAAATTCTAATGTTATCATTCAGTAAGAATTTTTTTCTGTTTACAAAATAGCATTGAGTATGAATACTTTAAGACCATCATATGTACGTACCATTTTATTTTAAAAACATTTACCGTAAATATGTTGATATACTGTCTTCACAGTTTATTTGTCATAGAGATAAACTCCATAAAGACAGCTACAGTTTTCTTAACCTGTCAGGATTTGTTAGTTAAAGGCTAATTCTAGATTCCTTTTAAATAATTAATTGCTGGAATTTACATATTTTTATTTATGAGCATAATAGTTTTATGGAATTTCAGGATAAACTTTTCTCTGCTTGATTTATAATTTTTAGAGAAAAGCTTTATATCTTCCTTTCTGAAACTTCAGGAAATCTGGCATCCAACTCAAGTAATTTTTGTTTGAGATGCCCCTGCATTTGAATCTCATGAAAATGTGACTTCATAATAAAAGTCCTCTCTTTCTCTAATTATCCTTTTTTCCCCTGAGGAACATAAAATAATACCAAATGATGGCATTATTTAAACACTGTGTAAAAATGTTCTTATTTTCTGCCCCAGCATTTCTAAATCATCAGTAACTATAATACATGTGGTTGCCTTGAACCAGCTGTGTACTTACACAGCCTTAAGGATTCTTACTAGATGTTCACAAATATTCAGATCAGGATGTGTGAAACAGTTCAGTTGTTACATGTTTTTAGGTCTTTATTTTCACTGCATTTTTTTAAATTTTACTTTAAGGAAGAGAGAAATGAGTCCTAGTACTTTGACCACTGTGACAAATATGGTTACAATTTCATGCTATAATGTTATGTTTCTGTGTAAATTTGATCTGATTCTAGGTTTCTCATTAAAATATGGGTAACTTACACACATGTAGTAACTAGATAACTAGTGGTTGACATGTCCAAAATATCTGCTATATTTTTTCACATGTAACGCCTTCCCCTTCCCCCCAAATATAATGCACACCTTATTTTAGGAAGGCAGAATGAAGACAAAAAAAAGTTTTCCTAGAAAATACTATTAATTAATCTAATATAAAAATTATGAAATTCAAAAAGCCCTACAAAGAGCAAATTATAAAATGCAAAAAAACTGCATGTGGGCTTCACATGTATCTCACAATCCTCATTGCAATATGGTGGCATGTAGCCAGCAGTAAAACTCTAACAGTGGCTGGAGGGGGTGGAGAGGCAGAGTCTTACCTGCTTTGGCCAAGGATCCCTGCTCTCTGATCTGGGCTGCTGTGAGTGAGTGGCAGTCTGGCCAGGGCAGGCAGCGTGCTCTCTGACCCAGACTGCTGGGAGCCAAATGCAACTCCAGCTGTGGACAGAATCCCCATAGCTTCCCTGTGGTGCAGCCTTCCCAAGAGATGCCCAGGACTTAGTGCCACAATCACCAATTTCTGCCTTGGCTGGCAGCTAAACAGTATTTCCTTGCATATAGTGCAAACCCAGATTTCCAGTACCTTGTTTTGGAAGATACAGGTTGTGTGTGAGGAAATAAGATATTTAGCTGTACACCTCACAAAAAGAAGTACAGCTATGTTATTTTTTTTCCATTAGGAGCTTTTAGGTACTCAGATATCTATGTCTAGAGATAAATGCCTCTGATCCAAAGCTTCACAACTATGAAAAAAAATGTACATCTGTTTTGCAGTAAAAGTGGATAGATTCAAAGGAGAGGCCTCCAGTCTTTCCAAATGTTTCGCATTCTCTTCTGACTTATAGTGATTTTTGTCTTCCAGGCGGATCTCTTTGGCTAGCCCACGTCAGATTTTCAAAGCTTCCAACATGACCCAGAAGTGGCAGCACAGAGAAATTTCAAACTTTGAATATCTGATGTTTCTAAATACTATAGCAGGTACTGTAAACTTCCATAATTATTTTCTTCTGAAAGGCAAATAATAGTTTTTCAGTATGTGTAGGCTACATTTGCTCCTCTATAGGTTTTGATAGTTTTGTAAAATAAATGATTTATGTACTCTGCTCCGGTGGCATGAACGCTGGGGCAAGTGGTTGGATGCCTATAGGTTGAGAGTTTGAGGAAGTAGCAGAAACGTTCACGGCGCAGCCCTGTCAGTTTCCAGTGAATCCATGATTTCCACTAAATGTCTTGTCACATGAGAACATGAGAAAGAAAAGGAATAATTTATGTGATAATCCAATTATTCCTTTTCTTTCTCTACCCCCTCACCCTGCCAACAGATTTATTAGTAATGGTAACTTATAAATAATTTAGTTTCCTACACCTAAAGTACAAATAATTACAAATAATTTGGTAAATTACAAATGTTTGGATCATTATGCCAAAGGAGTAGTCATGCATGGCTTAGTTTCCAATTGACAGGAGGTATTGATTGAGGTTTTCCAGGAGTCTGTCCTAGGTTTATATTGTCTAATTATGATTTGGAGGATAGGATTGAATACATATCAGACTTGCAAGCTGGATGGAGTTCCAGACACTCTCGGGGTTAGTTATTAGGATTCAGAATTATCTTGATAAACTGGAAAAACAGTCCAATATTAATTTAATTAAATGCACAGTTCTGCACCTAGGGTAGACTCACATACATAAGCACAGATTGTTGAATAACTGGTGATGCAATGCTGCAGAAAAGGATGCAAGGGTTAGAGTAGACCATAAATTGAATATAAGTCAGCAGTGTGATTTTGTTTTAAAAATAAATAAGAGACCAGTAGTATGCTAAAGTTATAGTGAAAGGATTTTCATCTCCAAGTAAGTGGTGACTTCCACTCTGACTCAATATAGTTCTTTCACTCTGACTCACTAGTGCTGGGCCCTCACGTAGAATATTGTCCCCAGTTTTAGGCATTGCTTTTCAGGGTAACTTAGAAGGAATCCAGTGGAGATCAACACAAATTATTAGCGGTCTGGGAAACATGATTTATGAGAAAATATTGGAAGAATTGGGATTATTTAGGGTGCAGAAGAGAAGGCCAAGGCTGGATTTAACAACAGTTTTCAAATACCTGAAGGGTGCTTATAAAAAGGGTGGTTATACGCTATTCTCTGTGGCTTTTCAGAGCAAGGCAAGAAACGATGGCCTTAGATTGACACAAAATAAATTTAGGTTAGATACTCGCAAAAATGTTATAACTATGATGGTAGTTAAACATTGAAATAGATGATCTAGAGAAGTTTTAGCATTTCCATCTGTTTTTTTAAGTACAGATTAGACAAATACTTAGCTAGGATTGTTTAGATAGGGATGGTTCTGCCTTGAACCACCTAGGGATGGTTCTGCCAGAGGGCTGGACTAGGTACCTCCTCAGGCTTCTTGCAACCCTATTTTTCCTATGATGTGTCATTTGAAATGATAAATATATTTGATAATCTATTAAAATGCTTCATTGAATTGCACTTAAACTTATCCTAAAGAAGTAGGTCTTGCCAGGTAGTAAAACAACAAGCTAGACAGGAGAGCAGTATTCTTTTTGTGGTACTCAAAAATATTCTAGCTATACTTAAAGCAAAGTAAACTTGCCTACTTCCCAGGTCTAAACAAAACTCACTAAACATGTGAATTGCCAACTTATTAATTCTTAGTTGGAGAGACATGGAACCCCCATGGACAACAAATACCATTTTTACGAAATGATGAGATGATTCCTAGTCTGTGGAAAAGGCATATTGCTGAGAACCTAGTGACCACAAGTGTGCGTGAGGCCCATCCCATAGTTGATTTATTCCCCAGTCTAGGACTGATTTAATCCTTGCCATTCTCTTAGCTGTGTTTAGTCTCTGCTTAATTTAGCCTATCCCACCCCAGTATAATTTTCAGACTAACTCAGGACAGTATGAAGGCAGGGCAAGGTGGCATCTCATAGTGCCAACGATCAGAGAATTAGAAGAACAGAAGCTATGACAACTTTATGAAAACTTTTTTCTTAATTGTTTCACCCTCTGAGCAGCATGTGCAGCTTTTTGGGTCTCAGTTGCCATTTTTTCTGGCTCCTGTCATGCCAAATGCCCTGATAGTTCCCTTCAGACTCAGCTTATATTATCATGATGGTTAGGAGTGTACACACCAACCCATACTAATCCCATTGCATGCAAGTGATCAATCACACTAGTGTCTGTAGTCAGTTCCTGCTTCAGATGTTAACAAATTTTATGACTAAAGGCCATGAGTAGCTGCCACCACAAGCTTGCCTTTCAAATGATATAACCTGAAGTCACTTCTGATGCAAACCAGATTGAAACTGATGACAATAATTTTGTGCATTTGGTGAAGAAATCTATACCTGTGAGTTAATGTAGGAGGAATAAAAAGATTAAATGTCTAGTCACCCTAGCTGTGAAGACGTTTTTCCCTGATGTTGAGCCTGAAACAGTCTTCCAGGAGTTATATTGCCATTACTCCTAGTTTTATCCAAGGGTGCCATGGTGAACAGTTGTTCACTGAGCCCTTGATATATGCCCCTGATGTAGTGGTAAGCCACTATCAAGTCCCCACTCAGCCTTCTCTTTTTCAGGCTTAAGAGCCCCAGGTCCCTCAGCCTTTCCTTGTATGGCTTGCCATGCAGCTCTCTGATCATATGGATGACACTTCTCTGGACTCTCTTGAGTTTTACCATGTCCTTGTTGAAGTGCAGCACCCAGTACCAGATACAGTATCCCAGCTACGATCTCACCAATGCTAAGTAGAATGAAAGAATCACTTCTCCAGTTTTGCTGGAGACGCATCGATTGACACATGCTAGAGTATTATTTGCCCTGTTGGCTACAGCTTTGCACTGCCAGCTAATATTCATACTGTGGTCTATTATTACCCCCATGTCCATTTCATTCGTAGTCTGAATGGTCAGTTGCTGGTCAGCTTGGTGTAGGCAAGCCTGTTGGTGTGTAGGGTTTTTTTGTCCCCAGGTAGAGAACTTTACATTTCTCAACGTTGAGCTTCATTGATTCCAATCTGTCCAACTTGCTAGCCTGTCTAAGTCCACCTGTTTCTGCAGTCTATGAAAGCATGACTACATTTCCCCATAATTTGGTGTTAACCACAAACTTGGCCAGTGAGCTCTTCATCCCCACCTCCAAATCATTGATAAAAATGTTGAAAAGCACTGGACTAAGCAACAACCCCTGAGGGACACCACTGGCCTCTTGTCATCAAGATGACACAGATGTGTTCATTAGAACTCTCTGGGTCCTTCCCCACAGCTATCTCCTTACCCTCAGTGATCTCACAATGTTCTTTCCTGTGGTGGACTCACAAGATCCTGTGGGTTCTCACAATGATCTTTCCTATGGTGGACTGTTGGGTAGTCACTGGATACGGGCATGTGCCTTTGTGCCTGGTTGACATTCACCGGTCCTCTCCCATGTGTCGTAACCTTCTGCCGGTCTGGTTGGGGTGGCTCTCTCTCTTTTTCTAGTCTTGCCTGCCACAACTTTGATGTTTTGAAGATGTAAAGGAAAAGGGAGGGGTGGTGACTTCACCGTCTTGACCATGATTGACTGCTGGTTCACAACCCAAGCTCTGTGCCTGCAAAAAAAAAAGATGGAAGAAAAGAAAAAAAATGAAAAGAAAATTTATTGGACCCGTTGGGTCCTTTTCCTGGTTGTTGGGATCAAGACAATCTCTTTTGCTTGTTCTGCCTTCTCTCAGGTGCTTGACTCTCAGCAACAGAGGCAAACGGAGTTTTCCTTTTTTTTCTTCTTTCTCTTCTCTCTCGGATTGCTGCTGCATCTGGCTTAATTAGCTGCCTGTGGTGGTTAATCGGCACCAAAAAAAAACAAAAAACCAAGCCGAGGGAGAGACTGTCCGTTTTCTCTCTCTCCCTGTCTTTAATGAGGACTCCTCTGAGCCCTAAAGACCCGATCATTCTCTTGCCCTGTTCCCAGGGCTTTAGACTCAGGTAGGATATGGTAATCCTACCCACCTGCTGTCTTCCACTCTCACTCTATGCGTGGCCCCAGTTCCCTGCCCAGCCCCGGATATTGTCCCGGCTGCTGATTCCCACTAATCCGCCTCTCTTGGCAAGGTAGTAAAGGAGATCTGGTGTGGACTGGGAGTTCCCACTGTAGTGTGGAGACGTTATTCTAGCTAGACCTAGGCTCATGGGCAGGGGAATACACCGGGTGCTTATCCTCCGGTCGTTCACGTAGACAGCAAGATAATACCTCTGCAGTTTCCATAGTTGGCCTTGTCTGCTTTCTTGAAGTTTGTCACGATCATGGTATCCCATCCCTGAGGTCATCTGGGGTTTCCTTATTATTCTGGATCCTTAAGATGAGGACATGGAGCTGTAACATGAGCTCCTCCCTCCTCTGCGTGAAGAATTTGGTGGGGATTCACCCAAGGTTCTTTGGGTGAATCTGATATCTTTTATTAGACCAGCTTAAATAGTTGGAAAACAATTTTTAAAGCAAGCTTTCGGGTTCAGAAACCTTTGTCAGGCTGAGGAAGTTTCAGCAGTTGGTGTGTGCTCTTCCTGGATGGAATGAAAAGTAAAGAAGGCAGAGGCTGAGCTGGTATGCATACAAGGCAGGTAGTCAGCGAAGATGTAGATTGAGGACTTAATGGGTGAGAGACAGGCTGGGTTGCGGGGAGAGAAGGGGGATGAACAGTGGAGAAGTACCTGGGGAGTCAGATGTCAGGCAGGTTATAATGTGTCATAAATCCAATGTCTATATTAAGTCCATAATTTTTAGTATCCAGGAGGTTAGAAGAGCACACCAACTGCTGAAACTTCCTTAGCCTGACAAAGGGTTTTTGAACCCAAAAGCTTGCTTAAAAATTGTTTTCCAACTGTTTAAGTTGGTCTAATAAAAGATATCAGATTCACCCAAAGAACCTTGTTTGCCTATGTCTTTGGACCAACATGGCTACATCAGCTCCAAATGCATTCCCAGCAACCTAACACATTGTTAACAAAATATTTTATTTTCACTATTTTATTTAAGCTAGATCAGTGAGAGCCAACCTTTTTCTCAGGCTTGATACAAATTGGCCATATACTCTCCTTTAGTGCCACTCTGATCCTCCTCTTCTGCCCAATCTCCCTGTGTGTGCTTTATGTTTCTGTAGTCTATGCTCCTTGCCTAGTCTCCTCTGCCTTCTGCTTCCTGTCCTATCTACTGCTGTGCTGCTTGTTCCCTTCCTGATCTGTCACATGCCACACACACAGAGCCTGCCCATGCCACTTTTGGCACTCATGCCACAGGTTGGCTACTCTTGTTCTAGTCTAAAGAAAATACATGAATTTGCTAAATGCTGAATGGTCCAGAGATAGGAGAGAATTCCTTATGTGCATATAAACTGAGCAGATGATAGAAAGCTAGCAGACATGGCTTCAATTTGGACCAGGACTAAGTAACTCAAGAACTGAGAGTTTATAAAATCTAAACCTCTCCTTTTTCAAGTGCTCCAAAGGGTTGCTCAGTTGATATAGAGGTTCCGTTATTTCATTAACTGTACTGAATAAAGTTGTTGCACAGAAGTCATGGGTTCTTCCATTTCTAGAAGTAATTCAGTATAGACTAGACTACAAAAAGGCCTGTAAAAAAATAAAAAGAAAAGAAAATAGAAACTGAATTAGTTTTAACTGTCATTTTTATAATGTGAGAAAGGGTTTACAATTAAAGTGGAATGGGCTGCAATATTTAAAATAGAATATTAGCAATCAAATAAAACTTTTTCATGTCTTTTTCAACAAAGCAAACTCAGGCATTGAAATTGTAAAAGATTTATAATAAATTCCATTTCTTCTGGGGGCTATCAAATAATATAGCAAACCATTTGTTCGGGTCAGTATTTTGTTTAAATCTACTGCCTTTAAATAAAGTGCTGTTTTTGTTATTCACTAGGACGTACTTACAATGACTTAAATCAGTACCCAGTATTCCCTTGGGTTATCACGAATTATGAATCAGAAGAGCTGGACCTTACACTTCCTAGCAACTTCAGGGATTTGTCAAAGGTATTTCTCATTAGATATATTATGTTTTTCAGTAACCATTGCACTAGCATATGTTGTTGTGCATACATGTTGCCACAAGTGTGAAAGAGATTAACACTGTTGAATGTGCAACTCTTGCTGTAACATATTTTATACTTTCAGCTATGTTAATAGACAGACTGTGTTTTATGGGGAAAAGGAATTATATATGTACGTGATATTTACGGTTATACCACTTGAAGATTGTTTTAATTGAAAATGCCTAGCATTCTACAGCATACATACAATTTTATTTAAAACTTTTTTTAAATTAGAGGAATATGGATATCAAAATCATTTTCTGTGTTTTGACAGGGTTTCTTACTTCTCAGTAGGTAGATTTTTGAGGAATGTTATTTTTTTAAGGACAACTAGAATCATTTTGTTTTGTCCTGGGTATAAATAAATGTTATCGTCAGTACCTTTGGATGTGTTGTGTAAGGACTCCACGTGGATCTTATGAGTAGGTTGCCTTTCTTCCAAATTCAAACTATATCAATTTGATATGATTTTCTTACCTTTAAATATCCTATTCTACATCCTGTTTCCCTAACATTTTCATTCGACCAACAATTACAGTTCCATTTTTTATTATTGTCTAATGGGGTCCACTCACTATTCAGTGGGTTTCTTATTAATTTGTCCTAGTTATTTATTCTTTTGAGCCTGTCACCTGCTCTGGTTACTACAAGCTACAAGTTGTGACTGATTATGAACGTGATATTTGACATTTACAATTTTTATAATTGCTGCCTTTACTCATTAGCTTATTACTGAGCTTTCACAAAAGGCAAAAGTACCTCAGTGTTCCTTCCTGATCCCAAAAAACTGGGGATCTGGTTATGCCCAAGTGAATTATAAGAAATGGCTGTCTTTAAGAGTAGTGCAAAGTGGTTAACTTAGTGGGAAAGGCGGGGAGGAAAAAACCCAGTTGTTAACTGTTTAATGGTAATCTGTTTTCTTCATATGCACATTCATCATTAACTAACAATTAATTTTGACTCAGTGGGAAATATGAATGAAAGTCAGCTGGTCATGGGTTTTCAGAAGAAATTTGGAGAAGTGAGATTTTATTTTAAAGTTCTAAATTAAATTTAGCCAGGTACAGATAGTTTTGAAAATCCTTGGAAACAGTCATTGCCCCACAGATTTTTATGCTGGAAATTTAGGGAAAAACGCAATATATCTGTTAGGCAAATCTAAGAGGAGGAATCTGTTTACATGCAAAACAGAACACTGCTCAATATAAAAGAATATTCAGCCTTTCTAATGCTTACCAATAGAGGTCAGTGGTCTGAGTGCATAGTTAACTATATTTTCTCTCGCACTGTTTGAGTGACATAAATCCATATTTCATAAGTAATCTTGTATAGATTTTATATTTTGACAACTCTTTTGAAGTGTAAGAATCAATATTTTTGAAGAATTTTTTGTTACAGAAAGAATACATGTAAATACAATGAACTCTTATTTGATCATTCCCTGATGAGATAAGGACTGGTGGAGGTAAATTTGAGAATAACTTAAGGACAAAAAAACACATTACAGAGAGGTTGAAATTATTTCAAAATCAGACATTATAAACCTCCCTAAATATGCAGATTGAGATTGCACTTAATACAATTCTAAATGTGTTAAGGTAGTAAAGTAATTTTGTATGCTAGGTTTTAATCTCAGCTGCTTTTTAAAGACCTGCTGTTTTTTCTCATAGCATCTCAGCACCTGGATTGTGCCCCTACAGTGCTTCTGGCTCAGTTTACCTTGAGAGTGGGTGTGTCTACATGCTATGGCAATGTAGCATCAGCATGATGTGGCAGCTACATCGTCGTAGTGATGCACTCCCTTGGTATAACAGATCACTACGGTGATGTAGCAGCTAAAAATAAGCATGTTCCGTGGGGAGTAGGGCAAGGAGCTTGAGTCTGCAGTGGGCAGCTTGCACCCACCCCTCACTGGCTCTTCTCTGGCCATGCCTTCCATGAGGGAGGTGGAGCCAGGCTCCGCACTCTGTTCCATTGTAGCAGGTGCTGCCTCCCATGGGTGGCAGCTGGGGCTCAGGTACTGCTGCAGTGGGTAGGGCGACTGCAGACCCAGGTCCCTGGCTCTGTAGCCCTGGCATCTGGGGGCCCCTTCTGGCAGGGTTGGGTGGCAGGGGGCATGGGTATGGAGGGAAGGTCACCAGCAGGGCCGTGGGAGCTGTGGGTGGGAAGTGGGGAGGCACCACCAGGGCTGGGGGGCTGTGGTTGGGGGTGCAGGGCATCAGCAGGGCTGGGTGGTTGTGGCTTGGGAGTGAGGGGCCTGGACCTGCGTCCTGGTGAGTGAAGGGCACAGGAGAAGCTTTGATTTTCCATGATAAAAAACCGAAATCAAATACCAAAATTTATAGGTATTTAGAATTTATTTTATTATAGTGATTGAGGCACTGGTAGGCTTTCAAACTGCTTTAAAATTTTAAATATTTAAAAATTTTAAAACACTGTGTTCAATTGATACCTATGTATGTATGTATGTATCTGTGTGAGTGTGTGTGTGTGTGTGTGTGTTCATTTTAATTGCAAATTTTGGGGTTTTTAATCAGAGAATGCAGTTTTTTAAATCAGAGAATTTGTGATTTTTAAACAGAAAACCAGGAAACTTATTAATTACAGAGAATGAGTGTTGGTTGCTTGAGTTGCCTCATGTCAGAATGGCAAATTTAAGCCTCTCTTAAGGCCCACATAGTTATATAAGTTGAATAAAGAAATGGTGAATTATTTAGTTTGTTACAGCCTATTAGTAAATTTTATGTAAAAGATTTCCTTTTCACTAAATGGAAAGTCCAGGTATTCCACTGTTACAAAGAAATTCAGAACTAGGAAGACCGATACAGACGTTGCATTTTTAAAGGACCAATTTTTAAATGAATTTAGGTTATTTAGGAGATGTCCTTGTGATTTCTCAATAAGTTTTTTTTGTGCTCAAAGTACAGTACTCTAAATCTGGGGATGATGCACTATTAAAAGTTGCATTCCAGTATATAGGTACAAAATGGCCCTCCTCTTTACTATGACAATGTTACTGATGCTTCCATAACTGAACTCAGAAATTAAAGGCGTCATACTACTTCCAAAGTTTTCTCCTGTTTTGCAACAAGAGTGCTTATGCCTAAGGGAATGGTATCCTTTTGTTTTGCAGCTGGTGTAACAACACTGGTGGTCATTACCTGACTCTGAAGGTTAGAGCAATCCTGAAACATCATCATAGCCCTGATTAGAGAATCAGATTAGGAGCAAAAAGTGGCATGCATCCAATATTGCTTTCACCCACTTCTGATCCTTTCAGTGCAGCTGGAGTTGCAGACATTTTACTTTTAATGGACATGTTAGTAAAGTAAAGATGGTTAGTTTTAATTGAGGGATAAAGAGAAGAATCCTCTTTTTTGCTTTGATGTCAGAGTTATAAAAGTCTGAAGACATTCTGGATGTGTGTAGTAAACATCTCTCCTAAGTATCTTTGGCATAACTTAAATGCTGAATGATACTAAAACAAATGTTCACTATTTAGGGACATTGGGTGTTTATAGATGTGCTGTGGGAGGCTGGGGGCTGCTTTAATTAGTGAACCATGCTAATTAAAAGCACCTGAGCATCAAGTGCATCAATGTCCCTGTGCTGAAAAAATGGTGGCAGGGTGCTTTGAACTAAAGCTTGTTTGATGAGCTTTGTTTGAAGTGCCCTGCCACCATTTTTCAGCGGGGGAATGCTAATACATGTGAAGTTGGAGGCTGCTGGAGCTCATTAATTTCTGTGCTCCAGCAGACCCGATTGAGTCTGCTCCTATGTGCTGGATTTACAGCATGCTGGAGCAGTCTCTCTGCATGTGTGTAAGTGCCCATTAACAATATATTCATTAAAAGAAAAGTGAAAGGAGAATGTGCTCATGCTTAAGCCTTGTTTCAGAAAACATACTACCTTCTTAGGAGCATTTTACTATTGAGTGGCAATTTATTGTTGTTCTCCCTTACCAGTCAGTGTTGAATTGTGTGCATCTGGACATGTGTATAATTCACATGCTTCTTAGGATCTGCTGTTAATGCTTAACTGCTGTTGATCAGCAACACTTTTTTACCTGCTAATTTTAATGCTATTTCTGATAAATTCCAGTCCTGCTGTACTTTGGAACCAACAGCAAGCACCAATGCTGTTTGTCTCATAGACATACTAGCACAAGTTTTGGGTGCTGTACGGATGTTTCTAGTTGGATCAACCACTTAAATTATATTTTGAACACTACTTCTCTGGTGGTAGGTTTTCCTTAATTTTGGGGCATCATTAACCAGCAGCTTATTGCTAATGCCCAAGTATTAAATTAATTCAGTGGAAGACAAGATTATGGATTTTCTAGTATATAATGTTTCTTTAATTTTGGGGATAGAGTTTAAACATTTAAATAATGAATCGCTAATTTCTACAACTTGTAAGCTTTGATTGTTAAAGCCATTTGAAAATATTTAAAGATATTTCACTTATCTTCTCTAAATAATTTTAACAATTATAATTTTAGAACATTTGTGCAGCTGTAGTGGTTCAAGAGAGAGAGAAAGCAAAGTAAAAATTATGGCTTGTGTTAAAACACTAAAAAAACCTGCTAGTCTGAACAACTATTTATTTTAATAAATTCCAAATTTAAAATGTAAAATCATGTGTTGGTCACTAGATTTATGTAAATAATAAGTCTTTTTGCCACCAAAGTTTGCATGGTACTCAATTTCTATTACCTATTATTTTCTGTGCCTAAATATTATAATTTAAAAAAATTAACCAACTTGAGCAACAGCTTTGTTAATATATTAATTTGCAGTGAATAAGTTATGACAGATTTGAGGAACTGCAATGTATAGGTTAAATTAGCCCTTTGATTAAGAAGCTTCTGGTGACATTGTTTTGAACATCAGTCACACAGTGATAAACCAAAGCTTGGATTGTGGTTAATATTACTGTCAGCATGACAAAGACTCTTGACAGATACCAGGAGTATACCACCAGTTAGTTATCCTATTCTGACTTGAGTGTTTATTCTGTAACAGAGATGAGTATGGTCAGGTATGAGCCATTACATAGTTTGTTTATATCTACATTGTAGTAAGTATTTTACGTATGTAACAGATAGTTTCCCACCAGAATATTTCCCATTTTTTCTGTATTGCTTATGTCATTCAAAAGTGCAGCTCCCCCCCTCCCCCTTTCATTTTTCAGTGCAAACAATAAGTCATATGCCCTGGGCTTCTGCATGAGAGAATGCAGAAATCAAAATTGGTTGAAAAATACTGAGATGCCAAAGGCTGACTTTACATGAATGAAAAAGACACTTCTAATTACTTTTTTTAGTTCAATAATACACAAGTAACCTGTACTGTGGATAATTTCTGTCTTTTGTAGTGCATACCATCTTTGTAAGACTATAAACTGACCTCATTAGAGGAGGATTATTAAAACCCCCTTAAATCTTCAGTTGTCTTCACTCCAGGTGCATGTGTACATTGTAATGTTTTACTCTCCTATTTATCATTTTCAAACAATATTTTCTAAATCATCTTATTTAGATATCTTATCGCCATATTTTATAGGGATTGTTATGTAGGTAATAACATTCAGTGAACCGAGCTGTTTAATTGGTATGTGGGAGCCATTGATAGCAAATGCATCAATACTGGTACTGGTCCCCTTGTCCTGGCATCAACTTTAATAATGTGCATTTTTTATATTAATAAGTAATCACTGTAAGGCTACATGTGCATAAAGTGCACAAGTTCTTTTGAACAGTGGTGTCTCTTGAGAGGTCATATGCACGATCCTTTTGTCTCGTTATGCATATGGGGTGAAATGGAAAATGACCCTTTAAAATTTCCTCTTACATCCTGTAGCAGAGAGGCATAACCTAGCAAGTATCCAGCCTTTCACTTTTTGGAGACTTAAACATTTTTGTTTTAATCAAATCTGTGAAAATTCTTCAACTTCATATTCTGCTCATTTGGACACTCCAAATAGCAGAAAAAAGTAAATAGAAAATGTCTTCAACTATTACACCTGGGAGACTTCATACCCTTCTGGCCTACAATAGGTTGATCACTAAAAAGGATGGATGCACTAGATGCCATTTTATAGCATGAGACAGTCTAAATCATGGACAGGTGTTCTGTTTGTAAGTTCTAATTAATCTAAGACTCTCAAATACAAGGGTATTTATCTCTAGCTAGGTCTGTGGAGGTCTCTTTGCATTTTTGATGGTAAGCTACCAACAGGATTTTGGAGATCCTGGCCAGAGTCAGGACTCTCTCCCCATTTAAGAGCATGACAGTTACTATGGTGATTATGTTTGAGCACACATGCTGACACATGCAGTGTTTTTCCTAATAGCTAATTTCAGTTTTGGCATATTTATGTGCTCATGGCTTAGTCTTTTCTATTTTGTACCCTTGAACATTTTTCCCCTATGTGGCAACACATAATGAATATATTGTGTTTTGGCACTAGCTAATGGATCTTGCAGCCCTTTCAGACTGGGATTCCAGCAACTGGGGCCCATGGTTTAAGATAGTCACTGCTTGGCCCATCTTAGCAGGCTTACGCCTCTCCAGCATGCAGTTTTGATCATTTTTCATCTTACTGGAGATGGTCATCTCATATGCACAGGTACAGATCTCCCTTCCCATTTTCAGAAAGAGGAGATCCTGTTCCTTGTTTACATTACTGAATAGGCCTCCCACATTGAATCCCAAGAGTAGACCCCTACACATGTGCAGTGGGGCTGCTCTGACATGCTGTAATTACAGTGCATCAGAGCAGACTTGGTTAATTGAGTCTGTTGGAACATGGTAATTACCGTGCTCCAGCAGACTCCAGCATCATGTGTTCCAGTGTCCCCGCACTGAAAAACGGTGATGGGGTGCTTTAAACTAAAGCTTGTTTGATGAGCTTTAGTTCAAAGTGCCCCAGTTCCATTTTTCAGCATGGGGATGCTGATACATGTGACGCTCCAGGTGATTTCATTAGCGCAGCTCTGCACTAAGTATAGTGCTCCCTGCCTCCCGGAGCATGTTTACAAACACCCCTAGAGACAAAAAGCTACAGTGAGATTACAGTAGTTCTAGTGTCTAAAGAAAAAGTCATCTTTATTGCCAGACATGGCAGTAACACCAGTATCACCAATCAACTTCAGGCTTTTCAAAACCCTGTATCTTGTATTTCAGAGAACATAGAAATTGAGACTAAATGTGGAAAATAAAACTATCAAACTTTCTGATATTGTGAGTGCACAATATTGCCATGGTCATATGATTGTTCTAAAAAAAGCTGCCACACTTCCTCACCCATTCAGCAGTGAAAAGGAGATAACAGACATCTCCAAAAGCAGCCCAGTTAAACTCAGCAATTCCTTTGTTATCGTCCTTTTTTTGTTTTAGAAACTCAGGACAAATCGAAGTCTACTGAAGAGCCAAAAAAGTTGGCTGTGTTGTCTGCAAGATATATTTATCAGCTTCACTCCAGCTCTGGATAGCATATTGGATAGGCCCTGTTTTTATCAAATTCAAGTTCTCACTTGGGAAAGACTTATTTCCTTCTCATCCAAAATCCTACAAGGAGGATAGGGATGATGAAAGGAAATTATTAAAAATAGTATATGGTTGGAGAATCATTTTAGCTGTAGGTGCATCTTAAATGACTGAAATACAATGGCTGTGGCTGTGGTTGTCATTATGAAGCATGGCCTCATGGCTCTAGGTATCTGGCATATCCTGATAGGTATATGTCAGGGTAAAGCACATCATTCCCTCAAAGTCAAAGCTGTGATCCTTTGAGATTAATATGTTGGCCCCTTACCAGAACCAAAGAGAAACAAGATCCAGAAAAGGCTGAGGCAACAACTAAAATACCCAGAAAGGAAGAAGTTTTAGTTATTCTAAAGTATCTTCCCTCTGTCTTCATGGCTAAACCTTTTAGAGGTAGATTGGATTTGAGAATTGAGTGTCAGACTGGAATCTCACCTTTGACAAATGTCTTCCCACTTTCCACTGGGTCATTGCAGACTAAAAATGAGGATGAGATAACCTACCCCTTCTGGACAAAAGTTCTGGTACTGAACTGAATTAAATTCTTAGTAGCCATCAGGTTCAATTAATGAGAGGTACTCACTTGTGAAATATTTATTCCATGTAGAGATGGCCAGTAAATATATATTTTTTTATTTTGGAAAAGAAAGATTTAAGGTGCACTGCACAGATAGAATGATTTGTAGGTAGGACATTTACTGATGTGCTACAGGTCAAATACTATCTTTCTCTCTCTCTCTGCCTTACTCTCTGCCTCTGGGTTGAGCTCTTTTACTTTGTAAAATTAATTAAAACTTCTTTGGGAAAAATGTATGGCTTGGTAATGAGATGCTTGCCTGAGATGTTGGAAAACCATATTCAAGTGTGGTCTCTGAATAAGGCACAGTAGAATCTTAAACTCAAGTCTCTTCTATTCCAGGTGATTGCTGTAATCACTAGGCTTTTATGAGGTCTGTCCTGCTCTCTGGCTTTGACTGCAAATTCCATTCTGGACCAAAGAAAATTTTGTCAAAACTGATGTATTCCCATGAAAAGCTTGATCACGATATATTGGAGTTGTCTCATTTAAAAAAACATTTGTCAAGGAATTGTTAACCAATTCTAGGTCTGTGATAGATCCCCATAGGGGCCACTCCTGAAAAGTTAACAAAAATTGCCCAATACCTTCCTTCTGCAGTGAAATCCAGACTTTATGCCTTTTTTCTTTATCCTTTAGAGCAATTTTCAAAATTCATACCAAGCTACAATCATTCTAATATATCTATACTGGCTGGTGCAGTTTTGGCTGACAGACTCTGTAGATGTCCATTGATCTACTGAATTGGATTCCAATCTGTTTGGACTTAATCTTGTAGTACCACAATTGGTTACTCTCATGATATTCAGACATTCATGGCTCAAAAGTCCTGGTACTTGACAGCTAGGTTTTGGCTGAGTAAGTACCATGGACAGAGCCTATTCTAGAACAGTCTAGGCCATCTTAATACATTTCAGGAAGATAGTAATCAGAGTGACTTACTTGTCTAATTGGAAGAGATTTTTTGATTTTGAACAGCACTTATGGGGTCTAGACTCTAGACTGGCTTTGATATTCAACTGCTTGCTGCACTGGAAAGGACTGTAACCCTTTGAACATCTCAGCCAGGGCCTACCTCATAGTGACTTCTGTCTCTCTTTTTTTCATTCAGTGATGCCTAAGTTCTTCAAGGGTACACTTACCTACTGGTAAGAGAACTGGATCCTACTTGGGTCCTCTGAGAGGGATCTATGGGATCATGCTTTGAGACTCTTTTGGAATCTGTCTTATCATCTTTAAAGATGTTTTTTCATTGTTGCTATCACTTTGCTCAAAGAAATGAACAAGCTCCAAGCACTTAAGGTTGACCCTCCCTACATGACATTTCACTGGGACAAGGTAGTAGTGAAACCTCACCCCAAATTCAGCCCTCATGTGGAACTCAAAATTTTGTCTGAAATCTGAAAACTTACCTGTCTCCCTCTGGAAATGCTTCTCTTCCTGTCTTAAGACAGGAGTTGTTATCCTGTACGTACTAGATATTTCCTGGGTTCTACTTACCATATTGCCAAAATCAAACTTTTCAGGTTTATTTCTTGTTTTTTTCCTGGCAGCATCTGGATATTCAAAGTCCTAGGCCATCTCGCTTTAAAAGGACATTAAGATTTGTCTACACAGTGTTTCTTGTGTTATTGATTAGTGGGGAACCCTAAAACTTAAGACTCATTCCACAGTCATCCTACTTTAAAAATTACCTCTTTCTGCATTTGCAAAGCAGCAGCTTTTAGTATTCTGCATTGATTTAGCTGCCAGTGTGCTAGAATCCCATTTTGAACTGCTTTATTGGCTTTTTCAAGATCATTGCATTTTGTAGAACTTATCTTCTGGTCATATGCTCCCGAGATAATGATCCCACGTTTATTGGAGTGAGTTTATTTTTCTTTCTTTAAATTATTCTGTGTATTTCCTAAGCTATGTAAATGCCATTCTTTTGTTGTGCATTCATTACATGTAATTAATAGTGTATATCAACTGATTATTAGGTATTATAATCATTCAAATATTTCAGTTTCCAAGTCAAATCATATTGTTAATTGACTGCAAAGCTACATTGTTAGAGATGCTAAAAACTGGGAATAAGTCCCAGGGAGGAACTTAATTCAAAACTTGGAAGCAAATAGACTGCAGCTAACTCCATGGTTAAGTAAAGTGAATTTCCATGGCAGAGTTGCATTCTTTGATTTCAAGCAGGAAAATTATGTTAAATTTGGCCCCTCTTCTTACGCAGATGTAGCCTTTGCAGAAGGTATAGAGGTAAGCAGTTTAGTTGAGATCAGTTTCAGCAGCACAGTTTTTCCCTCCGATTTCAGGGCACATGCCTTTTCTCCTGGTCCTTGTAGCCAAGTAATCACTATTCACTGAAGAACATCCAACAGTTCCTTTGAGATTTCTGTATGAAGGCAGAATAGCTACCCAAATCCACAGAATGTATGACAATCAGAGGTGCTGATCTGTTGGTGTAACTTTTATAAAAGCCTACAGACATTCAAAAAGCCTGAGGTGGAATCAGTGACGTTATGTGGTTTTCTGTAAGCAATGTAGTTTAGGTCAGTAGAGGACAGAATGCACATTTGCCCTTTGGTGGGGGGAGAGCAAATCTTAGACCGGGTTCCACCATTTTGAAACCAATCTATGTACGCCAAACTTCTGTTCTCTTACAGGTATAGATCAATTTTGTTCACTGAACTTCTGTTTTGTTATGGGTATAGACTAGTTTTTGATCACTTTTATATCAGTGAAAGTGTAATGTCTGTACATGGCCTATGAGTTCAGTTGCTAAGGTTTTTTATGATAGAATGTATTTGATAGACCCTGGGTATGTATTGGGTTTAGGTATGTGTTTCAGTTTTAAACAGAAGTCTTAGGAAGCACCTGAGTGTGCTATCAATAACATTGTATGCAGCTGGAGAGGTATGGATGCAAATATTTTTCTTTATTTTTTCCTATTTCTATTCTTTAAAATTTTAGGTGAATGGGGTGTGTTCTGCTGTAAATTCAGTTGTCACTAGACATAGTTTTTGTTTGCTTTTTATGCTTGAATTTTTTTATTATTATTATTAGTGTTGTTATTATTGTTATCATCAGAAATGTATCAATGTGGATTTAAACTTTTGTAATTTTAGCATCATTTAAAACATTGTATATTTAGGCTTCTAGTCTTGCAGCAGTCTTGAAAGCATTTTCAGTAGTGGATCATTTTACATGCCTAAACTACTTCATAGTTTTTAAAGTAAAAATAACAATATTAGTCTGCATGAACAATACAGCTTAGTAATAGCAATGTAAATATTTCACTGAACATGAATATATATATGAATATATATTTTTATATCTATATATCTATATATATATTTAGTTTGAAACAAAATTACTTATTTATAAGTTGAACTCTTGATTACTGTTGAAGTCTTGTTTTATATTCTCTTTGGATCATGTGTCAGAACTGTTTAAGCAAAATTATTCATTGATTTCAAAATTTGAGTTCATTGTATTTTCAGGAATATTTAAGGTCACTGCAAAGTAGGCAATTAAAAATACAATGTTAATTCTTAAAATCATGCTTAAAGATCTAAAACACTGTGACTCTGATTTTTTTTAGACTGCTAATTTTAATTCTTGGGTATGGTGAGAAAATGGCGCCTATGCCTTTTCTTTATGTGTATGGTATATAAACACCCACCCAGATGCACATAGTATTTGAAGATATACCCAAAGAATCTAGCTTGGATAAAAATGCTAGTCACAGTCTACTGGTTACACTTGTCAGTTAGATAGAGGAGATGCTGAGAAATAGTTGTCTGTACCTCTAAACATTGCATACAAGTCTTAAATGAGCTTGCTAGAGGCCATTTGTCTGTGTTTCTTCAGCAGGATAAAATACAAAAAGTTTGAGTAAAAAATTCATTTGTATTTCAAAGCAATACAAGTTTGGTGTACGGTGCCCTCGACTGGCTTTTATGTCTGGGCATACTCACAAAGTTACAGACACAAGAAATGATGGGTGGTTCTAGTGATCGTTATGTGACATGGTAGATATCACTTTCCTCTTTCTTTTTGTTGATCATTTTATTATGATGTATTTCGTTATCTTTTATAGCACATACAGAGTTTCATATGTGTTTGAAACTTGTTTATCGTCTGAAAAAGGCGTACATCAGCTGTACCTACTATTTTTTAAATTATTGCTTTCCAAAATTATTTTTCATTTGTCTTTCTTGTTTTCTTCCCCCAGTTTGTTTGACTGTAATGCTAGATATCAAAATTATTTGAGATTCATTGTTCAAAAGAAAGTTATATTTGTGATTATAAGGACATTCTTGTGTTAAAGGAGAAACAGCTTAACTAGATGGAATTGTAAACATTGTAGCTAGGGACAGACTTTCAAAAAGCCTGAGCATGAATGGATTCAGTCTTTGCAGGTTAGTCTAACCTGGCTAGGTTGAACTGGTTTGTAACAGGACAGACATTCTCTCTGGACTGAGCAAATTCAGGCACACGCCTTTAGTGGCTCAGGTTAGAAGCCAGGGGGCACTAGAGCAGCCGTCCCTTCCCTTGTACAGTACTGAGCCGAGGAGGGTGGGGGCATGGGCATGGCCAGGCCTCAGCAGGATCTCTGAGTCTGCCTGCACCATCCCAGGCTTTTCCTGACTGGCTGCTCAAGGGGCGGGAGTTTTGCCAGCCCACAGCTAGCACTCTGGGGCAAAGAGAGGTATACAGTACATGCATCTTTTGATGATACGGAGCTTTTAAATCTCCCTCCCTGCTTCTTTATACTGTCTGCAGTGAAGTGACAGGCAAGGAAGCCAGCAGGGAGCTTATAAGAGTGTTTATCACCTCATCAGCAAAACAATGGCCTCTCTCTATTTGTGAAAAGTCTTAAGCAGCTTACCAGCTGACCTGCTGATTAGCTCCAAAATGCCCTAAACAGTCACTTGTGTCTGCCTGTCCCAGTGAAATTGGAGACAAACACACACAGACAAGTCTCTGCGTTAGCTAGCATACCACATGCCTAGGGTCCATGAGGCTGGGATCCATGCTGTGAGAGACAGGCGGGAGGGAGGGGAGATTCCTGCTTGAGCAGTGAGGGTGGAGGGGTAGGGCAGGGAGAAGCCAGACAGACCCTGCTGTGCCTGCAAGTCTCTGCCAGAGCTCCAGCCAGGGAGCAGAGGGGCTGAGTCAGCCCTACTGTGGAGCAGAGACCCTTGCCCAGCCCAGAGAGCATGCCAGGATGCTGGGGGAGTCTGGCTTATCTTAAACCAACAAGGAGTGAGGGACAGACATTGCTAAACCTGTTTGAGTCAACTCAGTTAAGTCTGATAGTACATTCAACCAGGTTTATCTCAAACTGGTTTCAGCCATTTTCAGACTGGCTTTATGTGCACTGAACATCTGTTTTGTTACATATTTAAACCAGTTTCTGATCACTTGAACCAGTTTATGTGTAATGTTAGTCCCTAGTCTGTCAGATGGGTAACCACTTGACTGCTTTCAGATATTAGAGGTACAACATATCCACTGATTGACAACACAGCTCTACTAGTTTGTCCAACCTCAGATGTGTGACCATACCCTGAAGTCAAAATCAGTTGAATACATTCACTTGTTATGCTAATTCTTGGACAAATAAGTAATTTATAAACTTATTAGATTTACTAGTACCCTCAGTCCTCAGATTTGATTCTTGACTGATTAATACTAGGTAACTAAATTAGGATTTACAAATAATTATTAACAAAGCCTCCCATAAGAAAGCAGCTTAGAAGAGAAGAGGGGACGCTCTGGTCCAAGCCCTCCCTGTGTCCACATTCTAGCTTTCATCTTCCTACCCCAGGTTTAAGGGAAGCATTATGTCATAGGATCTCTTGAGGACATTGTATTAGTCATGTTTTTTGGAGGCAGGAAGAATTTTCCTTTCAGTTCCAGACTGAGTGGTATATGGTTTGTTTGTTTTTTTCACTTTCTGCTTATCAGCTCAGGGACCTGATGAGCAGATTAGGAGGTCAGGCTGAAGTTCTTGCAAGTTAGCAGGTGTCCAGTGCTCATAATTTTTCATGGAGGAACTAGATGGGCTAAGGGAAATGTATCCCTTAAAAAGCTAAGGAGTGTGTTTGGAGGGACACCTGGTTCAGTGTCTCTAAGGGAGGGATCAGTCAACGAGGTCACAAAAACAGAGTAGAAACACATTAACAGGTATGTGAGGGCCAATGGCTGTTCTCAGACAGGAGGAAACTGTTGAGAAAAGAATGATTGCTTGCATTGCACAAATTGTCATCTGGTGAGCTAAAGTCAGTCAGTTGTTTGGTATAATTTAACCACACCCCTTTAATTTTAGGTAGTCTGAAGAATAAGGTTTATATTCCAAATGTCAGGAGGCTATATTGACAACATATGAAGTGAGCAAATTCCTGTTTCTGGGGTTTAGCTCACACTGAAGTGTCTACATGAGGCATTTACTGCAGAGTAGACTAATTAGTCGGCAGCAAAAGTTGTGCAACTACACGTGCATCCCTATTAGTTTAGAGTAAATTAATTAACTCTGCAGCAAAGTAGCACTTGTAAATACAACTATTACCCTGCTGTGGAATTTACTCCGTAGCAGCACACATGTAGAGATTGCCCCAGCTGGCTGGGGCACAAGGGTGCTTCAGTGCAGGCGGATGCCTGCTGGCTAGCCGTGCACTGAAGCACCCTTGTGCCCCAGCCAGCCCCTTCACAGCATGTTGAGTTGAGGGGAGCAGCCCTGAGTTGGCAGGCTGACCTCCCAGGCCCTCTGCCAACCAGGGCTGGTTTAGCCTGGATCAGTATGCTGCAGTCCTGGACACGTGTGTAAATGGTGCACCTGGAAGCAATAAACTTTGGTGCAAGAAGCAGTGGAGTTTATTGCATTGCATTAATATGCACGTGTGGATGTACCCACTGGTAACTGAAATACAACCTAAAAAATTGAAACATAAAGCCTCAGACTTTCTCTTGGTATCTGAGGTATCTTGGTATATAAAAAGGTATCTTTTTATAACTTCCTGTATCACAGTTCTCCAGTGACACACTCCCTGCCTGTTTGTCCTCTTTGGCATTAATTAGTTCTGGGTGACTTAAGGTAGCTCAGTACTTATTATGCTGAATCTTATTCTGTGGTTTTAGCATGGGATCCAAGGGTGATTTAACAAGAGTCCTAAATTGCTACACAGGGTCTTTAGCTGCCAGACCATTTCAGGGTCTACATCAATTCAGGCTTATGTATATGCTAATGAAAAGAGGTAAATATAAAATAACTGTTGATAAAATTTCTAGATGACACCAAGATAGCAGGAATGGTGAGTAATGAGATACTTACGTAGAGTGTTCTGGATAGGCCAGCCCAGAGTAAACTGGGCCCAGTGAAACAAAATATGTTTTGAGATTCCATGCATCCATCTTAGGGGCAGGAAATACAAGTCATATCTAGTGAATGGCAGTGGGGTGGACAGGGGAGGAGTTATACTATGGAAAGCAATAACTGAAAAAGCATCAGTGGGGAAGCGGGGGAAGGAGGGAAGGGAGTCATAATGATCAAGCAGCTCTGTATGATCTCTCTGTGTGATACTTTAGCAAAAGGGTTCCTATGACCCTTGGATGCATACATAGGGAAAATAAAGTAAGGCATTGATTTTACTTCTGTAGACAGCATTAGCAAGGTTGTTATGGAAATACTGTACTGAGCTCTGGCATCCACATATGAAAAAGGATGTTGAAAAATTGGAAAGGTGGAGAAAACCGTAGAAATTATTTGAATTCTTGAGAAAATTCCTTAGTGATGAGAGACTTTAGAACTCAACTTGCTTAGCTTATTGAAAAAAGAATGGAAAGGTAACTTAATGATAGTGTTTAGATATCTTCAGATGGGAAAATACTGTGTACTTAGATTTTCACCTAGCAGAGAAAGGCATGAGAACAGCCGGTGGCTGGAAGCTGGAGCCAGCCTATTTAAATTGGAAATAAAATACAATTTTTTAACTTTGGAGGATAATTGGAATGAAATACAAATAGAAATAGTAGGTTATCCATCTTTGATGTCTTCAGATCAAGACTGTACACCTTTCTGGAAGACTTATTTAGTCAAACACACATTATTGAGCTTAATATAAGGATAACTAGGTCAAACTAGGTAATATTCTTTGATATACTGGAGGTCAGCTTAAATGATCTAATGATCCTTTCTGGCTTTAAACTCTATGAATCTAAGAAAAATCTCAGTTATAAAAACCAGACAGTGTTCTTCCAAATAAACCCTAAATGTACAAACATCATATTTGCTATGTATGTTAAGAGTATTTACACAGTAATATGGGTAATTGTATTTCTGAACTACAGATAGCTAGTCAGATAAGGCTGACAAAGATTCAAGAAATCAAATGGAGAGGCAAGTTCTCAGAACACTTTTTCATATTGTCACTCATTCTAGACTTGTGCTTATTGGCTTATCAGTGTGTGAAAGTTTGTACTCACATATATCATGAGCTATCAGATCTATAAGAGAAAAACTAGGTTTTCTTGGTATTTTTTTCTTCCTGCTTCAATTCAAATACATACAGTCCTTAGACTTAAGAAGCAATTGGTTTCTGAAAATCGCATCTTAAGTCAAAATGTAAGTCGGAACCAATTTTCCCATAAGAACAATGTTATAAATGGGGGGTTGCTTCCTTTACTGTGCTTGACACAGTTGCCTCCAGCTGGTAAGTCAGTTGTGGTTGGGGGTGGCAGATCAAGCCCCTGCAGCGAGGGAGGGATTGAGGCTGGGGCTAGGATAGGGGCTGGGGCAAGGGCTACCCAGCTGGGGTGGAGGGGCATGGGGAAGGGGTGGCAGCTCCCGCCGCTGCAGACTGCCGATTCAGAAGCTGTTCATCTGGCAGCTCATCCAGCGGTTCTTGCTGCTGCTCCTGCCGTTGGTGTGGGAGGGCATGGGGCAGGGAGCATATGCCCCCAGATCTGTGAGGAGCAGGCAGGGCTGGGGCTGGGCTGAGATATACCCCATGCAGAGTAGGGGCTATCCCCTCCTGCTGCTCGCCCAGCCGGGGCAGGGCGGAGCCACTGCATTGCCTATGGACAAGTGGCACATAGTGACTGAAGTCACCCCTGTCTCTCCATGCCTACTGGATGAGCCATGGCTTCGCCCCACGCTGGCTGGGCAGGCGGCAGCAGCAGGGCATGGGGGAGAGTCTGCCCCTGGATTGGGGCGGGGTGAACGGCAGAGTGGGGGTTATGGGAGGGCTGCAGCCACCCTAAAATTTACCATAGCCCCCACTGCCAGCCCAGAGCACAGTCTGGTGTAGTCCTGGCGCCACCCACCCTATGCTGATCCGGGGGCACATGCCCCTCCCCCATACCCTGCTGCCACTCACCCCGCCAGTGCAGGGCTGGGTGAGATGGGGAGGCTGGGCCTGCTTCAGCCGCTGCACACTGCTTGTCTGCAGGTAATGCAGCCGCACACTGCTTGTCTGCTCGGCCCCAGCTAGGCGAGTGGCAAGAGGGCATAGCCCCCACTCCCAGCACCTTCCACTGCCCGCCTCGAGAGCAGTCCTGGACCAGTGGGGTGCAGTGGCAGGAGCTGCCCTACCCCACCCCACCCCATACCTTTCCCACCCTCTGGGCAGCCCCTGTCCCAGCCCCAATCCCTCCCTCACAGCAGGTATGTTCATCTGCCCTCCCATGTCCCACCACAACAGATTTACCAGCTGGAGGCAGCTGCATGCAGTGTAGTAAAGTTGAAACCCTGTCAGAACCTCAAAACAATGTTGTAATTTACAAAGGTCATAAGTGCTGTTTGTCGTAACTCCAACAGTCATAAGTGGAGGACTGCCTGTATAGTTTTATCAGATATCATTCTGGGGCTCGTGTAGTTCTTAAAGAGTTCTGCAAATAAGAATGAGTCTTTTCCTTCCAAAGTTATCCTTTTTGAATTACTCTTCAGTGTGTTGCTAAACAAAATTGTAGTCATTTGGCCAGCATTTTAGATATCATGTGCCCCCCTGCCAGTTGCCATGTCTTATGTCATTATGCAAGTTCAGAGGAAAAGTGAAATGGGAGAAAATCTGTCTGATCAGTAAAAATATAGTTCAAATATCCGTAGAAATGTTGGTTCATAGAAAGTTTAGAGTATTCAATAAAAAACCCTATAAAATCTAAATAAAATTGCATGACTAAAAAAACAGTGGATGTCATGCTAGAACACTGAAAATGAACAATAAGAGGAAACAAAGAAGATGAGGAAACAAAGAAGATGAGGGAAGGTAGTGAATACAAAGATTGTAAAAGGCCAGAAAAAATAAAGTAGCATGCTTTAGAATACTCTTCAGAAAAATACTAGGAGTTAGGTGACAACTGTTATACTACAAGGACAGTGACAATAATTGAAGATGGGACAGGCATGAGATCAGCCAAAACTATTTTTGGGGGAGGGAAAGGGAGGACAGGAAGGCAGGCTACAGAAATATACTACAGGAAATGGAAGTTTGCTAGCCATTAAATGTGTACAAAATGAACGAGACCAATCTTGTTAGGAACCTAGAAGTGAAGATATCAAAAACAGAAATAAGCAGGGGAAAAAAAGATATTTTCAGCATTATATTGTGAAATTAACCAAGTAGAAGAACTAGAGAAAGTCTTAAAGAACTAGAACAGATGGAAGGCCTAGTTAAGCAGCAGGATGAACAGATTGCTAAGGTTTTCTAACCCACTTCTGTCTACAGCAGTTGATACTGGAATCTAAGGGTATGGACAGATGTAACAACTGAAATATTTCCAACTAAAATGATTGAAAAAGGAAACAATGGCACTCTTGCATGCTTGTGCTGTTCTGGCTGGAACATTTCAGTGCTCCAGCCGCCTCCATTGTTTTTGTCTTGTTGTTTGAATTTCTCGATCTCTACCTTTTAAAATCCTTTCTTCTAATAGGGAGTTCATTTTAATTCGCAGTCTAGTACCTAATTATTAGTTTCTATCCATTGCTTCAACAAACATTGGTTATGGAATTATTAGTGCTGAGGGCTAAAGGTTTCAACTTTTTATTCTCCTGTGGCCTATAGGCAGAGGAACCATGTCTGTGGAAATGCAGCTTAACACTTTAAATTACATTTCAAGGGCCAAATCAGTTGCTAATTCTACTGGACAAGTTCCAACTTTGACTGAGCAGAGCAAAATTGTTCAAGACTGTGTGGCTCTACCACTGGCCAAGTATTCTCCCTCCCAGACTGGGGTTTTGAATACTCCCAAAATCCATGGCAGGCATTCCACATGCAAGCCCAGAGGCCTTGAGGTTTGGATGCCTGCCCCAGTCTTGCTTGCTCCAATCCAAAAGGCCAAAGAGCAAGCCATGGGGAAAATGAGAATGCAGTCCCCCATTGCCACAAAATTGTGTGCTAGAGTTTCCTGCATTTGGGGAATCTTGCAGGGGTCAGCTGGTCTGGAGTGCAAGAGGCAAGCCTCACCCTGTAACTACACTTGATCAACTGAGAGGCTCGTGGGATTTCCCTCTCCGTCATCCTGGTGTCTCCCCTGCCACTGTAACTGTTTCATGTGCTTGCTTTCCTGCAATGAGTGAAGCTACAACAGGGCTGAAACAGCTCCTTAAGTTACTGTGGTTAGGTTTCCACTCCCGCAGGATGGAGCATACACATAAAACGGGTACAATGGATCAGCACTATGAATCCCCATTCCATTTTTAGTTGGTATAATTGTTTACGTTTTCTATGCACACTGTTCGCTAGTGAGCAGTCCAGTACATAATTTTACAAATGCATTTCATATCTACCAGTTTAGTATGGCTTTTCTTTTTCTTCTCTCCTAAAACGCAATGGGTACCTATTTATTTCCAAATATATGGGGCTAAGATATTTAAATCTTCAATCAAATTCAAAATCTGAAAGGGTTTTTAATATCCCAATACAATACTTTGCTTATGGTTCAAGCTTAGTTAACTGTTTATTTCAATTTATAATGTAGTTGAATCACCGCATCTTTTAAAGCAGTTGTCAGAAAAAATATGGGGCAGCATGGTAGAATGTATTAGCCCAATACATTGTCTCCATTTTATTATGAAGCTGCTGAGGAAGCTGTGATATACAGCACTGTCATTACAGATCTATTGTTAGAGGGGTTCCACAGTCTTCTGTGCACTGCCATTAATTTATAGCAGTAAACAATATGTAGCCCTCCGACTGCAGCAAAGCAGAATCTTTTAATGAGGTGGATGTTATTACCACAATAAATCAGTGCATTCGTGTAATGTATAATTCAATGTGTGTATTCCCACTGTAACTTCTCTGAGTAAGCTGATAGTGTATCATTGTCAGTGCACAGCTCCATGGTTCTTTTTTCCCCTTAAGCTTTCTTTCATTTGGGGACTTTTTTTTTATTTGCTTGCAAATAAATGTGACATGTCTTGATAGTTGTCCTATTGCAGGCTTCAGAAACCAACTGTAACAATAACAGCCAAAATCAATACTGTGGATTCTGGGTGTATGGATCTCTGTATGACACTATTTTTTTTTTCCGAAAGAGAATGAAATCAATCGTAATTGGTTTTAGCTTTATATTCAAGGAGTATAATTCTATAACTATTGATTTGGGGTGTGCTCATTTGGAGAGTAATAAAAATAGGAGCAGATAACGTGAATACTTAAAATATTACAGAACTATACAGGAGCAGCATTGATTCTATTTTTAATTCATATAATTTATCTATTGTAATCTTTTTGAATCAACCATAACTGAGCCTATAAAAGCAGTGCAGGTGGAGATTCCAAAATGATTCTGGAACAAAGAAGATAGTTCTTGAAGTCCGTTTCATTCTTCCCTGGAATACATTTGCTAAATCAGATAAAATCCCTTTATGCAGAAACCAGCCCTTTAAAAGGATTATATTTCAAATTAGTGGACTGCAAAAACAGCAATCAACCTAAGATGTTTTCTTTATCCAATTGCAAAGTGAAACCGTTTTAAGTAAGATAATGTAAGATAAGATCTGAAGTCCTTCATAGATCTGAACTGTCATCTAGAACAGAAACAACTTGCAGCATATCTAATACTATCTGAAAAGAAGAATATACTTTGATAGTAGTAATCAGATAATTAAAATAGTTCTGAAACGCTAAATATAATACTGGACTTAATTTAGAATATAAGCTTTTTTTCTAAACTTGTATCTAAGAAAACCACTATATTTTCACTCATGCAAAAGGCCTGGTTATTAATTGTCAGTTTTTCTGAAATTGAGTATTTTTTTATACCTTGTGTAAATATGTTTTGTTAATTTCATCTTTGCAAGATCAGAAGTGTGAAAATATTTTGCATGCATATTTCCAGTTACAAGCAAGTAGTTCCAGAATCTGTTTAGGTACACATTTAAATTAATAATAAGAATTGTACTTACAGTACAAATGTCCATCAAACGTTGCATTCATGGTATATATTGTATATACATGGTACAGTGCCAGAATATTTTAGATTTTAAAATATTAGATAGATGACATTGCTAACACCTTGTTTAGGTTTCTTAGTGCTTTATGTGAAGCGTAGTTATTTCACCAATACATAACTCCTAAATCACCATTTTGTATTTTTTTACATTAATTAAACCCCAGGGTATTTTTTGTGAATGAGAGCTTAGGCAAAAGTGTCAGTCTTGATGAAAACTAGCAACTCTTTCTAATAATTAAAATTGCATTTTAATTAATTTGATTTAATTATCTTATATCAGCAATTTCTGGCATAATATCTGTTTCACTAATTTCTCTTATGAACTCTTTCTCCTTTCCCTGCGTTACATGCAGACATATTTTCTCATTTCTCTTGGGACTGGTGATTATGAAAACAAAAACATTAACACTAATACCAAAATTGCAACTATGCTGTTGCCATTCTTCCACAGTGTTGATTAATTTGTCACCTTTCCTGAAACATCAAGATCCAAAAACATGTTGCTGGTGGTTGCTCACAACTCATTCAGTAGTTCTTACTGCATCTGTAAATATCACACAGTTAACATCCACTTTGTATAATGTTGTGTAATGCTCGTTAGTGACTGGCTAAAGCTGGTATCTGACAGAAAGTATATTGTATTGGTGAAAAGTAACAGCTTTTGTTATCACCTGTATGTATGTATGTATATATGTATGTATGTATGATCCTTGTTTGAAATGCACATCTCTCTTCACCCTCATATCCACTGAATGAAACACTGTCTGCTTTTGCCCAAGACAAACAAGCAAGCAAAAACCACCTAGAAACACATTTTCATGCATGCTAACTAAGTATTATGTGTGTGGAGAGAAGTGAAACAACCTTAAGAATTATGATGATACAGCTCTCTCTCTCTTTCTCTCTCTCTCTCAAAAAACAACCCTTTAGCCTATTGGTGCTCTAAACCCAAAGAGAGCAGCATTCTTTGCAGAGCGATACGAGTCATGGGAAGATGATCAAGTTCCAAAGTTTCACTATGGCACGCATTATTCAACTGCAAGTTTTGCACTCACATGGATGTTAAGAATTGTAAGTACAGTTTTTAAGAATGTTTCCTTTTAAATGATACTGAAAGCAACAAATAATCAGAAACCATGAGTAAATTAAAACCCAACGGCCTAGAAGGCAATTGAGATTTTGAAGTAATTGATTGTAATCAGTAACTTTGCTTGATTTCCAAGGATAAAATCTGTTCTAAGCTCTGCCCATAAGGTTTTAATTTTTTATGGCGCAGCCTTTTCAAATCAGTATAAAAGCTTTTTTCCCCCCAAATATACTTTTCATGTGCTCTTTGTATTACATTATGCCCTTTTGTAGTACATTAAAAATGCTTAACTTCCTTTCTTTACGTGGTTTTCTGAATAGGAGCATACTTTGAAAACTTGTACGTTTTTACGAGTGAATTAAATTTTCACCCCTAACAAATTAAAATGAGTTGTCTTAAGATACTCATAAAATTATACAGTGTCATAATTCTATATTTTAAATTATGCTGCCATTTATTTGAAGGTACCATTGCATATGCTCCATATTGATAATATATTGGTTAAACAGTGCATGTTTCTGTAAAATTGAAAGGTGATTTATCTTCTAGCAAGTAATTTCTTTGGGAAAGCATTAGCAGCACATCATTAATTAAAGCTTGTTAGAATGGTACAAGCATACATAAATCCTTGAAGTAATTTATAGTGCTTAGCTAATTTCTAGCAATTATCCACTAATATGTGCTTAAGTGTTCTTTAACTAAGGGGAGGCTTTTAAATCTTTTAAACATTTTTCTTTTCTAAATCATAAATTACATATTAAGTCATAACAGTGATACAATTGCATGTATTGAATATTACCATTTTGCACTAGTAGATGAACCTGAATTACAGAAATATGCTTACCTGATGAAAGCACACAATTATCTTTGGAAATACTTTATAAAAAAATCATAGAAAAAATATGTATTCCCTTGAAAAACAATTGAAACCATGACTGACTTCAGGTTCTTTACTAGTTGCAAATATTCCTTTCAATTTTTACTTTCTTAACATACTGTGAGTCCATTCTATATTTGAAGTATGTCACATATATAAACACAGAAGTTTCTTTAGTATATGTATGGGTGGTTACCAGAAGTAATGGTTCTCAGTTAACTCCCTACCCACTGAGAAATTAAACAATTGATGACTAAAAATATAAAATTGGCTTTTACTAAAATAAACTCTTTCTAGCAGTATCACATCATTATTTTTTCCTCTTTCACAGGAGCCCTTTACAACACTTTTCCTTAAC
Organism: Crocodylus siamensis; assembly: GCF_052110815.1. Taxonomy (NCBI): domain Eukaryota; kingdom Metazoa; phylum Chordata; order Crocodylia; family Crocodylidae; genus Crocodylus; species Crocodylus siamensis. The sequence continues at coordinate 94,098,992 of NC_143396.1, read as the reverse complement.
TTACAAGGTGGGAAGTTTGACCATGCAGATAGAACATTTTCATCAGTTTCAAGAGCATGGCGCAACAGCCAGCGTGACACCTCAGATATTAAGGTATAATACTGTTTTTAGGTGTTGTAAAATCTGTTAACACATCTGTATTGCATATCCCTGCATTAGAGGAGCAACTGGTGGTTGGTTTTTTTTGTGTGTGCAATACTTCCTATTATAAGATTCCTATTTGTTTTGTTGAAATAATTTGGGAAATTTTTTCCATGTTGGTTGTCTGCCTCAGCCTGAATATTTTGAAAATTTTAGCCCAAATGATTCAACTCTTTTTGATTAAAAAACTAAGGGAAAAATACATTGTTTTATCCATTGTTAAAAAAATATAATGGCCTTTTCTTTGGAAAGCTCTAGGAAAGTGGTTTTCAAACTTGTTTCATGTTGCGAACTTCTAAACATTTTTTAATGGAGGTGTGGGTCCTTTTGGAAATTTAAAATGGATGTGCAGATCCCTTTGAATTGTAAATGTATTCACATACTTTTGATTGATCATAGTCATCTTTCACGAACCCCTTAGACATAGTCTGTGGACACTAGGGGTTTGTGAACCACAGGTTGAAAGCCACTGCCCTAGTCCATCCATGTTTTGGAGAAGAGGTTTGAAACGTGGGAGGATCCGCCTTTGTCAGGGATATGTTTTTTGCTGTTCCTGTGCATCCATATTTGAATGATAAGCTTTTGAAAAATTAGCAGAGAATTTGAATCTTTAGTCACTAGATACCCTAAATAGTCTTTCCTCCTTCCATCATGTGTTAGCCTACAGCAGAGTAGAATTTTTCCAGCAGTTACAGTTCCAAGCCAATACAGGTCACCAGAACTGAGAACCAGGAGGCTCTCCTTCTGTTCTCTTAATAACACTGTCCTCAATTTAGCAATGGGAAGAAAGAAGCTGCCTAATTCAGATCCAGATTCAAAGAGGATAAATTGTAGACCTATAGCAGTGGAAGGTAGATAGGGTCAACAAGCCTAAGAAAAGAAAGTGGGACTGAATATCAGATAGAGCAAGAAAGATGGATTGGAATTTGATACCTAGTGGGGGAGACCTGGACTTGTTGAGCAAGGAGACTGGGACTTAGAATAGGTTAGGGAAGAAACATGTGGGGAGGAGGGTCTGTTGAGGATCCAGTGTGGCATGGGTTTCGGGGAAATGGGGCTTGCTGGGTAAGGATGCTGGACCATGGAGCTGGTAAGAACATGGGAGGCACTGAGATCAGTTTAGGATTCCAGAGAGGGAAAAGCCAGATTGGGTCCCTGCATGGAAGAATCTAACTGGTGAGGGACAACTAGAGGATATGATTTGGAATAGAAATAAATCAGCTGAAGAGTTGGAAGTAGGGAGCCAGGACTGTCTGGACAATGAGACTTGTACTGGAGATGATAAGGAGACTTAGATTAGGTCAGGGAATAAGGAGGCTTAGACTAGGTCACTGCTGAAGTGAGAATAGGACTTGCTGGACGTTGAGACTGGGATGCAAAGCTTGAAGAGTAGAGAATTGAGAATGATTTAGGTGAGAACAATAAGACAGATTTGAGATGACAGAATGGTAACAGAATAATGGAGAACACCGGACAGGAAGAGTCAGGTTTGGAGGGATTGGAAAGAAGACAAAGGAATAGACAGAAAGGTTCCTGAGTCTTGCCAACCATCTATGGTTAACAAATATCTCTGAAACCCATTCATAAAGTATCCCATGGTCCATCTTCAGGATCACAAGCCACTAAGCCACTACTGATGTCTTTTATGTAGTTAGGTCAAGTTACAGAGGTACAAAATACCATGTGATCTTTAATTAATGACTGTTTCATGATGAATATGTATAGTTAATGAACCTGTATTTGTATAATGTGTACACTAATTTAGGGGAAAATTAGTTCTTTGATATCATTTTGAAAATCATACAGAGGTATAACTTGAATGGTTTGCTTTATTTTTACAAAGCTCATATGTTACAAAGCAAAAAGGATGTGTGATATTTTACAATATACAAGAGAAAGCTTAGGGACCATGTTCAACTCTGATTTACTGAGCTATCCTTACTGCCTCCCCTATTTTTTTAATGAGCACACTCAGGTTCCTACTGTTTCTGTTCCTTGACAGTGGAAACCTGAAGGTGTGAAAGCTTTCCTTTTTAAGGTCTTCAGTTCCCATTTTACAGCCACTAAGCAATACAAAATAAGGTTCCCTCTGGAGTCGGAGTAACGTCATCATCCAGCTGAATTTTGGTGAGCTAGGGGTTAGTTGAGTAACAGAAAACTTCCTTATGCCTCTCCCAATAAGGGTAGAGTCCACAGCACTTCCCACCAGCTCATGAAACATATAACAACACAATGCGGTGAAGCCCATTTTCTGTGTAATATGTTCTGAAGTGAATTCCCTCTGATCTTCTGCTGAAAAGCTGCTAGCAGCATTGTTGGGAGCAAAAGACTTGAATTTTATCAAACAAAGTGAGGAACATAATAGTATTTCACATAATATAAAAGAAAATCCTTGACATGACTAAACATGCTGATGTAAAATGCATTCACATGGACAGTGTCAACTCAGTCTAATCTGCATTCATACATTTCCTTTCCTTTTTGGGGGGTGGGGTTTGTTCTTTTAAGGCACTCCATGAACATACCCTGTGCCCATATCTTTGATAAAGTGCCCAGCTGCTTGTTATGTATTTGAGTTGCTGAGATTTTCTTCTCTAGTCTGTTGTGTTATCAAAATAATTCACTTGAGATGTAATTTACTAAAAATTCTTTGAGGGGAAAAAAGTAAAATCTCTCATTAAAAAGACATTGTCATGTGTCATAATGTGGGCATCAAGAAATTTATATCTATGTAAACATAATAATCCCATGATATCCCAGTGCAAATGGCATATTGAAAATGCTGTATTCTCTTAGGAACAGTGTTCATTTACTATACCTGTGTGCAGATTATGCAGCGCTAAAGTAATGCATATTTTAAATAAAGCACCAAAAGCAAAAATATGAACAATGAAAAGGCTTTTTGCAGGATCTCCTCACAACCCTTCAGATGGAAGTCTAGATTAAGTTGTAGCTCCTTCTACAGAAAATATTTTCCCATCCTTATTAAAATCCTGAGTAGCTTGTATGTGTTTGCATCTCTAACATACTTATGATTTCTAAGCATAGAATGCAACTCCTGTCTCCCCCACGCCAGGAAAAAATACCCCAAACTTTTCTATAGCTTATAAATGATGCCCCAAGCCTTAGACAGGCATTACATTTGTAGTGCCAAATACCTCCCCATAGTGCTACATACACCAAGTGAGCATACAGCCATTCAACTTGGTAGCTCTACAAAGGTATTGTAAGCGCTATAAAATATTTTCAGTGAGGAGTTTCTCCAATTTTTATTACTAGGTTTAATGTTTGTGCAATTACATGTAGTGCTGTAGGGGTCACACAGTTCTCTCTTCTCCTTCCTCTCCTTCAAGAGGGAGGAATGGAAGAGGGGCTGGTTCCCTTATAGCCCGCTCCATGAGTTTTCAAGGAGCCTTGATGGGACCTTGCTCCCATCAACAGTGCTGGACCTTTTTGGCCTTGTGGCTGTTGCCAAGCCCAGGCTTAGCTGATCAGCTGCTTAGTGAAGATTTCAGTGAGGTGCCTCTCCACAGCCCCACACATACATACACACTTCCTACCAGTAGTTGAACAGTCATGGATGGAGCCTTCAAGTGGTAGCAGAAATTTGCTCATAGTAACTCAGTCCTCTCCCACCTCCAGACCTTTGCCCAATCCCCCAAAGAAGCTGCAGTGGGCAAGTGGCAGGAACATGGTATAGGCTAGGGTTAGTGTGAAGGAATTCCTTCTTTCACTGCAAGAACTGGTGCTCTGGCAGCAGAACTACCCAGGGTGGCAGGGGCAAGGAGAGCAGGATAGGGGTTGTCTTTGGCAGCTGATCATTGACAGGCTGTCCCCTTCCCCATCAGGGAAGAGGACAGATTGTCACTAACTGAACTCCCCTGTGGTTGGGGTGGGAGGGACGTGGACAAGGGACCCAAGAAGCAGCTTCCCTATTGTTACTTTGGTGGAAAGTTTGCTTTTGAGGCAACTTTGTAGCACTCTACCCTTGGGAGGTGGAATACCTGTACACCCATACAATACAATATTTTTAAAGTGTTATGGTTGTCCAAGACATTTTGTAGCACTACAAATGAACACTTGTCTATACCCTCAGAGCAATCAATCTGACTGGGTGGTGCACATTTAAATATACTGTAGTAATTTTAAATTGTTTCCATAATTATTACTATTATTATCATCTGCATTTTACTAAGAGTCAGAATGTGTTAAGGGTTCTTTGGTAAATTTAATTAAAACACTTTCAATCTTTCTGCTTCAATTTCTGCATCCAAAAAATGGGAACGAAACCTCATTTATGGAGGTAACTATTTAGAAGAATACTTTTACAGGTTTAAGGATTGTTGCCATGATTGTGATCACAGAAAAAAAGATAAAAGAATGCTTTGTAATGGAGCAAACATTCTTTGTTGATCATCTTGATTATTACAAATTGTCCCATCAATTATTAAAAGTCGTTTTTTTCAATCACTATTATTCTCGCTATTGGTGAGGATTCTAACCCAAGATAAATGGCTACATCCAGACTTTCACTTGGAGTGTTCATGAAAATATGATAATATTTATATTTCTCATGTGAAAATATGATATTTATAAGTGTTTTATGCGCATAGTATAGGATGGTTGACCCCTTTTAGGAGAGAGAGCCCCAACTCCAGCTGTGATTGCCAGGCTCTGGAATGGGCTCCCAAGGGAGGTGGTGCTCTCCCCTACCTTGTGGGTCGAGGTTGGATAGATATCTGGCTGGGGTATTATGATCTCAGCACTTGTTCTTCCCCAGGGCAGGGGGTCAAACTTGATGATTTGTTCAGGCCCCTTCCAACCCTAGAAAGAATTAAACTATCAATTGCTTCCCAGCTGAGGCTGGGGTCACCTGGCCTTTACAAAAGCCAGAGAGAACTCATTTGATCTGGTGAACTCCAGGTTGTTTCCAGGGGTAGGGTCTGGACTAGGAATAGGAGAATAGATCTAGCATTTCACTTGGTAGCTTTGTCAATGAACTGCAGAATAAATGAATGTGTGGAAATCCCTGATTCAAGAACCTGAATTGGGCTGAGAGAGGTGCGAGAAGCTTTTGCATATTGTAGCTCATGTTGGATAGAGGGTGCTTGTACACATGTGGGGACACTGCTTTGATGCGCTGTAATTACTCGAGTCTGTAATTACTGTAGTTAATCAAGTCTGCTGAAGCATGCTAATTAACGCACTCCAGCAGCCTCTGTGTCTCTTGTATTTAGTGCCCCCACACTTCAGAATGGTAGTGCAGGCACTTTAACTAAAGATCGTTGAACTAAAGCTTGTCAAACTTTAACTAAAGTGTCCCCGCTACCATTTTGAAGCCCAGGTTGCTGAATACATGAGATGCTGCAGGCTGTTTAATTAGAGCAGATTTTGGAGCCACTTTAATTAAAGTGTCCCCCAACCCCTGGAGCACGTGTAAAGATGCCCACAGAGACTACTTTATTTTGATTTGTTTTTAATACTAAGTTTTCTGTTTATCTTATAAATTATGGCATGAGACAGGAGCCATAAGGCATGGCAGCAACTTGCTGCACTGATCAGTGAATTATTTTTGAAAATGTAAGAGAAGTAGGAGACTACACTAAGGTTCAGAAGCTGCAGACTGAGGTAAGTTGCACTGTAATATATTTATGTGGATTAAAGTGAAAAATGAAACAGATTTACTCCTTTTTTCAGCTAAGAAGATGCTGAACATTAGAGCCATTGAACAAGCATCTTACAGCGAGGGATTTCCCTAGCTTTCCCCATGTAAACAGATAAAAATAAATCATTGCCATAGAGCTATTTTCATTTGTTGTCCTAATATAACTTAGAATCCGTAGTGTCTTAGTTGGAGATGTTAGATTTACAAGAAAGAATTTCTCATGGGCTAGTTTGGAGGCAGTTCATGTCAGTTGGTATCACACTTCAAGAAGGAAAGCTAAAGCATATGTGTGGTCACAACCAATCCTTGTCATTATGCCATGAAAGCCTTAGGATCTGTGATCAAAGCATGAGACTAATTCTGCACTGCAGTATAACCTTTGTTTGAACCTTTCAAATTTTTGATTTCAGGAGATGATATGTGGCATTAAACTTAGTTTCCTAATTCTGTCCTACCTATCCATTCAACCAGTGCAAATTAAAACTTGATTGGTAATTTGGAAGAAATAGAAAATGGCTAGCTATTGCTCCCTCATTGTTATTTACTTGTCAGTTCAGCACTGGTGCTTTTAAAAAAATGCTGAAACACATGTTTTTTTATCCAGAACTGCATCTTCTGTTTTGATCAATACAAAGCATATTTCAGTTCTGTAAAAGCATCATTTAGTACCTTTAAAAGTATTGGGCAGATATGAACTTTGACTTATTAAACGATATATTGCAGATAATTTTGAGCTGCTATACAACAGAGCAAATAAAGATAGTCCTACAATCTTTAAAAGACATACTCTAGATTTTGAATTGTATTGTGTTTGGGAAACTCAAAAGGTCAAACAGTTTGGGAAAAAATAACTTTTTTCAGAGCTTTGTCTACATTATGTTCAGATGTATATGAAAAGTATGCACATGTATAAATTTAATTTATTTTAATAGTGCATGTGTAACATACTACAAATTTCATGCATAGAAAAATACTTCATAATTCTTTACCTATATTTTGAGAGAGATGTTCTTCTGCTTTTCCCAGTAGCTTTCATGCAAGTATGGTATGGTGACATGTTTTGTATAGTAATCTTTGGCTAATGTGCTTCTGGGAAAAAATGATTTGCTTTTACATCTGAATCACAGAACTGAAGGTCTAGGGGGACCTCATGAGGCCATCTAGTCCATCCCTCTGCCCTAAGGCAAATAGACTATACCTAAACCATCTCTGTTTGTCTAAAAGTTTCCCATTTAAAGGGATTCTGCAACCTAACTAGGGCAACAATCTGTGTAGTTAGGTATTAATAAAGTTGTTAATTTAAATCTTCCTTACTGTAAAATAAATATATATTTCCTGCCTAGCCCTGGTGGATATTGAAAACAATTGATCATTGTCTAACAACCTTTTTTTTTTGTATTGGGTCTTCTCTTAGACCTCTCAACTCTAGACTGTTAAACAAACTCAGTTCTTTCAATATTTCTTCATAAGTCAGATCTTACAATTCTTGTTCTTTCCTCTGGATGCTGTGATTTGCCAGCACCTCTTTTAAAGTGCGATGCTCAAAATTGGACACGTTACACTGGTTTGGGAAGTACCAGCATGGAGCTGAGTGGAATAATGATTTCTTTTGTCTTAAAATAGAACACATCTTTTACTACATCCCAGGATGATGTTTGCCTTTTTTTGCAACAGCATCACTGGTTATTTTGGAGTTTTTTTATAAACATTATTCAGTTGATCATCTACCATAACCCTATATTGGGCTGCATAGCTGGGACCCTGCAACACTTTCAGTTTAAGGCATGTAGGAAGCCAACCACAAAAATACACATTTTTTGGAATAATATTGTGACTGGTCTCCTGTTTTGTCACACTGTCAATTGCCTGATTGTGTGGCTGGGTTACTATTTAAGACATGATTAACAGGTTAATCATCTCCTAAGTATAATGTCTGCCAAGGACCTAAGTGTATTGTTTCACCCTTCTCTTTATTGAATTTCTTCTTGATGATTTTTTACACTGTTTTCCTAATATATCACAACCTTCTTAAAATTTTGAATCCTATCCTTCAAAAGGCTCTAATCAAGCAGTTGTTCACCCATGTTATAGTAATATAGTCTAGCCATCATTTTTCTAGTTTGCTTATGTGAATGTTATAGAGGAGTGTGCCAAAGGCCTTATACAGAAATCAAGATTTCATAGATTTCATAGATTTCATAGACATTAGGGCTGGAAGGGACCTCGGGAGATCATTGAGTCCAGCCCCCTGCCCAAAGGGCAGGAAGTCAGCTGGGGTCATAGGATCCCAGCAAGATAAGCATCCAATTTACTCTTGAAGGTGTTCAATGTAGGTGCTTGAACCACCTCCGCTGGCAGACTGTTCCAGACCTTGGGGGCTCGGACAGTAAAGAAATTCTTCCTTATGTCCAGCCTGAAACGGTCTTGCAGGAGTTTGTGACCGTTTGACCTCGTCATCCCTTGGGGCGCTCTGGTGAACAAACGTTCCCCCAGATCCTGGTGGTCACCCCTGATAAACTTATAGGTGGCCATCAGATCAGCCCTGAGCCTACGCTTTTGCAGGCTAAAGAGTCCCATGGTTCTCAGCCTGTCATTGTAAGATCTGTTTTCCTGACCTCTGATCATGCGCGTGGCTCTTCTCTGGACTCTCTCAAGTTTCTCCACATCCTTTTTGAATTGTGGAGCCCAAAACTGGATGCGGTACTCCAGCTGTGGCCTCACCAAGGCCGAGTACAAGGGGAGAATGACGTCCCGGGATTTGCTTGAGAAGCATCTATGGATGCAAGCCAGCCTTTTGGTCGCTTTACTAGCCGCAGCATCGCATTGCAGGCTCATGTTCATCTTGTGGTCAATGATGACCCCCAAGTCTCTTTCTTCTGTAGTGCTATCCAACGTAGCACTGCTGAGCCTATAAGGATGCTGCAGGTTTTTCCTCCCAAGGTGGAGAACCTTGCATTTTTTGGTGTTAAACATCATCAGGTTCTCATCTGCCCATTTGCTGAGCTTGTCCAGGTCAGCCTGGATCACCTGCCTATCTTCTGGCGTGGATGCTTTGCCCCAAAGTTTGGTGTCATCGGCGAACTTGGCCAGTCCACTCCTGACTCCAGTGTCCACATCATTAATGAAGATGTTGAAAAGGATGGGTCCCAGGACAGAGCCTTGAGGGACCCCACTGGTCACAGGGCACCATGATGAGTGACTGCCATCAGTCACAACCCTCTGGGTCCGACCACGAAGCCAATTTCCCAGCCAGCGGATCGTGGTGGAGCCAAGGCCGCAACTGGGCAGTTTGGCCAAGAGGTGATCGTGGGATACCAGATCAAAGGCTTTTTTTGAAGTCAAGATATATGACATCAACCTCTTCTCCCTTGTCCAGGTGATAGGTCACCTGGTCATAGAAGGAAATGAGATTGGTCACACAAGACCTAACCACAACAAAGCCGTGCTGGGTATCCCTTAGGATGTTAGCCTGGGCCAGTCCATCAAGGATGGCCTTCTTAATAAACTTTTCTAAGATCTTCCCCAGGATAGAAGTCAGGCTAATGGGCCTGTAGTTAGCCGGATCCACCTCTCCTCCCTTTCTTGAAGATCGGCACCACATTGGCCTTCTTCCAGTCTTCGGGCACTACACCAGAGTGCCAGGAGTTTTCAAAGATCCGTGCCAGGGGCTGGGCTATGACGCTTGCCAGCTCCTTGAGTACCCTGGGGTGCAGATTGTCAGGACCAGCTGACTTGAAGGTATCCAGCTTCTCAAGGTGTTCCTTCACGAGGTCAGCATTTATGGAGGGTAGGGGATCCCCCTCACCCGGATCTCCCTGTCCCATAGCAGGCATGGGCGTCCCATGGGACTGATGAAAGACTGACACAAAGTACCTATTTAATAGGTTGGCTTTTTCCTGGGCGTCAGTTGTCAGTTGCCCCATCTGGTTTAGCAGGGGTCCAACGTTGCCCTTGCTTTTCCTCCGGCTCCCCACATATCTGAAAAAGGACTTTTTGTTGTCCTTGATGCTTGAAGCTAGTTGGAGTTCAGTTGCAGGCTTGGCTTTCCTGGTTTGCTCCCTGCAGGACCGGACCAGTGCAGAATAATTCTCCTTGGAGGTGAATCCCGTCCTCCATCCTTTGTAGGCTTTCCTTTTTAGCCGCAGGAGGTCTGCTAAGTCCCTAGAGAGCCAGGGGGGCTGCTGTGCCTTCTTGCTGCCTTTCCTCCGTGTTGGAATAGATTTAGCTTGTGCACTGAGGATCGCTTCCTTGAGAAGCAACCACTCTTCTTGAACTCCCATCTCCCTGGGGTCATGGTCCCTGAGGGCCTGACCGACAAGCCTCTTGAGCTTGTTATAGTCGGCTTTTCTGAAGTCAAGGACTTCTGTGTTGCTGACTGACTTGCCAGCTTTACGGCGGATGGTGAAGGTGATCAGCTCGTGGTCACTGTCACCCAGCTTCCCATCGATCACTAGGTCGCCGATTAGGTTGTCCCCCGTAGTCAGTACCAGGTCGAGCAGCGCTTTGCCTCTCGTTGGCCCACAGACTTCTTGAGTCAGGTAGAGGTCATCCACGCATGAGAGAGAGCTTTGTGACCGCTCGGATTTTGCTGAGTGATCTTCCCAGGAGATGTCCGGGTAATTGAAGTCACCCATGACAACCAAGGTCCTGGAGCAAGCGGCCTCAGTCAGTTCCCGGGCGAACTCCTGGTCAAGCTCAGGACTTTGAGTGGGAGGTCTGTAGTAGACTCCCACCGTTGTGTTCCCTGTGCCGTTTTTCCCACGAATTTTTACCCAGAGGGTCTCTAGCTGTCCATGCCGGTCGCCAACATCAGCTTGCAGGGACATAGATTCATAGATGCTAGGGTCGGAAGGGACCTCAATAGATCATCGAGTCCGACCCCCTGCATAAGCAGGAAAGAGTGCTGGGCCTACATTACCCCAGCTAGATACACATCCAACCTTCTCTTGAATACCCCCAGGGTAGGGGAGAGCACCACCTCCCTTGGGAGCCCGTTCCAGACCTTGGCGACTCGAACTGTGAAGAAGTTCCTCGTAATATCCAATCTAAATCTGCTCTCTTCTAGTTTGTGGCCATTATTTCTTGTAACCCCCGGGGGCGCCTTGGTGAATAAATACTCACCAATTCCCTTCTGTGCCCCCCTGACGAACTTATAGGCAGCCACCAGGTCGCCTTTCAACCTTCTCTTGCGGAGGCTGAAAAGGTCCAGTTTCTCTAATCTCTCCTCGTAGGGCTTGGCCTGCAGGCCCTTAACCATATGAGTGGCCCTTCTCTGGACCCTCTCCAGGTTATCCTTCACATGTAGCTTTCCTTCACATAGAGAGCTACACCTCTGCCCCTTTTGTCAACATGATCCCTCCTGTACAGGGTATAGCCCTCTATACCCGTGGTCCAGTCATGGGTGGAGTCCCACCAGGTCTCTGTTATCCCAATGACGTCATAATTCTTTGCACTGAGCAGGAGGACAAGCTCCTCCTGCTTGTTACCCAGGCTCCTGGTATTAGTGTACAGGCAGGCAAGTGTGCCCTTAGGGGCTCTTGCCTTGCCCACAGATTGTGCCAGGACTGGGGCAGGGGTGGGCTCCCTTAAGTGCCTTGGTCTGCTGGCTTTGCAAGGGTCGCTCAGCGGGCCAGCAGTGGCAGTAGTCCCCCCATCCCCCAGCGGGCTTAGTTTAAAGCCCGTTGGAGCAGGTCAGCCAGCCTGGCTGAGAAGAGCCTCCTCCCCAGGGGAGAGAGGTGGAGGCCATCTCTTCTCAGCAGCTCGCTGCCTCTCTCTCCAAAGAGCGGGCTGTGGTCATGGAAGCCAGAGCCTTCCCGATGACACCAGCTCCGCAGTCTTTGGTTCACTGCCTCAGCCCATAGCCTGAGACTGGGAGGATCGACGAAAACACCACCTGAGCTCGCAGACCCCTAAGCCCCGCACCCAACTTGCTGTAGCGCCTCATGACCTGGCTGGGGGTGCTCCGAGCCGTGTCATTGGTGCCCACGTGAATAAGGAGCATGGGGTAGTGGTCTGTGGGCCGGAGGAGCTGCGGGATCCTCTCTGCAATGTCTCGGATGCGGGCCCCAGGAAGCAGCAGACTTCCTGGGCTAAGGGGTTGGGGCGGCAGATTGCCCCCTCAGTGCCCCACAGGATGGAGTCTCCCACAACAAACACCTTTCGTTTTGACTTGGGGAGAGCGGGGCCAGTAGGTGTGTTTGAGCCTGGGTTGCCTGCGGGAGCCGGCAACTGAGCAGGCTCTGCTGGGGCTGCAAGAGGTGCGAAACTGTTGCTAAGCTCCGGCGAGGGAGGGGCCTTGGTGCGGTGGGCCTTGGGGCCCTTGACCACCTTGGTCCATGCCCCTGACTGGGCAGAGCGGGAGGTCCCAGAGTCCTCCTTAGTCGTGGAGGGAGACGGTGCTCTCCCCTGCGGCTCCCGGGGGAGAAGGGCCTGGCAGTAGGAGTCTATCTCCTGCTTGCAGTCCCTGATGGCATGCAGTCTCTGGACTGTGGCCTGGAGCTCCTCCAGCTGGCGCGCCAGAGACCCCAGTAGGGAGCAGACCCCGCAAGGGGAGGTGGCCATGCTCCCATGCCCCAGAGCCTGAAAAAGGGACAGGCAGCCCCCGCAGCCAAGAGCCAGGGGCTCCGTCTGCGTGTAGCCCGGAACCATGGGCTCCGTCTGGGTGGCCTTCTCTGAGGTGCCCGATGGGGGGGCTGCAGAGCCCGAGGGGACCCTTGGGGTGCGGCGCGTGCCCATCCGTGTCATGCCTCTGGTAGGCTGGCTACGGCTGGGGCCGACTACTCTGGGGGGTCGCAGGCAGGGTCTCGTGCCCTCCCGTGCCCTCTCCCACATGAACACCATGCTAACTCAAGCACCTGTTTACGCAGCCTGTTCGCGGGGCTCTGGTCACGTGGCTCCCTGGGGGGCTGGGCCAAGTAGGGTCCTGGGTGGGGGCTTGACCCGGCCCGGCACCAGGCAGCGGCCTCCTCCCAGGGAGCAAGGAGTTAACCCCTTCCCACCATGAGCCCACTTACCTCCGGCTGTGCTGGGGGTCGGCAGGGGGCTCGGCGGCTGCTAAGGGGGTGTCTGGGGGGCTTCGGGGGAGTGGGGGCGCAGCGGGCTTCACCCGCGCGTCTCTCACCACTCCGGAGCCTAACTGAGCTTTCCCCCCCCCCCCGTTTAGTGGGCCCTTTTAAACTGCGTGCATGCGCAGTGGGCCTGCCGTCGGGGGACGCTGGCTTCTGAGGCCAGGGGGGCCCTGCCCGGGATTTGGGGGGCCCTGCCCTACAGGAGGGGGTCTGGTGAGTACCCCACTCCTTCTCTTGTCACTCCATGGGGGGCTGGGCCAAGTAGGGGCCTGGGCGGGGGCTTGACCTGGCCTAGCACCAGGCAGCAGCCTCCTCCCAGGGAGCGAGGAGTTAACCCCTTCCCACCACGAGCCCGCTTACCTCTGGCTGTGCTGGGGGTCGGCAGGGGGCTCTGCGGCTGCTGAGGGGGTGTCTGGGGGGCTTCGGGGGAGCGGGGGCGCAGCAGGCTTCACCCCCGCGTCTCTCAGCGCTCCGGAGCCTATATATTCGATAAGGCTTAATAATATATAAAGCTTCGATAATATATATCTTATATATAGGATATATTCATCAACTGCTTTCTCCCATTTACTAGAATAGTTAACCCTGTTAAAAAAGGAAATTAGATAGTTTTGACATAATTTGACCTTAAGTCCATTTTGGCCAGTTCTTATCCACCTTATTATATTGAAATTTATTGGTTAATCATTTGTTTTTTGTATCTTATCAGGGATCAAAGTAGGGCTGACTGGTCTGTGATCCTCCATGTCCTCCTTTCCCCCTTCTAGTAAAACATTTAATATATTTGTTACTCTCAGTCCTGAGAGGCCTTGCTCATGCATTGTCCATGAGTTTTTGTACATATAGTTAATGATTCAGAGATTGCTGTTGCGAATGATTCAGAAATTGCTTTTGTCCACTTCTGAAGTACTTTAGAGTGAATTTCATTAGGTCATCATAACTTCAACCCATCTAAAAAAAATTAATCTGTTTGTTCTCTATTTTAACTTGTGTCCCTTACCCCTTTCTGAAGGAAATGAGAAAGGATCCTTCCCTCCCACATCATCTCCCCCCCGCAAAAAAAATAATCCCACCTCAAAACCATTCTCCCTGCTCTCTTGTAGTATTTGTTTTTTTATTTCTAACTCAGAGTTGTTGGTTGTTTTAATGGATCTGCAAAGTTCCATGATGTGGACTGTTGTGGACTAGTTGCATCGTATGTATTCACACCGCCTTGACTTGTTTATTTTGATGTACATACTTTGGGTAAGGACAAGTGAGCACATTATCTCGAGTTAATGTGGGAGGGGACAAGTTATTTTACGTTGGCTGCTCCACCGTAACTTTTGTGACTATGCCTTTCCTATAGGAGGGGGAAGTGGAATTAATTACACCTTCATTCTGGAACCCTTAATTAGGAAGAGGTCTACAAAGGCATAACAGGATAGCTTGATACCAGCAGTGGAAATGCCTGGGTGCTGTTGTTGTGCCCTTTCCCCCCACTTCCCCTTCCTTATTTAGGTTACTGATGGCCCATAAACCTGGTGGTAGAAGCCTAGTTCCCAAAACAAGTTCAAACTAGGCCTCCAGATGCATCAGTTTATCAGCATGGTTTACAACTGTATTGTAAAATTATGCGACTAAGTTATATTGAGGAGGAAGAGAGGGGCATGCCAATAATATATTATGTGTATATTCTAGCAATTTTACTAAAGCAAGCAATAAAACTAAACAAAAAAGGCATAACAAATGTCATTTCACCAGGTAGAGACCCTAATAAAAATTCAGGAGCATTGTATATGCCTGAGCACTGTTATAAAGTGTTACTAAAATAATCGTGGGTTTTTTAATATCAAAATGTGAAATCTGCCATTTTTATGCCAGATAGAGCTGTCTTTTCTACTTCAATGTTAGTGTTTTGTTTTTGTTCTATTGAGGGCTCTCCATGTCATATTACATTAGCAAGAGATATTGTAAGCAAAGCAAGGTCACGATGATACTCTGTTTAGGTTCACATCTGATGTCAGAGTATCTGGTGAATCGTATGAAGCCGATTTGCTTATCCTTTATCATATTGGGAGACAGGGAGATGGCAGGAGAGATGGAAACTATAATGTTCAAGTATAGAAATGCTCTTTTTGGGAACTAGCTGCAAGGTCAAATTCAGCAGTGTTGCATAGTTCTGGTTAGCTTTTTTCTGAACCTAACTTCAGAGGTAAAATATTTCTATACTTGGAATACTGCCCAAATTAAGTACTACCCAGTGTCTTCTGTAACTGGTATGGATTCTCTAAGACTCTTAAGGATAATGTATTAATATATTGTTAACTGTGTATAATATATAGTTACCTTAATGATGGAAAATAGTACAGTTTTTCTTTTTAGTGTGGTCTGTCACTAATTGATATGTAGAATTAATACAATTAATTAGGAGTACACTGATAAAGATTTCCTTGGCTGATACCAATAGCCATTGATTAACCAACTATATTGGCCAATGCTGATCCAATAATATTTAGTAATAGTGCAAGGCATTTTAAACTATTGACATAAACCTATTTTTTTGTTTGTTTTGCATTTATGACACACGTCGGAAAGGTAGTGATCACCTTATTCCAATGCATGTTACCCCCTTGCTCACAGCTCTTACCTACAGCCCCATTCTCCGAGCAGCCTGTGCTGCCATTCTGGGTGGATCAGGTGGACCCTCATGCAGAGTGACGCCAGTCACGTTTGGAGCCCCAGAGCACACCACTGCCTCAGTATTGGCAGGCCCCATGTAGCTGAGTTCTTGTGGGTACCAGGGAGAAGCCATTTTTGGAAAGGTGCCTGGTACCCAGCGGAGGAAGATGTGCCTCTTGTGGCACCTTACCTCACCCACTCACAGCCCAAAGTCTCTGTGGCAGCCCTGGTGGTCAGGCCTCTGTTGTGTGTGCAGCATTGCCATGGCAGTAGAAGCAGCAGCAGGAGCCAATAACAGTCCTTTTGTTGTTGAACATGCCACCGTGTGACCACTCTCTGGTGCCCTCCCCCCCTCCTGCTACTCGCCAGGACCTGTAGTCTGCCATGGGCACAGGGCGCAGGGACCAGACTACATTTGCCGGTGGCCTCTGGGCATGCAGCCATAATTATCACTAAAATGATCAAAAAAGCTGATAGCTGGTAATATCATTTTTTCTTTTATTGGTGCCAGTCTGATAGCCAGCCAATTAATTGGTGCATCCCTAGAACTAACTAAAAGTCATTATTTATAAAATAATAGTCTTCCATCTAGCTAGGAATATCCCAGATGGGCACCAGATTAGTTCACTATGTGGAGGAACATTAGGAGTTTCCAAACAAATAGTGGGTTCAGTTTAAATAAGTATTTTGAGATTAAAAATAATATTATTATTGCATTAGATAGCTTCTGAAATAAAACACTGTCGTGAACAAATGGCTTTTAAGCAGATTTAGATTTACAAAAATGGCTCTTTTTTATGTTCATATCTTAATTCTGGCACATTGTTCTTATTGTTCCTTTCTGTTTCATCATTCTGTCCAAAAGTGAAGCAGCACCTCCTCAGACAGAAATGTTGGCAATATCAACTTGTATGACTGTGTGGAAACTGATTGTGTCACTTCTGCAGAAGCTTCTTCTGGAGCAGTGAACCTGTTTGTCATTATGACACTTTAGAAGTGTCCCAAATTAAGTCACCAGTCCAAAACAATGGGCTAGTTTTGATGTGTGGGTGTTTTTGTAAGTCAAATTATGAAAAGACAGAAAGCATTGGGCACAGTATACTTTCAGGTACAAAGGTTTTTGTTCATTATTGTGGGATTAAATCCTAATTAGATAACTGTTTTAAATAAAACGTGTAGACCTGGTAACTATTGTTGAATATGTTAGAGACGAAGAAACAAAACATAAACACAGTTCAAATGATCAGACCAGTCAGCATTTGGATAATACACTGACTAGTAGAAGTTGGAACCTTAAGACAGAATAAATATATCTGTTGCTTTCTTCCCAAGTGTGATTAGTAATTGAATACTATTTGACTACTTACTTGCATACAACATACAGCTTTTCCCCAAAATACAGTTTTCCAAAATTGGGAGAATTTTTTTTAGTCATTCTTTTTTCCCCAAACAAGATGCATGTTATATATTGGAAAAGACAGTATTTATTGGTATTGCATTAGTGAGCCACATTTTCAAATTGTTGTCGTTCTTAGTTTTTGTCTGTGCTGTATCTCTTGAAAGTGTATGCCTCAGTAGTATGACTATGTGAATAATCACAGAGTAACTATATATATTAAGAGTTAGGGAGTGAAATTTTAATTTGTGCAAAGAATGTGAAGACAGTATATTAACACTTTTTAAGGTTTCTCTTGTGTTTTAAACAAGATCACAAGAATGTTACAGAAGAGAAGTTCAGAGTTCAGACTCTTTTACTAGAGTCTGATCCTTTGCTTACATTCTTTACTTATTTTACTTGTTAATGCTTCTCCCTTTCCAGAGAAATTTTTTTTGGTGATACCTTTTACTGAACCAGCTGTATAGTTGGGAGAGATGATAGATAAACTTTTAGGCACAAAATGCTATTTTGATCTGGGAAAGAAGCAGGTACAGCCTAAGCTAAATAACAGATAAAACTATGGCTTATATTTAACTCAGTACATAAATGAAAACAGTCACTTAAAGGAATGGAGAAGGGCTTTAAACTGTGAGCAAAGAGAAATTATATGAGAAGTAGCTTTATAACAAGAAAAATGCAGTAGAATAGATCATCTGATTCTGTAAAGAAGAGAGGGAAACATTCATTTATTATCTATGAAGTACAGAAGGCAGGGCAGGGTGGCACCTTAGAGGCTAACTGGTTCAGAGAGGCATAAGCTTTTATAGGTGACAGCTTACTTCTTCAGATGCTAACAGATGTCACCTGTTAGAATATGACAAAGTGGGCTGTCACCTATGAAACCTTATGCCTCTGAACCAGTTTAGCTTCTAAGGCAGTGCTTCCCAACCTTGGGGTTGCAAT
The DNA here is from genome assembly GCF_052110815.1 of Crocodylus siamensis. Classification (NCBI taxonomy): domain Eukaryota; kingdom Metazoa; phylum Chordata; order Crocodylia; family Crocodylidae; genus Crocodylus; species Crocodylus siamensis. The sequence goes on along the minus strand of NC_143396.1, from coordinate 94,081,117 downwards.
TCCATTTGGGGTTGCAACAAAAAATGGGGTTGCAAAGACACTTGACAGTGTCAAGCAAGTATACAAGGATCTGGGTTTTCTATTTACTGCAGAAAAACCTAGACAAATACAGATTTCCCCCTTTAAAGGAGAAAATAATGGATTTTCTCAGCAGGCTCCCTTTGCGGACTGGCAGAGAGTTCCAGCCTGCAAGGGGCTGCTTGGGGCTGGGGGGAGTGGGAGGAGGGCAGGTGGACAAGGGGCTCCACATGTATGTGTGTGCACACAGGCACATGACAGCCAGGCAGCATGGAGAACAGGTTCCACAGTTCCCTCCAGGTAAGTCTGTGGGAGTGGGGGTTGGGGGGGAGGGGCAGATTTACGCGAAGGGAGGAGAAGGGGAGGGTTGGGGCATGGGGCACGGGGCCAGGGCAGGAATGTGGGGTCCAGCTGGGAGACCAGAATGGAGCCACGGGTAGCTTGTAGGGCGAGTGGGGGTGGCGGAGGGGCTGGCTTCCCACTGATACATTCACTGCCTGGGAAGGAGGCATGGCAGGGCACATACCCCTCAAATTTGTGAACAGGTCAGGGCAGATGCAGACTGTGGGCTTGGGACTTCCCACCATGCTGCTCTCCCCCTGGGACCTCTGCACCAGATTGGGGTGGGGAGGCTTAGTGCCACCACCAGGAGTCCCATACATACTGAGGCACCCCCTTCCTGCCTGGCAGCATTGGGGGGCACAACACTGCATCACTGCTGGTGGTGTGGCCAACATGGGGCTCCTGGTAGCAGCATGGAGCCTCTCCAAGCTTTTGTTCCTGGGTCCTACCCACTGGACTGCAGAGGCCCCTAGGGGGAGGGCAGCAGGACCAGGACCCCAAGCCTGCAGTGGGCAGCCCATATCTTGCCTCCCCTATGGGCTCTGCTCCACCTGTACTGCCCACAGGATGAGGGGATGGGATGGGAGCTAGGCTCTATGCTCTGGTTTGGCCACAGCACCTGTTGCTTTCCATGGATAGCAGCCAAGGCTCAGGAACTGTTGGAGGGGAGAGCAGGGGTCTGCAGGCCCTGGGGCATCTGGGGAGTGGGGAGCCATGGATCAGGAGTGAGGAGCACTGACAGGGCCAAGGGGCTGTGGGTCAGGAGTGAGGGGCACCTGAAGGGGTAGTTGGCTGTGGGTTGGGAGTGAGGGGCCATGCTGAGGAAATGAGGTCATAAATGGAGTCATGCTGAGGAAAAGTTTGGGAAGCACTGTTTTAAGGTGCCACCCTGTCTTGCCTTCTACCTGACTTCACACCAGCACGTAGCTAAATTCAAAAGACTAGCAGATATGTTAGCTGCAACTGCTGAGACTCTAAGGCATGCTGAGATCAGGGGTCACAAGCTGTGGCATGTGTACAAGTAGAATGGGCAGATGCTGCCCCAGGAATTCAATAAAGGGGGGCACTAAAATGGAAGCAAGGGCTCTCAAGCCTTTGGCTATGTTAAGAAGAACAGGCACAGTTGTCAGGTGTCACAGTCGAGAGCCAGGTTAACCTTTTCCTGGCTCTGCAGCTGCTACTGAGATAAGGGCTTTGATCCTCACTCACTAAAACAGGCAATAGTGTGGCAAGGAAAGGGTTAAACTGGCTTTTGGTAGCAGTGGATGTTCTATTCACAGCTCTTCCCATTTACCTTTGTGTTACTATTGATTAAGTCATTTTTACCTCTCTGTACCTCAGTTTCCTATCTTTAAAGGAAAAAAAAAAAAGATACTTACTTTACATTGTAAAATGCTTTTGAAATCTAGAGATGAAAAGAGCTCTAAAGAGAAAAGGAGTCTTCCTAAATGTTTTAAAAGTATTTAAAAGTGCAAAGGTTTTAAGCTGCTTTAGTTCTATGTTAGGTAGGGAATTTGAAATGTTAGTTGTTAAAGATATACTCTGCTGTTCCAAGCTTTGGCATATTTAGAAACCAAACATCCACCTTTAAAGGATAACTGTTTCATTAAAAAAAGAAAAAAGAAGCCCAAACCAAGCCAAAACAAAACTTACAGCCTTGAAATAAAGTCCATGTTTGCTGAAATTGGTTGTGTCACTATAAGAGCTCTCCATTTTGTTATGATTGATGAAACATAAGGAAGAGACAAATGTTTATCCTTTCCTGTATGGTAGACAAGACTTCAAAGGTTTGAAGCAGCTGCCAAATGCGAACAGTGTCTCCATCCAATAACTCCATTTCATGTCAATTAGTAATATGGTTGATGGTTGCCAAGACCCACTACTGATGAAGTACATACTTGGTTTGTAGGCTATCAAGATCTCATTGCTAAAATAGAAAAAAAGCCTGAGACCATTTCCAGGTCCTTGATGAACTGTTAAAGCAGTCAACTTCGGTAAGGGTCATCTGATGAATGTTGGACTCTGCATTGTTCTTTGATATAAGTTCTCTTGAACATCAACTCCTCTTTTTTTATTATATTATGATGGCTCTCATGAAATGGAGTGTTGCTGTAGTTCTTTAAATTAAGAGCAGGAGTTCAGGCTTTGCTGAATTGTCAGCGATATTTGCTTGTTGAGGCCATTAATAACTCACGTGGAGTGGCAGTTTTATCTCAGTGTGCTGAAAGCTTGGGCCCCTAAAATGAGCTTCTCTCTTCTCTGCAGAATAGCATATGTTCTATCTATGAAAAACAGGGTAGATGTATTTATCAGAAAAATATAGAAATTAGTCTTTGTGAATGGAAATAAGTAGTTGGTGCTTCATGCTGTTAGAGAAGTAAGAAGTCATTTGGAAACCATCAGAAATTTCCACGGCATGGACATTTTTCTAATGACCTGAGGAGGGGACAGAATTAGGAATTTCTTTAAGCAAAAAGAAATTCAGTTGTCACTATTGACTGAACCATTGGATGACTGAATAAGCTGTCCCTGCAACTGCATTTATCTTGATAGTTAAAATCTGCTGCGAGTTTTATGGGAAAGAAGTGCCACTGAGGATTAGTTGTCACAGTTTTGAAAGTTATCTTACCTTACTGTTGTCATCATACTTTGAACCCAATAGTGATATTTTAAAAGCAAATATCATAACTTGCTACTGAATGCAAATGACTTTAAATTATGTTGTCAGTTTAACAGAATCTAATGGGACACCTTCTATAAATAAAACAGGGTGCAACTTTTCCAATGAATGTTGTGTATTATGCTTCCTTTATTATCAAAGTTACTTTCCAAATTTCAGAATTAGACATAGTTTTAATATTATTATGACAATCACAGTTTTATTGGTTATAACTATGAAATTGTTCACAGTTAAGAATCTGGGGATTGTCATGAAGGGTTGGAAGGGATCACTAGTTCTGCAATCTTGGAAAACATGGCATCCCTTCAGGAGTGAATTAGTATACTCTGCCTTCTGAAAGGGTAGACCCAGCTAAAACATAATTATTCATTTGGTATTGATAGGTCCTTTAATGCTGTGCTCAGGGTGAGGTGTATACGTTTTACAGGCTTATTTGGAATATCTTATATTTGGGACAGTATATCATATATAGACATTTGTTTTTTTGTGGGCAAGTCACTGCTTTCCCAGGAGAAACCACGATTGTACAAATGTTCAGGATTTTTTCTCAGAGCAAAAATGACTGCTCCAGGAGAAAACTAACTTGGGAATTACAGTAAAAGCTCTGTTATCCGGCATTCCCTGGGAATGGGGGATGCTGGATAACAAAATATGCTGGTTAATTGAGCAGCCCCAGCTGCTGCTTCTCACGCTGTGTCTAGGGTGTCCCTCCGCCCCTCCCGCTGCATCACCACCCTTCCCACTGGGCCCTGCGGGACAGGGAAGCAGGTCCTGCACAGCCCCAACAGCCTGTTAGGTCCCTGGGCTGTTGGGGCTCAGCAGTACAGGCTGCTTTGCCCCAACCCATGTGGCTCAGAAAAACCAGAAGTGCCACAGTGGACACTTCTGGTTTCACTTTATCTTACAAGCCGGCATGCCAGTTAGTGGAGCATGCCAGCTTGTAAGATGCCGGATAACAGAACTTTTACTGTACTGGGGTTAAATCACTCCTGGGAGAAAAAATGTCAGCATGTTTCTTCTTCTGAGAGAAACAACAGCACAGTCCTCCAGCATCCCAGGGTGCTTTGCTCCTCTCCTTTCCTCCCCCTCCGTATCCCCTTGAGACGGTATGTTGCTTGGGCTGGATTCCACTGCTTCAGCCGAGTAGAGAGCAGAACACATTCCTTCACAGTTCCACATTGTGCTGCAGAGAGACAAAGGCTGATGAGTAGTCTGGCTCAGCCAATCACTACTGTGCACTACTGCCATCTATCACCAGGTAGATCAAGAGATGGAGCCTGCATAGCACACTGAGATGTGTTTACAGGGACCCCCTGGCTGTGCAGCATCAGCACTGCAAGCTGTCTGCTCTTCAGGGACTCAGCATTCAAATGTTTGTTCAGGTGTCTCCAGGTAAGTTTTTCTACTAGGAGAAAAAACCGTGGAGAATTCTTCTAAGTCATTTGAATATGTGTACATAGCCTGGGATTTCACACAGGAGATCTTACTTGGGGTATGGGCAGACAAGCAGTTCTATCATTTTTAAGGGTAAAGGGATTTACCATGGTTCAGCTGGATCAGTTATGCTGTTTAATCTGTCCACTCCTATTCTATAGTAACTGGAAGATAAGTCAAGGCAGGATTAAGTTACTGTGGTATAGATTCACTTAATGCAGCATAAGAACGGACAAAACAGATATACAACATCAGTCATTACATGCTTATGAGTGGTAAGACCCTTGCACACCTTTTAAATGGTAAAATTGTTCATCTGTCCATACTGTTACTATCCACAGTAAGTAAAGTACTAAAAGATGTGCATACAAAGTATTTACAGAAAGCTTTGTCACTTTGACTTGTAATCAAATATGCAGCTTTGGGACTGGAAGAGGTGTAGAGACCTGTTGATTCCCAATGCTTAATTACATATGCATATGATATAATAGGCTATACAGAATGTAATAATTCTGATAGTGCCTCTGTTAGTGGATGCAGTGTCATAAAGCTTTCTCTGGGCTCTGTTGCCTTCTTCCATTGTATTTTTCCTGCCATGCCTTGATGTAAAACAAATGGAGGGGAAGCTGAATGTTGCAAACAAAGGGAAACAGAGCTCTATCAGCAGGAAGCTCATCCTTGTCACAGGGCTCCACCTCCCCTACACCCTGTTCTCATCACTCCCGCTGGGCTGGACCTTTGCTCTTTCAAGTATGTCTGATTCTTTCAACTGGCAGCTCACCAGATCACTCAACACTTACTTATCCCTTTCCCCTTCATGAACTCCTCAGGGCTCAATTTCTTTTTATTTACACCCCATTAATTTACATGCTTGCCCTCAATCATGGGGTCCTTATTTATGGCTACTTGTTCAGAGAGTCCAGCATCAATGATTTAGTCCTTGTACTTCTTCGATTAATGACTCTTTCATCAATCAATTAGTTCTTATTTATGCATTATCAATTAGCATATCCATCATCCTCAGACTTATCAAATCAGTTAGCCTTTCCTGATGGTACCATTATGCTGGCCCCACTATCTCCAGCCTATCAGCATGATCAGTTAGCGCCTCAGAGAGGCTGACCAGACGCTCCCCTTGCAAAGAGGCTTACCCCATGTCTGGATCACAACACCAGTGGACTGAGTGGGTGCCTCTTCTTTGCTGGCTTCTGTTCTGGCTGCATGAGGCTTGGTCCCAGGCTGGGAATCAGGTTTACTGCATGACCGGCTTTCCTTTGTGCCCTGCACAGAAACACACCACTCTCCTCCTGAAAACCATGTGCTTCCCTCTCTGGGGGTGTGGTGATTCGGCCCTCTCTCACTCCTTCCTGCCAGAACTCCCAGGGGCCAATAAGCTATGGCTCCCCAGGCATGTGGCTGCATGCAGCTGGGAGCCCACTTTCTCTTTTGGGGTTATTCCCAGACAGGCTCACCAGTAGCACTGTGATTCCAACATTACTTCTGGGTAAGTCAGCCAATTTCCCTGAGTGCACCTGGGGTCCTGTTTGTAACAGACTGGGGACCAGCTTCCTGTTACAGTCTCATTAATTTTGTCCTAGGTTTCTTGACGTGTTAGCTAGTATTCTGTTTGTATCACTTCTAGTCATTTCAATAGTTGTGATGACTCAGAAGATGAAGGACTGGGCATCTGCTTGAGGAAAGAGTTATAAGGAAATGGTGCACTTCAGTCATTTTCATTAAGTTATTGTAAAGAGATGCCTTTAGAAATAAATCTTTTTGCTAGAAGTTTTCTCATTTTTAATCGAGTCAAATAAAGGTGTTAAGATGCCTCTGAGTGGTGGCTTGTACTCTACTATTGTGTGTAATACAAGTTCCACATCAAGCCACTGGAGTGTTAGGTTCTTTGAGCGAACTGACGTTTTTTTTAAATTTTCCATCTATCACATTAGGTCTATACATGCATACTTTTACTTGTTATTGAATCACCTTTTCATGTTTTGTCCATGTATTTTAACCTCTAATTTTTTGCTTTTTGTGTAAATTGCTTTTTTTTACATGGGTATTCCTCTTTATGAACAAGAAGTTAAATGTTTTAGACATTAAGAAGTCTATCCAATTTTATGTCCCAGAATTAAAATATTAAAAAAAAAATCTGTTTTAAGTTCAAAAGGGTAAAAGGGTAGTGAAATTGCATATACAATCTGGAGTGTGCTGTATAGTGCTTTGTTTGCAGGATGAAGAAAGTAAAATGTCATAAACTGATTACCATTACATAATTTCCATGTGTCCTCAGCGTAAAGTAAAATGTGTTTCTGTGTGTCCAATTGATACGTTGGCTAGTAGAATAAAGGTACTAAATAGTCATCTCAAGAACTGTAAGGTTGAAAGAAAGTTATTGTATGTATTTTAGTAAATGGCTGATTATTTTAATGATTGCTGGGTAAAAATGTTCAGTTGTGTTAGTTTACACTAATTATTATTGCCTGTGACTTCAGTTCGTTTAAGATTTTAATTTGGGTGAACTAACAAATACTTAGAAAATGAACCATATGTTAAATAGAACTTAACCTACTGACAAAGTTCATATTGTTAATTTGTTAGAACATTAATGGAAACCTGTTGATTGTAATTATTTATTTATTTTTAGAGTTAGGAGGACTTAGTGCAATTTGTTAAGAACATCCTGAGGGAGCCAACACATTTAACAAATATAATAGGGAGACAGAATGGGGAAAAACTCTGGGTATCCAGGTTCTAAACTACCAACAGATATAAATGAGAGAGATTGTGTGTGTGTGTGTGTGTGTGTGTGTGTGTGTGTGTGTGTGTGTGTGTACGTAGTGCTTTCAAAGGGATTATTTAATTAGGAAAACAATTATAATGAAATGTAGAAGAATGAAGCTAATTTTCAAGGGTATTGTTTAAGTGCAGGGTACAAAAACAATCGTGAAAAGCTGTATATTTCTGTAAAACTTCATAAAAGAAACATTAAAAAATTCTATAGTAACGTTCCTTCACTAGATAGATGAAATGCTATTTCAGTTTGATATAGAAGTTATCCATATGATAAGAATTCTTATGAAACTTCCAATGATAGGAAACAAATTTGGTTCCAGTTTTACAGACGCTTGAGCATATGCTGGCTTTCCTCCCAGTAGTTCCTTATCAATGGAAATGCTCCAAGAGAGTAAGTGATTACAGGTTTAGGGCAAAACAGTGTATGTGCAATGATTATTTCAAGAAAAAATAATGCAGCTTAAATATTTTTAACACAACATTACTTCTGAATTAAGCGTGTATGGCCAAATGCATAATCACTAAAATTAGTTGAATGACTTTGTGAAGCAGAATAAACAATGCTATTGCTAATTATAGATCTTTATATTTTTCATGATGACTTCATTAGAAATCTCAATGTGTATAACATGATAAAGATGTGATAAAGTGGGTAGAAAATACCAATTTAGAGGGAAAGTTAATGCAGCCACATTGCAATTATTCTGCCCTGATGTAGTTGATAGCATATAGTCAGGACCACAGAATCAGACCCAACGTACTTAAAGAAACTTTTTTCTCGGTAGAGAAATACTGATAGCTATCTAATTACTAGAGTACTTTCTGAAAACTAGTTATTTCAATGACAAAATCATTTACATGAAAGTTCAACCTAATATAAAAACTATCTGAAGTTACTGATTGTTTAAGTTGTTACCAGTCAATGTAAGGTTTCTGCCTAATTTAATGAAAACCGTGTGTGTTCTAGAAAGCCAACTGTTGTCTGAACTTGAAAGAACCAAATGAATAACTGTATTTTTATATGTAAAAAATCATCAGTAACATATGTAATGAGCTTATGCTTAAAATATTCAGCATCATACTGTGCGTTTGTTTCCTACACAAGTCAATGCGTTTCTCTGCTGATTACTATAGCCCAGTATCATTGCTTTTTCTTTATATTAACTAGACCCTGATAGTAAGTGGTGAACCTTTGTATTAGAATTCTCTTATATTTAAACTTGCTGCAGTCACCTTCTTTCAGTTGTTCACTTAACAGGTCTGAAACATTTTATTTTTCACTGCTTCTCAAGAGTTTGGTACACACTAATTTTTACCCAATTTAGTTAATTAAGGTGACTATAAACAAAAAGATGTGCAATTCAAAGCCAAGCAATGTTTCACACAATGATGGAGGTGATAATAGCTTAATTCCTACTTGATCTTTCCTCTCTTTGCTCTGGCTACTTCAGACTGACCTTACCCACAATCTGATGACCTCCGTATTGCACTCAGCTGTTTGGAAAACTGCTCTTGCCATAGCTAGCCCTGAGGGGATATTTGGGAGACCACTGATCCATTGACCCATGTCAAGACTGGATTTCAAATCTGACCTACCAAGCCTCTGACATAGCTACAGACTGGGCCCACTACACATAAAAACAGACTGAATTTTTCTGCTTGTTAAGTGGCACACAATTTGCGCGTGTTAGGCGGAAGAGCAATTTTACACCAGTCACTTGATATGAAATTCACTTCCTGAAGCAATTACAAATATTGATCCCTTCCATTCACAGAGAGTAAATTCTCCAATTTACTGCCTCAATGTTTTCTAAATCCATCAAATTGCCAGGCTTATTTGAGTGCATGTCCCAAGGCTGTTCCATTAAAAATTTCCAATAAAAATACATTAAAAGCAAAAAAAAAAAAAAGCATTATTTCTTAGTAGGCTTTTTAAAATAATTATAAAGCTAGGATTGCATGCAAAATTACAAAAGTTAGAAATGAAGTTCTAACACCACCAGTAACTGGGACTTCTATGTACATCTTGAATGTTATCTGGAATATATTGTAGAGAATAGACAGCTTATTACGTTATAACTAGAAAAGGAAAATATATTGCATATGTAGAAAGGTAATCTTACTGTTGGAATCTTAACTTCTGTTTCTTGACTTTGTTGTTTAACTGTGCTTCCTAATTTTCCATTTTCTGCTTTAAATTTCCTTTGCTTTTAAGTACTAAGAAGCACTTTTTGAAAATTCTCTGTTTGCCTTGGATATTAAATTTCATTAGCATCATGTACACTATTTTCCTTAACATTTCTTACTGTTGCAAACACTGTTGCAACTCCATTTGTACGGGTGCTAAAGTTAACTAGCCAATAGTGTGATAATTCCCATTTTAACCCCACTCAGAACAAATCTAGACCAGAAGTGATCAATCCCTGGCCAGTGGGCCAGACTGGATCCTTGAAGCCATGCCATCCCATCCACAGGGGCCTCCCTGGGTCCAAGAATTTGGCAGCAGGGGAACAGTGGCAGCAGTGGTTGATCCCCTGCTCTAAATTTCTGAACGCACAGAAAGCCCACTAGATTGGCATACAGGAGCTAGCTGGAGGGAGTGTGAGGCATGATCCTGAAGCATGGGACCTTAATCCTGGTGCATTGTACTGGGGACCAGCTCCATGCCACTCATTTCTCCTGCACCACCAAAAGGTTGAGCACCGCTGGTCTACATGGTACCTGATGATGATCAAAACGCTGGTAGCTGCTTGGGGCAATAGTGCCAATCTTGCATTTAGACATACCATTCCCTGGCATGGGGAAAAGAATCTCACTAAATACATTGTGTGTTGTCCAACTGCTACCAAAAGCAGCACATACTCAGCAATGGAAACAAAATGTGAAGCTGATTAAATGCAGCAAACACTGAGCTTGACTATAAAACACATGGCCCACACTGAGCAAACATGCTGATGGGAACCTACTATGAAAATATGTTAGTAAAGCCCATGCAAATAAGACAAATGGTAGTGCCCATTAAGTGCAGTCTCCCTCACCACTGACTCTTTTTCAAGTCATGGTGAGCCAAGATTTTGCAGACAGTTCACCCAGAATCCCTCTGTCACCCCCTTTCTCAGCTTGGTGTATATGATTAATGGGCCCTGCCCTCTGTGAGGTGAAACTAGACCAGAATGCACTGCATTTCATTTACATACACATTTTTGGAACATCCCAGGACTTGTGACAAGAACACCTGGTTCCAATCATGAGTGGGGGCTAATGAGCACGTGGATCTTTTGTGGGGGTGGTATCTGGAGTATACACATACATTAAGTGGGTGCATCTACACAAGATGGTTTACTTGAGATTAGAACGAATTACAGCAAAGTAAACGTCACCATATACATGTGCAGACATTTACTGTCAGTAATTTGCTCTAATCATGAGTACATTTGATACCTGGAAATACAAGTAGCAAATTTACCCATGAGTAATTACTGTGCAGTACAGCATGTTTAGACAGCCAAATGGGAGCAAAGTTGCTCATGGGCAGTAGGGGGTGGGAGATTGGTCCCTGACCCTGAGAGCTGCCTGCTGCCAGGGCAGACTCTGCCACTGGAGCCTGGGTGGGGACAATGCCCTTGTGCCCTGGCACCAGGGAGCTGCTAACCCCTGCTCCTTGATGACAGACCAGGGGCTGGATGCTCTCTGCATGGGGAGAGTTCCCTGCCCAGGCTGGAGCTTGCTGGGACCTACACCTGACCTGGACAGTTCCTGGCCAGCCCTGGACTGCATGGGGAAGTCTGTATGTGTAGCCTGGAGGTAGCTGGGGATTGTCCTGTTTTAGGCAGTCCCCACCAGCTCTGGGCTGCATGTGCCAACTTCTTTGCACAGCCTAGGGCTGGTGGGCACTGTCCTGGTCAGGGGCAGGTCCCAGCCTCATGCCCTGATTGATGATCAAGGTGTGGGGCCTAGAAAGACCTGCAGGGGAGGTGCAGGTCCCAGACTCCTGCTCTGATCTGCCAGTGGGGCAGCCAGTTCACTGCTAGCTAGCTGCCCCACCAGCAGGTTGGGGGCAGAGGGCTGGGACCTGTCGCTCCCCTGCAGCTCTTTCCAAGTCCTTTACTCCTGGTCAGGGAGCCAGGGCTAGGAGCTGCCTGCTGCTGGGGTAGGGGGACGTTGTCCCCACCTGAGCTCCCCCATTAGAGCCTGCCCTGGCAGCGGTCGGGTCCTGAGGGTAGGGAGAAATTTCCCAGCCCCTGCCAGGAGACACCTGTCTCCTGGCCCCATGCTTCCTGCCAGTCCCTGGGCTATCACCCAGAGGGAGCCTAGAGCTCTCCCTGGCTGCTGAAGAGGGTAGTGCAGGGCCCAAGGGGGTAGGAGCAGATTGTTGGTAGGAGCAGCAAATTGCTCCTGCATCACCACATGTGTGGATGCCCGCTGAGGGTAGCGTTAACCCACTCTGCAGCATTTGCACATGTAGACATGCCCAGCAGTGCTGAGGTGAGGCGTCACTGTGGCTTGAAGTCCTGCCGACTCTGGTGGAGCCCAGGCTAATAAACTATGTGGTAAATCATATGGATTAATATCGTGCATAGTTTGTACAAACTTATAAGCAGGTTCCAAAGTGCTGCTTAAAAGTATGTTTATGAAATACCTGTGCTAAAACTTGCAGCAGTTTTATAAAAAAGTAACATGAATCAATTCTGGATGAACTAAGTGCATGGTTAGTATATGAATATACAAATCTACAGCCATGTTTAACTTCAAGAGTATTTTTTTCAAGTTTGCTTGTCACTTCCATGTGCTCAGGAAGAGCAGGTTCTGACAGGCAGGAGAGGAGAAAAAGGCTGCCAGGAGAAAAATTTGGGAGGAAGCAGAGCTCAAAGGGGCTACCTGACCTTCCAGATTTATTTTCCCTGCTGTAGCAGTGGGAGGGGGGACAAACTCAAGGCAAACCTTCTGACTAGGGACAGACATTCAAAAAGCCTGAGCCTGAATTCATTCATTTTTGCAGGTTAATCTAACCTGGCAAGGTTGAACCAGTTTGTAACCACACAGACATCCTCTCTGGACTGAGGAAATGCAGGCACATGCCTACAGTGGCTCATGCTACAAGCGAAGGGGCGCTAGAGCAGCCCTCCCCTTGCACAGTACTGAGCGGGGGGGGGAGGGGGGGCGGCATGGCAAGGCCTGGCAGGATGCTCTGATTAGGGAGGGGCTCCCCCCACTCTTTGATAACAGAGCATTTATCAGCTCTGTTATCAGCGTTTAACACCCCAACAAAAAACAAAGCATCTCTCATTAGTTCAAGCTCCTCTTAAACAGTTTTTTCCAAGGAAGGGAACATTCCAAGGAGGGACATTATCATCTACCTGTTGATTAGCTCCAAAAAGCCCTAAGTGGACACTGTCCTATCAGACTTTGTCCTGTCTGCCTTACACAGATACCTCTCAGCATTACCTAGCATACCACATGCTGGATACAGTCCATGATGTAGGAGAGGAGAAGTGGGGAGAAAGGGGATGAAAGTAACAGGTAAATAGTGGAGAGGTACCTGGGGAGTCAGATGTTAGGCAGTTTATAATGTGTCATAAATCCAACCCCGGAAAACTATAACAAATTAATAAATTTTTCATATATAGAATCTATGTATCTGCGAGGGGTCATCTTATAATCAAGGTCATGTTCTTTTCAAGTAAATACAGTATCACTGAACCAGCCTGGAACCCCTTTGACTTCAGTGTGCCTCTGTATTAGTCTTTCTGTATGGAGTCCATTGCAGAATCGGAGCCTAACATTCCAGAGATTGCTGCCTTAGAGCAATGGGATGCTAGGCCAATAAATAAATAAATAAATAATGTAGTGTAGAGAATACTGCTGTGGTGACTAGAGAAAAGTTCAGCTTTTCCTGCCTTTAATTGGAAACATTCTTTTGTTCTTTTTTTATTTAAAAAAATAAAAACCTGGTTTAGCAGCACTTGATAATGAAAAAATCTGATGCATTACTGTATAAATTTCTCTAGCATAATCCTGTAGGGTATGTCTAGATGAGTGAGCACACATGGCGTGCAGGGTGCTGGGTTTGTTGATATGGGGAGGTCCCAGTGCCAAAAAAACCGGCACCAGAAAAAAGTAGGGTGGTGCACATGGCAGCAGCATGCGTCGCCCAAAACCAAAGCCTGGCTGGCCAGAGCCATACTCTGGTTGTCAGCCAGGCTCTGCCTTCCTGGATTGCTGTTGGAGCCCTGGGAGGTCTTCAGGACCCCAGATAAGGTTGCTGTGGGCAGCTCCGGTTCTGGCTGCATCCTTCCCTACTACACCTGAGGCAACTTGCCACGTGCCAGAGTGCATTGCAGGTGCATTCCCTAGGGACATCTAGCGGTGGCACAAAAATGTGCCGTTGCTGTTTGTCCCCAGGGAATGCACATTCCTGCTTGTGGGGATGTGTGCAGAGATTTCAAACTTAAAAGAAAATTATTTTTTTTGACAGGGATCAATCATAAACAACTTCAACACAAACAGTGAATTTTTCAGAGAGTTTGAAAAGAAAATAGGATTATACCTAATTGTGTTACACGATAATACAGTAGGTGCCACTTGCACATGGTATTAAGAGAGCTGAACTTGAAAATACAGATTTGTATAACATTTTAAAGGAACAGTTATACCATACATCTGTTATTTTGCTGAAAACTGTTTTTTGCTGAATTTTGCTGACATTTTGACATGGTCTTATATCCTTTTTTTCCATTGGTGGCTATATTTGTCACATTAACATGTAGTTGAAATCAATTTTCATATGCTTCATAGTCAAATTACATTATAGGACATTTCTTGAAAAATGTTCATTTTTGTCTTAAGAGGTTGATAATAGCTTACCAAATCTGCTACTTAAACAATTTATTTCATATATAGAAGGGGTGCTTTATGATAGAATTCATAACATGGACTTGTTTTTCTTTGCCTACAGGAGCTGATTCCTGAATTTTATTATCTCCCAGAGCTGTTTGTCAATAGCAACAATTACAATCTAGGAGTGATGGATGATGGAACAGTGGTATCTGATGTTGAACTTCCACCATGGGCCAAAACTCCAGAAGAATTTGTTCGTATAAACAGATTGGTAAGATGGCTATCATTATTTTCAGTCCGAGGCCAATTCTGTAAATATTTTTCTTCTCAAATAGTTTATGGCCATGTGTCTCTGTCCTGCATCCTTCTGTGTTTTTTAAAAGCCTTTGCATCTTAATTTTACACCTTTTTGTGTCACATTTCCTTTCCCTAATTCCCTTCAGCTAGTTCTTTGCTTCACTTCTTTTGGGATGTCCTGATACTGACCATTATATTACATTTCATTTTCATTTTAAATGCTCTTATCAGTGAAATAGTTTACAGCATGGATGTTATAGTATCGTATACACTGAAATGAATGGGCCAGTTCATGTCTCTGACATCTTGTTCAGCCTCTTTGCAAGTTCAAAGTTTATCTTGATACTTGGGATATGCTTTTTGTGGATATCATGGAAGGGTTTTTTTGTTTTGTTTTTTAATAAAGAAGCAAGCTGAGAATCAGGGCAGCAACTGCTGAAGTCTGTTCATGTTGCACTGAGTTCATTCTTTGCATCTCTGAATTAAAGTACAAAAGATTACTGCATCCCTTAGAGGTCCCAGGAAGTTTTTAGGCAAATTGGAAGGTGTCAAAACATTCTGTTGTTGAATAAAATAATTCAGACCAGTTTATTCAGCAAGAAGCAAAAATGAAATATGCATAATTTAAAAGACAGTTTGACTGATCTTAAAGCTTTTCACCATGTTTACTAGTGAGGTGATGATGCCACAGCCTGAGTTTGTATTTTGATTTATGAAAATCAAGAATGTTAGCATTCATTGTAGTTAGAGGATACAATATCAGTTCAAAGTGTAAAGTGTTTACAGTAATTCGGATGTTGTTTCATGGGAAAATAAGTATTAAATCGATCCAAATTAAGGGTAAAATATGCATGGACTTCAGGCCACAGGTCTCTTTAATCCAGGTTTAAATGCAGTTTTGGGTCCTACCGTGTTTGTGTCAGGTTTAATGGAAAAAAATGTTACTTCTGAGTTCAGCATGAATTGATGATCACCATCCCAAAAACTGAATGTTGTAAAAGTTGCTTGTGTTTTTGATCTCCCTAGCAGTAAGTTTTTTTTGTTGTCGCTCAAACTGTGCCCTTTTCTATCTGTTAATTACAGATCCTTATGTCTACCATGAACATATTCCAACTGTGTGTTTTCTAAAACCTTTCATCTCCCAATTTTAATTCTGTTTTCCTTTCTGACCCTGATTACCCCCATTTCTTACCAGCACATCTCTGTACCTTCAGAGCTGCCTTTCTTCATCCTTCCCCCATTTCCCAAGCCCTTTGCTACCCCTAATCTCTACATTCTTGCAGCTCTTCTTGATATGTCTCACTTGTGCTATATTCTCAGGATGAAGTGCCTCATCAGCAGGAAGCAGATGCTTTTTGGTTATTACTGTTAAGCTCTTGGGCATGAAATGTAACATCCCTTTAAAGCAATCTCTTATATGATAGTAAACTATTTTTGTATTTCAAGGCAATGGTTTTTTTCTTTATCTATCTAATACTAGATAGATTACTCCATGAAAAATCAGGTTAGAAAAAAACTGGAACAAGGATACCACTTACTTTTATAAGTGATTTCTTAATGAAATGCAACATTTATGTTATACTTCTTTTTGGCTAGGTACAGACATTCAGAAACCCTGAGATAGAATTAATATAAATTATGCGGCATAGTTTAGGTTCGATAAATTTAGTTTCCATAAGCACTTAATTTCTATAAGCAGTTTAGTTTGGATTGGTAGTGAACAGAACATACATTTGCTCTTTGGGAGGGGGAAGGGGGCAAATCTTTGACTGGGTTCTGCCATTTTTAAACCAGTCTGTGCACCAAACTTCTAGGGACAGAAGTTACATGTAAACTGGTTTAAGTAATCAGAAACTGGTTTAAACCTGTAACAGAGCAGAAGTTCTGTGCACATAAACCAGTTTCAAAATGGCTGAAGCTGGTTTAAGATAAAACTGGTTGAGTGTCGCTTCTCGGCCTCTTGAAGGCTCAGACCGAGCGAAAACATTTATTTTTCAGACTTAACTGATTTGGGTCAAACCGGTTTATGAAACTTTTGTGGCAGACCCCTTCCTGGTTTAAGTTAAATCAGAGTTCCCCAGCATCCCAGCATGCTTTCCAGGCTTGGGCTGGGCTGGGCTGTGTGCTGCAGCAGAGAAGAGTTGGCAGGGGTGGGGACTAACCTGCAAAAACTGAATTGATTCAGCCTTGGGCTTTTTGACTTTCTATATTTAACCCAACATCTCCCAAGTTTCCTAAAAACTTCCTGGGACCTCTGAGGAACACATTGATCTCTTGTGATGCAGAATACTGGTGTTGTATGCCAAAGTTCTGTTCTGTTACAGGTATAGACCAATTTCTGATAATTTATACCAATAAAAGTGTAATGTCTGTACCTGGCCTTAGGGGCTGGGAAAAGCACCATTTGTTTAAACAGCTTAAACTTTGCTGGTGAAAAGGTTAACAGTGATTTAAAGTAACTTTCAGCATTTAAAACATTCCATAAGTATGATTTTCCAACACTTGATTATTTAGAACTATGTAATTTTCACATTTCACTTTTTGTTTTCAGATAAATGTTAATTAGTGAAAGTGATTTATTAAAAGCTATATTTGCTCTAGAAAGGTTGTATGTAAGATGTTGTCCTTATCTTCATACTTTCTGCCATGAAGTTCTAATATCTTTCATAAATATTTCCTTCCCATTTTTTGTCTTAAATGAAAAATAGTTATTTAACGTAAAAATGTTTTAAGTAGTAAAGACCCTTTATGTGTAATTTTAAAGAATGTTTAATTTTTTTGAATAGCCATTTTATAATTTGACACAGGAGAATAGCTTTTGGTGAACTGAGCTCATTTGGAGAGTAAGAGAACACAGGCTTGAAAATTAACAACATACATAATCTTTTCCTTAGAGCTGTGTTTTAGATAATACTCCCTCTGTTCAGACTACAAACCCCACTAGTACTAGTGTAATTTGTAAGTGAATGAAAGTTTTACTCAACCCTCCTTAATTAAGGCCTTATCATTAACAAATTGGGTTTAAGGTGGGGGGAGGTGTGCATGTGTGTGCATATACTGACATTCTGAATATTTGTACGGAAGATGCCATTTAGCAATGATATATTTTGTGATAGGATAAACACTAAAGAAATGTGCACAAAATATTCAATTCATTTTCTTTTTTAATATTTATTTGGTTTGGCATCATCAACAAAATCAAAACTTTTAATTAAAATACATTTATTTTCTAGGAAATGCACGAAATTCAGCCCCTTGTATTATTATTAAAAGGACCATTATAGTACAGCTCAGACTGATTTATTCAGTTAATATTTCCTTACATCTTCCAGTATCAAACTAAATGATGATTATCGTATTTTAAGTGCTCATTTTATAAGCTATCACACTTGGATTTTCTTTTTCTTTTTTTTTCTTTTGCCCTTGCATTTCAGTTTACCTCTTCAAGTCCACAGATTTTATGCAATGATTGGAGCTCATGAAATGCATACTACTTTGATCTGTGACCTTTTTGTGGTGCTAATCGGGTTCCTGATATCATTATACCTTACTCATTAATCATATTTCCTGCAGCTCGTCAACCAGCCAGACAGCCCAAGCCCCCATTTTCAGCCCTGTGTTGGCAGGTTTCTGCTTTTCCAGATTATTACAGTGCGATACTTTGGCTTCTCATAACCAGACCCACATCAAGCTGTGTGCTACAATTAAAGTCAGATGGTCCTCAGGTTGAACAGGGATATAGTGTTGCAGCTGTCTGTCTTTTTGGAACAGACCAGCACGAGGAACAGATGATAGGTAGGACAGTGCATAATAACAGATTGTACAGTATTGGGTCAATAGCAGGGGTTCAGGATGTTAATTGACAGAAACATTGATTTAAAATGGATTCCCAACTTGTTGTTTTTTTAAACACTGTATAGGATGCTTTTTAATTAAAACAGATTGCATATCTTTTGTATATGCTGGGGGGGAGGAAACGCAACTGAGTAAATGATTAATACTCCCTTTTGATTGATGGAATGTCATACAATTAGTGAAATGATTCTAACAACATCATGCTAGCATTAAGAAATGTAAAATAGGTGTATTTTATATAATTTTCTTTTTCATATGTTATATAGTCTGGTAATAGATGGCAAAAATCAGCTTATTCTGGCAAAGGAGATTTATTTTACCAAAGTAACAGTCTTTCATCAAGTTGTAAAAAGAGTACTTTTTAAAACAAGTTTTCATTCTAAGTATGGGGGTGGAGGACAGAATGGATTTAGCCAGTATTTTTCTCAGCTTTTAGATAATTGTGTTTTATTTTTCCTCATGTTTGACTACAATGTGCTGTTATTGAAATAATCATATCAAATCAGATTTCACTGACAAAAGGACCAGGGAAGAACTGTGAAGGATCAGGCTCTTCTTAAATGTACTTTTAATCAGATATATTTCAAAATGTTCCCAGTATCTCAGTCCATCCATAAAGCTAAAACAATTATCATTAATAAAAATTATTATTAAAAACCTATTGAATATTCATAGTAATAAAATACTAATAATATTTGGTCAAAACATCACCAGTACTTAAAGCCATCCATCAGCCTCTTGATCTCTGGAAATATTTCAATATATACAGATAGAGTTGCCAAATAGTAAACAATGCATCATTACTAAACTAAAAATACCAGCATTTTAAACAATACAAGTTGACCGAATGAAAAGTAAAAGGCAAAGTTCATTTCCTCGTTAATTGATTATTATATTTTGAGGTATTACATCTAGGCCTGAGTACACATTAGCAGTTTTTTACTTTACTCTCCCTTTGTTGAGTGAAAGGGTCATGCAACCAAGGAGAATGCAAAGTAAACAGGAAAAACACTTTTTCAGCCTTTTTAACCTTTTAAAATCTTTTTCAGTTACAGTTAACTGTTACCAGTGAGATGTATTTAACCTGAAGGTGTCCTTTTTACTATTGACTATATATTTATGTTTGTTTTATAGCCTTAACAGTATGTAAATTGTCTTGTTCTAATATTTCTTTGTTTTTTAACTTATTTTACATTTAAGTTCGTTTCATGTTAAAATAACCTATTGGTGCTTCAGAAGCCCTGTACACAAATTTTCAGTTTCTACCATGAGAAGAATCACTGTTGTCCTGGTAGAAACTCAAAGCAGGCAGACTTTCAGGCCTTTTTTCTTGGAGCATAATGGCCACTTCAGGAGAACAGGAACTCAGGAACACCAGTAGTTAAATCACTCCTGGAAGACTGAACATCTGTATACTTTCTTCCAGCTTAACTTATCTCTGGGACCAGTAAAAGAGGATCTGGGGAAGGGCTCTGTTGCCTTCCTAAGACTAGAATCACTCTGGTTTTGAGGTGGTGTGGGGGAGAGTTGCTCTCTCTACCCCATGGACTGGGAGGGGAGAAGCAGCCACCAGCTGCTCCCCTCCTGCTTCTCATTCCAGAATTCCAGTGCAGGATGAGGGTGAGACATTTCCCCTCCATGACAAGGTTCCTGAGCAGCTGCCTGCTTTGCCCCATTGTGGATCAGCTAGGTGGGGTGGGCAGCAAGGGGTAACCAGAGGCTTTGCCCAAGCCAGGCTTTCAGCCTCTGTGACTTTTAAATTCCTGTCCCCCGCCCCCCACAAGGTGGGAGACAAGGAGAAGCCAGCGGAAGCCAAGAGCTGGGCTCGTAAGCCTTGTTCTCATGTACTGACTTTTAAGTTGCCACCCCAGCTGCTCGAACACAGGGAGCCCTCTGCCTTGCCTGATTCACTTTGGCCTTCCACCACTCAACTGAGTGTCAGGGACAGTGGTTGAAAACCAGAAGGGCTGTGAGTTCAGCTTAGGGATAGCTTCCATGCACACAGTTTCCAGCACCCCTCCCCCCCGGTTTTGCCTTATTGCCTGTGCTGGCCAGCTAAACTGGAGCAGAGCAGGGCAAAGCATACTGCTATGCTGTAGTGACAAGGCTCTATGGCCAAATGCCCCTGCCTTGTCCTGCATTGCTCTGGGTCAGCCCGAAGCAGCTCCAGATGGGGCAGGCTGCTGTGTCCCTACAGAAAGGCTCCCAGAGACTGTGAGTGCTTCCCCTCCTCAACCCCCGCCCCCCCAAAAAACACATCTGGGTCATCCCTGAGAAGGGCAGAGAGCAGGGCTGTTCTCCTGCAGGGGAGAACCAGGAGAGTTTCTACCATGGGAGAATACCTCCCCTCCTGCCAGTCAGCTTATTGGCAGAACGGGGGGCATTCTCCCAGGGCTGGAACCTTCCTGTGTGGTAGTGGCTGTTTTTCAGCAATTTGCTTTTTGCCTTAGAAAAAAAAAAAGTAGTCATAATCCATCACTGTGCCTTTTCATAATATGTCTAAATCTCAAATATTTGTAGTGCCTTATTGAAGAGTTACCCTTTCCTTAAATTAGTAGTTCATCCCTCTTCTCCATTCTGATAAAGTATCTAAATAGATAAGGGACCATAAACAGAATCTGTCCTGGCATAATAGATCAAGAATAGAAGAGACCTTTCATCTGCCCAACTGTAAATCCTGATGAGGAAAAAATTGGTACTCTGAATTACTATTTGGTTAAGAGAAGCCCACAATAGAGTATAATTATTGATCAATTATGGTGCATTGTTCTTCAGTGCAGGATACTGTTTCATATTCCAGAAAAAATTAAATTGGCAACAGTTCCTACCAGCTGCTATGTCAAGAATACTCAGAGCTGCCAAGCACAAAACCTAGTTTTGTGTTTTTTCAGTCTTCAGTCTCTCCTATCTGAAGGAAGTGAATTGATTAGAGAATGGGGAGTCAAGGCCGTTGTGCTATTTGCAAGTCGTTTGGTTACAGCACTGGATTGGGACTCTGGATATCTAGATTTGTTCATGACTTAGTCTTTGACTCTGTGACCTTGGATAAGAGATGGCATGACTTCTCAAGTGCTCCAATCCCTCACCAGGCAATACTTCTCTAGCTTATGAAGTTATTGTGGTACAGTGATGAGCATGGGAGGAGAGCCTCTGAAGAAAACTACATCAATGCATAAATAGATAATCAGTGCAGATAAGTTGAGAGAGAGAGAGAGGTACTAAAACGATGGAGATTTATAGTTTTTACATAGTTTTTGATGTGCCAATTTGATTAAAATAGTCTTAATGAATGATAGTATAGATAACATTACTTTGGATAATATTATGTTAGTGGGTGGAAATGCTTTAGGCAATTCAGTCTGATTTGAATTTTTTTATAAAAATAGAGTGTTAATGTAAGAAAGTAGCAACTTTGCAGGTTTCTCCCACTCCTAGCCCTCTTTCAGCTGGTTCTGTTGGCATGTGGGACATCTGGTCAGCCAGAAGAAAGGTGATAGACCATGGTGAAAAAGGGGAGGTGTTTCATTACCAGTTCTAACATGAAGTGGAGAATAGGGTTAGGCGTTAGGTTAATTTGTGCTTCAGAAGACTGGTGATTTCATGTGGCTTTTCTGTTTTGACATTATCACCTGCATGCAACATAAGGGCTGAAGAAAGAGAATTTGTTGTTTCTGCAAGTGTTTTATGTTGTCAAAAATCACTGTTTTTATTGAATATATGCAACGTATGTGAATGATTGTTTGAATGTATAATACACACTTTCAGAAAACACATGCAGAGTTTTAACTACAGCTATTGATGAAGTATCTTGAAGTAATAGATTACATTTTTATTTTGCAGTTACCTTGTGACTGCAAAATGTAAAGTTTACTAATGAAGGGGGCGGGAAATGTCTGCAGTTATGGCAGCCATGAGTTCTACAGCATAATTCTGTCTGGTACTGAACATCTAATGCTTCAGGGAAGTCAATAGAAGTGGAAGGTTTTGCAGTATTGGGTTCTTACTCTCCAAGAATCTTTAACATTCTGCGTGTTGTTAAAGGGACTGTATCAGTAAAATTTCCACTTTAAAATTGAATATAATTAATACTTTTTCTGGTTGGCTTTGTACTTAATGCGGTGATGTCAAGAGACAGTATACTGAAAAGGGAGGTTTAGAAACTGTATAAAATATTTTAAACTTCACAGATCTGTACATGTTTCTTTTTCTCAATGAGTTAGAAAACTGCTCTTTACTTGAAGTCTGACTGCAAAATACAGGAAGCCATGAGTCTTATTCCATTCCCTTTTACTTTTGGGAGAATGCCCTTTTGTTTAATGGCAGCAGAACCAAGGTTATTTGCCCTTTTAAGCACTGAACATGGGGTTCCATCTACTAGACTAAAATTATTGTTTTGGGTGATCATGTTATAACAGCCCTGCCAGCAATGCTCTATAGTACTACTTAGTTCTGTGAAGACAGGCCAAGCTGTGTTTCAGCAGTATAATGACTGTGGAAAACAAATGTGCCTAACCAGGCAAAACGAGCAGAAAAACGTATATAGGAAAACAATTACTAGGACAGTGTCAAATCAAGCAGGTTTCTTTCTTTTTTACAACATTGCTTTACTATATGTCAGTACCACACATGAAGTCAGAGTGAAATACTAGTTTATCTTATGGTTGAATCTGTTCCTTGCAGTATGCTAAATTATTTAAACTACATTCATTTTGCACATCTGCTAAAAAGCAGATTGGTATAAGCTGCAGTGTTTTATTTCTTATGGTTGTTTCTGATCAACTCAGATGCAGAACTATATTCTGTCAGCACTGAATTTGTTGCAGTCTCAGGCTTACTTCCCAGGAGTACTGTTCCACTCTGTCCTTCTCACGTAGTGGATATTTGTATGCAAAATACTGATAGATGTAATGGTTATATGCCAAGATTTGGGCATTAAGTCATAAAATGAGGGAAATGTAGTCTTGCTTAAATACCTTTAGTACCTGATTATACTTACATCTGAGTGAGATGTTAGAGTTACATCAGTAAGGCCAATAGAAATATATCAGTGTAAAACTGGACCAGTGAAAGCAGAATCTTGTCTGTGTGCTTATTTATATGTGCATTTTTTAAAAAGAAATGGGGAAGTACATCAAAATAGGAAATGGGGAATGCAGAGGAGAAATGCTACCTGGCGTAATTTAAGATATAGCCCATAAGTAAGAAAACATCTATATTTAGGATTTGTATTCTATATTCTGTGTGAATGTTATTTATTATTTTTATTTTGCAGTTCAGTTAAGAAAGCTGACCGGAAGTTTACTTATGCTTCAATCTAATCCAGTTAGGATATTCCCCATCCTAATTTTAAGATGAAGTTGCATATATTATTATCATTAGCTATAAAAATAATTGATTACCTGATTGTCCTGGAATTCAGTAAAAAGGAGGTAGCAACATACCTTCTCCTAGCAAAGAAATTAGTGTGGGAATACAATATGGAATATGATCAAGAACCAGAATAGAATGTACCCCATTTAATTTTTTATTATTTTAACCTAACAGAGAAATACTACTCTGCGTAACTACTTAAAATAATGCATGTGTTCAAACCATTTGGTTTACATTTGAAAATGCATCAGGAAGCATATTGTTCTTATGGGTATTTTGTTTTAAATGAAATCTGTTCATTCTGGAGGAGGTGCAGTGGAAAGCACTGCAGAGATGCTTTTGTTGGAGCAATGGTAATCACAATAAAAATATGAAAGGGTAAAGGTATTTTTCATTTTATTTGCCCTGATACAAAAAACAATGAGTTTAGAGAATAACTATCCAGATAGCTCATTAGCTAGTGGTGAGCATAGGCCCTTTGATATTTTTACTGGGATTCTAAGTAAAAAATATATATATTTTCCCCTTCCTGCTAACTCTTTCCATTCCTCAGAACTCTCACCTTCTTCATGAACAGCAGTTAAAAATATCGAATGCAAAGTGTTTAGCACAAAATGATTTCAGTATTTTAAGCACAGAAAAATATAGATAAACTGTGTTTTGTAGCTGCCTCTAATCTGTCTAAGCAATGAAAAAAATAAATTGCATTTTAAGGTGGCTTCCTGGAATTATAACTGTTTCTTCTGTCATAAAGAGAAAGTTGGTGTCAAAGAAGCCAGTATCAAAATCTGTCAGTCATAAGCTTCATCACACTCAGAAACAAAATCTTAATCGGGATTGACAAAACAAAGTCTCATTTACTTTTAAAAACAAAGCAAAATGGCTTCAGGGAAAAAAAACCTGATGCTAATATAAATTAAATAAACCAATGCGGCTTTGTGATTTACTATATTGCTAGCCACTATGAGGGCTGCTGTTTCAGAGAAGCAGTCAATTTTTTTCTCTTTTATGGAGTCATCAAATGTACCTCTGTGAATTGGCTTATTTTTTCCAAGAACCATAGCATTATTCCATCAGAGGGTTTTACTGTGTTTCCCTTAGGCCAAGCTTACTTTATACATAGTATATATTTTTAGGTTTTTTTTCTTTTAAATGAAATCTTTCATCCAATGTACTTGTTATTCCCATGTTTATTTGTGGCTGTTCTTTTCATTATCTTACATCTTCCTTGACAAGAAAGGGAATGTTGCTGGAGCTTCATTCCTTGGAGTAAATATCCCCATCCCCCAACCCTCTCTTTTTTTTTGTTTAAGCTGAATTAGATTAAAAGTAAAAATGGAAAATTTTCCCTAGTGTGGCATTTTTTCTTGCAGTGTTTATTCTAATAGGGAACTTTAAACTTTGAAAGAAGAGGCTACAAGTAGATGTAATGAGGTGTAACTTTCACTTGAGGCAGGCACACTGTAGTGACCTGAGTACAAGAATGTCACTCAGGAATTGCAGAATTCTGTGTCATTTCTGTTAATGGTACTTTTGTTACATTTGAGGAAATCAGCAACCCCTTCTGCCTCAGTTTCCTTCACCTATAAAAAGAAAGTTTCCAAGAGTGATTGCAAGGTTTAGTTTATTTGAAACTAAAAGGATTTTACCTTGTCAACAATACAATATTGGTATGAACGATTTAGAAACATTTAAAAATATATGAGTAGATTAAATTCTGGTAAATTTACTACTGCAAGAGAAATTCAAGCAATAGCAAGTTATTCAGTAGGGACAAATTATCAGGAATGTATCATTTGTGGGGTGGGGAGAGGCGGGCATGGATACTGCTGGGGAATCTGATCAACAGTGAATTAAAGCATAGTGATGAGTTACTCCACTGGAGAATTAGTAGAGTAATAGCATGGTAATACAGGACTCATGTTATATAAAATTGTTTGTGCTCATGCCAAAAATAGTACATGCTCTGCTGAATGTCATAGTAGATTTCATAGATATTAGGGCTAGAAGGGACCTCTTAAGATCATCGGGCCCATCCCTCTGCCCAAGGGGCAGGAAGTCAGCTAGGGGCAAAGGATTCCAGCAAGATAAGCATCCAAATGTTTCTTAAACGTGTCCAGAGTAGGTGCATGGACCACCTCTGGGCAGAGTCTGTAAAGAAGTTTTTCCTTATGTCCTGCCTAAAACAGTCTTGCAGGAGTTTGTGATTGTTGGATCTTGTCATCCCTTGAGGTACTCTGGTGAACAGTCATTTCCCTCAGATCCTGATGCACACCCCTTATGTACTTATAGGCTACCACCAAATCACCCCTGAGCCTGCGCTTTTCCAGGCTGAGAATCCCATAGCTTGCAGCCTTTCCTCATAAGGCCTGTTCTCTTGCCCTCTGATTATGCACATGGCTGTCCTGTGGACTCTTTCAAGCTTTTCCACATCCTTGATGAATTGTGGAGACCAGAATTAGATACAGTACTCCAGCTCTGGCCTCACCAAGGCTGAGTGAAGTGAGAGGATGACATTCTGGGTCTTGCTCAAGATGCATCAGTAGATGCAAGACAGTTTTTTTTCACTTTGCCAGCTGCAGGATCGAATTGGTGGCTCATGTTCATTTTGTGGTCAGTCATGACCCCCAACTCTCTTTTGTCATGGTGTTAGTGAGTGTAGCATTGCTAAGTCTATAAGTGTGATGCAGGTTTTTTTTCCTTAGGTGGAGCACCTTGCATTTCTCCACATTGAATTCCATCAGTTTTTCATCCACCCACCTTGCAAGTCTATCAAGGTCAGCCTAGATCACCAGCCTATCCTTAAGTGTGGGTATTCTTCCCCAAAGCTTGGTGTCATCAGTGAACATAACCAGTCCACTTCTGACACCAGCATCCAGATCATTTATAAAGACATTAAAGAGTATAGGCCCGAGAACGGAGCTTGGGAGGATACCACCAGTCACTGAGTGTCATGTTGATTCAGTTCTATCAACTACCTCTCTCTGGGGCTGACTTTGGAGCCAGTTCCCCAACTATCAGACTGTGGAGTAGTCAAGGCCTCAGCTGCCCAACTTTTCCATGAGGACAGGTCAAAGGCTGTTTTAAAGTCCAAATATATGATATCAATCTCTTCTCTTTTGTCCAGATGATACATTACCTGGTCATAGAAGGAAATGAAATTGATTGGGCAAGACCTACCTGTAACAAACCTGTTCTGGCTATTCTTCAGAATGTTGCCTTTTGTTTGCCTGTCAAAAGTGATTTCTGTGATAATTTTTTCCAAGATCTTCCCAGGGATTGAGGTCAAACTGATTGGCCTGTAGTTTCCCAGGTTTTCTTTCCTCCCTTTCTTGAAAATAGGTGCCATATTGGCCCTCTTCCAATCTTCAGGTACTTCACCCAAGCACCATGAGTTCTCAAATATCCTTGCCAGTGGCTGTGCTATAATGTCTGCCAGTTTCTTTAGCACTCTTGGGTGCAATTTGTCTGGACCAACTTATTTGTGGGGGGTCCAGCCTTTCGAGATGCTCCCTCACAAGATCCATGCCAATGGTGGGCATATATTCACCCTCACCTTGGTCATTCTACATCATCTCCCAAAGGGTGTGGTCCCTCTGGGCTGGTGAAAAACCTACACAGAATAATCATTAAGCAGATTGGCTTTTTCCTAGGTGTCGGTAGTCAGCTGCCCCAACTGGTTTAGCAGGGGTCAAACATTGCCCTTGTTTTTCTTTTGACTTCTCACATATCTGCAGAATACTCCTCCTTAGTGGTGTTTCCTGTCTTCCATCCTTTATAAGCCTCTCTTTTTAGACATAGGAGGTCCATGAGCTCCCTGTTGAGCCAAGGGAGTTGTTGAGCCCTTTTACCACCTTTCCTATGGGTTGAGATGGACTCCATAGATTGCTTCCTTAAGGAGCAACCATTCGTCATGAACTCCCCTCCCTGTAAAATCATGGCCTATCAGGGCCTTGAGAACAAAACTCCTGAGCTTATGAAAGTCAGTTTTCCTAAAGTTGCCAGCTTTGCGATGAAAAGTGAAAATGATCAACTCATGGGCACTATCACCCAGCTTCCTTTTGATTCTTAGGTCACTGATTAGATGATCCTCTTTGTCCAGTACCGAGTCCAACAGCACCTTACCTCTTGTCAGCCCATAAACTTCTTGAGACAGGTAGAGCTCATCCACGCATGTAAGGACAATTTGATAGCGTTTGATCTCAAATATTTTAACTTGAAATATTGTCATCTTTAAATCAATGATGGTGGATGCCAGGGAGAGTAATGAACAGGGGATAGATCACTCCAGATATACCTGGTTCAGTAATCTTGCTTTAAAGCATTTGTTCCTGCAGCTGTCAGAGACAGGATACCAAGCTAAATGGACCATTGGTCTGAATTAGTATGGCACTTCTTCTGTTCTTATTGTATTGTGGAATATTTTTAGTTAGGTCAGAGCCTACATCCCTGACAGCCTCATGAAAGTCCTAGTAAAGTAATTGACTACTCACAAAAGTTATGAATAAACTAGACATGAGTTTTCAGGACTGAGTTTTGAAGCCAGATTCATCCTAGTTAGATAGTATGATTTCTCTGTTGTTCACTGCACATGCTGCACTGCCAATAGCAACCTTCAGGGACATCTTAAATTAAGCCACTACTTCAGTCTCTCCCATGGGGCAAGTACAGGGAGTCAAAAAGCCTAAGGCTGAATTGATTCAATCTTTACAGGTTAGTCTAAGCTGTGTTAATTGAATTGATAAGTGAGTGAACAAACATTCACTTTTGATTTTGGGAATGGAGACACATGACTGTAGTGGCCCAGGTCAGAAGCCCAGGGGCAGGGAGGGGGAGAGTGCTAGAGCATGCCTCCCTGCTTGGCTGAAACAGACAGCTTGGGCCAAGGCTAGTCGACCCACCCTGTGAGTGGGGGGTTTGCAGGGAGATGCTAAGTATCGTGGGATGCTGGGGGACTGGTCGTTAACTTGAATCTGGAGCGGATCTGGGACAGAAGTTCAACAAACCCATTTAACCTCAGTCAGTTAAGTCAGATACTACATCCATCCAGGTTTATCTTAAACTAGTTTCTGCCTTTTGAAAGCAGTTTATGTGCACTGAACGTCTATTGTGTTACAGATCTGAACCAGTTTCTGATCACTTATACCAGTTATATGTCACTCGTGTCCCTAGCCATGTTGTTTTGTGGGGACAACAGACTTCCTGGGGAGACACATATGACCTCTATTCATTTCCCCTGTTTACTCCTGTCCTCAGAACCATCCCCTCCCCCACCATCATCATGGCTGTTGTGAGGGCAATACAATATTGTTGGAACCAATTAAGAGCACTAAGCAGGGGTTGCCTGTACTGATGATTCATGGTAAGTTTACAGGTTAAAGCTGCATTACAGAGGAACAGGAATAAAATAGAATATAATTGTAACTTAACATATATTTGTTGTTAGGTAATATTGAAAACAAAATTTGGTGAAATAAAATAGTACAACAGCAATACAGAAATGAAAGGAAGGACAAAATAAAACAAGATACAGGTGAAATAGTGAAAAAAGGCTGATTGCAAGTGGAAGAGTTAAGTCTGTAAGTGGCTCAGGAGGGGTGAGGAGAAAGCCAGGTTATGCAGTGACGAGTGAAAATTTAGTGCAGCCAAGATGAATATTAAAATGTGACTAATGGTACTGTACAGTTGGGACAGAACCTTTTAACATGCTGAATGACAGCACAGCGTGAGTATATTAATTAAACAAAAAGACAAATATTGAAAGGAAAATAAAGGTAAGTTTCCTTAATGCATATGGTTGATTAGAGTCAATCTAGACAACTAAATTTGCTTTCAGCTATTTCATTGTTAGATGTTTTAAAAATTGGTGTCTGGGAGCAAACCAGGGAGGACATAAAAGTTATTACTCTGTGAAATGAAGTGGGAAACAATGACATTGAAGCCTTTGCCACATTTAACAGGTGTTCTCTAAATCTGCCTGTCTTGTATTTCCCTGTTCCCTTCATGTCTGCATCTTTGCGCTTCCTAGTAAGTGTCTGGAGTGATATTTTTTAAGATATATTAAAAGTTCTTTTCTAATGTGGAAAATTGCAGCATAAATGGGGTGTCAGAGGAGAAAGTGATATGGCACCTTCTACTTTCATTTATTTATGGTATGTAATTAAAATGTTGGTTTTCAATAAAATGTGGAAAGTTTTATCCTGTCATATGAAATAATCATAGGGTGAATTTCTAAGAAATAAAAATGTATTAGGGAAAGAGATTTTTGCATTTTTCCAGTTTCTTCCATTTATAGGTTATGTTTGAAGTACTCTGCCAACATTGTATCTAATTTAGGCTTTTATAATATTAGAATGGTTATTTTTTGTTTTTAAATTGAACTATGCATAGTCTAATCAAAGTATACAGAAATTTGTATCCTGACAGTCATAACTAAGAAAATGAGGCTTTTTATTAGGGATTACATGCATGAAGAAATAAACCGTGAATTTGTGGCCTTCAACCAAAGTAGGGGAGGGGATAAAAAGCATGACCATCTGTGCTGTACATGGAGAAATACAAAAAAATCAGCTGAGGCTTTGCTTTCAGTGCTTTTCTCTGGCAGCTCTCTGCTTGTGGAAGCCTGGGATGAGGAACAGCAATGTAGCAAAAGCCATCTGGGTTACAGAGAAGGATGAGAACAACTAGGGACTTGGAAGAGCTCACAGGTGAAGAAAGCTTGGGGTTGCTTCCCAACAGGGGATGTTAAAAATTATATAAAATAATGTATGGTAATGAGAAGATAAATCAAGACATTCTAGTTTGCCTATCCTGTACAAGAATAGGGATGGTAGCCAGTAAAATTAAAAGATAGCCAACTGAATTTACCACAAGAAAATATTTTTCACTCAATGTGCAAGTAGAAGTTGGAACACATTGCCACAGGATGTCACTGAGGCCAATATTTAACAAGACTCAAAAAGGGATTCAACATCCAGAACATCCAGATACAATGTTAATAAGAAAAAAAAGAGAAGGAATATAACATTTCTTGTTCAGTGTGTAAGACAGGAAGGTGTCTTAGGGAAAGGGTGGGGCATCCATGATGCTCAGGCTATGCTTTATCTGCTTACAACATATCTTATACCTGCCTCTGAAATAACTGATGATAGACTCTGTCAGAAAAGATTCTTAACAAGATCAACTGTGGGACTGATCTAGCACAGCAGTTTCTGCTGTATTCCAGCAAAAGCACTAAACCTATATTACACCACAGAGTCCAATGTAGCAAAGAGATCTCTAGATTAGTTTGGTTATGGGTAGCTGGTTTAGATCATAAGCTGCTGGTACAGGCTGCTGTGTAGACAGTGCATAGCAAATAATGTATTCCATTCCTTGGATAATTTTATTGCCAACTGTTAGTCAAATCCTGAACTTATTCAGAGCCTCCTCTCATTTTCCTTTATTCTGTTTAAAGTAGGAGTTAAAATAATGCAAATTATTTACTTCAGAAATACTGACCACTTTGAATCTTTGTTGCACAATTTATTCCTATATGGCTGGAATAGGCTTGTTGCTTTTTTTTTTTAATAAACGTGTTATAAGGCACAACTAGAGACATTGATACAGAAGCAAGAGACCAGAATCTAAAATGTGTCATTAGCAGATGAAAGGCCATGCTAAGTTTGTTGTTTGCAGATAAGCAGGCAGGTATCTGAGATTCTTAATATCCTTTCCTTATCCAAGTTCCATTTCTCTGAACTGGTATTTCAGAAGAAGTAGTAGGTCTGACTGAACTCCTGTTATCTTTAGTCAGAGCTGGGTTGGGTCCACAAAAACGTAAAAGGATTAGTTGCTTGCAAGTTACTATATGTGAAGGTAATTTGAAAGAAAAAAAGTTGTTTAAAAATATTAGGCAGCCCCCGCTTTTAATAAAATAAAATATTTGGCTTCCCACATTGACTTTTGATGTTGGATGCTTCATTTATACTTTTCTCTATTTTTCGACATGATTTTAGAAACAGAATGTTCTCCACAGTTGAGCCTTATTTTAATAAGTGTATTTGAGATGTTCAGTACAGTATACATGGTCAAATATATTGTATTGTAAAATGTGCAGGTATAAAATATAATTGGGTAGGTCATTCAGCTAAAACCTTGTAGCACATATTACAAGTATAAATCAGAAGTGTCCTTTAAGGCAGTGGAGCCTTCTAATCACTGCTGACATTATCGTTTGCCATCTGCTTTCTGAGGCAGAATAAGGATTTTGTAATGAGGATTAGGGTTGGAGATGGTGAGAGAGTGCTGCTCCAGTGAATGGTGCTTTCATTGCAAATTGTAGGAATAAACTTCTAATACATTACAAATATACTGTACAAAAATTATTAATAAGTCTGGGAAATGATTAACTCATTTGAATATACTACTATGACAAATTACATTTTATTAAATCGTGTTTTTATTACTTGAAACGATCATGCAGCAATGAACTCGATGTCTGCTCCACCCTCCAAGTTCATCAGACAAATATCATACACATCACTTAAGGGGCCTTGTGTGCCCCTGAAATGATGAAACTGTGTTTTTAAATTCATTTAATAACTGTTTCAAGAATAGCTTTTTATCTAAAACATTTTGACATGGTTTTACCGTTAGAATGGACAGATCCAAGCCATGCTTGAAACTTTTCACTAGCTGTGTTAATACCAGGTTTTGAAAGCAAATTTGTTGAAAGGTATTCTGAGTACAGTTTGACCATGTAGGCTGGCACTGTGCTAAAAATGGGCTGAGAAGAGAGTTGGGCTTTGATTTTTCTTTGTTTTTTATATATATGCTTTTGAATGCGTCTCCTGAGTGCAGAGAGAGGCTCAGGTCCTACAGGCATAAAGTCTTCAAAAGAAGCATGTAGACTTCAGGGGTAGGGACAGAAATTACACACAAACTGGTTTAAGTGATCAGAAACCAGTTTAAATCTCTAACAGAGCAGAAGCTCAGTGCACATGAACCAGTTTCAAGATAGTGGAAACCAGTTTAAGATGGACCTGGTTGGTTGTAGAGTTAGACTTAACTGATTTAATAGATCAGTTTATCAAACTTCTGTCCTAGATCCCCTCCCAACTCAAATTAACTCTCAGCACCCCAGCATCCCAGCCAACCCCCTGCCAACCTCTCCTTGCAGTGCGGGCAAGCTAGCCTCTGTCCACTGTCTGCTCCAATGGAAGCTAGCTGGCCCCACCCTGGGCTATTACAGAGATGAGACAGCAGAGCTGCTGCTCCCTGGCCCAGGGGCTCCATGATGGGCTTTTTCCTCCCCATAGCCTGGCTTCCCCCCCACCCCAAACAGGATGGATGATGGCCCAGGCCCTAGCCCTGGAAAGCTGGGCTGTGAGGGAAAAGCCCACACCTATTCAGAACCCAGCTGGGGGGGCCATGGCTGGGAAGGGGCTCTGTTCCCTACCCCTGTTCCTGTTCCTCCTGTGGGTGAGAGACCAGATCTGGTACAGGGGCAGGGTTGGGTTGATCACCTAGATGCGCTACAGGGAGGAAAGCTGTGACTGTGGTGGGGGCCTTGCTTCTGCTTCCCTAGTGGCTGGAAGGCCAGATCCAGTGCACTGTGATTACCCAGCTGGACTGGAGGGAGCAAAGCTGGGCTGTGGAGGAAAAGCTTATGCCATAGGACTCCCCTGCCCTGTGCAGACTTCAGTTTGGGGGACAGGGGAGGGCGCGGGGATTCATGTTCAGGACAGGGGCCTCTGTCCTTTTTTAAATTTTAACTTATTAATTTTGCAAATGTAGTCATTATAACAGTGATTCTCAGCCATGGTCCATTGCATCCTGGGTTCCAACAGGATCCTTTTAAGGATATTCACAAGATAAACCTAGAGATCTCAAATAGGAATCCACAGTGTAAAAAATATTCTGACCTGTTGTGAACTTTCTGAGTTCTTTGCAAAAGGAGAATTGCTCTTATTTTTCTGTTGTCAAAGGAACATGTGAATGCTAAGAGCTGGCATTTTCTGATGGGTATCTTGGGTCTAACAAGGAGTGCCTTGAAACTAAAAACAATGAGAACTACGGCATTATGGTGTACAATAAAGGTATTTTAATCGTATTCAAAGTCTAAATCTTAAAGTGGCTCTAAGAGTGAAATTTCTGTGGCATTTTCTTAACATCACTTGAGGATGTTCAGAGTAATTATAAAATAAATTAGTTAATGTTTAAACTAGGGTCACTGCCAAAAATGTGTGTAAGTTAACATTTTTTAGATCTTGTATAATTTATACCAATATTATGAAATTGTATTTATTAAAATACTAGTTTTATATAAGCCTTTTGACTTATTGTCTCATAGGATTAATAGAATTCTGAATTCTATGGAGTTTGAAATGTTAAGAGCCCTAAAACAAACATACCATTTCAAAATTTTATAGTTATACTCTACCTTGAGTTGTTAAAAAAATATACTGAAAAGTTATGAAATGTTATAAAAAGAACTGACCAAAGAGACATTTTTAATAAACTGTCCTGTAAATGGATAATTGATTTTTCAGTTAGCAGATCACTTCATGCATATTAGCTTTCTAGCATTCAGGCAGTGGTGTGTAAACAAATTTCAGGAATTCTGAATGTTCTCAGAGTAGGTTGTACACTTGTGACACAAGGATTAGAAGATAAAGGGTAATACCTCTTAATTTGGGGTAATGAATGCTTAAGAGTCATGTGCTGACCTGACAGCCTTTCAGTGACTAATTTATGTCATTTAATTGTTTGCTTTGATAGTTTGAAGGACAATTGCACAAGATTCCAATAGAAAAAAAAACATTAAACAATTCTAATGTGGAATAGGGTACTGAGAAGAGATCTGAATTTAGCAATCATGGGTCATTTTAAAATTGTAATTCTGCTTCACCTTCTCTTTCCCCATGTTTAAATTTGAGTGGGCCAGAAAGAGAATGGCATTCTAGAGTAGTGGCTAAGGCACTCACCTGGAAAAGGAGGACTCCTGGCTTCAAGCTCTCTGCTGTAAGGATATTTATGTATTTTTTTTTTAATGATACAGTTACTGGTTAAAATTAATAGAAAGTCATTTCAGCAAAATGTATGATTTTGGTCCCTCTATTACTGGTCTGCATAGAGAATAGCAGAATGTTCCTGCTATCATTTACTTTCTTAATGCAAGTGACTGAAGTCTTTGAAGATGGATCTTTGTTTCACACCTCCTAGTGACCCAGTTGGATGACACTGTGCTGCCATGTGATGGAATTTCTATATTTGTTTGCTCTTTTTAAAATTAAACAAACAAAAAATAACATCAGTACCTTGAGTCTTATGTGTATATTTCCCTACATTAAAAGCCCATTATTAAAAGCTTGGAACTTTAAAGCACTCAAAGTTAGGAAATACTAGAATTAAGGTTGCCAGTGCAACCTCAATTTACCTCCTTCTTTGTTTTTTTTATTATAATACAGTCTTTTATTGAATGACACCATGTTAGTTTTACCACAGGACCCCCATTTCATTCAGTATTTAGATGAACAGTGTTCACGTATTGAACATCTTTTTAACATCTTTACCCCCTTCTCTTTGTTCAGTCGTCCCTAGCATGGTTTATTGTTCTTTATTTAAATCTTGCTCTGAAGACAAAATCAGTTTCTTTGTGGAGTTTTCTGTGAGACTCATTGCTATAGTATTTGAGTATTTCACAAATTAATTAATGTTTCTTTATAGTACCACAGTCAGATAAAGAGAGTATATAAACTCACTTCATGGATGAGGAGTTTAGGAATAGAAGTGAATGTCAAAAGCCTAAAACATAGACTCCTTCAAAATGTTTCAAGGTAGGCACTCAAAGGTGCTAGTTATTTTCAAAAACCTTGGCCCAATATGTGGTCACTACATTAATGACCATGGGCTAACATGAGATCACAGTATGAAACCCCCCCCCAGTAATCACTGAGTTCAATCTTAAAAATCTTAATATACTATGAGTGGCCTACAGATTGTAATATATCTCCTTTTATTTTTTTTGCTAGTGTAAATACACATTACTCTTAAACATTAGGTAATGGTAGGTACCATATGCTCTGCATTATAATCTAGCATCCTACCTGATATATGGTTCAGAAAGGTGTCACTGAAGGCCAAAAACATTATTGAAGTTTAAAGCCATCAGTTTACAACCAGTTGCATTTTTTTAATTGTGTGAGTTTTAAATACACATATCAAATTTTATCTTCCATGTATTTGGGGAAAATGGTGTGTTTCACATTCCCAGAAGGCTGAATGGTTCCTCTTAGCTGTGAACTAATGGCGTATCTTCGTATGTTTCTAAATACTTTCTGTGAAGGAATTTTGGTCATCCAGAAGAAAAGTTGGAAAATCTTCCAATGAAGATAGAAGTATTACTTTGAGGCTTATGTTGTTGGCTTACCTGTCTAAATGACTATTCTGCAGCCCTATTTTAACAACCATGAATGTTGTCAGAACAAATTAATCAAAGGAAGGTGATTAGTATGTCAGACTTTTCCTACAGAAATCAACCTGTAAGGAAATATTTTCAGAAAAGTACTGTCTTAAGTTTTCAAAATTTCTTCTAGTTCATGTGGGAAATTTGTTCATCATTTTGAGCAGCTGAAAGCTGCAAAAGTAGTGTCAAATTCTAGCTATCAATTTGTTCAGCGTGAAATTATCTAGGGAAATAGCATTCTGTGCTGTTGGTCATAGAATAGATGTGTCATTCTGGAAATTGGTTCAGTCCTTTTTTTAAATAATTAGTTTATTCTGTGTCTGGTGATTAAATGAGTGATGTAATTACCTGACCCAGTGTAGGTAACTAAAATTAACAACGTCTATAAGTAAATATTCTGGAATTATTTACAGTTTTGGCTATGTTCCCATTATTTTGGTGTCAGTTAATGATGTTTTTAATCCTTATGATACAATAGATATGTTAAGAAATTCTGATAAAATTCAAAATTTAATTATGCCCATAGGGAAATTATATGAGCTTCATTAATTATTATAGGATAAATTCCATGGTGATATGATCCTGGTAAACCATATCTGGGGGAAAACCTGTGCGTGCTCTGAGGAATAGTCTGATAAAGTTTTCAGTGTTTGAAACATGTTAAAAGCTGCATAAGTGCTGGTATTTGCTGAAATAATTCTAAAAGCTTTACTGATCAATTTTGAAGATAAACCTGGATGACAGTCACTTCTGATTCATATTGGTGTTGCAGTCTGTGACCTATAGCTACTTTTGTTGAGGGCTGTGAGAATATAGTGTTTGTGTAAATGTTATGAAAATATGTGTTCTGCAGGCAACTATTACAGTTGTATTTAGACCTTTCTGTCCTACAGAGGAACCTCCCCCCTGTATCTTATTAA
The DNA here is from genome assembly GCF_052110815.1 of Crocodylus siamensis. Taxonomy (NCBI): domain Eukaryota; kingdom Metazoa; phylum Chordata; order Crocodylia; family Crocodylidae; genus Crocodylus; species Crocodylus siamensis. The sequence goes on along the minus strand of NC_143396.1, from coordinate 94,044,120 downwards.
TCAAATGAAGGACAACTGATGCCATATGTACTTGCAGCCTTTTTTGCTGTCTTTCATTCTTCACCAACTTTTCAGGTTGTTAGAAAAACTTCAAAACAAATAACAACAACAAAACCTTGAAAAAACAAGGGAGAGAAATATAAGAGCAGGTTAATATAAACTGCTAGTACAGAGGCGGGCAATTATTTTGCACAGAGGGTTGCTTATTGAGTTTTGGCAAGCCATCGAGGGCTGCATGACAGGCGGCCAGGGGCAGATAAATAGTAATATTTTAAATTTTTTAGGGGCCCTGCGGGCTGGATAGAATGGCCTGGTGGACCGTATCCAGCCCGTGGGCCACGTTTTGCCCACCCCTGTGCTAGTAGCATCTTCTTTTAATGCAACTTCCCATTGGCTTCATTACATATTTTCTCACCTTCAGATAACCTTTTAGAACAACTTTTTATTGGACAACATGGGGCAATTTCATATTTTCTAGTTCCCGCTTGTAATACTATTCACTATCGCAAAAAGTCAAGTTGAAGTCGATTTGTTTTGGCAGGCTCAGAAAGAAATGTAGGTAGATGTTTAAGAGTCATGGAATGGAGAAAGCACTGCAGCCAAAAATAAAACCAAGATCCCCTTATGGAGTAATATCTTCATGCATAGTCAGCTACTCAACCTGAAAGGCACTGAGCCAATAGACATTTGGATATGAAGTCAATTGATCTTGCTTAGTGCAGCAATTAAAAAGAATTTGCCTCATGGCTGGTGATCCTATCTGTGTTTAGTGGTATAGAAACCATTTCTGAGCATTGCCGAACCAGGAATGAGCTTCAGATGTTGAGTAAGCTCTTAATCAGTCAGATAGTGAAAAGTATTGCTGTTTTTAATGTTTCTGGAACAGTACCTTTTCCCTTACAAGGGGAATGAAGAGGATAATCAAAACTGTGGCGACCTTATGGGTGGCATGGAATTTACTTAGAGGTATTTCATTATTTAGATAGTTGGGAAATGGCCAAATCCATTTGTATACAGGTGGAGATGTAGTTTTGGGACAGATGTAGTTTCATAATATAAATGTGAATTTATACACTGGAATGTCTTATACTGGTTTAAGGTTCTTTTTTTCCAGAGACAACTGTGCCTCAGGCTTTGGTTTGCAGTTGTATTAAATTATTATAAACCTGTTTACAATGCATTTTGTTGTAAAGTTATAACCTTTGATCTCTAAAACGGGTATGTCTTCTGAGGGAAGCAGGGCATTTTGGGGGCAAATGATGCTTTTCTTGCAGTTTATTGTACTTAAGGAATTTGATTCCCCTCCCCTTCTAGAACTGAAGACAAATCTCTGTTTCTGTTGGATTATAAATAGGTTCTGGATAATTTCAGCTGCTGCATAGCGCAGTGATATTTTAATTTGCTGGGCAGACATGTTTACTGTGTACTGGGTAGTTTATGAGTGTTACCATAAATGAGGTAATCTTGCATCTTGGTTTCCATGTGTGAAACATTACATGAGCTAATACAGCTGTGCCTCTACTCACTGGATTTTAGTAGACTTTATTTGGACATAAACTTTATGCTGAACTCTTTTAAATATTTGTACAAAAACTGGTAGTGCTGCTTTTTAATGTTTTACTATGACACTGATGAACACCAAATTTCACTAACATAAAAAGTTAAGGAACACACAGTAAATTTGTTTTGTAGTCCAAACATTCATAAAACTGGGGGTTCAAGAATAATATAAAATTTATTACAAATGTACTAATTTATATTTGACTAGTATTTTATGGAATGGTTCATATTTTAAGTATATGCATGAACAGTAGCAATCATAGCATGCTGCCATAGTCTCACGACTTTGTGTTCTCTCCAAAAGCAACATTTAGAACTTGAGGAGGTAACTTGAGGAGGCCTGAAAAGGGTTAACTGAAGCCTTTTGGTTGTGTGGGATTTTCCCCCTACATGTGTAAAACAACTGTGTGACTTTTTTTCTCATGGTCTAAGAACTGTTCAGCAAAACGCTTGGATCATTGTATCACCATTGAACTCTTGATGTGCTATAGGTGGGGAAGAGAGGATGGGTAGGTGAATGAAGATTTAAAATAAAAATGATTGGACTTCAGGTCTGCATTACTAGGCCTGTAGCATTATCATTAAATCTGTTTTGCAAACTATGGAACAAAAACATTTTGGATTAAATTTACCAATGAATTGGTATTCCTATTTCAGGCTTGATTTTAATCAATTGTCTATTTTCCCCCTACATTCATGTTTTCAAGGCAAATTTAATGGATCTAATCTTATGATACCTCACCAATATTCTTGCACTTATTTTACCTTCTATTGTCTAATTTTGCATACATGAGATTGTTCTGCTTACCAGGAAGAATTGCTAGCTGAAATGGTTTTGACTGTTTCTTATGAAATTTTTTTTTCAAGATTTAAGCCCTAACAAATGGAGAAGATTAAATTACATTTTGTAATTCATGGTAGTTTTTGTTAAAGGGACAAAATTAAAGTGATTTAGGTGCTAGTCTGTAATAATGTTTATGTTTGAATCGGATGTTAAGATTAATATCAAAATTGTTTGTGTATTGTATTCATATGTTTAATGTTTACAAGATTTTTAGCTGATGTGTTTTTATGTTTCACATTTTCTTATATGTAACATTCTTATATTAGTCAAGCTTCTTGAAAAAAAAGTTACTTTATTTTGGGGATATTTCTCATATAGTATATAATATAGTAAGAGGATCTTGCTGTTTTTCCTAGAAAGCTCTTTCTGGTATCTAGTTCAGGTCTGAGCCCTGAGCTTGAAGCTTCTGGCAACCTCTTGTCTCATCTTTTTTATTTTGCCATTCCTGTTCTTTATTTCAAGGTTTGCAGTATTTGATATTCTTCCTGGAACCATATGATAATGGAAGAATCTAGACTTTCCTTCTTTTAAAAAAAGTACTTTTCTAACACTCCTGGTTACAGATTCAGTTTGAAAATATGAAACCTGGAGCCTAAAGTGCTAAAGATGAATAAAAAGAAAAACAAATACACAATATACATAATTACATAAATATGCATAATATACATAAATATGTACAAATAATACATATAAAATACATATTTTTTAAGAAAGAATGTAATGATTTCAAGCTATCTTATTATTTTTGGAAGTTGACTTTTTTTTTTTAACTTCTGAGGCTAGCAAGATAAAAGTTCACTGTTCTCCTTCATCTACATCTGGTAGTGAATATCATTCTCTTGGACCTCAGCAGGTCGGGCACCTGCAGTAGATTCCTGCTTATCAGAGTTCAGAGACTTCTCACTCCAAGGATCCTGCTAAGACTCCTTAATGCCCTGCTCTGTGCCTTCTCATGAGCCCTACAGTTCTGAAACATAATTAACTCTTTAGTAATTAAACTAGTAAATGTAAACTGATTAGTATTAAAAAAATTAATAATACAATAATATTTAAACAACTGGTTATGAAACAGTCTCATAATTAAGATTTGTTAAGTACCTTTTTGAATTCCTCTTTCTGCGAAAAAACAAAATTAACGTGTGTGCCTATGTTGTTTACACCATGTGAAATATGGTGTTCTTAGCCATTTCCTCTATTCAGAGGGAAAGGTCACCAGATAATTACAATATTTTTGTAAAATTCAAGATGCAATTAAGTTCTGATTTAGAAGAATTTGATTTTTCCCTTTTTATAAAGTTTTTGGTTTCCAAGTTTTCAGGAAAATTCTTTACTTATCTGTCTTAAGCTACATCATTTTTCTGACAAGAGATATTAAAGGTGTTTAGAAAATATCACTGTATGGTCTTAGCTATCATACCTTTAGCATCACCTTTAGCATCATGAAGTCTTTTTCACAACCTTTAAATATACTTTATGTTACATTTTGTATACTTACAAAACTTTTTGTTTTCTTCGTATTTATAGACTTCAGCTTTTCTCTCCTATAAATCCAGCAATCATATATTATGTTATATTATAAAAATTATTTTCAACCAGCAGCCAACTTAAGTATTGGTTCAAGGGATAAGTCAGTTATAACATTTAATTGGCCAACTAATGCAAGCAAACTTTCTCAACTTTTTTCTTTTGTTATGCTTTAGTTTATTGTATTAGTCATATAAAAATCAACATATAAAATGTTCTATTTGTTCTCATATTCTAGAAGAAAGTGTTTCTATGTCGTACAAATGTTTAAATTATGTTGGGGTAGAGGACTGACTGTATGTGCAGTCTGTAACAGCTTAAAGGAAGCATCAGCGTTTCCACCTTAATCATCTTTTTATTTCCTTGTGAGTTTTTCTTTTAGTCAGGAAGCAATTTTTTTCTGAATCTAGTTCATCAAAAATGGATTTCTTTTTCCTTTTTTTGGCCATGGGAGGAATAATAGGGAAAGATTTACTCTGCAGGGGAAAGAAAATAATGGTCTTTTTGTGAACAGTTTTAGCACCATATGGAAAGGCAACGGCAACTTAAACTTTGGCTTTGAGGGTAATTTGTCCTTTTGTTGGTTTCATAAAATATGAGAATTGATTTGACTGTGTTACAAATGTTAAAAAATGTTCATTAGGCACTGATAAAACTAGCAAATTCCCAGTATACAGATGATAAAATATTCTGCTTTTGTCTAGCAAATTGCTAAGTAAAATGAAATTTATCTATGGTTGCATGAGGCCTGTTCCTTGGTAGGTTCTCTGAGCACTGCTGTAAGAGGACTTGATAGTTTGTGTTTGGGAGAGAAAGGGAAGAGTATTGTTGGAGCAGATTTACATGTATATTTTAACTAGTACATGGTTTTGTTTGTGTACAGACAGTGTAGAGTCTGTAGGATTTTGGTATGTACCAATTAGTAGTAAAGTTAATGGGGAGCTCACTTGACTGGAAAAAGGGGCCCTGTTTCTTCTACCAGTGTGATTGAAAATGCTGCATTGTTTGTAAATATTCAGTGATTGTACTGGAGCGTATTTGTTTCTCATAAGATTTGTAGAGTAAACCTAGTCTTAAAGGGTTAGTAAGACCAATAGCATAACTTAAATCTGAATTGAGAAAATCAGTGGCTTTCTTTTACTTGGAGTAAAATATACTGTGTTAAGTTTTAGGTTCAAGTGCAAAAAATGTAGTCATTTTCTCTACATTTTTATTGTTCTTTCAAATTAAAACCAGATTTTCTTTTAACTGAATATTTGCATCTTATTACTACATAATGCAGTTCACAAACTCTTGGTATGCAGGTGAGGGAAATGCCATAGTGTTGTAACATAAAAATCTTTTTTGAAATTTTGCATGGAAATTATCATGTAGACTTGCATGTGAAGATTTAACCATATTGCTCCACTGCTCCATTTCCTTTAACTTGTTATCTAATTGTTAATTATAAAATACTACAGTATTTTGTCATTTTGCACAGGTTTAGTTGGATTCATACTAGAAAAAAAGTTAGGAAATATGTGTTCCAATTAAACAAGATATTTCGATTCTACATGAACACATATCAGGATATTCAATATTAAGATTGATATTTGAGTACCAATATTTCCCCCCCTAACTTCATGAGTTAAGTATTATCATCTGAACACTAACATTGCTTTTCTTTAGATTAGGATTGATGAGATTAATTTGAAATTGGACCAATGCATAATACACAAACATTTGTATTTATTATTTGCATGATAAGGAGTCTTCTAGTCATTTTTAACAGAAAGGCTTAAAAGTAACTCCACGTAGTTGCAGTTGTTTCATGTCCCTTAGCACACTAGATTTTACAGTGGCATTCTCCTAATTTTTTTAAACGTTTTTCTTTGGCTTTTGATTATACGAGAATTCTAACCAGCGAGAACAAGAAGTTAACCATACACAGAATGTTGTTGTGTGCACATGTACAGCAAACATACTGAAAAAGCCACATTTTGGTCCAGACTTTGTTTCATGTAAAATTTAAGATTATATAACAGTAATTAAGTTTAAAAAAACAGAACAAAACGGCAAGTGACTTCTAAATTGCCAGTGCTCATTTAACTCTGTTTGATCTTTAGAGGTCCCATAACCATTTCCTTAAACAAACACGAGGGGGAGAGGTGGAACCTAAGTAAATCCAGAGTTTACATTGAACTCTCTTGTCTACACCAGTGGTGAGCAATTTTCTGGCCGTGTGAGCTGGATGAGTTGTGTGGGGCTGGTATGCTGGTAGGGAGCTTGAGAGGTGAAGGGAGGGAGATGTGTGATGTGGGATTGATCCTCAGGTACAGTCCAGGAAATGGGACTGTCATCCAGCCCGCAGGGCTTCCCTTGAGTCTGGAAATTTGGCAACCAGGGAGCGATAACAGTATTAATTGCCATGGTTCTAAAAAGTGTTAGCTTACAGAACCCTCCTTAACATAATTATAAGCTGCAGCAGTTTAGTGAATCTAGTAGATTCCATGAATTGTTGTATAAATTATCATGACTTGAATTACTTGCAGAAAAGGACCAAGAGGGACATCCTGGGTCATTGAAAACAGTTATTGAAGGCAACCTGGTCATATAATTCCTTTCATAAAATGCATGAGATGTAGCTGTTTGTGTTTACTCTACTGGAGTTGTGCCTACCAGTCCAAGCCTGAGTTCATTCTGTATATACAGAAATTGCATACTGGAAGAGAAGATTGGGGGTTATTGATAGTTAAAGATACACATTTAATATTAACAGGCTGTTATAATCAGATGCCAGTTCTGCTCTTGGATTAGTAATTATCATATTTAAAATGCAATATTTGTACATTATTTATTGTAATGGTTTGATTTGGTTTCTAGATCCTTTTTTCTTTTTTGTAAGCTAGAAGTCCTAGGCAGGGCTGAATGTAGAAAATTAATATAAACTATGTTGCAGGATTGGGTTCCTGGGGTGGGGGTAGGGGGAGCCTATGTGCTGGGGGGAATGATTTAATGCAACGTTTTTAGTTGTATATGGTCATCCTTTTTTGTCTTGATTTGTTAAATTACCTGATGCCTGCATGTGTAATTTAGCAAGTTTTTGTTCTCTAGTTTTTCTTCCTTTTGAGCTATCTTCTCAAGGAGAGGGATGATAAATGGAAATATAAACATAGCACTGCATGAGAATGTGAACTGGTTCCCAAACATTTCAGTGGTTTTATAAACAACTGGTCATTGTTACCTTTTGCTGGATTACATTTTCCTTTAGAGCAGCAGTACTCTTCAGCTGCATTACAAAGTTGATTTTAAATGTTTTAGCATATTTGTTTAAAGGCTTTAATGTTTAAATAATGGTTATATAATTATATATTGTTTAAACAGTTAGCTTTTAAGTCCCACAATAAGCACACATTTTATACACATACTACCAAAAATGATAATGAAACTGCATTTTGAAGATATAAACTGACCTTAGCATGAAGAATCATAGCTTAAAGACCAATTTCTTAACAGTTCTTGTTTTTACTGTAATCATGAATAGCAATTTCAGTAGTTGGCTGTAGAGGTTCTGGGAGGATAGAGATGATCAGTTGCAAGTTTTTTTCTTTTCCTTCTAAACTGTCTTTGACGGTCTTTGTGCATGGTATGCCCGCTTCTCTTCAGAAATGCCAGTCTGAATCTCACTGGTCTACATCAGCATAAAGTGTTTTCTGAGACTTGAACTAGGATCCTTTGGGGCAACAGGATTAACTTCATAGTATTATTAGTCTGCTAAGCTATCATGACAACTGCTAATTTGTATTTTTTGAACAAGTAAAATATCAAAAATTGACATAAAACAAAGTATTGCTCGAAATAGTTTAGCTTTTACTTTTAAAGCATTTTTGTAGTATTTTAGATATTTAATTTCTATTTAAGTAACATGGTAGCTTGATTAATTTTGTTTTAGTAACATTGTGCAATTTAAACATCTTTGAAGAGTTTTACAGAGGTTAATTAATAGCTCAACCATCACTTATATATAGTTTTTTTTAGTGCAGTTTTATAAAATATGAGAAGAATTCTTGCTGAGAAAGTTAAAGCAATTATATTTAATAGGGAATTTTTAAAGCATTTTATATATTTTACTGCATTTAGATTTTAGATTCAGTAACTTTAAGAGCTTTCAAATTTATACAATTTTTGTTTAGTTGTCAAAACATTTAATTGTATCTTGCCTTGAAGGTATAAAGCTGTCAAATAAATCAGAATTTCAGCATAAACACTTGGTGAATTGCTTTTGCTACTTTACTATAGTTGTTACTGGGCAGTTAGTGAAACTTTTTTAAAGCATTTACTCAGCAGGTACAGGACAACATTGGTACAATGAATTGTTGATTGCTTGTAAAACAGCAGGTAGTAATGCCCCTACTCTTTGTAATTCTTCTTAGTAAAATGAAGTAGCAAGATGGTGTGGTAGATTACATGAATGTGTGTGCAGACTAATAGCTCCTTAAGATTTCCAGTCCTATTTCAAAATATATGGTATTTTTGTTGTCTGCCGTGCAAAAAATAAAGTTCCTACCACTAGAGGGAATAAACCTCATTCATGTTAAAAATTGGCAGAATAAACCTGAAAAATAGTCTAAATAAATACATTAGATGACTGGATTTCTTTAAAACCTTAATATTTTTGCTGAAAGAAAAAAGTAGGCATCTTTAAAATGTTAAAAAACCCTGCTTTTTAAGACAAGTAAAGGATATTCAAAAGGGTAATGTAGAGAGGGTTTTTTGTTGTTATTGATAATACAAACTGCTAACTCACCAAAGGGGGTTTAGGGTGAAATAAATTAGTTCTACTTTGAAGCTTTTATTTTCTCCTCCTTTCAAAATGAATGGGAGACCCTTGAATGAAAGCTGCTTTTCATTAGTGCCCCCAAATACCTATTTGAAAGGAAGAGCTCTTCTAACACATACAAACACAGAGTTAAGGAAAGCTTCCTTTTTCTACCAGAATACTGTCAGCTAAACAGCTCCTAGCTTCTCTTTCCAGTCAGGTGGTTTCAAATCAGAGTTAATTACTCCAGTCATTTATTCTAATCACCCTTCTCTTATGGCTAGCTGCATTCTGTCATGGGATGGCATCGTTTGAAGCCAGTTAGGTTTGAAAGCCACTGCAGGGTACTTGAGGCTCATTAGTGAGGCCTATCCATGCCTAGCTCTGGATATGCTCCCTGATTAACTCTGTGCTTCCCCTTTCCCTCCCCCTGCATGCACCCATTTAGTTTCAATTAACTATTGCCTTGCTGCTTGCCTTTTACTCGCATAAGAACAGGGAGACAACAAGATTTACTAGTGTGCTTTTATCTGCAAAGAGACACTGACTGTATTTATGCAGTTACCTAAATTTAGGGTTATTTTTTTTCACCCATGTAGTCCACTCTTTTTCCCATATATGAAGAGATAATTCTGTTGTCTGTTTGGGAGGTGGCTGGAGATGAAAGCAGAAATTTTTTGCAATGTTCTGTATAATGTCAGTCTGTACTGGATTGGTAACATCTTCCATGTTCAGCTAAGCTGTAGAGCAGTATCTATGGCCTCAGCACAAAGTCGAATTGAAGCCAAAGACATTTCCCATGAACTAGACAAAGACAGTTGTACCTCCTGAGGAGCCAGCTCCTGCCCTTGACTTAAACCAGTATAGTTTTAAATCAGGTCTCTGTTCCTGAAAAGTCTCTATTTTCAGTCCCATGTATCACAGTCAGTTTGCTTTCTGAGTGATACTGAACTGCAGACAAAGATTTCAGGTTATCCATATGTTTACTATAATCTAGATGTTAAAAGTTTTTGCATTAGAAGCTTGGTACTTCATTTCCAGGTTCCTGTGTCTTGGTGTTTCTTTTAGTTACTATCAGTCAGACCAGTTGTTTAGTTTTTATTCCAAAGTCAACTGATTAATGAGTGAGATTTAAAATGTTGTAGCTTTGTTGCTGTCAATAAAAAGTGTAAAAAAAAAAAGTAGTATCCTGAATCAGAAAGTTTTTTGCCTGGCATAGATGAAAAGTTTGAGTTCTTCCTTGGATACTACATCTGACCTAAGTGACAGATTTAGGAATGTTTCCTTTTTTATTTTTTTAGTATTATTTTTGTCTCAATCTGACACAGATAAAGTTTATAGCAAAGTAACAGTGAAAACAACTCTAGATTTTTCTATTCTTAACTTCAAAAATTCTTTTTTCCTATAACTGAAACCACTTGAATGTAATTTAGTTTAGTTAGCAGGTTGTGACATATGCTAAACCAAAAATTAATTTTTGAACATACATCTTTTTTCTGTATTAAATTTCAGCCTCATTAAATAATGTATAAGTCTCATAAAGGTTCCCCTCAATTGCCTACAGAATGCCCATATCAGCCTGATGTATCTATAGCTTGATTCCCTGGCCATTCTCAGTGTAATTAATATAACACTGGAAGAAGTTCTGTATACTGCTGCCATGGTGAAAAGTCTGTAAAAGTCCAGTCAGCTGAAGTGGAATGATATCCAGAAAAATGCTGTTAGTTATTAGGTGTTATGACTAGATCTGATTGAAACTCAGCCTTTCTGTTCCACAGGTTCATAAAATTAGAAATTTTGTCATTTTCTATAAAAGGAAACTTAAAAAAAATGTTTGGGTCGTGAAACACTGAACTCCTCTGGTTTCTGGCCTGATCCTAAGATACCCAATACTGGGGTGGAGATATAGCAGTAGACTCTGGGGCTGTCTGTACACATGCTCCAATGAGTCTGCTCTGCATTCTAATTACAACATTTCAGCATCACTACAGCATCACATGTATAAGCCCCCATTGGTTTAAAAATGGCTGGTGGGGCGCTTTAGCTAAAGCTCATTGAATGAGCTTCAGATAAAGCATCCTGTGAGGGCTTAATACATGTGATGCTGCAACATTTTAATTAGAGTGGTTCTCTGGGTAACCGCTTTAATGAAAACGCCCTTCCTCCACCCACTCAGGAACAGAGAGCCTGAGTGACTGCAATGCTTTACTGAGGTTTCTACAGTGTATCCCAACAGTCTGGGGAAAGGTGCTCCTAAGCAGCTCTACTCATCTGCTCCCATCTGCACGATCAAACCTGGAAATGCACTGGTGATTTTGCTTGAGGAACATCCCATTATAGCCACCTCCACTGCTATACTTTCTGGTTTGGCTCATGACAGTCAAAGTGGTTGTGTGGGGAATGCTTGAGTGTGTCCATCTCCAAAGAGTTTTTTCCAACTATTTGTGTTGATCTAATAAAAGAATCAGATTTACCTGGAGAAGCTTGTCTGCCCATCTCAACCTTCCATGAATATAATGCAGCCACATCTTAATATCATCTGTTACCTATATAGAATAAAATGCTTTTTTATAGGAAATTTTGGGAATATTTGGACATATTCACATTATGCTCCTCCCCAGCAAACCCCAACCAATCTTTTGGTAGCTAAATGCCTTATGCTTTCTTATAGCAGCTCGCTTAAGTGCATGACTCCTATCCTACAAACACACTGGTTGTCCCAATGAAACAATGAAACTATTAATATAATGGATTTCTAGATTTTAGACCCTATTATAAATTAGTGTTTGTTAATTGTTGATATCATTGAGGTTAAAATGAAGTTAATTTGTAACATATAGAATTGCATCTATTTTTTTCTATGTAGTGGCCATGCTTAAATATATTCCTTAGAGTAAAAGGCACTCTTTTTAAAAACATTAAAAAAATAAAAATGGCCTATATCTTAAATATGATTAAAACCATGCATAGAGCTCACTTATGTATAATCTTATTTGATCTTTAATTTGTTCTCACATTCATAGTAAAAAAAAAATTGGGTTCATCTTAAAGTGCATCTTATATTTGAAGAAATAGGGTATGCCAATTTTGCTACAGAAAATTACTTTACTGTTTGCTGATATTCTTTCATCTCCCTATGATTACTACAGTATTTAGATATCTATACTGCACATATGAAGCAGCACTTTTTTTTTCTGAAGCAATTACAAATTTTAAGTGTGAGCACCTAAGAATTCAAGTGCTGTGATTACTGGGAGATGTTTTGCAAATTTGTCTATCTCTTTTGTTCTTAGCATATAGTAATACAAATTGAAGTTAAGATTAAAACTATGACTTTGAAAGGAAACACGGCCTTCTCCGTAGAGATATATACCAGCTGATTCACTATACTATTTAAAACTACAAAATAACAATTATAGACAGAGTGCTTCACTTGCCAATTGATGCACAAGTGCTTGAGACTTTTTTCTTAATGTGGTACTGGTTTATGCTTGTTTTTTTAGTAGATTATAAAAATGTAGATAGGATCTTAAAGGAATTGGATTCCACAATACATTTTCTCTGTAGCATTGCTTGTACAATATTCATTTTGTTCTAAAATGTATTTTTCATAATGGTTTAGTATTCCAAACAACTCCTAAAACATATCTTAATACTGTACTGCTGTTTAAAAAGCAAAAAATAATCTTTTTAAAGGTCCTCCCAGTGTTGAAGATTTTTAATCCTCAGTATTGGCTTTTCTAGGAAAAAGAATACATCTCCTTTTTATAGTTCATGAGTAAAGATTTGCTCCTTTAAAATACCTGCTTATTTCCTCTTCTGTCTAGATGGATACAGGTTTTTGCCTTGTTTTCTGGTGTGTTGTTTATGGAGTCTAGAAGCAGTAAAACATGAAGAAATTGGCAGCGTATTTCTGAGCCGGATTGTAAAAAATGAGATCCAAAGCTGAGTGATACAGTCCATACAATCAGAGATGTACAAGAGTTGCCACTGCCTGCTATATTTCATGGTTAACCTAATTTGTAAAATACAGTAGATAACAACACATACATTTACTGGCATTACTGGCATGAAGATAACATTGCTTATGCAAGGAACTACCCGTTGTGTGCAAAGTTTTAAGGTCAATTTCAAGCTTCTAAAATTTGTATCAGGCAGAGAAAGATCTGCTGTCTTCCTCTCTCCTTCCTGAAAGGTTTCCAAAGCAGTCCTTAAGTTAATAAAAGGCTGCCCACCTTCTGAGCTGCTGAGGGCCACACACTTCATGGACCACAGTAGCAGGCACTGAACCAGTAGAGGCCATGGGCCACTGGGGCCACGCTCTGCATTTTCCTCAGCTTCATCGTATGACCCCTTACCTCCCCCACCACTGCACCATGTGCCCTGGTGCCCACCTGCTGTATTGTACATCTGCCTACTGTATGAAGAGCCCCAGAATCCCTCCTATGGTGCACTGTATGCCCAGGTTCCATACCAGCCCCCTGTCCCCTGCAGCCTGCCCCTATCCCTTACCTTCCCTCCTCACTAAACCAGATGCCTGAGCTTCCCACCTCACTTAAGCCCCCTGGCCACAAGCTTTCTTGCTGTACCATGGCTCTTAGGCTCCCTGAGCTGCAATCTGCACCAGCCTGTCTCTTTATGCAGGGAAGGGGAAGCTGGAGGGAGAGAGAGCCCAGAGACCCTGACTGCTTCAGCAGCTGGAGCAATGGGCGGAGTGGGCAGCCCTGTGGGAGCCTGGGGGCTGCACTTTAACCGATTATGGCCTGTGGGCCACCAGTTGGACAGCCCTGGTTTAATATATATCTGATAACAGATTAGATTATTTTAGATTTGTTTCCGCTTGTGTTCACTAGAATATATCTGAAAAAAATGTAATGAAACTTTAAAATACAATTGGTTACCTTTGTGTCTTAAAATACAAGGTCAGCATCTAAAGAGTTAATATCTTATTAGGAGGACAGGAAATCTGGCAACTATTGCAGAAACTAGACCTAATGGTGCACACAAACAATTTGTCAGTCTTTGTAAATGTGAATAGCTCTCCACAAAGTGGCTGCTCTTGCTTTGTTTGAACAGGCTAAACTTTTCCTTTTTGGACTTTAAATCTTAGAAGTGTAATGTGATCCACATATTCAATCAAAATCATTTAATTCAAAGCATATTTTGATTGGAACACAGTTGACATGGAAAGAAACTTTAGAATAAAATAAGTTGAAAGGACTTTCTATCATATATTTAGCAGGAAAATTTGAAACAGTTCTAATTAGACTGAAAAAAATCAGCCGCCTTTGTTGTAATTTACAAAGGTCATATATCAATGGTAAAGCAACATTACCAACCAGTATTTGAGATCCAGCACATGCAAACATAATAGATCACTTGGTTTTTCATATGTTGTGTGCCACCTAAAATATCATACTTAACACATTTAAGCTGGTTATCCAATACTTTTGTGTGGCTGTTGACACCATAAAGATATCAGATCAAATTATGTTGTGTGTTTAAAGTTTCTAGAACCCTAATGATATCTATCATGTCCATACATAAGCATTTTTATTATGAATTGAAAAATTTATAAAGATTAAACTTAATTTTGAGTAATCACAATGGCATCGCTTGTTTTAAAGTGGAATGAAAATATTTTTATTTTTGCCCTCTGATGGCTGTTCATAGCTGATTCATATTTGCACATCTAATACTAATGTTCTATGAGATTTGAAGCAGCATAATTTTTGTAAAATTATTCTAATGCTTAAAAGTATATTTACAGGAATAAAACAGTATGCACCTAATTCCCTTTGCGTATTTAAAAGTAGTCTTGTCCTCAGTTAGATGGTTTGCACTTTTATTTTTGCCACCTGTAACTATTTAATACAATAAGAATTTGCACAGATCTTTAAACAGAAAATATAATTATATCCAATACAATAATATTGGTATAAGTCTTATTTTAAAGATACTGGTAAGGTTTAAATAGCATTTTGTATGGTATGACCTCTTACCTACTCTAAACCAGAAAAAAAATGGGAGAAGGGATTAAAGTTAGAGGTAGCTAAGTATAGTTTAGAAATATATGCCTAGATTACTCGGACTTTTGATTCTAGAAGTACAAATTCTCTGGGAATCTGGTGTGCTTTTTAGCGAATGACAGAAAGAAAGCCATTTCTTACTTGACCAACATATTTCAGATTTGACCAGATTTTGGTACACCTTTTTTCTAAGATAAACACATAAATTGATGTTTTCAGTTAAAATATTTTCTGTTAATTGCTTTTAGGAGACAGGAAATAAATAGCCATGTAGTGAGTCACAAAATTCAGAATTATATTTCAAGGCATAGTTTTATTTGCATTTTATTTAATGCCACTGAACTTTGCATTTGAATTATAGGTATTAATAATCTGGAAGTTTTCTTGGAAGATCAATTCTTCAATTTGTTGATGTTTTGAAGCGTTTCTGCCTTGGGAATGGACAAATGGAAGTTACTAATAGGTGTTTGTGTTTGACATCTGTATACTGTACTTTTTAGCATATCTCAAGTGTTTTAGTCTCTGCCTAATAGATCTCATTAAAAAAACAGATATCAGCCCCTAGACAGTTTGTCAAAGCAAATATGGGTCCCACTGGACTAAATTGACAGTTTGTGTGTGGCTTCATATAACAGTCTTTTCAAGGTCTTATTTGATCCTTAACAATTGGGCATTAGTCACTGATTTATTTTACAATAACTCAGTAGAGTTGAATATTACTGTATGGTGCTGGACATTTTAGTGGATTTTCTTGTTTTACAAATTTTACTCAGAGCACACATTGGGTGTAAATGATATATCCTGCTTGCTGTGGGAGTACTAACAATTGATTGGTTAGTTTTAAGAGCAGCATGGGAAGAACATTAGTATCCCATAGCTGCATACCATATTTAACTCTGGCCTTAATGAGGACTGTTTGTCCTAGATGTTTGAATAATCCTAAATATTTAACATTCCATGTCCTCCATTTTATTTCTTGTAATGGAGTAATATTGAGTGAATAATAATAATAATGATAACAATAATCACAAAACCAGCAACAACTATAATATCTTCTCTTTAAAATGATCATTGTCAGGGAATATACTGGATTTACTTTGTAGATTATGAATGTTATAAATTGCATGTATTAAACATTTTTTACAGATTTTTGATGCATTTTAGTTGTTATAGTTTGGGATTATATTTTGTTGTCTGTCTTAAAATTGGGTTTGTTTTTTAATAATTTTGTAATCCAGTTACTTTTTTTCATTGCATTGATGTGATCTCATCCCTCTCTTTCTACATCAAAGTCAGAAATTTCCAATGAGCAAAACAAAACTCTTAACTCAAAATGACAGAAAAAGCTTATTTATCATGTAAAATGGTGTGTGTATTATTTGGCATTTTGTACAGTTTCCCAGGTAGTAATATTTATCTTAGCCATTTTTTGTTTAACCTCCACATTTGTGTCCTGAGAATTGGAGAAAGATGCTTGAAAATGGTTCAGAGTAATAGAAAGGGAAAGACCAAGAAGAGTATTTGGTGTTTCATTATTATTCTGAGTTCTGAGTCTAATTAATTTACAAAAATACTTTTACCTTAATCTTGGAAAAAAGTTAAAAATTTAGGATGACCAGGAACAACTCTAGGAATAAGTGGCCGGTTTTTTTTAAGGGATGTCAGATTTACATATTTGGTAATCTGAGGAGATTGCAGAGCAAAATTACTGTAGTTATCCATGCCTGTATGTTTTATGGATGTAATATGACCATATAATATGTTTTTATTTCGTATACCCTCTAGGAACCATGCCCATTGAAAAAACAAAACACAATCAAGCTCTGTGCATATTAAACAAGATGAAAATCATAAGTCTTTAAAACAAAAATGCTTTTCTGAGATCAAAGAGGTAAAGCAGAAATAATAAATATGTTCCAGTGTTTAAAGGATTTGTTAAGATAGCAACAAAATAATTCATATATTCATCATTTCCCTGAGCCTTGTAGATTTTTATTGCTCCATATCATAGCACTCTGGACACTCAAGAGACTCCTGACTGGTTTTATCTTATTAAACAATTTTGAAATCATTAATTTTTAATTGGCTTGCTTGTTTGTTTTTATAGTTTTAATTGCGTGTCTCTGTGTGTATGAACTTAATATATTTTTTATTTAAAGTACTAGTCAGAATACTACTACATAAATGAGAATAAGTCCTGTATTAACATATCTATCATAAGATTTTTCTATATGGTCATCTTGTAGAATGTGACGTGCTATCGGGTAATCCATTTAAGAGGATGTTTTTAGTAGCTGAGCATCTGAATTAAAAATATGAGCTTGAAGATATGTACAGGTCTTTTCTTGATTGAAAGTTCTAATTAAGTGAATCGAGGAAAATTAACTGAAATTAGCTGTCAGAAAGTCGCATTTAAATGAGTGATGAGCTGGTCTGGCAGTAAACATTTAAATGATATAAATTGCCATTTAAGTGTATGGTTTAATGTTTGTCATGCATTAATGTGACATGAGACTGCAGTGACAATCAAGCAGCTTGCTCTAATTTGAACATATTTAGGGCTTTTGTGCAGAGTGCACCACACAAATTAAGACAATTGCTGTTTTTATGTGTCAATTTAAATGTTTTCAGGCTTCAGTTAATGAAACAAACCTATCATTTTTGTGTGCAAATTACAGTGTGTTTTTTCAAGTTTTGTATTCATTTTAACTTCCTCTATTCAAAATTAGACTTTTTTTTTACAAAGCTGTCATTCTTTTTGCAAGTCAAATAGAATATCAGACTTCTTTATATTGTTTAATATGCACTTATTAAAATTAGAGAATACTGTGTGAGGCAGCATCCTATGAGTTATTTAATTATTTAATTTAGTTAGATAAATCTATTTCTCTCAAAGAAATGCTCCCACCCACTTCTACAGTGTAGATCCTCATCCATGCAAGTGAGAGTTAGGTCTTTATGAGACTTTGGCCTGTTTCCTTACATCCCACATGCTCAGAAATTGAGAACGTGCTCCATGTCCCTGTGCTTTGGTTTGAGCCTTTGGCTGTTTGAGGAATGAGCTAAAATGTTCTAAAGGTTTCATGTCATGCACCCATTTGAATAATAATGAATGAGAAATCTCGTATCATGAAATCATGTGGGTGTACCAGCAGCAACTAGCAGCTTGTTTTTGTGATTATGTTCATGAAGGCAGGCTTGACTTTGTGGTTGAAAGTTGTTTAATGCAATCATGCACTCGATCTGCAGCCTGCAGGCTAGATTTAGTGCCCAACATGACCAGATCCAGCCAGTGGCACAGAAGATCAGCAACAAGCAGTTCAGCCTGGTACATCCCCTTTTCTGCCCTGTGCAATACCACACATTTCCTTCTCAGCTGTCTCTGTCTCCCCTCCATTATGATAGCCTCTTTCCTCCCTCTTCCCCTCTCTTTCCTCCCTTCTCTCTGGCTTTGGCAGCCACCTTCCTTCCCCTTCTCTCCTGCTCTACTCCCTTCTAGAGGGAAGGGGTGCCCTGTGGTGCAGCTGGTCTGAAGTGCCCAGCCCACCTAAAAGGTTGAGTTTCATTGGTTTAGTGCAGGGATGCTCAACTTCTGGCCTGTGGGGCAGATCTGGCCCATAGCACCATGTTATCTGGCCTGTATAGCTCCCTATGGTCTGGAAATTTTTTCCCCACCAAATTTTCAGGCCCATAAGGAACCCTAAGGCCTGCACAGTGGATTTGGTGCCTGATCCCAGTATGCAGGGCAGGCTGGGGTGGCACAAGTTGTATGTAAAACTAGAGGCAAGGCTTTTGATATGGTCTCCTACAACTTTCTCACCAGCTAACTAAGTAAGTATGAGTTAAATGAATGGCCTGTAAGGTGGTTATAAAACTGGCTGAATTGTTGGGCCCAAATGGTAGTAATCAATGGCTCAATATCTAGTTGACAGCTGGTATCAAGTGGAGTGCTCCAGGGTTTGGTTCTGGGGCCGCTTTTGTTCAATATCTTCATCAACCATCTGGCTTGGACCAACTGGCTGGGCAGCACCTCTGCCGAGAAGGACCTGGGGATTACAGTGGACAATAAGATGAGTATTAGCCAACAGCATGCCTTTGTTTTGAGGAAGGCTAATGGCATACTGAGCTGCATTAATAGGAGTGTTGCCAGCAGAATGAGGAAAGTGATTATTCCCCTCTCTTTGACTCCAGTGAGATCACATCTGTAATACTGTTGTCTAGTTTTGGGGGTCCCACCACAGAAAGGATATGGACAAATTGGAGAGAGTCCAGTGGAGGGCAACAAAATGGTTAAGGCCTGAGGTTCATGACTTTTGAGGAGAGGCTGAGGGAACTGGCCTTATTTAGTCTGGAGAAGAAAAGACTGAGAGGGGATTTAATAGCCTTCAACTACCTGAAGGTTACTTACAAAGAGGATGGAGCTAGACTGTTTTCAGTGGTGGCAGATGACAGAACAAAGAGCAATGGTCTCGGGTTGCAGAAAGGAAAGTTTAGCTTAGATTTTAGGAAACGCTCTTTCACTTGAAGTGGATAGTAAAGCACTGGAACAGGCTACCCAAAGAGGCTGTGAAATGTCCATCCTTGGAGGTTTTTAATACTTAGCTAGGCAAAACCTTGGTTGGGATGATTTAGGTGTGAATGGTCCTGCTTTGAGCAGAGGGTTGGACTAGATTACCTTCTGAGGTCCCTTCTAATCCTATTTTTTTGTTTCTATGATTCAAAGACCACTGGGGCAGGAGAGGGTGGTACCAGGCCCCCAACCCTGGGCTGTGGTGGGGGGCAGGGCAGGGGGCAGTGCTGGGCCCCAGAGCCTGATCCAGGAATTCAGGGCTTAATCTGGCCAGAGGGCCAAAAGGTTGAGCATCACTGCATCAAGAATCTCAAGAACTTGCATTGATTTTTGATCTGGAAGTGTCTGGGGTATATAAGTATGTACATGCTGGGTTCTTTCTTGGGCATGAGCCTAACTGTCTTGTCATAGGCAGAACATAATATGACTAATCTTTTACTTCTGTTGAACTTGATTGTGGTAAGCCAAAGACCTGGAGATTATACAGTTTTAGTTTCCAGCCAATAGATGTATATATGCTGGCTAAATATAACATTTAAATTTGCTGACTAGCATAAAAATGGTGGCAGTTCCCAAAACCTCCCTAAAGTTATGTGGTGGTAATCTGCTGTATTGCTATGTGGATAAGAAATGAACATTTCTTAGCTACCTAGTAGTGTCTGTCTACCTTCTGAGGTTAAGCACTCGTGGGCAAATCAAGAAACCATGTAAATTTAGGTGGCATATTAGGAACAGCTTTCTGAAAATATGAGGATGGTTAAGTACTGAAACAGATTGGCTGGAAAAGTTGTGGAATCTCTATCATTGGGAGTTTTTAAGTTCAGGTTAGACAAACTTTTGTCTGGTATCATTAACATGACTCAAACAAAGGATTGCACTAGATGACCTCCTGAGGCACCTTCTAGCTCTTTTTTCTGTGTTTCTATGAAATTTATAAGTAGATGATCTGACCCATCGGATTTTTTCGAAGTCACTAGCAAATTTAGCAACCCCCATAAACATACACCCTCTTTGTAGTTGGTATAGTAAGTACATTATCCTGGTAGCTGTGTTGGAAAGAACAGTGCCAGACAGGTTTAATATGAGCTGCATTATTGTTAAATAAGTTTTGTATGTAGAACTAATTATGCTTACTCTTTATAACACTTCTACTACCATTTGAACAATAAAGTTGTGAAATCTGATGTATGTTGTGGCTTGAGGGAGAAGGCAGAACAGAGTGGCACCTTAGACTACCTCTACGTTACATGTATTATACAATTACCAATTAATTAATTAATTTAGACTGGCTACATATATAAATTAACTATGGCACCATAAAAAGGCCCAACCAGCTATAAAATTATTGCTGAAAAATGCATAATAACTTTATAGCTGGTTTCTGTCCAGCTTTAATTTGCACATGTAGCCTGTGACCCCATGGCTGGGAGCCCCGTTAGCTCATAGGAGCTGCTGGCTGTGGGCAAGCCTGGGAGCTCCCAGCTGATGAGAACATGTTCCCATGGCTGAAAGCCCCATTGGATGGCAGTGTGCCTAGCTGCAGGGGTGCACTATGCACCCCTGTGGTTGGGAGATCACAGTAGCTATGATGTCCCGGTCACAGAGGAGGCTCCCAGCTGCAGGAACTTGCTTCCTGCACCAGTGATAAGGCATGGTGGGCTCTGATTCACAATCTCACAGTCAGACGTCCTGCTGTGTAGCATGGCAGGAGCTGCAGTTGTGTGGAACATACATTAGATCCCATCACACCTTTACCTACATGTGTAGAGGAGCCCTTAGAGAATAACTAGTTCAGATAGATATAAGCTTTTGTAGCTTTCTCAGATGCTCTAAATGGACTTGCAGAAAGCAAGGGTTCTAAATGGAGGGGAATTTAAATACAAAAGATAGGCGGCGACAGTTCTGAGAGGTGCAGGTATGTTGAATAAGTCAATAGACACTTTGAGGGACATAGGGGTTGTAAAAGCTAGTCAATGGCAGACGAATCCAGAGTCAATAGTGAGACTATAACAGATGCTGGTTTGTGGATTCATAGTTTCATAGTTATTAGGGCTAGAAGGGACTTTACAGATCATTGGGTCCAGCCCCATTGTACTTGGGCAGGAAAGACTGCTGGGATCAGATGACCCCAGCAAGATGAGTGTCAAGATACTTTCTGAAGATTGCCAGTGTGGATGACTGTACCACCTCCAGGGGTGGAGCCTGTTCCAAACCCTTGGTACTCGACTTGTAAAGAAATTTTTCCTTCTGTCTAGCCTGAAGCAATCCTCAGTCAGCCTATTATTTCTTGTCCTCCCCTGGGGGGCGTTGGTGACTAGATGCTCCCCCAGGCCCTGATGCATGCTCTTGATATACTTATAGGCTGCCACCAAGTCCCCTCTGAGTCTTCTCTTCTCCAGGCTGAACAGTCCCAAGTCTTTCAGCCTGTCCTTGTATGACCTGGACTTTAGGCCTCTAATCATGTGCGTGGCTCTCCTTTAGACTCTCTCGAGCTTTTTCACATTCTTCCTGAAGTGCAGCACCCAGAACTGGATGCAGAACTCCAGCTGCGGTCTCACCAAGGCTGAGTAGAGAGGGAGAATGACATCATTAGCCTTGCTCGAGATGCCTCGGTAGATGCATGCCAATGTTTGATTTGCTCTGCTAGCTACAGCATGGTGGCTTGTGTTCATTTCATGTCTATCATGACACCCAAGTCTCGTTTGTATGTGGTGCTAGAAAGCGTAGCACTGCCGAGCCTGTAAGTGTGTTGTGGATTATTTCTCCTCAGGTGGAGCACTTTACATTTGTCCATATTAAATGACATCAGGTTGAGGTCCACCCATCTCATGAGCCTGTCCAGGTCAGCCTGTATTGCCAGCCTGGTTTTGAGCATGACCACTCTCCCCCATAGTTCAGTGTTATCAGTGAACTTTGCTAGTTCGTTTTTAATACCAGAATCCAAATCATGGATGATTTCTAATTCTTCAGTTTGAGTTTTGCCTTCAAGTCTCTATAGTTTTATTTTCTGAGTACAGTTACTCCGAGGTCAGTGATGAAGTGTGCAGGGTGGTTAGTGGTCTGCCATGGGCTTTTGTTTCTTTCTGTAATTGATGGCAAAATGGCATCATTTCATTCTTTTGTGTAGAGATCATCCTGTCTATCCAATGCAGACAGCATGGAGGCACTGTAAGCAGGTGATAGCATATATGAGCAGGTAGAGGAACAAGTGAATGATCCTGGGCTATTATAATTTGTTTGGTCAAGGGGTGATGTTATCTGTGCTGATGAGAGGGCACACCTGGCATCTGGGTCTGTAGTAAGGCCTAATGGCTTGGTGAGAATTGAAGTTAGTGTAGCCTTTGTGGGGGAAAGACAGCCCTCCAACCTCAAATGATCTCTCTCCAGCAACATCCCAGGCTATCTTTTACCAGTCCAAAGAGCAAAAGCTACCTAGCAGCTGTTTTTTGTATCCCAGCCACTGGAATCCCCTTTCCCTTTTGGTTCCTAGGAGGCAGAACAGGTGACCTACATGGCTGGTTTTCATTGCACTGCCTTGCCCCAGCTGAGGCATTACTAATTTTTTTACAATTTCTCTGAAATATTATTAGTAATGTTCCCATTACTGCTAAAGGTATCTCCCTAACCCATTTTTGAATATTTGGTTTTCTCAAAGATAATGTATGTTGCATTTTGTTACAGGCCTTGGAGAGTGAGTTTGTTTCATGCCAGCTTCACCAGTGGATTGATCTAATTTTTGGCTACAAGCAGCAAGGGCCAGAGGCTGTCCGATCCCTGAATGTATTCTACTATTTAACCTATGAAGGAGCAGTGAATTTGAGTTCGATAACAGAGCCTGTATTGAGAGAGGTAAGTGTTCATTAAAAATTGGAGGAAAAAAAACTTGCTTAAACACTGCCATTTTCATTCAGTAAAGGATTCCAACTTGCTGAACTTTATCAGTAGTTCTTCAGATCTCTGATTTTCTGGGGAAGCTTGGCTGTAGACCAGTGAGGCCCAAGAGCTTCAAGTCCTGAATGTTAGTCACTGAGTTTCACAAAACATGTGGACACTTCTGCAAATGGTGGTCTTAATCTCTCTCTGCCTACATTCTGGATGCATTAAAAACTAAAGAAAAAATAAGTGTTAAGTAATTGGTTCATTTTCATATGTACTGCTTGTCCTGTGTACTAGGTCTCAGATCTCATGAAAAAGTGTATGATGAATTTCTGTTTTATAATATATTCAAATTATGAGAATTTTTATATTTGACCTCTTCCTTAACTATTGTGTTATCAGCTTTGCAACCTTAGTAACTTTCTTTTATGAACTTTTATACTCTTTTATATACTCCTGTTATACTACTCTTTTATAACTTTCTTTTCATATGTAACATACGTAGAATTCCATATAACTATAGAATGATCTCCTTTATTCTTCTTCGGTCTTGCTGTGGTGTCATATTAAAACTTAAAAATGTTGTATTTTATAGGAAAAAGGAAAACGATACATCTTAAAATGATAATACCCCATGTTAGTATAACAGAAATTGTATATGTGGGAACAATTGCAGGATTTGGCAAAAATTTATTTTCTAAAATATTCCTTGGAACTCCTGCCAAATATTGCTTTGTGAATTTAAAAAGGTATAGCTTTTGTTAAAAATACAAAATGGTTCATGATGGACTTTGCTTCTTTTGTTCAGAACAGTAAATTTGAACCAAACATAATCATATGTATATTAACTATAGAAAAAAATGTGACTTTTACAACATGTTTTAAAATTAAAGACACTGAGAACAGATATGGACAAAGACACTGTTCTATTAAAAAGCATAGCTAAATATAAATACCAGAAGGAAATATTCAGTTGAAGTGGAAAAAGGAATATTTGATTATGGAATTTCCACACTCAAGCATTCATTATAGAATTTAAAAATATATTAGGTTTTCAGTTTTGCAGTGTAATATTTATTGAAAGAGATATCAAAGCAGGGTCTAGTAGCCATTTCAATAAATAAATAGTGTTCCAAATTGCTACTTTACCTGCACATACAGAAAATCTGACCTCCAGGTGAAACTTAGCTAACAGCGAAATACTGCTGAAACTCATATTTTTTTTCATTTCAATAATTATACTTTTCACTGTACAATGACTAGGGAACACCTCTTTGAAAGAATTAGTTAGTAGACTCCTGAAGTAGTGCAAAGGTTTAAGAGTGTGATGGAAAAAATCCAAATGTGATTCTATTGCTTGGGCTTAAAAATATTTATTTATTTTTTTAATTTTCATTGAAGTTAGTTTTGTTTTATATAGGATATATGAAATTTAGTTGCTATTAAGAATGGATCTTTTTATAAAAAGAAAATACTGAATATGCTAAGACTGGTTGGCATTAGTGGTACAAGAAATATGTGCTATAAATCTAATTTTTACCTTGTATTTCTCTCTTAGGATATTTTTTCTTCTAATGTTAACTTCCTAGTGGTTTATACTTGTAATAGAGAAGCATAAAAATAATCTTTCTATAAAAGGAAGTTGAACAATGCAAATAACTGAAGGAAGAGTAATCAGAGTAACAGCCTGCAGCACATTAAACTTTTATGTAGTTTTTAATTTTTCAAGAACAGCTGCATTATCAATATAACTGTGATCCATGTTTACTTACACTGTAGCCTGAAAAAATCATTTAGGAGCAAAAAAGTTAAAAATCTGTTTAAAACGCTGTTATTTCAGCTTACAGATAGATGTGCCCTTTGTATGAACACACACAACAGCCTGTTCTCTAAGTAGGAGTCATGATTTTATACTGGTTTTATCTGATGTAATCCTTGCAATTCTGGCTTGTTGACTGCTTTTAAGTTGCTTCATACTGTCTGCACCATAGAAGTGAGTGGCCTAAAAACAGGGGAGGGAAAGAAAAAATATCGTGGTTGGGATCACAATGATGGAGTTGTTCAACAAGCATAAGAGATTGCTGAAACTTTTCTGCTCGAGTCAAAAATACATATACAAAAGGTCAACAGCAAAATGGGTACTATCAATCAGTATTTGTTTTGAGCATCTTTGCTGTTTGAAGACTTCTCAACTGCAAAATTTTCCTTAAATATTTTTCAGCAAGCCAAGCAAAAATATTTCTAATAATAAAAATCCTTCAAACAATTTGATATCCCTTTAATGTATCTTTATTTTGTGTAACATGTAATCTCTCTATTATACACACAGGCATTTGTAATAAAAATGCAGTGGCTGATCAGTTGTCATATGTGTTATCAATAAGTGTGCAAAGAGAATTCATGAATGTCATCATCAATAGTGAGATATTCTGTCTTTAACTCATGAATGAAGATGAAAGCAATAAAAAAATCAGATTGTGTATATATCTGTGTGCTTAATCAGTCTGTATCTATGTGCTAAATGAATTTATCATGCACCTTTGACAGCTTCACTTTCTCCCTGCCTACTAATCCATCTCCCTGAGGACTTACACTAGCATATCCTATCCTTGAGCAGCTTCAATCATCTGCCAGTTTTGCTTTTAAATCAGGCTGCCAGAAAATGTTTCCTCCTTTTTGCCCTGAAATCATCATAGTCAAGGAGTCAGATGAGTTTCTGGTCTGGCAATTAACAATGTTTTTAGACACAAAAAGTTCAAGTATTTTGTTAATATACAGGACTAGAGGTAAGGAGTTTTATGCCATTACAGGGAGGAACATTTTTGGTTTTTAATGGTTTAGAACACACTTTTTTTAAAAAGATATTTTTCTTTAAATCATAACATTTGTATTAAGTCACAAAAGACTTTTAGGTCATGCAAGAATTTTAAAAGCTTCTGTAGTCTTGGAAATTTACAAAGTACTAAGAGTCAATAATCTCATGGAAATAAAGTATATTTAAACCATGGGAATATCTCCAAATGGCTTGTGTGAGGGAAAATATACACACCCTCCCTAGGCCACATTAGTAACTAAAAAGTAAGCCTGAAGTGAGTGTATTGATGGTGAATCCTCACATCTGGGTACTGGTAACCTGGTTCTTCATCAGAGGCCACACACAGAATAATACTGGGAAAAAAACTGAGGAGGGGAGGAGTTTAGGCTAATGCAAAATTTCCTCTGGTCTCTTAAACTGCTCCAACTGGCATCACTACTTTTACAGTTAGTCAGGTTACATATATTACAAGAAGGAAACACTGGTCTGGGTAGGAAAACTACCTGATTAAAACCATATTTTAACCTTTTTTTTCAGTTGAAAATGTAGAACTTTTACATCCCTTTATACTGCTGTGAACAATTTTTCCTGCCATTCTTTCTGCCTATGGGAATAAAGGAAGTGAAGTATTTTGAAAGGATCTGACTGCTGTAATAGAAATTCTTAAACTCAAATGCAGACCTTGGGCCACATGCTACCTTCTGGCAGATAAACCCATGGGAGTGAAAAGCATGCATAATTTAAAGGCAAATCTCTGGTGGGGGTAGTGCAAGAGAGAGATTGAGACAGGGCAGCAGGGGGAAAGGGGCCACAGCCAGGATAACGAAGAGATCTAGTGAATCTGCTGGCATGTCTGTGCACATCTTCCATTTTGCTCTCTTGGCTTCCCATTCTTCTAGCTGTTTGGTGTAACAACAGCGCAATTAACTTTGTCCCCTGTGCTCACTTATCTGTTCCAAAAGAGATTCAATGTAGAGGGAAGTGACTGCTTAGTGAGCCATTTGTATTTGCTCTGCAACATAAAAAATTTGCCAGAGGTAATGTTGCATTTAGTACCAACTCTTTGTTCTGTCTTGAATTGCCATATCTAGATCTGTGTCAAGGTTTAACCTGGGACAATAGGGACAGCAGAGACTTCTGGGTGCTGGCATGCCACTGGTACAGTCATGTGGCTGCAGTGGCAACTGTTATTTTTCTGCTCTCACCCGTGCTCCTCCGTGCTCCACTAAGTCAGCACTTGGGGCTCCTGACCTGGTCACCTCACCTTAGTTACGCTACTGCAGTAGTGTCCCACATGCATATCTCTGTTCTGAAAAAGGGCTTCTTTGGTTTTTGGATGCAAGAAGAAGGTTGCCACACTTGTCTATCTAGATCTACTGATAGTAAATTAAAATTATGCTTTATTTTTTTAATTAGTAATTTAAATAGTAGACCATTGTTCAACCTTCTGGCCAGATCCCACCAATGGGGGTAGTGTGCAGGGTTGGTCCTCAGGTACTGTCCGGCATGCAGGGCCATGTCATCTGGAAATTTGGCAGTATGGGAGTGGCAGCAGCATTAATTGCTGTGGTTCTGGAAGCTGTGACTGTTAATTCTGCCATCACTCCCCTGCCACCAATTTCCAGACCCAGGAGGAGCCCTGCAAGCTGGAGGTCAAGCACTGCTGCTCTAGATACTTTTCACTGGTTTGATTAATTTTCCACACAGTATTTCCTTTGTTTTTACTGCAAATGTAGCTCTTTCCATAATGGCTACACAAGAATGAAAATAGCCGATTGAGTCTTTGCAATTGGCAACTAATCAAGAACTGAAACTTGACAAATTGCATGAAGTCAGTGGAGAATTTGTTTGATTTAGATATTTCATGATTATATTTCCTAGCACATATCTCCTTGAAAAGCCCCCTTTAAATTGGTGACTGTGTGAGGTAGTATATTTAGAGGAAAATAAACTAATCCCCTTCCCAAAAGCTACTATGTAGTATTACAACACAGAAAATCAATTGCACTTAGATATTTTATTTATTTAGTTATTTGACATTGGTACAAGGATAAAAGATATTGAATACATATCGAAGAGAAGGAAAAAAAATGAAGGCTGCTGCTTTTCCCTTTCATTATTGTGTTACTAAGATGCGCATTAATTGTATCAACTCAAATAAAACTTAGGACTCTGTGGCTAATAGAGTTCACGCTTTTACCTCAAACACTCTCAAGGGTGTGCAGGTGAGCAGGTCTGTTAGAGATGGACAGGAACCTTTCTCAAACTGGCAACCACACAACTGTAGAAGTGCAGCCAGTGGGCACATCTATATGGGATGTTTATTGTGGGCTCCCTAATTAGCTCTGCAGTAGTCTCAATATCTATGTGTGTGGCCCTGTTTGGCTGCTGGTAACTAACTAACTACACTGCAGATTAGTACTTGTAAATACAGGTACTTTCTTGCAGCAGCGTTCTTTGTGTAGCAGTACCCATGCAGATGCTAATGGGGTTTGCTGGGGCACAAGGGTGCTTCAATGCAGGGCTGCCTACCAGCTAGCCCCACACTGGAGCACCCTCATACCCTAGCCAGCCCCTCTGTAGCATGTAGAGCTGGGTCAGAGCAGCCTTAAGCTAATGGGCTGACCGCCCCAGCCCCTCCCCCCCCGGACCTCTTGTTAGCCAGGGCTGCTCCAGTCCAGCTCAACATGCTGTGTTCCCAAGCACACATACAGATGTGACACCCAGGAGCAATAAACTCCATCAGGATATGTGCCACAGTTTATTCATTCACCTTAATTCCGTATGTAGATGCACCCAGTGTGGTTTCTGAGCCCTCTTCTGAAGCTTCAAGGAGGTCCTGTTGGGTGGAAAAGCTGGCATTTTTATGATGATGGCAGTGTGCTATTTTATTTTTGAGTTAATTCCCTTTTTTTTGAGTTTCTAATAAACGTTTTCAATTAGGTTGTTATGGCTTCTAGACTGAGTCAGTGCTATTCTATTGCAGGTCATTTCAGGGAAAGAGTAAAATCTCTGAGGCAATATAAGAACAGGTGAATTTGCTTCTAAGCTCCACTCAAATTTTTTGGTGACAAAAGTTTATTTTCCTTAGATTATGATGGTGCTTTGGTGTGTGTAGGCAGAAATTTAGGACTAGCCTAAAAGCACTTACAAGAGGTGAGGTCAGCACTTCAAAGCAAAATAATTTAAACATCTTTGCGAGATCAGTCAGTTTACTGTGGGTATACTTATGCATACCAAAAGGCAAAGAAGAGGGTGGTATAAAACATTTTCAAAATATTTTATATTGCATTCACAGTAAATTAATAATTCAGCTTTATTTTTTTAATCAGTAATTTAAACAGTGGAATGAAAAAGCTAAATCAAAATCCAAAAGGGTAAAAAAAGGAACCAGTAACCCACATATTTTTCAATAAGAAATCATCCTGTTTAACCTAAGGCTTTGATTGTTATTCATCCTTTGAATACAACCTTAACATTTTATACACGAAAAGTAATCTGGATAACATTAAGAGGTGTGGCTTTGTCCATTCCATCAACACCTTTCTTTGTACCATTGACATTTTATTTCCAGACATTTCAGGAAACATTAA
Organism: Crocodylus siamensis; assembly: GCF_052110815.1. NCBI lineage: Eukaryota > Metazoa > Chordata > Crocodylia > Crocodylidae > Crocodylus > Crocodylus siamensis. The sequence goes on along the minus strand of NC_143396.1, from coordinate 94,014,511 downwards.
TTGTAATTAGCAGAGAGAGCTAGTTTGAACACAGTCTTTGGTATATATTTCTTCAATGTGCTTTATATGTAGGGTATATAAGGAAGATAATTGCGATGTCTTAAAAATAACGTATCTTTTTTGTGGGCAAGGACAGTGCAATTTTTGACCCAGATTAGCGTCTTTGAGTAAATTGAATGCACTTAAACTGATCCCTTGTAAGTGTAATTTTTATTTTTAAATATTTACAGTTTGAAAGTTTTCCATGCTTTCCAAAAGAAGCAGCAAGGATGTTTAGTTTATATGACCCAGGTTTCATGACAGTAGTAGCAGATCTGATATCTTATCCCAGGGAAAGCATTTTTGGCCTCCCTTTTTACCACGCTTACGGTGGGAGTTAATAGTATATTTCGGCTCTAATTCAGCTGGGGAACACTGACAGCAGTGAATCTTTCACAAAGTATAAACACAAGTTGTATTTATAGCATAGTTAACATTTACTAAATAGTTGGGAAAATAATCAGCATGTCTGTTTTTAGCAGGTGGGACACACACTTTGTTGTGGCAGCAGTGGGTTGCAAAAACTGGAATAAAGTGATTACAAAACTGTCAGAGAACAGTAAATTTTCAAGTGTTGAATACAATAAGTGAAGAATTCAGGCAGACACAATTCAAAGTGTTGTAGAAACAATCTCTGAAGAATCTCTGGCCAGAAGTGTGCTGTGCAGATGGTATGTTTGACATAGTGCAGCACAGGAACTGTGTGTGAAAAGCCAAATAAATGTTAAGGATTAGTTTAGTTTTAATTGAAAACCAGCATTAAAAAAATGTCATAAAGTAGTGCCAGATTTAAAAAGAATAGATCAAAACCAAACACATTATTTTCAGGGCCAGTTGAAGGTTAATTTGTCAACAGTGCTCAGTGTTGAATTCTGACTTTTTCTTATGAAAGTCTCATGGAGAACAATCCTGTAACAGAGATATTGTATGGAAGGGAAAGGAGGGAGAAGAACGTTTTGCTGGACAAGTACCTCCTGCTAGCCGGGCCACAGAGTATGAGATAGTTGGAGAGAGGAAGTTAGCCAGGTTAATTTGAAGACAGTCAGAAGGCATGGTAGATCTGTACCTTATAGACTAAGATGTATGTATATAGAGCACAAGCTTTTGTGAATCCAAGTTCACTTCATCTGATATACATGTCTTAGTTAGTCTATAAACATTCATATCCAACCCTGCCTTCTGTATAGGATCATTAGCCATGGCTGTTACACCAGTTGGGGCTCAAGATATGTGGGGAGTTGGGATTCTTCCAGTTTGGCTTGTATTTGTGGCAGTTGACCAACATTTCCTTTGTGCATATATTTAATTACAAAATTCCTTCATTTAAATATAATGTAAGCACTTTTTATCCTAGTATCAGGAATGCTACAGAAATATAAGAACATAAGATAGACCCTGAAGATCTGGACATTTGTCCATCAGTTATGGTATCCTTATTTACTCTGATCAGTATGTGGTGCTTCTGAGCAAGTATGTAGGACGAACATTGGTGAGCATGCACAGGATTGCACCTAAGAGATGTGATACTTCTTGCAATTCTGCAAGGAGCGTGTTTTGACATGATGAATGTGTTTTACTTTCCTTAGTCTTCGTAACTACAGCCCTTGCCAATCAGTCATAAAATTAACTAGGTTTTCACATTATTTGAGAAAACAGTAAAAACACCAATGTTTTTGGGCTCTGGATATTCACTTCATTTTATGGTGTATTTGTCTGGTTCTGTTATTCTGTTGTAGTACATCTCCAGCAGAAAAGATGGAACCTTTTTTTTTAATTATTTTTTTAGAAAAAGAATACATGAATACAGTGTCTAGTATATAAAGGTTTTTTAAAATTTTTGAACGTGGCTATTCTACACTTGGAAGCAGAAAACCTCTATGGCAGTAGTAAGTTCACATAAATTAGCAGGTCAGCTGAGAGTGCTTGTTTTTTCAGCTTCTGATTGAAATTCAGGGAATAGAAATCTTCAGCCCAGTCAGTTCCCTCACCTCTTCTTGCTTGACTTGTTTTGTGGAGCTATCAGTGTGGGAGGGGGCTTCAGACCCCACTGGGCTCCTTATATTTTCATTCCTGCCTGGCTGGTCAGGTTTAGATATTTATGATGTTTTTGGCCAGCATTACAGAAAGAAGTAACCAAAATGGCGTGAGAGTAAAGCTCGGGGTAGAAGCACTATGGTATTCCCACCCTTCCAAGAGTGATGGGCACGCTCTAATCTTTCTTTCAACTGCCAGGAGTGAGGAATATGAATGTATTCCCCCTTTTCCCTCCCCTGCTTCGTAAGTCCCCAAAATCAAGTAGTAAGATAGATTTATAGACAACATCAGATGAGCAATTTTTCTTTTTCATAATGCCAACATGCTGCGATGGTTTTCATTTATTTTAGTGTGTGACTCAATAATATTTGAATAATTTTTTTTGAGTAATTATGAAAATAATCCAATGGAGATTATATCCTTTTAGATTGTTCTTTGTGTACAAAAATATCAGTTGTGTATGCATAGACAGTATTTTATTTACAAGAGCAATAATATTTTGATATAACAGGGAAGAACCTGCTTCTTGAGTGAGGGAGCTGGGGTCCTACTGAAGCTGCTCATTCCACAACAGCCTCCAGAAAGCATGCTAATCTGAAACACAAAATGTTGCATTTTATCAATATGATTAAAAAATAAAATAGTCATTGCTTTAGAAAACTGTCCAAGTTTGTTTAGAAAAAAAAAAAAAAACAGTTAAGCTATCCGGACTTTTCAGACTGAGATGTTAACCAACGCAAAATAATATAACTGATTTTCTCTATTTACAAAAATGCATAACTCTTCTTAGTTGCGTGTCTGTAGTTTTCACAGGTTCTGAAATGTCTTAGATGTACTCAAAATTACTGTGTGTTTGTGTTTATATTGTATAATAACCAGAGCTTTTGAGAAATAGAATTTCCATTTTGTGGGAAATTAAATAATTTTCTGATTGATCTTTGTTTTAATTTAAAATATTTTGACCTGTCATGATGTTTAATTTTAATTTTTCCCCACCATGAACTCACTTTTTTTTTTTTTAATGGAACGTTTCATTCTCAACAAATGAACATCTTCCAACAGAAAAATTTTGTCAAAGATTCTTTTTACTGGCTCTGGTATTCATGTCTTAGAAGAAATCATATTGTTTTGTTCTTATATCATTGAACCAGTTAAGAATCATTTTGACGAAAATGAGTGACAAGACTCTGGACAGTTCTTGAAGCTCCCCATATGTTCCTACTGCACTGTGTTTGCTATTTTCCACATTTAGTAAAAAATACTATTGCTTTCATTAGTGTAATTGTTCACTCAAAATCTTTAGCTGATAAAAATGACTCTGAATTGTTCTTTGCGTTAAAATAAGCCAAATTTGGTGATTGTTAAACTTATGACATACTCTGTCCCACTCTCACAATTAATTATATTTTTTGTATGCATGAAATGTCATGTTTGCCTTATCTGTGCATTTTTAAAAACATGTTTCTCAACTTTTATTTGAATTCTTGGCCATTTTTGTCAGTCTCTTTGAAGTACCACCAGACCTAGTTTTCTAGTTCAACTTTTTATCTGCTTATTTCCAGTAGCCAGAGATGTAGGTGTTTTGAATGAGCACATCAACGTTCCAGACAGAGATACTGTTTGAAATTATCCGTGAACCCAGTGCCTCTGAACATTATTGAGTGACATTTGTTTCTGTTGGTTGTGTCTGCTCTGACTAACTGGTTTCTTTCAGATTGGCAGCTGGGATTACAATATAGTAGACGGACAGCTGCATGAACTGGAGATTGCAGTGAGACTGTGCTAGGTCTCTTCTTAATATGTTTGGAATGTATAGACTTAGACTGAAGCAACCTTATATATCCCTGATAGGGAAATCTATTTTCAGAAATGCTGTTTATTTCCTGTTTTACCTCAATGACTACCATGTAATTAGATACATTAGTCATACCAATTATTTATCTGGTCTCAAATACTTAATATTCTTGTATAACTTTCCTTTCTCACAGCAAACTTCTGAATATGTTTAAAGGGTAGTTAGAGTGTTTTTAACAAACAGCTGAGTGTTTTCCTGGTTTTCATGTAAAACACACACACGTGTACAGCTCTTTTACCAACAATATTATGTCTTACACATATGCTGACTCCAAGATAACAAGGAAAGCATCCCACGTGCCAAAAACACATTCTCCTCAACTTTTAGGTTTTAAAAATAATGAGCAACTAGACAAGTTGCTTCCTAAAGGGCCAGTATGGAAACACTTCTAAATAGTTTGAGCTAATTCCAAGATGATGGAAGTGTCTTAAAATTTGGTTATACGGTGCAGCTTTCTTTGAGAAAGTAAAGGATTTATGCTACATTTATTACAGTCCATTTTCAGTCATTGAGTCCTCACTTTTGTTGTTTGATCTTTTTGCTCACAATATAGGTGGGTTAGTTTTGCCAAGCATTTTATCCCACACACAAGGATTTCGCCTAGTGACTTTTATGCATTTGCAGTATTTTAGATAAACGTATTCCTGTTTTATACCATACATTGGTAATGACTTCCTCTACAAGTTGTCAGCAGGGTTAGAATCCGTTCTTTCAGCACCAGAACACAGACCTCTGTTGCTTGAATTATAGTAATAACTGTACTGGAACTGTAGTTGGCAGCAGTAACAGTCTGTTATACTCAAAGTCGACTGTCTACGGGAAGGAACATGACCCACTCTTGAGAAGCACATCACGCATCTATACAAAATACAGTGTATCTCAGTTATTCTTTCTTTTTTCATTTCTCCTTTTTCCTGCTTGTTAGATTTTTAATGATGAACAATGCAAATGTTTTATTTTGTTTAGAAACAGCAAAAATGATTAAAATAGAATGCTAAAGGTAAAATTGGAACTTAAAATAAGGGACTGAGTTGTTGAAGTTAAAATAACTGAAGCATTTTATTTTGACATGAAAAAATTAAACCGTTCATTTCATTCTTATAACATTGGATGCAAACAAGTGAATTTATGATATTAAAACTCAAGTACTGTATTTTTCCTTGGGTCAAGTGAAGTGCAATATCCCCCAGTGGCAAGCATTTTGGTGGCAACTGTCGATCCTCCTGGATCATGGCATATGCATGAGGGCCATCCAGACCTTCGATGTATATGCATGGGCTGTAATTTTTGGAGGAGTGGAGCCTGGCAGGTATAAAGCAGTAGGGAAGCCTATTGCTTTTTTTCCCAGGTGATGCTTTGCCAATCTTTACAATCTTGGTCTATTGGGAACAGATATCTATTAAAGGGAGAAAAATGCTTTGTAATTCTATTTTCTTTAGTCTTCAGCCTGCTTTTAGCAATTTCATCTAATTGTTATGAACCAGGCTTGTTCTCTGTGGCTATTATTATCCCAGTTGTAGTTTATGAGGAATTTAACTGAGAAACTTAAAATAGAATTTTAAGCAACTACCTGATCAGAATGATTTTCTATCACTGTTATCAAAAGTTGATTATAATCAGGGTCCCAGAGGAAAGAGAGTCTAGTCAGTCAGCCACTAAGCCATTCAGCTGCACTGTCTGAATGGAAACCTGTCAAACATTCAGTGTTCTTGTGTGCTGTAAAGCAACATCTGGGTGGAAGGAGAAGGAAAGCAAGCAATCATAATTGCATATTGCTTAAGCCAATAGAAATCACTGAGGAACATGTGTGTAAACCTTTTTGAATATTGAAGAGTGAGGTAGGAGTGGCAAAGAGCCAAAGTAATTATTTTTGCAAGGACTGCTCAGTTCTGGACATAAATACTGGGTGAAAAGAGGGAGGATGAACCCTAAGCCTTTCCTGGACTTAGCACATATGCTGATTGAATGTATTTTACGCTTCATAGTGTTGTTTCACCTGGTCTTTCAAATAGTTGACATTTAAATCCTACCGATATACGGTAATTGAAAAATTCATATGTTTACATATGTAAAGGCATATTTTCAGAGAGGGACCTCCAATTTTCCCTCTCAGTGCATTAGCATATAATAAAGCTAAGAGAAGTATAACTATTGTAATTGTGCTTTCAGAATGTGTGCATTCTCACATTGGACTTCGCTGTCAGACTCTTTAGGAAATGTGGTACTGTGTATTGGAACGTGCTTGCTGTAGGTCACAAAATCAGCCCTTGTTTCTTTAAAAGACTTTATATCTGAAGCTAAGAATGTTATATCTTGATTTTTTTCATTCAAAGGGCCTTACTTAACGTTTCATGATTTGAATTAAAAATTGAGTCCATTTCATTTTTCCACATCCTCCTTCACTCCCCCCCTCCTACCTCCATCTCTCATATTTAATTTTATAGTTCTTTCAGACATAAGCATGAAAAAAGCAATTTTGACTTAGTTTCTGAGTGTTACTGCAAAGAAAAGTAATAAACATCTGTTTTTACCTTAACTGTATCCATATGTTCAACCTCCCTATCACCCGTCTCTGAAAAAAAATTTACAACCTTACTTGGTGGGCACTGCATACTATTGAATTAACTTTTTTCACAGTTAGATTAGAGGGTATGTTCAGAGACTGAAAATACCTGTGTTTAAGCAGTAGCCAAAAACTACATTGAAACTAAGCCAGGTCTTCATTTGTTTCTTTCTTCCCCTTTTTATTTTGCCAAAAAAGGAAAAATGAGAACAAGGAGGAAGAACAGAAAAGATTCGGAGGGTACAGTAACAGATTACTATTGTAAACAAATGAAAAAATGTTCAGTGGTGAAATTTTGTTCCTAATATTCATTTTTATAAGTTCATTAATAGAGTTCCTAATTAACATTTGACAGCTTGTATGGGCAGCATAAATGTGATTTGAGAAGCAGATAGTGTGGATTCTTAAGGATTAGTTAGGTTGTTTCATTTTATTGCTACATGTTGCGGCATCTGGAACAATTCTAGCTATACCAAAATTGTATTCTTACAGGGGATTAACAGGAAGAAGGCTATTTTCCAAGATATTTGAGAAGCATTGAAAGAGAATGTTGGTCAGTGCTATCTTTTACTTTTTGGTATGCAGTAGGCCTTTAGAGATAGAAATACATAATACTGAAGGACATGTGTCAGAAAAGGGTGTTTCTTTTCATTTTCTTGTTGACTTAAGTAGGTTTCATATTGGTTATACCAATTTCCCTTTATACTATGTAATTAAATGAGTTAAATCAACTTGATTCAATAAAAGCTTTTTCATCAGATGGTGAAAAAGATTCAGTGTCTTAAGATTCCAATTGTGAAGATCTTTTAAGATCTGTACCATCACTTCATCAAATTCTCTTTACAGTGGTTTATATCCATAATCATCTACATTATTGAATGCCATACATATCTTCCCCCTGCCAGTGGACAAAAGGAGGCCATTCATCAGCATGACAAATGCCATTCCCAAGTTTGCCTGAGAAAATGAGGGTTAGCTGGTGAGCTATAATTTGCTATAAAGTCAGGTAATGGTTTCTTGGCTATTGGTCAAATGATTGCATAGTCTAAATTGAATGGCACATTTTCTTTTTCAAAGAGGGATTAATTATTAGGGTTGTGGAAAGCTTTGATAGCTGATTCAATTTGGAGGAAATTTGGCTCAATTTGGCAGCCGAATCTCCAAATCTGAATCAAATCAGGAGACCCATTAAAAGGTCCAAATGGAATCAGAAGCCTCTGAATTGATTCAGAGAGATTTGGTGCCGATTCAGAGATTCAGCCATAGAATATACAGGCAGCAGTCCTCCACAACACTGGACACAGCTGCCGTCAGCTACTAAGTCTGTTGTGGTGGGGGGGGGGGGCAAGGCAGATCAATGCCTCCACAGCGAGGGAGGGATTGGGGCTGGGACAAGCTGCCCAGGTGGGGCTGGGTGGGGGGGACTTTGGGAAGGCAGCTCCCGCCACTGTGCACTGCTGCACGCTGCGGGTCTGGGAGCAGGTCTTCTGGCAGCTCTTGCCACTGGTCCAGGAGGGCATGGGAGCAGATGTGTGCCCCCAGATCTGCATGGGGTGGACTGGGCTGGGCTGCAGTCTGGGTGTCTAGCCCCAGCTGCATCCTGGAGTGCAGCCCTGACTCTGCCTGCCCTGCAGAGCACAGTGAAGTAGGGGCTATGGGGGGGCTGCAGCCACCCTAAAATCCCCGTACCTCCTGCCACTGGCTCTTCCCCAGTCCAGGTGTATGTGTACACACCTGCCCCCATGCCCTACTGCTGCTCGCCCAGCCAGAGTGAAGCTGTGGCTTATCTGGGAGGTGCAGGGAGGCTAGGCGAGTGGTGGGAGGGCATAGCCCCTGCTCCCAGTGCCTTCCGCTGTCTGTCCAGGGCACACGCCTGCTCCTATGCCCTCCCAGACAGAAGAGCAAGTTCCAGACTGGCGGTGTGCAGTGGCACTCAGTGGCGGGAGCTCTGCTCCCCGAGACCCATACCCTCCCACCCTGGCTGGCCAGCTTGTCCCATCCCTGATCCCTCCCTCACTGTGGGGACATTGCTTTGCCCCCTGCATGCCCCTTCCCTCCCCACCTCCTCTCACCACAACAGACTTACCAGCTGGAGGCAGCTATGTCCAGCGTCATGGAGGACTGCTGCCTGTATAGTCTTTGGCCAAATCTCCAAATTGAATTGGGACAGTGATTCAAATCACTGAATCAAATCACTGTCAATCTGAATCCAAATTGAGTACTTTCTGCTTTGCAAAGGCCTATTAATTATCTCTGTCAGGAGAGAACTCATGGTCCTCATTGACCTTCCTTATCATGAAGAGTGAATGTCTGAGTTGCCTCTGGTGGCTACAGTGTCCTGTAGTATATTGAGTGTCCTTTGCTACACAAATGGGAACAGTGGGAACTGATTGCAGTCCTGCTTTTATACGCTTCCTGTTTTTCAGTGTCATCTGTACAGTAGGGTGATACGTTCTTCACAGCATGTTGTACTTACTTCTGGATTACTTTGAGAGCAGTTGGGGATGAGGAAGGAGAATTGTCCTCGAAGTGGTCGAGAATTGACTTCTGCAGTGTCTAAGAAAAATTCTCTTTCCTTCCCTTAAAATTATGGATGGGCAGGTTTTTTTGTTGACATTTGTCTGCTGCTCACTTCTGTTTGCCCACCAATGCCCTAGTTTGCTTCCAGTTTTTTTACTTATTATCAAAGAAAGTAAAAATCTGCTGTATTATATATTAATTTCTTTATTAAATTTATACACTGCCTTTCCCCAGAAAGCCTTGGCATGGTTTACAATGAAAGACAAAATAACTTATCAAATACAAAATAGGATAGTATATAACAAAACAAACTCCCCAAATAAAAAAAAAAAGAACTGCTCCTCTTCCCTTGCCCCTACAGTTCCCTACCTGTAGAAGAGAGAACAACTTAGGTGTCATTGTCTGTTGCTATGCTCTTTCTACAGTTATGATGTTAGAACAGATCATTTTATCTTTGATTGTTTGGTGGGACATGACTCGATTATGAATGTAGTTAGTGCTGTAAACTAATGAACATGGACTCCAGTTAGTTTGGCTGTTGTGCTTCTTGGAAATTTGGGCCCTTATACCTCCTTGGAAGAGGAAATGTGGCTCCTCTGGGGCTAACGGAACCACCTCTTTGTGAACTCTTAATCTAAGTATCAGATCTAATGTGTTCCAGGTTTCAGGCATGAATCCAGAGATAGCTTGTTGTAAACTCCCAGTCCACAGTTTGAGAGACTGTGTCTCACAGCATCAGAGGTGTGTATATGATCCGTGTGGTACTTGAGGATCACTTGAGACAACATACAGTGGCAAGATCACTGTTAGTATCTCTACCAATTTCTACAGAAAACCTTTAGAGTGGAAATCTGTAGAGTAGTGGGAAGTGTGTCTGGTTCTGTCTGTTGACTAGAAGGTTAAGTAGATAAATTTAAATGATTTTTTTGGATGCCACTCTTCTTGTCTAGTTCAGTGTTTTATTGTGCAAGACATGGTTTTTATGTTGCTAGGTGAAGGTGGGAATTAAGTGCTATGAAGCCTTGACTGGTAGAGAATTGATAGTAATGAATCTCCACTCTCATTGAAATCAGGAGCTTAAGCTCTACTTCCGTACAGCTTCATCGTTGTCTCATATCTTGTGGTTACATTTGAAGTGTGCTAGGCTAATGTTAGGTATTTCTTGTAGTATTTTTTGTTGGTATCTGTTTCCAGTGCTTTATTTTTCTGTAAAGTCCTTGCAGTGTACAGGAGCAAGTGGTTTATAATGTTGCCGTCCTGTAATGAAGGTAGGGGTTAAAGGATGAACCAGAAATCATGAGTGACAAAACTCTAGTCCTTCTCTGGGCATTTTGTGTTGCTTATCATACAGGAAAGTGAGAGGCAGGAAAATGAAGGACTGGTTGTACGTCTGTTGTAGAAAAATGTATCAGGAAACTAACAACTCAGAAGCATTTTTCTTTTGCCTTATCCATTATAAAGCCCAAGCTGCTACTCAGTTCTGGAGTGCCTGAAGTTTTGGTTCAAAAACAAGTTGCTAGTTTCACATCATATTTGAGACTCCTTCAAATTTGATCAGTCGAAGTTCATTATTCTTACGGGCACTACAGTTTTTCCATAAATAGCTTCATATGCAGAAAATAATCTGCACTTGAGGCTTGTTTATCACTGTCCTTCCATCAGAGCCGCCATCAAAACAACAAAAAAAAGTCCTGCTTTGAATTTCAGCTGTGTTTAAAATGCAGTGTCAGGTAAGCATTAGGAACCTTTCCTGTTGAAGTGAACAAGAGCATTTAATATGGAGTTACTACAAAATAGAGAACTTGGAAAGAATAAGCAAATATAAAGATGTACAATGTATAGGAAAGTAACTAGTGTTTTTATGGGTGCTGAACCTAAGATACTTTTAAGAAGATCTGGTTTTCAGGGAAAGGTGCTTTAGGTGGCGTCTTGGGCACCTCTGATGGGGCACCCAAAATCATTAGTCTCTTTTGAAAACTTGAGCAAAAGTACAAATACTGATAGCTAGGTAGAGAGATTTAGTGAGGCTATAAAGTGTCAGAATATTAACAGTTACTTTGCAAAATATTAACTTTTGAAAATGGCTAAGTATGAAGTTGACTGGTAAGAGAAATAGGTGTTTGAGAGGTCTAAGTAGGATCTTAACTGTTTTAAAATCAGACAATTTAAAAGTAGATGCATGCAGTGGAACTTCATTCTTTTAAAATATAGATTACATGTCTTCTGATCCTATCTCATTTATATTTTTATTAGTTGGCTCGCTATCACATGTATAATTTATTCAAAAAAGGAAATAAAATGCGACATTATCTTTTTTTTTTTCTTCTTAGTTATCACTATGAAACTTGACCCTGGAACTTAATGTCAGAGGTTTTCTTAGTACGTGTAAAAAATTAGTTTTTGTTTCTAGGATATGATGCAAGCGGGATAAGCCAGTGTTAGAAAGCAAAAAAGGAGCCAATAAAGAGGTTTTCTTATTGTAATAGCCAGTTTCTGTTTAATATCACTGAGCAGGATGAGGTTTTGCAGAGTTTCTCATGGAAATAGCATCCACGGTACTAAAACGATTACCTCACTCTCAGTACCAGTGCCAAGCACTTAGCCCCACAGTGAACACACGGGGTTGATTTTCAACATGAAACAAGCCAGAAGTGTGGAATGACATATTCAGGTGACAGTTATGGTTCTATTGCCTGTAATTAGCACCTCTTAACATGCAAACCTGCCTGTGCCTTTTCCAGGCTGTTGAAGCTCAAATACGAAGTTTTGGACAGACCCCTTCCCAACTGCTCATAGAGCCACATCCTCCAAGAAGTTCTGCCATGCAGGTGGTAAGTACCATGTTAATGCTTTGCGACCCATTCATTGATAGCTTCTGCATTGCTGCTTTAAATATGTAGATCTTGATTTTTGATTTTGTGTGTCTATAGAATGTAAAATTTGATACATTAAATTATAAAAACAACCTATGAGCGATGTGTTTGCAGGGTTGCTGACACATGCAGTGATTAATTAATTGCTGTTGTCAATGTATTGGTTGTTACAGTGCTAGTGAGGGTTCCTAGAACAGAATATTTTCTTAAGTGTAACCCAAGAACACTTAACCAACTTAATTTGTTAAACTGTACTTGTGCAGGTGAGAGCCAGTCAGCAAAAAAGATGGTGTTATTAGTTCTTTGGCAGATCCCTTGAAATCTGTAGATTTAGGAGGTGACCTCCCTTTCCCACCTTCCCTCAGGCCTAGTCTTCCCCCTAAAATCAGGATTGTTGGGCATTCATGAGCTGACACTTGCATAGTGAAAAATTTGATTCAGTGTATTTTTCAGTAATACTAGGGTGATAAAATCCAGGCGCTAAGTATTAACATGTTTTCTATTCTAGCTCTACTTGTATTTAATATAGTTTTATTTTATAACCATTATTTTATTACCCATTACTTTCCGTTACTGTTATACACAGTTGCAAGATCTAAAATAGCATAATTTATGTAGCTATGGATCCCTGAAACAAACATTGTGCTAGTTGACAAGTCTTTTTAAATGTTACATTCCTCTGCTGGTCAAAGATGGATCATGTGTTTTAAAAATTAAATCTTAGTAGAGGAATTCTGTCTACCATGTAGTTAGTGTAAAACCTGTCTGTGAAACTATTGTTGTTAGGTTAAAAATGTGACAGAAGAACGTTTTAGATGAATTATACAAAATCTAAAGTTTGTATAATATAACTAAAAACACTGTCCCATAGATACCTAAGGAACTGAAGTCTTCACAGCCAACTAATTTCTCGGCTGGGTCTAGTGACTTCCTTGCTAGTAACTCTCAGTCATATGAACAGCCACTGTCATTGGGTTTTATCATGTTAGTGCATGGAGATAACCTCAGTAACTACTGAACATCGAATGAAAAGGTCCATTCAGTGAAGTTAATTTTTCCTTCAACTCCTATAGCTTTTCAGAAGAGTCTACATGCAGAGACTGAGATGGAGTTTATGGCTTACTTTACCAGTTTTTAGCTATTGACATAATTTTACAGAACAGTTGTGTTAAGAATTTAAAATACAAAGTAAGAAGAAAATGGGGAAAATGTGAGCGAAAGCATATTCTCAAATGCACGTTTTATCATTATATTATTTACTAAAATTTCAAAGGTTTTTTTTCCTGTGTATGCACATGAATAGAGCAAAAATAAAGCCACTGTGTTCTGTATTTAAGTGCACAAGCCATAATATACACCAGGTGTAGTAATTAGCAGTCACATGAAGGCTGCCTATTTGTCTGGTTTTGCTGCTGTTGCTGTATCCCCCTGTGTTTTCACACCATCAGATAGCTGGATTTAATTGAGGCCACATCAGATGAGGCATTACTGACACCTTTAATTGAATGAGCATCCAGGGAGGATTAACTCATAATATTGATTGGCTTTTAGCCACTTGCTCAGAAGGGTGTCTGGGTAGCTTATTAGTTGCTTTTATTTACACCTTTATGCAAAGACTGTAAATAGGAATTCATAGTGCAATATGTTTTTCTAAGTACTCTTAATAACTTTTTAAAAAGGAGTGATAATAAAAATGCAAATGTATTTAATTTTTTTATTAGTTCTGTATAAATATATATTAAATGTATGCACTTATGTACACACGTATGTGCTGAAGTATTGCAGGTGGAAAACAGCCAGGAACACTTCATCAATATATTTAAATTCTATAAAGAATACCAGTTTAGTTTTCAGGGAATTAGACATACTAGGAGAAATATGGCTGACAGTGGACAATATGATGATAACTCTGTATTATTGTAGACTTTCACTTTCTTTGGAAGGGAAAACCAGGCAGTGAAAATAAGTGCATTAAGTATCTGCTAATTTCTTGGCTTCAGAAGTACTTATTTGACATTCACATTATGTAGATTCCCAAATTTAAGATAAACAATATTTTGTTTTGACTTTTTGCAGCAATCTTTAGGGGGTTTAGTTCTAAGCATCCCAATTTGTGAGTAACTCGCTCTCCTCCTGCATAAAAATACTATATTCCAGGAGTTAGAGGGTTCTTCTAGGAGGGAAAGGTATTTGCAATGTAATAGGGTGTTAACTTTGGTTCTGTGTATTTTATAAGCATGTTTCTTTACTACATTTAGTTATGTTTACTTTGCAACACACTTACGATTAAGCCTCTCTCTTGTATTCAGAAGTGTTACTTCTGTGCAACATAAATACACATAGAGTAAACATCTACTGTATGTGTGTATATATAATTTATTTTAGTTTAATTTTTTTCTCTCTCCCTGCCCCCCTCTCATTTGGCTTGTAAAGAATCTTAGTCTGCCAGCTAAATGCAGCTTGTCATTCCTGCCAACAGGACTTTCTTTTGCTCACTTGTTTGGCTACTGTGACCTTTGGCATTGCTTTCTGTGGTGTGCTGCAACTGTAGTTATGAAACAAAATTCTATTGTCAGAGTCAGGCCATTGGAAACATTGTAGTTTAACTTGCAGCCATCTGCAGTAAATGTTGACTTCAGACTTGTAGCATTTTCATCCTAATGGCAGACATGAAGAATGCCCACTCAATTTGATTGTTTCCATTGGCCTCTCTGTTATTACTGTGTTTGCTTTCACTTGCAGTTGCTATTGGTTCTTGTATGTTTTAATCCAGTCTTCCTTCTCTTGTCCTGTCCTGTCTTCTTTCCCTCCCCTCCCCATTTCTTCTTTTTCCATGTATTTGGGTTCTTGTTGTGTGCACTCAACAGTATCTCCTCCTGCAGAGTCCATTGATGTTCACAGACCAAGCTCAACAGGATGTCATAATGGTCCTAAAGTTCCCATCCAACTCCCCTGTCACTCACGTAGCAGCCAACACCCAGCCTGGCCTGGCAACTCCTGCTGTGATCACAGTCACTGCTAACAGGCTGTTTGCTGTAAACAAGTGGCACAATCTTCCTGGTAAGCAAAGTTCGAACAGTACCAGAAAGTGATATTTTTTAAAATATGGTCTGTTTCAAAATTTTTAGCAGAAATGTTTTAAATTAAAATAGAGAGCATTAATCCAGCTGTACTTATTGTGACATATTGTACGCGTTGCAAGTACACACTGTTAGGAAGCACTAAAATCCAAATGTTGAACAAACTATTCAGTGGAAATGGTTTCTTTGTTTATTCATTTTAACCAGAACCATCAAGTAACATGAAGAAAATGAGCAGTAGGCCACCACCTTAATATAATAAACAGTCACATGCATCCAATAGGCTAAACTGAAAACTATGGTGACTTACACTGTTGCCTTCTATTAGACATCCAAAAACCAATGGCATTCAATTAGATCAGTGATTCTCTGGGGTACTTTGAGATCCTTTCAAGGGTGCAGTGGGGTGCCATGAAGTGTTAGCACTTTTAGATGGGCTAACATGATTGATTTTCTGAGGAGTGACTTAAATCTCTTGAGGCACATTTCAGATTGATCAAGGGCTACCTTGAATATAAAAACATGGAGAACCATTGAATTAGATACTTGAAGATATTTTCTGATTTAAGCAAAAAAGGCACAATATTTCTATAAGCACCCATGTTAATCTTTTTTTTCCCCTTTAAATTTGTTAGTCTGTAATATATAGGCAGTTCTGTTTTGAACCCCAGGATTCTCCAGTCTTTATTGGATTCATCCTTCTAACCTAATTATAGCAGCCTCAATCCAGAACCACAAGCAATTAATTGCTAAAGCACCACAATGAATTGTTACATGGTCAAAGGCCATTCATTTAAAAAACGAAACAAATAAATAGCCTGGTTCATCCATAAAGGGATTATCTCCTAATATGTGAAACATGGATTCATGCAAAGGTGTATGGACCCATATTCCTCCAGTTACACTCTGGGGGAAAAAAAATGAACCCCAGCATCCTGCTCTAACTATTGTTAAATCACTGATCAACAACATGTAAGTGGTAATCTCAGTCAAACAGCATTTCACTTGTGAAAGAAGCTCTTTATCTGGCTAACAGAACTGTGGATAATACTACCTGCATTTGGATGGAAATAGGAGGACAGCAGCCTTCCAAATTATTATATGAGCACAACCTTCTTTTCAGTTGTCTGAGAGTCAGAAAACCTCTATGAGGTTATATGTTTTAGCAGTCACATTGGAAAAAAAATACCCTTTAGGTGTTCCAAAATGATAGGCGTTGACTGTTTTTTCCCATACTTCTGCTGGATGATGATCTGTGCCAAAGCAACAAATGCTTGACATGGCAACCTCCATATCCTGGTTTTGTTCTAACCCCTGAAATGGCAGTGCACTAAGCTAATCTTCCAAACCACTGTCACCTAAGGGCATTTCAGGAGTGTGCTCTCTGCAGAGAAATGGAGGTAATGGTATGCATCAAAACCCCTTTCAGGACAACTACACTGATCACTACTCTAGGCTACTGTGGGTTACTTTTTGAAGTAGGCGGGGTAGTGCAGTAAATACTTGGCATCTGTGTCTATGATCATGAGAAACATTAGCCTTATGAGGCATCTTGACAGGAAAGTTCAGTTGGTTAGTCACTGGGGTGTCACTGTAACCGTTAAAAAATCCCATACTTGCCTCTCTACTAGTCTGGTAGCTTTAACAACCAGGCACCCATTCCCAAGTAAACCCGTCTAGACAGGGCAGGAACCTGTACTCTGTTGGTATTTAATTGTACCAGTGTTTATTTATTTCCATTTAAAATGCATCATCAAGGTGGTGTTAATTATTTATAGTAAAATGTACTTTTCCAGGTATTTGAGGAAATGTTACAGTTAAGATTGGTTTCTTATACCTGCTTGCACTTCAAAAGGTGTTTTGCCTTTATTTTATTGTAAGGGTGCAAATAAAACAAAGTTAGACTGAAACTTAAAGAAAACCAGGAAGAAAACATTTTAGTGATATACCAGACGTAAGTGTGTAGAATTATTTGTTTAGCTTTAGTCAGACTTGTGAATAAGTGCTTTTTGGAGATGGGTGAAAAATTAAATACACCGAGACTAGAAGATCCCTGTTTCCATCATAAACTGACATTTTTTTTAAAGTCCTTTGTGTTTTGCTGTTCAAAGCAGGCTTTTAAAAAGTAAAGGGGGAAAAATACTATTTGCTACAGTCAGCAGATGGTTGTCACATTTTGTTTCCAGTGCTCTTTACCACTTAATTTTGTTTTGTTGCGACAGGAGAGGTTGCCAGTAAAGCATCTGCTCTAGCTTATGGCTCAGGATCGGAGCTGCTGCTGATGGCACAGATTCAGAATAGCACTAATCTAAAATAAATGTTTAATAAGCAGCCATGGAAGCACCTGGAATTTTTTTATTCAGTAACGGCAGAAGAAACTTGGATGACTAAACAGTTGTGTGTAGGGAGTGATTTATGAAAATTTATGTGGCTTAACATGTTAAAATAATGCAGCGTTTTAAAATATTCTTTCCTGAATTCCAGCTCATCAAGGTGCTGTACAGGACCAGCCATACCAGCTGCCAGTGGAAATCGATCCTCTCATAGGTCTGTCACTTCCTTCTCTCTTTGCGATTCATTAAGCTCTGTATGGTGGCCCTGAAGTGTAGATTACGGTTGTTTTTCACTTGCTGGTTGCTGGGAATGGAATTTTCCTGATAAACCATTTGCATGCAAATTGGAATGCAATGAGCTGTGGCTATGCTGGTATTTCATCAACTCCCCCTTGTTGGTTTGCCTAATTTGAACAGGCCTAGGACGTGTGTCAGTGAAAATTAATATGGATGCTGTAATAATGTGTGATTGAGAATGTGCATGAAGTACTGTCAGGATAATATTGGATCTTTTCATCACTCAGACTTGTTGATGAGCAGGAGCGAGGCACGTTATGATGAATTGGTGCACCGGTAATGTGATGGAGCTCCTTTGCCGGGGAAATTTTCATAATAACAGTGGGGTTCTTAACAGCACCGTGTTGTGAAAAATAAAACCATGGTGCCAGAGCTTCATCATTAAAGGAGATCAATCCTTTCTTCATAGACCTGCTGTTCAGGCTGAGGGGATTAATGTGCAATTGCAAAGCGGTTCCAAAGTTGAATTATATTGCCCAGCCAGTTTTAGTGTTAAGATATTAGTATTCATTTTTTCTAGGGCACTGCATCTTTTGGAGCGCCATCAGCAGTTAAATGTTTTTTCTTTTATTAAAAGGGGAGCAGAGTCATGCTTTTGTTTAAGTGCGTATAATAGATTATTTTATGAATTGTTGAATTGGTGTTTTGCATTTTAACATATGGGTCAGGGTTTTTTTTACGTTTATAAACCCTTATTTTTGGGGGGGAGTTTACTATTTGGCTATAATTCAGCTGCCTGCAAGTTGGTTCATTATATTGCCTTACAAGCAGTGTTTTAAAAACAGGAATAACTTCCTCATTTTCTTTGTGACAGAAAAATATCAATTGTCTTTTAAAAATTTTTCATACTTAAAATGTAGCTCATTTAAAAAAACCCAAACCCTCTTATTCTCAGGCTAGTACTCTATTGCATGAAAATGGGAGCTAGATAATTACCTTTGCATTAGCAAACCAAGAATAATCATTTATTCTTAATCTAGAGTTTTGCCTGATTCTTGAAATGTGATGGTATGGTATTCTTGCAAAGTAGCCAACTTACCATAGTAGAGTAAAATTACTTATCTATTAGATCAATGGGAATTAATTATCCAAAATAATACGCACATCATAACTTAATAGGTACTGCATAATACCTGTCAATAAGACTGCAGTGGTTTCAGAACAGCCACTGAATTATATTGAATAAATTATATGATGACTAGAATACGTATGATGCATAAGCTAAATGCCATCAAGTCTCAGAAGAATCTAAACACAAATTGGTGGATAATTTTAAAATTCAATTTTCCAAATATTTTCTGGTATTTTTTTCTACATTTCTCTTATCTCAAGCCTACTTGTGTAGTAGAATGCTTAACATTTAACACACTGAGGTAGAAACTAATAGTGTTGTATGAAACTTGATATTGTCATACATTAATATTTACATATAATGCCTGCATTTTGATAAACTTCAGTGTAAATGGAAAAATAAAAATCAGACATCAAAAGATGTTTAAAAAACATAGTTAAACACCCAAGGAATTCACAAAGATTTACAAAAGCCAGTATAATTTTGCTTGTCTGGCTACATTTTCCCCTTACCTATTATAAGGAGCATTGGAAAAAGAGATTCAGTTTAGATGAGCCTTTAAATTTTTACTATTTATCAAAACCATACATGCTATTCAGGTTAGCATTTCCAAAGAGAACATTTACCTTGAATTTTTTGTAATACAGACCCACTTAAAATAAATGCAAAAATCTCTGAAACTTGGTTTAAAGTTATTTTCCCTTCTATATCTGTTCATTTAATAAGTTTCCTAGGAGCACCCAAATTCCTTTGGACATATTTAAAAATAAAATGTTTAAAGGCTTTTTCCTAGCACTGCTGAGTACCTTCACCGGGCATATGCTAGTAATTGTATGGATAATATTAAAGGTTTCTAATTGTGATTAGACATATTTATCTAGAAATGGCAACTAAGGGAACCACAAAATTAAACTTTTATGGTTGTAGCAGGAATCTTGTTGTAATCTTAGTCTTAAGAAGGGCTTCATGTTACTCTCCTGCAGTTGCACAAGGAGGATGTTATAAAAAAGTAATGTTTGTTTTGGAATTAATTTTAGATCTTGGCATATAACACTTTCTGAATGGCTGGTCCACAGCAAATCTTTGTGTTGATTGTTTCTTGGTTTTTGTGTGTTGTTGTTTCATAATAGTAATACAGAGCATGCATTTATAGAGGACTATTATTACTTTGAGGCCTCAACTGAAATGCAGTCCTGTTGTTTTTCCTATGAAAACACACAGCGATAATCCCTCTACTGAATTGTTTACCATATAAATAGCTAAGACACCGAAGGTTAGGAAGTGTTATCATCATTTTTCAGACAGGGGAGACAAGACATGGAGATTACGCACTTGATCCAAAGCCCTATGGAAGTCTGTCTCCTGCATGAGTCTGTACTAGAGCTGGGGACTCAACTCTCCTGAGTCTGACTAGTGCCAAAACTAGAAAATCAAACTTTTTTCTTCCAGTTTTCACTGTTCTCAAATGAATCTTCCACAAATCCCCACGTGAGGAGTACAATACTGCCAGAAAGTGCCCTCTCAATATAGGCTCAAATAAAAACCCTCAGATCTTCTCATAGATGGGCTAGTAGCAGTTGGTTCTAATGTCATCATTTGGATGTTTGAGATGTTTCAGATCTTTCTAAA
The DNA here is from genome assembly GCF_052110815.1 of Crocodylus siamensis. Taxonomy (NCBI): domain Eukaryota; kingdom Metazoa; phylum Chordata; order Crocodylia; family Crocodylidae; genus Crocodylus; species Crocodylus siamensis. The sequence continues at coordinate 93,994,216 of NC_143396.1, read as the reverse complement.
TGTTTGAGCTATGTTTTTCCATGCTTTCTGCCTCTCAGGCATATTGTGTTTTTTGTTTCTTTTTAAAAGATTCTTTGGGCAAAATGGTTCAGTTGTTTCCAAGAATGAAGCCAGTGAAGAATACATTATTTTTCCAAGGATAAATTCTGCTGAAATTAAAAAACAAACCCCCCCTTTCCCAAACCACACTCGTTCACTCTCTCTCTGTCTCTCTCTAGTGCTGACAACTCCTTTAGAGGATGGCTTTGAAATTTGGCAGGATAATAGCCTTTATGCCAAGGATGTGTCTTTTGCCATCCCTGTCACAATTGGGTTCAGATTTGGCCAAGTTATCATCCTTTGAAAGCAGAGATCACACAAGCTCAGTAGAATCAATTGAAATCTGGTGTATTTTTTTCTAAAGAATCTGTCTACACTGAATATGCTCCAGCGTGGGAATGAGCAGGATGTTTCTGTAGTTATCAGTCTGGGGTGCAGTGTGCCATACTGAAGCCAGGTCTGATCCACTGACCTGAGAGCCAGATGACTCAGTAGTGGGCTCCGTAACAAGCCCCAAACTATGCACTGGCACCATAAAGAAGTAGGCTACCTATCTTAATGCAGAGGGGACAGAAGCCATGGAGAGGAATTTGGGGTGTCCCAGAATTTGGAAGCGGAGTTAGGAAAAGGAAATTGTAAAGTGCTAAAAATGCTAATATTAATACTAATAATTGTGTCAAATATTTTTATGTGTTCATCATAATAGCACAACCATCTCTGATAACATTTTGGAAGAGTAATATTGTTAGCTACCACATAAGACTATTGTTTTCAATTGTTCCACGTTTTTTCTCTGGTAGGAAAGAAATGATTAGGCATTTTATTTCTGTCCCCTTCACTTCTACAGTTATTTGCCTTTTTATTTTTCAGTTTAATATTACTTAAGGAGAGGATGAGTTGCATCTGGGAGATTATACTACATGAAACTATTATTATTCCCAAAAGTGTAATGGGCACTTTATAGCTCCTGCCACAAAGGGCTTACAATTAGATTTTAGACGAGATGTAAAGAGGGAGGGTAATGAAGTGGTGGGATGGAGTTGAGGGAGCGTAAAGGTTAGCAGCAGTAAGATGAGTTTACGGTTTAGGTATGAGCATATCAGTTTGAAAAGGTAATAGAATTCAGTGAATATCAATTCTAAACTTCTTACTCTGTCTGTTTTTGTATCTTTTTCTTTTCAGCCACCAATACAGGTATGCACAGGAGGCAAATCACTGACCTTTTAGACCAAAGCATTCAGGTTCATTCTCAATGTTTTGTCATCACTTCTGATAATCGTTACATCCTTGTGTGTGGCTTCTGGGACAAGAGTTTCCGAGTTTATTCTACTGATACAGGTAAATATAATCTTTAACACTGTTATAGTCTAGCTTGAATAGTTTGGAATTGAGGAGTAAAGTGGATAGGAACGGTGTTCTTTATCCTTTAGTGGCCCAATTGTTTTCCATTTACTACTACATTTTTTTTCTTCCCTTAAATTATGACACGGGGGGAGAGGCTGGGAGAGGGGAGATGAGAGGCAGAGAACTAAGGCAATTCTTGGTTCTCCCACTGTGTATGTAACATCACAAGCAGAAGTTGCTGGTTACCACCTTTGTGTATGCCAAGGGCTCTTGTTTAAGTATATCACCTAAAGCCAAATATATTTGTTCTTTTGTATCTGCCTCCCAAGAGGCACACTAAGCTTAACTCTGTAGATTCACAAGAAAACTAATCTGTTGAATCTTCATGAAGTTTTGCATACTAAGATACTTAATTGTTTTTAGAATACTTACCTGAAGTAACTTGTGTTGTTCATATATATTGAAGAAAAATAGTTTAAGAAATATGGGCGAAGGCATATGGAAGAGTACCGGAACATATAAAATTTGAGAAAGGAAAACCTTGTAAAGCCATAACGCTTGAGAAGCCCAAAATGTATATTACAAGGATGGAAATACAGCCTTTAGAAAGAATGAATTTATTCACGTCTTGTAATTAGTCAACCTGATTAATATCCATTAAGTCACTGCAGCATTTACATATTTCCAAAGAACAAAATTCAAATATATGTCAGGCAAAGTTGAAAAGAATTGAGTGTTGCCGTCATGGAGCATGAGGAAAAATAGGTATGATTTTCTTATAACTGCATTACAGCGCATTTCATTGGGATTAACTATGGTTAATGTTTGTGGGCTATCAGCCTTCTAGTACAGTGGTGCTCAACCATTTTGCTTGGCAGTCCTGATGGGCAGTGCCCAGTCCATCCATGGGCTGGATTCAGCTGATGGTCCCAATTCAACACCTGGTTGGATGCAGCACACATAATCTGGCTGTGTAGAAGAAGGAGGAGGAAGGGCACAGGGCTTGACCCATCCCCAACTCAACCACACAGGGGGAAAGGAGGCATGGCTTGGTCCCAACTTGGATGCATGGGGGGAGGGGGGGGGCAAGGGAGTGTGACTTGGGCCCAGTCCATCTGCAGGGGTGTGTGGCCCATACCCAGTCCAATTGTACAGGGTGGAGAGGTCATAGCTGAGCTCCACAGATTGAAAATTTTGGCAGCAGGGGGTGGCCATATTAATTGGTCTGTGGACCAGAGTTTGTGCACCCCTGTTCTAGCAGATTATTAATCTCTAAAAAAATCTGACTTTTGTTGTCTTTGCCTAAATAGATTTGTTAATAATGTGTTTTAAATTTGCCAAACCAAAATATTTTATAAAAATCCATTAATATTAAACTTCATAGGAAAATTTGGAGGTGGTGGTATATCTGTCATTTCTGGAATTTAATATGCCTCTGTTGCAAATGAAAAGTTCCACATGCTATATTTTGACTGCATTTCTTTATGCAGAACCTTTTGCTTTTGCTGACCCATATTTTTGAACCTTTAGTGATGTGTTATATATAGAAATCTTTAGAAAATGTTCTACATATTTTCTTGACTGCATAAAATAATTATTGATTGATTTGTTCTTCAGTGTTTCTATGCTGAAAAGTGGACATTTTCAGTGAAAGAACATTATTTTGGTAAACATGACAAATCTTACCTGTAAATATTAAATATTAAGTCATTGTAATTATATTTATGTCATAGTCAGAGATTAATGAGAAAATTTCTAGCATAACTAATTCTGATATGCTTAAACATAAAATAGTTACACTTGCTAGGAAAGTTGTAAGAAACAGAATGTTTATTTCTGGCTCTTCAGTTTGTTAGTATCTGATATACAATCAAAATCTGGCTGAAGTTGCAGTTTATTTTCTTTTAAATTAAAATAAGAATATTGCACTGAAATACTTCTCCAGAATCTGGTGGAATAGCAAATGAAAAAGACTGTGTGATCAGTAATGTGTAATGGCAAGCTATTGTAAGTGTTGATTTCAATTATATTTTAGCACTTACGCAAAAAAAGAAAAAGAGAACCTTTTTTTATTAGATTTTTGGGGGGGGGGTTGTAACAGGAAATACTTTTAACATAAATCATGTATTCTGGGCACTGCTAGTACTGTAGAAGCACAATAAAACCCTTCCTCCAGCAGTGGGAATTAATTTCAGACAGCCCTTTAGATTCAGTAGTGCTGAGATTTGAGTCTGAATTTTTTTTTATTTGTAGCACAGCTGTCAAATAAAACATTAACTAGAAAATTTGTTCTGTCAAAAAAGGGATATCCTAGTGCCTCTGGTAATATTTGATGTTACTGTGTAGAGAGAGGAGGAGTGGTATTAAAGGAAATAAACAAAAAAAAGTTGAACCCCTGTGAGATTATTGGAAAGTCATTTTACTAAGATAAAGAGAAACTGAGTATTTCTATTCTGAAGCTTAGGATAAATTGAGTGAGCCTTAGCCCCCAGGACAGTAACAATGCAAAACTAACAGGGTAGTGCAAAAACCATGAGCAACTGTCAAACAAATGTTTTGAAGAACATTTTTTCTAGATGGTAAGCCTAAAAGATAACTGCAAAAAATCTCTCAAATTTATAGCTGTTTTAAGAATAAACTTTTATGTTTTAAAAATATGTATCACCTTGAGTAGTTGAGTAGCTGCAGAAATATGTCAGAAAACTGGATTGTGTAGTTTAATTCCTATTAAACTTTTAAAAAGTATTGATAAAGAAATGGAAGCTTTATGGAAAATTGTTTTCTGAGTTTATATACATATTGCCTGAGGTTTATGTAACATGAAAGTATTTTGCTGCTACCTCCGTAGCTCTGCAGGACAGCAGCTTTTGCTGACCCATATTGCTGACCAGCCAGCAATCGACTGGGACAGTTACTTGACCCTGTGACTTAAGTGTAAAGCATTAGCTCAATAATAACTACACTGAGGTGACAAAAAATTTTGGAGTCCAAAAGAAAAAGTTTTAAATAGAATAATAAAATATAATACAGACTAGACTTACCAATGTGAATTCCTGGGTTAGATCCTATCCTACTTTTTAGGTGCCTTTCTTTGTATAGACTTGTTCTACTCTACTTGGATCCCTGAAAAATGTGAATACATCTACTTTTGTAGTGTTGTTTTGTAACTAAGTTATAAAAATCAGTCAGGAGGAAGTCTCCCATTTTAGATTACTGTTTTTTCATGGACCCAGACTGAGTAGAATAGGAACACACATAGGTATTTGAGCTCGCCTGAGTGGCATAGAAGGTGGTCTTTAGCCTACAGTTTTTAGTTTTATGTCCCACTATCACAATCGGTTACTTTTCAGACTCATGGAACATTTTTTTTAATTATAAACTTCAACTCTCCTTTCATATATCTGTTGTATAACTCTGCCTCCATGACAAAATCATAAAATTTAGTGATGGACTTATCAGATCACTAAGTTTGTTTCCCTCCAGATATAAGATTGTTTCCTGTAATAAGTATACTTTCTACCATTTTGTCCATTCTAGATTTAAGTCTGCAGTGTGATAGATCTTCCTTCTACCATGTGTCTGTCTTAAGAATTTCTCTCTCCTACCTTGGGGATCTTCAAGAGGAGGCTAGACAGATATTTGGCTGGGGTGATAAGACCCAGGCACTTGTTCCTGCCTGGGGCAGAGGGTCGGACCTGATGATCTGCTACGGCCCCTTCTGACCCTAAGTACTATGATATTATGATTAGTCCAGCCCAGTACCTCTCCCTAGCAGTCTTTTTCTGATATCCAGCTTAAATTTTATTGTAAAAGCACCATAGTATTCCCTTGTGTACCACACTAAATAATTCCTCTCTTTCCAAGATATGTTGCCGCCTCCTGAAATTTTTGGTGGTTTTCTCCATTTTAGACATTATCTTGGGCCTTTAGTTTTGCATTATAAAACAGTCTGCCCAGTTCTTTTTATTTTTGTTGCTCTTTACTTGCTCTACTTGATTTCTAGTTTGTTTTCTTTTGTATAAATTTGGTGCTCATAAATCAATGCAGTATTCTGAATGCAGCTGTCATGGAGCAGTGTAAAGAACACATATAAGCTCTTACCTCTCAGCTGTGTAGATGCTTGATGCTTTGGATCATGTACATGATCCAAAACTATATTGCCATTTATTTCTACCCCTTTATAGAAATTAATGTCTAATATGATGTCCACTACTAATGCATGTCATTTTCAGTATTATGACTTCCCTGTTTCCCATTATCTTTAATGCATCAGAACTATTTTCCCCAAGCAATATAGTTTGCACTTTTTAAAAGTTGATTCTTATCTTTTTGCCATGTTTTGTAAACTAAGGCTATCACGCTTCCATAATTTATCTTTATTTCCTAATATTTCAGTTTTTCATTGGTAAGATGTGTTAATGAGCATTTTACACTTTCTACTTGAGAAGAAAGTAAATAAATACAGAGTATCCCATCTCCCAGTCCGAATTGCCAGATCCTAGTAGCAAGATGGATATTTAGGTTAAAAAGTAATAGGTAGCATTCATGTTTATAGGCTCATGCATTGCACATTTTTCACCGTATAGCTGAAGTTGAGTTTATCTAGGTTTAGTTTGGTATTAGTTTTTATGTATGTATATAGGCCTTGAGAATTAGCACTGTATATAAGAAAAACTTAGCTCTTTGTGTATGACTTCTGAGCTTTTATGGGTATTGTAAATGTTCTTGAAATCTTTTTTAAATGAGTGGCTAATGTACAGTATGTGAAAAAGGAACTAAGGTAGAAATTTAATTTTTTACAAAATTTCTTAGTTGGTTTCATTTTTTTTGTAGTTAAATGGTGAAAAATAGGATGTGTTAATTTTTTCATATAACTTGCACACTAAAAATCTCCCTTGTACCCTAGCTGTTTAGGAATCTGTATGCACCATCAGTAGGTTTATATTATATGCTCCTTTCATCAGTAAACGTTGAGAAACAAATTCTGCCATGTTTTCTCATTGCTCAATGTGATTTAATGCATAATTCCTACAAAAAAACCTTTTTAATATGTTTCAGGTAAACTGATACAAGTAGTGTTTGGGCACTGGGATGTTGTTACCTGCCTTGCCCGTTCAGAATCCTACATTGGAGGAAATTGCTACATTCTCTCAGGCTCACGTGATGCAACACTGCTGCTTTGGTACTGGAATGGTAAAACCAATAACATTGGTGACAACCTAAATGGTAAGTAAAACCTATATTATATGTAAATTGCCTGCAAGTGGCATGATACAACACCTGTTATTAACAAAACTGTGTGCCCTTTGACCAGTGAGGTCCCTCAAGGCTCTGTCCTGGGACCCATACTGTTCAACATCTTCATTAACGATGTGGACATTGGAGTCAGGAGTGGACTGGCCAAGTTCGCCAATGACGCCAAACTTTGGGGCAAAGCATCCACGCCAGAAGATAGGCGGGTGATCCAGGCTGACCTGGACAAGCTCAGCAAATGGGCAGACGAGAACCTCATGGTGTTAAACACTGAAAAATGCAAGGTTCTCCACCTTGGGAGGAAAAACCTGCAGCACCCTTATAGGCTCAGCAGTGCTATGTTGGTTAACACTATAGAAGAAAGAGACTTGGGGGTCATCATTGACCACAAGATGAACATGAGCCTGCAATGCGATGCTGCGGCTAGTAAAGCGACCAAAATGCTGGGGTGCATCCAGAGATGCTTCTCGAGCAACTCCCGGGATGTCATTCTCCCCTTGTACTTGGCCTTGGTGAGGCCGCAGCTGGAGTACTGCGTCCAGTTTTGGGCTCCACAATTCAAAAAGGATGTGGAGAAGCTTGAGAGAGTCCAGAGGAGAGCCACGTGCATGATCAGAGGTCAGGAAAACAGATCTTACGATGATAGGCTGAGAGCCACGGGACTCTTTAGCCTGGAAAAGCGCAGGCTCAGGGGTGATCTGATGGCCACCTATAAGTTTATCAGGGGTGACCACCAGGATCTGGGGGAACGTCTGTTCACCAGAGCGCCCCAAGGGATGACGAGGTCGAACGGTCATAAACTCCTGCAAGACCGTTTCAGGCTGGACATAAGGAAAAATTTCTTTACTGTCCGAGCCCCCAACGTCTGGAACAGTTTGCCAGCAGAGGTGGTTCAAGCACCTACATTGAATACCTTCAAGAGTAAATTGGATGCTTATCTTGCTGGGAGCCTATGACCCCAGCTGACTTCCTGCCCTTTGGGCAGGGGGCTGGACTTGATGACCTCCTGAGGTCTCTTCCAGCCCTAAGGTCTATGAAATCTATTAAATATATGCTCAAGAGATCCCAGGTAGACTACAGAGGAAGGCAGAAGCCCCCATAGTCCATACCAATCATACCAAGTGCTTCCTGACCCAAATATAGTGATCAGTCTGCTGAGCAGAGGGGCAAGACCCTCTTGCCAGGAACCGCCTCCAGCTTTGGTCCCAGCAGGAACATAGGTGCATCCTAGGTAAAATCTCCCACCTTCAGTAATTAAGTATAAGGAGAGCTTATTTTGACCACACAATGTAGAGATACAGTTGTACGAATCATAACATTTAAAGTCTAAATGTTTGCCTCCCACACCTTGTAACTTTTTTTGAGGGAAAAACCCCTTTCTGCTTGAAGTTTTGCATTCTTATTGTTACAAGTAAGGAGAAAAATGTTTCGGAAACCTAGAAGCCAGTTGGGCTTGCTACTTCAGATTGTATTTGTGCATTTTATAATCAGTCACTTTAACATGAATCATTCAGTAAAAAAAAATCTTTATCAATCTTTTTATTTAAAAAAGTATATGTTCAGATACTGAATCCTCTGTTCACACTGTCATATTGCTATGGTCATCAATAAAGATGTGCCCAACTACTACTTAGTGAGAACAAGGAGTCAGGTATACAGTGGATGGATGAAAGTGACAAGCCATAAATATATTAACTTAATACTAGGGAGTTGTGTTTTGTGCCTTCTCCCTGTTTTCACATACCAGATGCTTTAATTGGTTTCAGTGCAAGTTATTGGCCTTGCAGCTTATAACCAAACCAGTAGCTCAGAGAAGACCTGCCTCAGCCTGCTCCTGGCATTCATCTCAGTTCATGAACCTCAGGTTCCCCACCTTTCCTATAAACACAATGTCTATCAGTAGACTCCAGTAACTATTCCTCCGGGATCTTGGCCTCTTTATTTTTTGCCTCCTGGCACACTCCTTGGGCCATTGGCTCAAGTTACAGTGAGCTAATAGTTCTACCTTCCTGACACTAAATTTTGAAACTATGTTGCTTTCACTCAGGCTGTGCCTTCTGAATGGTATGAGAAAAGCAAAGCAGAAAGGAAAAAAAAGTACCCACTGGACCTTATGCCAGTTTATCCCCACAGGAAACATTTTTCTTCTGATACCAGAATAATCAGTAAGACATACCCAAAGCATCCTAAAAAACCGATGTGCCCTTAGTACAATTAAGGGGAGATGAAAATGGAGAAGCTACTAGTAGAGGCAAGAAGCTTTTAAAACCGAAGGAGAGTGTAAATAGTTGGAAGGGGTATATGAAAGCCAGCTAGTAAGGAGGTGAAGGAGTGGAGGAAGGGGAAAGTTGGCAGCATATGCTCTTGATTTCTCTTCTGTCCTCTTAACATCCATGCCAAGATCCCTTGTGTTCCCAGTGAATGTGATGAAGGGGGAGGAGTAAAAAAACTTGGTGTCCTCCAAAGATAAAAGGGTTTAAGACAACCCTGGTTAAAAACCTACCCAATAAAAAAGATATTTTTAATCTGGTATAAGCTGTAGTTTTTTGATACAGTACCTGATAGCTTCCAGTCTGTAGTGTCATGGAATAATGTCTTCAATAAGAATTGCACATGTTTTTTCAGTTATATTTGACTTTGAAAAACTAGTAATGGTTCAACTTAAAAAAAAAGGAAGAAACTCCTGGAACTATTTATGAAAAGGTTGACTGAATAAATTTGAAATTATTATCGATACTTGATCTTCTGAGATTAAATGATGTGTGTTCGTTTTTGCCACTGGTCATAAAGTCCACAAACTGTGAAGCCATTACTCAAGCAGATTACTAAATCTGCAGGCATAGTGTAATTTAAATGACCTGAATCAAAGCAATGGAAAATCTTCCTAGATATGGTTAACATAATTTTGTAAGTACAAGAAGTGAATATCTAGGGTTCAAGAAGAACAGAGTGTCTGCAGGCACAATAAGCATGTATTGCTGTCGGTTGGCTCAGGATAAGTGCAAACCTTGTAATATTCCTGAGGAGCCTATACACATAGGAAACCCTGAGAAAATCCTGTTTTAGGAACTTAGGCTCATGTAGGAAGCATAAAAAAAAGCCTTAGTAGCAATAGCATAACTTGGTTTGTATGGAGGGTGAGGGAAGGGAATGGGGGGTAAGCAATGCATCAGCTCCGGGTGCCAGTTCAGAGGGGGCATGAGAATGGCAGCCCCCATGGAGCCAGCATGACTGTTACCACTACTGCAGCTGCTGTTTGGGGTGCTGGGGCTGAGGTGGTAACAGTTTCCACCTGTGGCTGCCTCTGCATGGAGAAATAAGTGATTCCTACCCCCACCCTGCCACCGCACCCCCAGAGTGCCAGAATCTCAATACATGTATGCTTAGTAATTTACTACTATGAAACACTGAAGATTTGCTGGTGCTGCCAACCATGATTACAAGGTCCACAAGTACAGCCTATTTTTTAACAGTTCTGTAGACCTAGTTTGGGGAATGCACTTGTCACATTCCCAAACCTACCCAGGCCTGTTTACTTTCATACTGTACTTCTGTATTGTACGCTTCTCTGAGAACAGTACAAACCACTTGGCAGGCTGAGATTTTGTATCTTTTGGTGACTAGATTTCATAAGTTAAGTAGCTACCTCATCTCATGCAAAGGGGTTTTCCAGTGTTTTAGATAAAGCATTCAATTCTTTTTGTTTGAATCGGCTTTTTATTTAAACTAAGTTTTATTTAAAGTTAATATATTTAAAAATAAACTTATTTAAAATTACATTTGGAATTATGACAAATTTTGCTGAGGCCCAACTGATCCACTTACTATATTATAGTAAACTTACCTTTTCATTTTGTGGGGCAAATTTGACCTAGTTTGAAGATGTTTTAAGGGAACTAATAAACTTTATATGTAAAATTTATTTTTATGAAATGATAGGTGTAACAGGTACAAAATGAAATTTGTTAATTCCTATGTTTCAAGCCTTATTCAGTGATCTCTGTATATGTCAAATTTGTAACAAAACCTGTACACCATGAAGACTTTTTATATCTATGTTTCTTCTTGCAGAGGTTATAAGGTGTCAAACTTAAATAAAGTGCTTGAATAAGCCCCAAAGAAGCTATAATCTATGTTGACATCCATATATTATGATATCTACATACATTATTAGCTATATTTTTATGATAGTCTTCTCTGGATTATGTGTGAAAACACTTATTATATTTTATACAGGTATAATTAAGAGGAAAATTTTACCCTGTGAAAGTAGTATTAAAAGTCAGCTGTACGGTTGCCAATAGTAAATATAAAATATGTATAAAAAGAATGTAGATTGTTTATCCTTATGATGTCTTGTCCACTGACATAGCTGGAGCTGAAACTGATGTCAGATTTCATTTGGTCCCTTAAAAAAATTCCAAACAAAAAATGTTTTGCAGTTAAAACAATACCCCTTGCCTCTGTTAAGATAGGACTAAGACCATTGATAAGTCTTAAATGTGCTGTTAAACTATACTGAGATATTAAAACAGTAACTGAAAGTGAATTCTTTGCAAATATTTATTCTTGCATATATGAAGGAAAGAAATGTCAGAAATCCTTGTCTACTCTAATCTTATGGTAGTTAAGAACCTAAAACAAGAGTACTTCATTAGCTGTAATTAGATCAGGTCTGGGCTGAGGAAGGGTGCTTTGGCTAGGTACAGGCATTACACTTTTACTGGTAAACATGATTGGAAACTGGTCTGTATCTGTAACAGAACAGAAATTGAACACACAAAGCCAGTCTGAGCCCATAACAGAACAGAAATTTGGCCCACACAGACTTGTTTAAAAATGGTAGAACCCAATCTGGGATTTGCGTCCCTTCCCACCCCCCCCAGCAAAGGGCGAATGTGTGCTCTGTTCGTTCGCTACCGATCCAAACTATGCTGCTTACACTAAACTGCGTAAATTAGATTGATTCTGCCTCAAGCTTTTTGGGAGTCTTTACCTGGCTTTTAAGCCTGAAAGTTCCCCCAACTACACAGTTGCTCCAATAAAAGTTATCACCAAAGAAAAAGAAAAAAAACCCACCCTTGCTGCTTGCATATTTCTTGGACCATCGTAGCTATACTCTAACCCTACCAAAATGTTTGGTTGTCGTGTGTGCATTATGGCCACAGGACATTTTTGTTTGCATTTATTCATTTTTTGTGGGGTTTTTGTATTTTGGTAGTGCCTGGAACCTCCAGTCAGGGATTAAGCATCCTATTGTGAGATGTCTGAACACTTGCCCCAAAGAGCAGTGGTCTACATTTTCTTCAGCTCTGTGTAGTGTCTAGTCAAAACATTCTGGAAAGGAATACCAAAAGTAATGTTCTGCCCAGTTCTGATTTTGTCAGCTCCAGCCAGGATACTCTAGGAAAAGAATAATAGCAGTATAATTGTCTGGTTTTCATGTTAGAGATTTATAGCCTTGATCTGGCAAGTGATTCAGCAGAAGCAGACTTCTATGCTCCAGTCCTATGGAGCACACTTAAGTCAGCGAGTTCCACTCACATATGCACATGTAGGTTGGGACTACAGGTATTTAATCAATGTATACATTTGGACTTATGTATTAACAGCCTCAAATTTATTACCTTAAAACAGATTTTTTGCCTGATTTTAACAGTGCATCAATTATTTCACGTTTCCCCTGAGGTGTTGGTATTTCTTTTCTGGTTTTCATAGTAATTTATTTGTTTATGATTATTGTATTAGGAACACCTCTGCATATAAGGATACTAATGGTCACTCTTGAGAAACTGCAGTACTAGGGAAGTTTAATCAGAAATCATTTAAAACAACAACACCTGTCCCCTTCCTTCCAACAGTCCCGTACCTTCTCCAAACACTAGTCAACAGACCAGTATGACCACTCTTTCCCTGCCCATTTTCTCCAGACAGCAGCTACTTCATCAGTGATGGTTTACTTAAGTCACTTGATTTTGTTTTATTATTTCAGGAAGTATTGTAAACTCTTGGTCTTTGACTGTCCCTATTAATATTTTAAAATAATACTTAACCCAAGCTGACAAGCCATCTTGGTTGTGGTACAATTAATAAATAAATAAATGTTTCATTCGATAATTTTTATCAACGTATTTATACAGAAAAAGTTTCCATCAATGACTAGCCAACCAGGCTGTTGCTGAACTACTGTATGGGAAAATTCTTCATCTTTTGTTATTGAGAAAACATGTTACCAAAATAAATATTATTTAAACTTACTTTTATATACATAGTCCTTTAAGGTTTGTTTCTGTAGTTCCATTTGCTTTTAACTAAAATATTATTAATAGGGCAAATTTATTTATTTTTCTTTAACATTTCATGTCATAATAAAGTTGCTGTATACAGGAATGTTCAGAAATCTGGGACACACATGAAGACCAGGTTTTGCCTAGAGCTCAACTCACTTTCATTGTTAAAATAGAACATTCTAAGTGTATACCTCTGATGGTTTCCATCATTCCCCATGTAGCCAACAGGACTGGTCTTTGATCAGTGAATCCCATAGTCAGATTTTCCTAATGCTGAAGGGAATTCTGCTCCAATTCCAAGTCTTCTCAATCCCATTACAGTGGTGCTCCAAACCCTGAAGCACATCAGTGGGGGTTGCCTTGGGCTCGTCCCTCCATACCTTCATTCAAACACTGTCTTTAATTTTCCCTATTCCAGAGTGAGAGAAAAGCCCAGATTTCTGATATTTCCTATGAAACAGTTTTTAAAGCAATTGTTTCAAATCAATCACATTATTTTGTTTCAATTTTGACCTTTTTAAAAGAATTAAAATAAAAAATAATCATTTTGACATGAAAACTTTCAATTCCAAAAAGTTCAAAAAAGGAATTTTTTTCACCTTATGTAAAAGATTTGTCTTTTTTCCCCTAAATAAAATGTGTTGAAATGGCAGAAGTTTGCAAAAATGGAAATTTGGGATTTTCTGACACAAATATTTTGTTAGAAAATTTCTGACCACCTGTAAAAATAACTAAGAATTGAGCAACTAATCTGAAGTAACCATCTCAAGACTTTCCATATTGTGACATCCTTGTAAGTAATTTAGCATATAGTGACAACAACAGGAATCACTTAATGGTGGTAAGGAGAGGAAATGACAGCCTCTTTATGTGAGACTAACTTTTGTTCATTTAAAGTGTTTCCTTCAAATTAAATAGTATCTGTGCAAGCTGTGTAAGGATTTAAGTCATAAGCCTCATAAATCAGGGTTGTACAGACTGATACTGTGCAGAGTGTTGATGCAAAGAGGCCTGTGAACTCCAAGGCACAAGGGGTTTCTGTGCAAACACTAGTTAGCTCAAGGAGTGGCAATCAGGGTATATCAAGAGAAGGTATGGCAGGATTTACATACATGCTAACAGTGTGTTGCAGTAGCAAAAGGTCCAATTCTCTAAGCAGGAGTGGCAGCCATTAGAGTTGGGAGATGTCATATATTGCCCAGTTGCATGTTATCTTTACAATCATTGCCTTTAAATTCCTTCCCCTCATTCTTCAAGGCTAGGGACAGATGTTGAAAAAGCCAAAGCCTGAATTGATTCAATCTTTGCAGGTGAGTCTAACCTGGCTAGACTCAACCAGTTTGTAGACATCCCCTCTGGACTGAAAAAATGCAGGTACATGCCTGCAGTGGCTCAGGCTAGAAACGAGGGGGTGCTAGAGCAGCCCCCCCTTCCCTTCTACAGTTCTGAGCTTAGGAGGGCATTACCAGGCTCCGGCAGAATGCTCTGATTAAGGAGGGGTGTGTGTCCCCTCCTCCCTCCCCCCCCCAAACCCAGCAGGGAATGGATAACAACAGTGCCTATCACCCCTAACCCAGTGTTTATTACCCCATTAAGAAAACAACAGAAGGACATTACCAGCTCCCTGTTGATTCTGCCTTTGTCCTGTTTGCCATAGCACAGACTGTAGCCAGCATGTGGTCTCCTAGCTAATGCTGAGAGGTGTCTGTGTAAGGCAGAGGAAATGGGGAGGCAAGGGAGAGGGGAGTAGGGGGAAAGCCAGTTAGATGCCTGCATTCTTTGCCGAGCTCCAGCCAAGGAGCAGTGGGGAGGGGCGAGCCCTGCTCAGCCCAGAGAGCATACCGGGATGCTGGGAGAATCTCCTTTAACTTAAACCTGCAAGGGGTCCGGGACAGATATTGCATAAACTAGTTTGAGCAAAATCAGGTAAGTCTGATGCTACATTCAGTCAGGTTTATCTCAAACCTGTTTCAGCCATTTTCAAACTGGTTTATATGCACTGAACTTCTGTTACAGGTTTAAACTAGTTTCTGATTGCTTAAACCAGTGTATGTGTAATGTCTGCCCCTAGCCCAAACGAATTAATTTCATATTTGCTGTGCTGCAATTTTTTGCACTGTAATCATCCTGCCTGTGATGCAGTATGTTTGAGCTAGGTATAGTACATGCATGCATTTTATTATCTTATGCCGTGCTCATAAAATAATGTATGCTTGTAGAGTTTTCCTCACTGTACAGGGCTTTTTGATCATCTGGTGCAGTATGCTGGTAGATGGAGAAAACTTTTGCTCTAGATTTTCTACAGATTTATTTATCATTACTTTGAAGCTTTTCCATTTTGAAGGACATGAAAGCTTTGGAAGCTACTTTGGAAATTTAATTTGCTTTAGTAAAATAAAATAACGTTTTTCTTACAAAATCATCTAGTAATAATGAAATATATGGAGCTGGCAGCTGTATTCCTCCTACTAAAACTAGCATGTGATATCTGATGAATTATTAGCTTTCATCATCCACACGCGAGTAACTCAAATTATATCAATGCTGAAGTTATAACATAAAAATACAAAAAGTTACTTTCTGTGTGCATCACAAATGTAATGTGAAGATCATTTGCACAGTACTGCATTCATTATTTAGTTTTGCATCGTAATATAGGTTCCTTCAGAAAGTAAGTTTTTCTGCATTGTATTTCAGGTTAACTATTGATCTCAATATGCTAAGGTGTGAACTGAATAAACTGTTTTCAGTGAGGTTATTTAAATGGCATTACTACTGCTAATCTACAGACATAATTAGGCACTCTATTCAGAATAAATTTTTCTAAATATTCAAGCTTTCAGAGGCTCTGATACAGGGGCAGGCAATTATTTCGGGTGGAGGGCCACTTATTGAGTTTTGGCTAGCCTTTGAGGGCCACATGACAGACAGCCAGGGGCAGATAAATATTCATTTTCTAAATTTTTTAGGGGCCCCACGGGCTGGATAGAATGGCCCGGTGGGCCGCACCTGGCCCATGAGCTGCATTTTGCCCACCCCTGCTCTAATATATTTGTTTTTAATTAAATTACTGGACAGAGAAAGGTACAAAATGTTCTTATTTAATCTATTTTTATTGCACACAAATCTGAATATTAAAATTCTTTTAAACATTTACAAAAAGTTTTTTATTGTATGTATTACATTTTTTGTTTTGTTCCCCCCCAATAATTAAACTCTAGAACTGTCACCAGATTAGTATCCCGCTGTTGTGTGTTTAAAAGATAGTGTTTTAGTAGTGATTTCTTTGTAGCCAGACATCTTCATTTCGTAGGCATCAATTGTACAGAGATTTACACACACACTTAACTTTACAGATCATAGGTAGTTCCATTGATTAGGGGCAGGTCATATTTCTGGAGTATAACCCCTATTTCCTTCCTTTAAACCTGGGCTGCCTACACTTTGCAATCCTTGGAGCTATTCATAATGTGTAAAAATTATCACTTACTAAGTAGTTTAAGAACTCTGACACCTGCTTCATAGAAAAAAGATGCTGTTTCTATTTTATGTTTATTTTCTAGCATAAATATTTGGGACTTGCTGTTATAATTTTGCTAGTAGAGATTTTTTTTTAAAAAGTAATGTGCAAAACAGTTTTGTTTTTTCTTCCCTAAAAACAGTTTTGCATAGCGTAGTCTTGTAGTCTTTCAAGAATAGTGTTGATCATGCTTTTGATAGTGCCAGTCATCATGATATCTAGGCACTAATAAATCATCAATCACTTAAGTAATAGTTGTAAATCCAGTTATTATTTTGTTATATCTGCCTAATGAGATATTCCAAGAGAACTGAAGATTCTAATTTTCAGATTTTCTGAATATTTAAAATTATGTTAGGATGACTGCAGTTAACTACATTGATGACGTACAGTGTAGTCCTTTCACTAAGAAAGTGTAGAGTTCCTATGAAATACGTAGTGTATCATGCTGAAAATTAAAAACAGTCTGTATGTGAATAGCGTATATGTACTTTGCATCCCTGCAATCACTCCTTTATTTTTAGCCCATGCCCACCCTACATATTGTTCTGTTTTCTTAAAAAAAGATGTAAATAAACCAGTATTATTTTGGGAGTGCTTCAATGCAGATGTTAATAAATACTCTTTGTCTCTTAAAAATGGCTGAGTAGAGTATTTTACTGTATCTGTACGAGAATCCTTTAGCACCATCTGCTGGCCATGATTTGAAAGATGATGCCGGGGACAGATGATCAACAAAATATGAGTAGCATATTTTAAAAAACTTATATGTGTTCTTTAACGTATTTAGTCTGACATTGTTATGGATTTTTTTGTAGTATAATCTGTCCCCTTTTTAAAATACATAATGTGAAAGTGTAAATGCAATTTAACGTTGATGTAGAGGTTGAAACAGAAATAAATATCATTATAAAAAGATGAATATTTTTTCTGTTTCTACTAGAACTTTAGTAAGTTCAGTGTTACATGCTTCTGCTCTTGTAAGATATTGAATGCAAATTATGTTTCTTAGAAAAGAAACATAATTTTTTACAAAGTATGCAAAAATGCTTATGAAACTTCTGATGTTGTAATGTAAAGATATAAATTGTTACCTTTTCCAGAAGTCATTAAAGGATGGTAACCACTTTAAATATTTTTTAATGTTTAACATTTTCAATCTGATATTGCATTAGTAGGTTACCTAGAAGCAGCCATCAGAGATATATGCTCTGATATCATAGTTGGAGCTTCACAGACAGATATCCACAGATATCTTCAGTGTGTCACAGAAGCCAAACTGTGCAAAAATATGTCATTCTGTTGGTATAATGTTGATATCTATAACAGGGCCTTACACTCAACACCCTTAAAAATAATGGGGCGGGGGGCGGGGCGTTGATCTTACTCTTTTCAAATGATGGTTTCAAGCAAGCTGGACCCATTGTGCAAATACAGAGTAAATAATAGTCCCCTATCCTAAAATATCTTACAGTTGAAAAGGCAAGCTGTAATGGGTGGATAAATCTTGTCCTGTTCTGTTCAAACTTGGGATAGTGTACAAATAATGTTATAATTATATAGTACCAAGAAAGTGTTTACTTTTTGCCTTCCAGCTATGAAGACAAACTTTCCTTTCCAAAGAACTTACAATCCATTTGATGCTTCAGAAAGCATTCTAGTAGTCATCTTATTCCTTTATAAATACAGTAGACTAGAAATTCCGTTTAAACATGTCCTCTAATGTTAAGCATGGTATCTGTAATATTGTTCCAACTGACTAGGAAAGACAAGTATTCCTTCTGAAACATAGTATTGCTACTGTTATATTTTTGATAGTACCAACAATGTTTAAAAGAACTATGCAAACACAACAAAGGCATCATCTGTTTCAGAAGTGGAAAATGTAGAAAGAGTTTTTGGTGCTGGTTTTGTTGGCAATGTCCAACTTCAAGTGTCACTAAAACCATATACATGAAATTCTCCAGAAGGATCAGGATATTTAGTGCTCCATGATGTAATGCAGGCCTTCAGGTCCCAGGCAAAACAATACTATATTTACAACTTGTAACTAATAGTCAATGTGGTAAAAGGAATTATATTCATATGGTAAATGAATACAACCTTAATGTGCACCATATGCATAGTGGTGGGACAATGTACTAATATATCACATCTATTTACCTTGTTTGCTGGCTGAGAAAAATGATTATACCATTCAACTCAAAAGCTGTATCATATAATATGAGAGTAGAGTGATAGAAGTAGTAATTATTATAGTCTAGAACTGATTCTTTGAGTATCTTCATTACCAGATTTTAATGCTGTAAAAAAATTGTTTGGTCAGTACCATGGTTTTAACTTACCTAAGAAACCAAGTTTAAAGTGTTTCTGGAATTCATTTCCACAATATTGGAATTGAAGGATATAAATTCACTATAGTACATACATGTATACAGAAATATACTTCACTTACTTAGAGCTCTAAATTTGTACAGTAATTATTTTTGCTTAAAAAAACGCAAACTTTTTATGGCCTGCTCATTTTTTTACCTTATATATTTATAACATTCAGGGTCACAGCAGTATGAATAGTCTCAAGACCTGTATCCAATGTAATACATAAAATAATTAGTTTTAAAATAATTTCATATTTATAAGAGCAACTTAATAGCTACTGTGTTTGCTCTAATTGCTCACTTTATATGGGTCAGTGTATTTTAAAAGCTTTCTAGAGATTAAAACAATTTCTTCTTTGTAGCAAAATGAAGATGCCTTGTACATAATATTCTAATAAGCAAAGAATAATAAAAACATCAGACACTGATATATTTGAAATGAGCTAAACCATGATAAGAAAACTTTCAGATTATTTTTTATTTAAGTGTAAAAGAATTGTAGGTTTAATGTACTGCCAAAATATTCATGCTAACACCTATTTTAGTATTACTATAATTTTGGTGGGAATAGTTGCTCTATAATTTTCTCAGAAATATTGCTTCGGGGTTGATATGTTTTATATTGTGTGCATAACTGGAATGTGGTAGTGCAGATTTATAAGGTACTGCAAAGAATGGCTATCCAATTTTTAAAAATCTGGTGTTAAAGTTTTCTAGTTACACTCTAAGGTCTGGTATCAAAAATGGCTGCGATGGAAGTTGATATTAAAGTAATAGTTTAATGAGAAGTGTACAGAGCATATGAAAAGGTGTTGATGTTCACTCTTACGGAATATTTGCAAGGCAGATACCTACAAGAGGTTTGAGAGGAATTCACTTTCTTTTGAGAAGGTAAGAAAATCTCCTGGACTTTCAGCTGAAGAAGCCATGGCTGAAGGGGAAGAGTTTTAAGAAAACTTTACATTGCACATGGTGGGAATTGAGAGGCAAGGGATTTAAGACTCGTGTATACAAAGTCTGAAAGGTAACATTCCAGTAAAGCTGGGCTGTGCTATATTTCCCTTTTTGTATTGTGCCTGTTAAAGACAGTGAATGTGTTCTGGAGATGCAGTGTATACGAACACATCAAATACATTCAAAGTCATGTTTTTCATTACCCAGTCTGAAAGGAGATGAACCAAAAAAGTATGCTGCTATTTTCTCATGTCATCTACCTAGAGTACCGACTCCAGTCAATTATTTGCTTGTGGTAACTGAGGGGTAAAATGAAATATATCCTACCCGCCCCCCCCCGTATTCTATGAAAATAAGCTTATTAGAACTGTAGATCCACACAAGTTAAATGGGTCAATTTACCTTAGATGTAGAGGTTGAAAATAATGCTAGCATCCTCTTGACTTATGTTTTTGGATTTTGTTTCAGGGAAAATGAGAGTTTGCTCAAAAGACAGTCCCCTCCCCCCCCCCTTTTTTTTTTTTTTTGAAATTCTATAGTTTAAGACATGTGCCAGGGCAAAACTGGCTTCTAGATCTAAGGTTGTATGTTCTGTCAGGTTATAAAAAAGTCTGAACAGACAGCATACAACATGAGGAGAGTAAAATGTTGGACTTAGAAATTTATATTTCTAAAGAGAAGAAAGCCAAGTTCTTATATGACTGGTAACCAAAGTAAGAATAAAAATGGTATGTTCACAAAGGAATCATTCTTCAGACTAAAATTGTAGGAATACTTTGAAACAATCTGTATGACATCACTTATTAAACAGTTACATTTTATGTTAAAGAGCTAGTTTCATTTCTGTAACAGTCAAATACTTTTAACAAATGCTTTTCTGTAAATATAAATCTCTGAATATAAAACCAACATGGAAATCTAATGGCAGATTAGAATATTTGAGATCTTGTTGATTTGCTTATTTCTGTTGATGACATTATTTTGATTCATAGTTTTTAGATTTTATTATCTGAATCTTAATTATGTGATCTTATTTTAGACTTTGCATTAAATACAGTTATTTTAAAGGGAAATTGTTAGAAAGTTGTTTTTCTTAAATACTATTAATATGCACGATTTTGTTTGTTTTAACTTATTGTGAAAAAATACTCTGTCAATTTTTAGCAAGCGGTAGGCAAAAAGATGGGTTAATTGATGTTTCATTTGATTAGAATTTTATATTAAGACATAAAATTGTATAATTAATTTGCACTAAAAAGGACTCTACAGCCTCTATAATCATGGAATGATAACTTGAGAATTACCGTTGAGCTGTCAGTGACTTATCATAATTAACTGCCTTCTCAGTATAACGTATAAAAGAAGCAGACACATTGCTGAATGTTTTTGCGTCAAGAACTAGTTTTAGAAAAGGGTATCTTGCATTATAGCAAGATGGCAGTTTTAAGTTGTATATTCAGTCCTGTTTAGATCTGTTAAAAAAAATTACTGTTTGCTCTCTTTTAAGTTAATCACTGTAACGTAAAAACAGTTGTATAAGGAGTTCACTACTGGCTTAAAGTTGTCATGATTTTGTTTTGTTTTTTAACAATACTAAAGCTTGAAAGCTAAGAGGAGGAAATCCCAGTAACACTAAACAGTTATTTGTTAGCCAGGAAGGAGTAACTTCTGGATGTTGTAAACCTGGAAGAAAGTTTTGACTTTGTTATAACCCCACTGTTCCTTTTTAAATGCAGTTTCCAAGCATCTAGCTTTTTTCAGTGAAATACTGCTGCACACATAATATCATAGGCTTCTCTTTTATCTTCTAAGTTTGAGTTTATGATTTAAAATGTGTCTTAGTCACTTAAGCATGACTGATATTTTATGTAAATTTCTATGGGAAAACAGTTTTGCAGCAAGTGTTTATCGTCATTCTAAAGAGGTCTTTGAAATAAGTGGAATGGTTACTGTAAAGGTAAAACATCTTGCCTAATAGTAGGGGGGAAAAGCTTCTCTATGTAGTAAATCCTAAGAACTATATTTTCGGCTAATTTTGTTACAATGTGTATAAGGCAACAAGATTCTTATACTTACTGATTTTAAGTAGCTATCCAGGAGTGGCATAGTTTAAGGATATTACCATATTATATATTATGCTGAGAAAAGCACATCTGTAAAACTGTGCTTCTTGGTTGTTAGTGCCAGGATTTGGGCTATCTTTAATCTCATTTGACTTGTTCATCTTCCTTAAGAATCGCCATAAAGATGCACTGGATATTCTTTTCAGTCCTTAGTTAGGGTTTGCATCAGTGGTCGTAAACCTGCTTAAGGGACAAAGACTCTCTTTCCTTTGAAGTTACTTCCCCAGCTTTTCAAAGGGGTCTAGAAGCTGGTTCCCCTAAAACAATTTAGAAAAGTTTGAAGTGGTGCCCCTTAAACCAGTGACAAAATAAAATTTTCTCTTTGCTTTATTGAAAACCATGACAATCTTCTGAAGCAGCAAGTTTAAAAGCTTTTAAAGAAATCTGTTCTGGTCTATACTCTGCTTTTAAGCTGACCCTATTATTTGGAAAATCAGAGCTTTGCAAGCCCCTAAATACTTAACATTCTCATCAAAAGACCCAGCCTGACTTTTCATGGGGCTCACGTGTTACAGTATTTACTTTAGACTCTTCACTCAGAGAAGTAGCATACATTTAGACTTCTTTAGGAGCTGCTTTTCATATTGCCGTTATCTATTTTTTTCATTGAAGAAATGAATGCTAAGAAAAGTTAATAATAGATGACTGAATTTATTTGAGGTTGCATATATTCTAGCTAACCATGAATTTATAGTTTAGTTCATATGGTGCATCTGAACTTTGAAATAAACAGAAATCTTATAGTATATACTGGAAAACAGGTAATCTCAATCCATGTTCTGCTGGAGGAAAGGCCTTCTGTCTTGAGAATATGTTGCAGACTACTGAGGACATGCCTTAAATAAATTGAATCCTTAAGAACAGCAACCCAACGACTTAAATAAGTGCTTAACGTAAGCATCTTGTGCACTTGCGGCTTTGCCTCTATCTCCTAATAACTGCATTTAAAGTAATTTCTTAAATGTCGTGTTAAACTCAGTCATCTTATACTAATTAACTTCAAGTCAGTGGTGTACATTTCATTCTCATGATTTCAGGTTTTAAACTATTCTGTTTTATTAAAATATGTAATGAATATGTTAGGTGGACTAATTCCTCACTGATTTATGTAGTTTTATGTTGAATACAAATTCTGAACACCAAGCTAAATAATAAAACCAGACTTGCTAACATTAGCATCTCAATTAAAACAGAACAAAACAACATTTAAAGCACGGAGCTGCCTCATACTGTATGGTGTGGAGAACATCAGAGAAAACACTGAATTAAAAATATAGAACTTAATACCGAGTAATAAGTCTGCTGCAGTAGATTTTGAAGTGACTATTATAATATATAAAATTGTTTGCAATCAAATTGTGCAACTTCATGGTTTGTCCCCACAGTGTTGTTTTACTCGCTTTCAAAGTTGCCTGTTCTGCATTTAGGTGAGGAAAGTTCAACAGAGCAAAATTTCTCTAAATGTCTAGTGAGTGTTTGTGAAATCAGTCACCTGAGAAGTACCTAATGATCATAAGTCTAACCTTATGCTTTTAATTTGTTTTTCTTTTTTTCTTCTGAACTGTCTGCCATACTTCCTGGATTTGAGTGCATTTTGCCAAACTTCATATGAAACAAAAGCTATATCATTTATTGGTTCTTTATTTAGAGATTAGGGACCATTTACTGAGTTGCTGCTGGATATTATTTTAGTAGTTTTTTTAAAAAAAAAACACGGATATTTTCCTGATTTATTACAAAAAAATTGACTTTAATTTTCAAATTTGTTTTTTATAATAAAATTAAATTTGTATTGCAGCACTAATGCGGAAAAAAATCATATTTTGAAAGGTTATAATCCCCAGTTTAATACTGGATCATAGATTATGAGTATGACCTTTTTTAAAAGACTGTTTGTATGCAACAGCTACATAGTCTGGGAATTATTGTAAATGGTCAGAGTTAAAGCATAGATCGAGAGTAAATAATATGTTTCTAATTTACACAGATTAATCCTGCATTTCCTATGCATTAGAAACTCTTGTTGTACATGGAAAGGGTCTGGGTACTTTGCTAGTTTAGAAGTCTGCATACTTTCTAATGAGACACCTGATACTACTTTGGTGAGCATGGTACAAGACCCAGATAGACTTGTTAATCAGACTGTGCTAATTCTATTTCAGTTTTAAAAATTTCAAACCTAAGTCTACCTTGAAATATGGCAATTGAATAACAAATGAGATGCTTTTCCGTTACTGGAATCACTTGGCACTATTTCTTTCAGTCTCATTGGAAATCCACTCTCTATTTTAAAAAAGAAAAATAACAACATTTGATTTTATCACCATTTTTCATGGCATCCCACAGAAGCAGCCATGTCATTTAGTTTGGAGTGAAAGCATTTCCTGCTGCAAAAAAGGGGAAAGTTGATAACCTCACCAAAGATGCATTCCTTAGAACTTTAATGATTTTAATGATTCATAAAAGGCTTCCAATTGAAATAATTAGACAGCAATTGCAAAAACAACATTGTGTTTTCTATGGTATGCTGGCATTCTGGGAGAACTAAGGGAGTGAAAAGCCCTGAGATAAGGTATGAAGCATTTTAAGGAGCTTCATAGCATAGTCTCACATTTTCTATGTCTGGGTTTGAGAATAAAACCGATGCTCATATTTGTCTTGAGAAAATATATGTCTAACCTGTTCAGCAGTTCATAAAAACATGTCTGGTCTCCAGTTTTCCTCTGTTTACAACATTCTAGGTACTGGACTCTAAAGACTCAGGAAAGCATATGGCTAACTGCCTCATAGAGCCAACACTCATTTGTTTTAGGTTTTTCAGTTGAGTATGTACTTACATCCCAGCTAAATTTTGCACTGTTTCTTATGAGGAGCTTATTTAAGCCTCATAGTTGATGGTCCAGGTATTGATTAAAACGAAACCAATCAGTGGATGCCTTCCTTTGTCCTGACATAGTAATTTCCTCCCTTTGTTGTTGTTTACTATAACGGTATCTGCACTTTTTTTATAAAACAGGGCTAAGTACAAAGAATCAAAAGCCTGAGGCTGAATCAATTTAATCTTTGCAGGTTACTCTAAGCTGTAAACTAGATTGAACAAATAAGTAAGTGAACAGACATTCACTTTTGATTCTGGAAATGTAGCCACATGCCTGTAGTGGACCAGGCCAAAAGCCAGAGGGTGGTCGAGTATGCCTCCCTGCTTGGCTGCATCAGACAGCTTGGGCCAAAGCTAGTCTGCCCACCCTGCAAGGTGGGTGTTGCAGGGGAGGTGCAAAGCATCCTGGGATGCTGGGGGACTGTGAGTTAACTTGAGGAGGTCTGGGACAGAAGTTCAGTACACCAATTTAACCTAAATCAGGTAAGTCTGATATTACATCCATCCAGGTTTACCTTAAACCGGTTTTGGTTCTTTTGAAAGCAGTTTATGTGCACTGAACTTCTGTTGTGTTACAGAATTGAACCAGTTTCCAATCACTTACACCAGTTTTTGTGTAATTTCTGTCCCTAGCCTGATTGACCTGCTAATCTTTCTCAGATAAGACAGAGGGAGAACTATGCGCTCAAACTAGTTGGTGTCTGAGTTATATACTGTTGGATTATATATTATCATCATTAATAAGTGAGCAAACTGAACTTCTGAAAGTTGTTGCTTTGTGAGTGTATTTTGAATCAGGAGCATGAAACTTGTAATCCTCTAATCTAATACAGAAATGCTCTGGAAAATGTTTAATCAAGAAGCAGGGGAAAATGAAATGTTTCATTTACTTACTGAAAATGTTGATTCAAGAGACTAATCATAACCAAAGATGCTTTTCATTCTTGTTTTCACTGAAGGTGATTTTGCCACTCCCCGAGCCATCTTGACAGGACACGACTATGAGATCACTTGTGCTACAGTTTGTGCTGAACTTGGCTTGGTAATAAGTGGTTCAAAAGGTAAAGTTTGATGTTATCTTTTCAAAAATTTTACTTTCCATCTTATTCCTGAAGTTTTGCTTTAATTGAGAAAATAAATGCAGTCTAGGTAGATGGAGATAATTCTAGGTACATCCACTTCATGTTAAACAATGTGGTTATTTTAATTGATGCAGGCTTTTTTAAACACATTAGAATTGTGCTTAAAGAAATCCCTAAATTTTCTAAAACTAGAGGCCAGTTTAGTATTTATAAAAATACACAATGGTCAACAACTTTGCAGATTTCCCCTGTTACTTTTTTATTTTTGTTTGTTTATATATAGTTTTAACAAAATAGCTCACTGTATTGAATTCCTGGCCTGTCTGCAGAGATTCTCAAGAATGCAGTGTAATTATGTGGGGTTTATTTTTATTATGGATAACTTCCCAGGAGGTACAGCAATGATTGTCTTAGGAGATAAGGAGTTTTGGTGTTTTGATCGAAGATATATTTGCATATTCAACTAAAATTTGTAGTAATTGTGTTCATTCTCACTGAGCTCATCTATGAAATCCCAGCTCTGACATCTTTAAGTCCTTCGTAGAAACTTGCTTGCTACCATGCTGCCTGTAGTAAATCATGTTGACTTATAATAAATTGCCCCTGACTAACCTTTAACTATTCATCTGTCCTTAGATTATGGACAGTATTTTCAGCTGGGCTTTCAAAAGTTCAAACACTTAATTTGTGCATGTAAATACTTGACACGATAAAAGTCAAGTGTTTGTCTGTATTTGTTATCAATTAAATACATATACACAAGTAAGTACACAAATACATGGCTATACAATTAAGCACAGAAGTTTATGTGGACATTTGATCTGTGAATGCATATCAGGATTTTTTACAAAATGTTGCAATTGGATACCTGCACATGTGTGCATCTTTAAAAATCTAACCTCAAGAGACACTAATCATAGGTGATCCCTTTATTACTTTTCTGTAACTCCAGGCTTTGCAGGAGATTTTGTTTCAATTTATTGGCATCTAATATATCATGGTAATACCCTTAAGTTCTTAAGAAGATAGTAAAAGCCATTGCTTACTAATTGTTCTTTCATGTCTTCGGTTTAATTTGATATGAAAGTAACCACTAGTTTTCATTCTTTTTTAACAGAAGGACCATGTCTCATACATTCTATGAATGGAGACCTATTGAGGACATTAGAAGGTCCTGAAAATTCCTTGAGACCGAAACTTATACAGGCTTCAAGAGAAGGCCACTGTGTCGTATACTATGAAAATGGCCTTTTCTGTGTATTCAGTGTGAATGGAAAACTTCAGGCTGCTATGGAAACAGATGATAACATAAGGGTAAATATGCTGAAATGCATCTCAATTATTATGGTCTCATAGATTAAAAATAGACTGTGCATAATCCTGCAGTTGTGGAACTGCTCCGGGTTTCTTTTCATGCAACAAGTAAGAGAAATGAGTGGACTTGTGTCATTGAGCAGTCAGATATCATGCATGGAATTATTTTAACCTTAGAGGGTGTTACAGCCTGTTTAGGAATATATTTTGGGGGTTTGCTTGAACAGAAGAATATGCTACGTGTTACATGCACTCAGGCACAGATGTGTACACACACACACACACGAATCAGGGTATTAGATTGTCAATATCTGAAGAGTCAAAATGATCAACCTCTCCAGCTGGAAAAAGGGCTGCCACGTGTCTCCCATTTGACAGTCTATCCACATTCTTTTACCTTGTATGAGATGTCATGCACTGAGTCTGGCTTCAGAAAACATGCAGGCATTTTCATCTTATGGCTACTAAGGTTTCTGTGACACCTGCTGAATGGGCAAGCAAGGGTCTTTCTCTCCTATTTCCTGAGTTGGATCAACTCCTGAAAGAACAGCTAGAAGGTAGTTTGAGTTCATGGTTTTGTGGAAATCAGTTGCTAATAATAAAAGTAGTTCTTGATAATTTAAGTAACAGCATGCACAAAACATCACACATGACATAGAACAGAGGACTTCAAAACTTGACAGTTATGCCAAAACTAAGCAGAAATTTGAGTAACAACAATTAAGAATGTTGTCACTTTTTTGTGAACAAGTAAAAAAGAACACACATTCAGTAGAAAGTTAAAGAATGAAATGCACATAGGACTTCAAAAGGATGATGATTGCTTTTGCTAGGCAGCATATTTATAGTGAAAAAAAATGGGGAGAGCTTTAATAAAAATAATGAAGAAATTACTTTAATGTAAGTAACTGCAGTTTTGAAAATCCGAACACGCTAGCATTAGAGCAATTTGAGAACCAGAACTTAGTCCTTATGTTCCTTCTAAAAATGTATTACTTCCAGAAAGCTTAGAACCTTACTGTATAGCCAGCAAAACATTTCAGGTTTTTAAATAATTGAGGCAAAAATGGTGTTAACCTGCAGTATTCAATTAATTGATCATTGTATGCCTTGTTTCTCGCATGTTTGGACTTTGCACTCTTTGAAGAGCAAGGCATGTGACTTATTTCTTGTTTGTACAGCACCTAGCAGCATGTTAACAATTCAATAAGTGAAGCTGATAAGAGACTAAATTGGCCATTCTGGTTGTTGCCCAAATGAGATGAAATGGGGGGTGGGCAGGGAGGAGAATAAAATATATCAAGTAAGGTAATATTTTGAAAACCTGAAGAGATTTTTTAAAAATACGTTCTTTTAATAAAAAGATACATTTTTAAAATTTTGAATTGTTGTTATAAACATGGACACTTAAAAATATAGTTCTCAGCTATACAGTATTCCTATTACTGAGGGTCTGTAACTTCTGCTTTCTCACCAAACTTGTTCTTTTTTTATCACACCTTACAGTACGCTATAGTGATATATTCAGCATATAGCATAATAGGCAGCAAATGTTTTACCTTTATTTTTAAAGCTAGGAGCACTTATAAATTTGTATCCTCATCACCACTGAGTTTATTGAGACTTACAATAGAAAAGAGAACAAGTGAAGGAAAGAGACAGAGGCTTCTAAAGGGATAGTAATATTTCATTGTACTTTGAAAGTATATTACTAGCTTTAACCTTTTTCTTTACAGGAGCTAACATTTTGTAACTTGACACGCACTTGCTTTAAAATATCTTTTGCCTTATGACTTGAGTTTTCAGTATTTCAGCCTGCTCCACTTATGCCCTTTCCCCTCATCCTTTTGCCCTTTTAAACTCAGGTGCAAATAAAATCCTGTAGATCCAGCGTTTTTAATTTTTTCAGAGCATCAGCTATTTTGATTGTGGAGAACGCAGTTTAAAATAGCTGCAGTTGGTAGTTTGTTCTCCATTAACTAGTGTTGTTTTTTGGGAGGCAAGGGGGCACGGAATCCTTGAATGTTATGGGAGCCACAAAAGCAGATTTGTTTGAGGCAATGTTGGACAACTGGAAAAATGCCTAAGAAATTGAAACTAGTATCTATGTCCAGTTTGCGAAAAAAAAGGGCCTGGGACAGGAACATGCACTTTCTCATATATTATGAGAATGATTAGCAAAGTTTGCTGTCTTTGTTAAGGTGCTTTTCTGATTCTCAGCCAGGCCCTACCCTTGTCCCTGCCCCTGCCCCAACACTTCATTTAAAACAAGTACACATCAGAGTGTTTTCTCTTTCATTTCTTCTTACAATAATAGTGCTGATAATATGTCACTTTCAGTTGTGATTATGTTGTCAGCTAGGCTAGTAAATCTGTAAAATATCTAGAAATCCCTTGTTGGCTAAAACAATTTCTGTAGTGTTTCAGTCAGTGCCCACAGCTTGGGGAATGTTGCTTGAGGCAGCGAAGTTCTGCTCTCCGTAGGGTAGTAGAAAACATGTTCTCTATGTTTTTGTGGGGTTTTTTTTCCTTTCCCAGCAGTCCCAGTTGGGTTTTAGGCTTAAACAATCCACAACCTTTTTCCCAGAGCTTCTGCACTTTATCATAGTAGAAGGCAAGTGGCAACTGTGTAATTAAAGTAGGGGCATTTAAAATGAATAGTACCTGCCCACTGGCTGTGCTGGCTGACAATTTGATTATTTGTTATTGGAGGAAGATGAAGGAATAGGGCTGGAAGTATAACAGTAAAATTCCAGTTTCGGTTTTGTATGTCATTGTCATTTTTGCTTTCCAGATGTCGTTGACAAAAGTAGCCGTTTACGATTGTCATACTCAAAGCAATGTTGCCGCTTCATTTCTTGTAGTGCAGTCCTGGAAATCTTGCAAGAGGATTTCAAACACTCTGGGGAGACCCAGGTTCTAATCAGCCCTTTCCACCTGTTTTTGTTTTAAGTACTGTATTGCTCCACGGTGCTCAGGGTAACAGCATATCGCAGCATATCTGCCATATGATGTTTAGATGTCTTAATGAATAAGTTCAACCTAAGTGGACAGCCTGCTCAGAGAAGTAGAGTTATTTTATCTTAAACAAAGACTGTACACTATTTCACCCAAAGGAACCAATTTATTTTCCTTTCCTGAGTCTGTTTTGAAATGTGGAAGTACCTAACAGACTCTTACTGCTGTAAGCCAATGCTGTCATGGTGACAGGTTTTGCTTTTTTATGAAGCACGGCCTTTCAGAAATCTGAGAGGTTAAAGTATTTGCACAAAATTTTGAGACTTCAAGGAAGCACAAGTCAAAAATGAAGCTTTTAGAACACTGCTTAAATTGTGCACTTGGGGGATTGTTTGTGTGTCTGGCTCTTGTGTTGTGAGAAGCATTAGACGGCAGAGCTGTTTGGGCTTTATACTTAGTAGAATTCTAGATAACTTTCACTGGGGAAAACAGAACAGTAAAATTGATTCATGTCTTCCCCCATACTGGTTGGCGGACTTGAGAGTAAATGCATCCTTTGGTTTGTAAAATCCTGAGGGGCATGTCATGAAACTGAAATTTTGACAGGGTGACCTTTTTCATATATATATCAACAGCTTTTTTTCTTGACAAGCAGGTGACTTATTAGAATGGCATAGACTTTGGTAAAGCCTTCAAAGTCTATTCTTTATTTAATCAAGAGATCAGAGAAATACTGAAATTTGCAGGTAGTGCAAGAGTTAAAGATTAATAGCTTTAATTTGCCTTTTAATATAGCATTTCTCCAGTAAAAAGCCTTAAGTATAAAACTCAAGTGAACCATGACCATAAGGTTAATGGATTTTCATCAGCTGAATTTTATAAGTGTAGCAAATAATTATTTGTCACAGTCTTCATTGCAATTTCAAAATACCCTCCGGAGGCTGACATTTGTAGAAAGAAAAAAATTGATATTGATTTTACTTCTAATGAATGATCTTTTTAATAATTTTATTTGGTTTGTTAGCTTTCAGGATGCACTATCATCATGTGTGCAATTTTCTCTTTTACTAATTTTTATTATATCACCTCATTTTTTTATCTACCCCCCGCCTATTGCCTTATTACACCCTTGTTAGATTCCATCCAGTTTATTTTCTAAGCTCCTTGGGACAGTGAACATGCCATCTTTCTGATGTGGGAGGTGCTTAGTATACCTTTCTGTGCCAACACAAGTGAGAAGTGATGGAAATAATTTATAGTTGGAAGATTTTTGTCACTTGGGAAAAGTTTTAGTTCATGATGTTTGACAGTAATCTGAATTAAGGTTTAATTTTCCATGTTCATGTTGTGGCTTTGAAAGATACATTACATACAGTTCTTCCTAAGTTTGGGCATATTTATCATAATTCTAATTCAAAACACAGTTGCCTAGAATAGGATTGTTTTTTTTAAATTTTTGTCATTATGACATTTTATTTCGCATGCAAAAAATTAAAATATAAGAATTATATTATTTTTGAAACTTCTGTTAAGTAAAACGTTAAACCTAAAGGTTTGTTCTTGTAACACTAAGGTTACTATAGTAAACACTAAAAACTGAGGAAATATAAAAGTAATAATAGCTTAGCTCTCATACTTTTTAAATTATAGATTAACATCATAAAAAAATAAGATACAGGAATAAAAATAACATGTATATGCAGTGGAGCTGACTTTATTATTATGAAGACCTTAATATTTTAGTTTCTAGAACTGTCAACGATCTCCATAACCACTTTAAAGTTGTATGAATAGAACATTTTGTATTTCAATTTCCCCTGGTTTTGGGTGCATACGCTATAAATTCTACATATTACAAACTCTTTTCCTAAGGAGCTTGAGTACACAACACATCACAAATTTTGAATATTAAAAGCTACTCAGAAACAGAGATTATAATACATAATGCATATGGGTGTCACAAGATTTGCAGATTTCAACACAGAAAGCCTGGAGTGCCTATAGCCTTGTTCCTTCTTCCTAACAGGTTTCATGACCTGATACTTTGGGAGCTCCAGGCTGTGATATATTTCTGTACAGAAACCCATTGTACACTCAGAAGGTATCATGACATAAAGCTTTTTGCTTAAGGATTTTGGATAAACCAATAAGTATTTTTAACGTCACCCATTTTTAAAAATTATATAGCTTAAGTCTGTAATTGTTAAAGAAACTATTTTTGTTTTCAAAGCAGTTTATAAAGAAAATTCTCAGATACTGATTACAAAAGAATTGTAGAACTTAACACAGATACGCACAGGCAGGATCACATTTCGGATATGCACAGACAGGATCGTATTTTTAAGTAGTTAGGATTTCATTACAGGCAGAGCTGGTAGCAACCTCTGCAGAAAAAATTACCTGTTTCCAATATCTTAAGGCCCTGTCTTCAGTTACTTATAACATTTCTTAACAGTAACTCTTTTGGTTGAAATTTCCCATGCAATGCATCTGCCTAAGTGGTGACTTTTGTTTTTATGATTTCTGTTATAAAACAGTGTAGCCATCTCATGAAACGGCCTTGAAGGAAAAAGTGATGTTTTGAGTTCATTAGCTTCTTGCAAATATTTTGTTGAAAAGTTTTGGTGTCTTCATGCTTTTGTTCAGGAATTGAAATTTGGCTAAAGAGTCATGGGGTTCTTTCGCTGTCCAGGTGAAAATCTGCCCAAACTTGAACCAACTAATAAACTTCTAAAAAATATTTTTGCATATGCTTAGTAGAGCAAAGGGCCACAGAAGTGCCATACGCCTCTAGAAGTGATATCTGCCAGTTTGGAAGTTGAGAAACAAGTGGTTTAAATGGGAGGCAAAGAATGAGGACCTGAGTGCAATAGGATAAAGTAAGAGAGAAGTTTGCAAGTGCAGTGGGGATGGAAGGGAGCAGAGAAGGAAAGGTGGAGTCATGAAGACTTGAGAGGCAGCGCTGAGTGCCAGTGTTGCCCTAATAACCAGGTGGTATCTGGTTCTCCTCCTACATGGAGCAAGAGCAAACAGCAGAGCTGATACTGCCTTAAAATATGCTTATCTCCAAATGAGAACCCATTTATTCCTTCCAAATGAGGACCCAGTTATCTTCTCCAAGCAAGGACCTATTCATTCCCTCCAAATGAGAAACCAATTAACTCTTTAATAAATCAGTTTTATTGAGCACTTTAAAGTATTAACTCCAAGCATTAAGTAATTGCATATTACCAGTCCTAATAATACACATCTCGAGTACTGCAGAGTGGGCACTGGTTCCTTGAAGGGAGATCAGATGTTTTCAGTTCTCAGGCACCATTAGGGTAAGGGAAAGGGTAGGAGAGAAGGGGAAGAGAAGGGAAAAACAGGTAATATTTACAGTCCTTCAGTCATGTAGCGACCGATTAGGCCAATTTTCTGTTTTTCATCGACAACTTGGTTTTGCCTGCTTTATCGTTGTTTCTCTCCTCTTCTTGGTACTAGGCTCCATTTGCTTCAGATATGGGTAGAGTGCCATAACAAACCTTTTGATTCATAACAAGCATTTTTGTCATCAGACCCTAGCAGAAAAACAAGCTGCATCAGAATTTTTTCTGTACAAAAACAGGTTCCACAATAACATAGCCTGTGGTGTATGCTAGCTCCATGAATGCACTCTAGCCCACTTATGTTCAGGTAACTAGGCCTCCTAGGTCTAAGGGACCCTTTCAGTCCTGTCAAGCATCAAGAGCCTGAACTGTCTCCCTACCAGGAGGAGGCAGGAAACTAAAAGGGGATCAACAGCTGGAGAATAAGGCAGTGGATAGCTAACAAAGGGAGAGGGTAGGAAGCTTGGGGGATGGCTGCGAGTGTAGGGGAAGATAATTATAAGGATGGAAAGGAATTAAGAGGGGCAGTAGAGGATGGCATCCTTATTGGAGGACAAGGGTGAAAGGATTTCTAGTCAAAGGAGGGACACTACTTTGCAAAAACTGGTATAGAAACCAGGCTTCCTGGGCATCATTCCTTGACTGTAAGCAGATTTCTGTGAAACGCATTGAAAAAACATTTTTAAATCCATTTCCAGCTCAGTACATGGAAGGTAATGGTCTCCTGCTTCTACCAGTTAGTCTGTTAACTTTCTGTAGTGGTGTCAAAACAGAATGAAGAAGCAGAGGCATACCAACTGGATCACAGATGGATGAGGAGTAAGAGGGATAAAGGAAAATTGCAGAAGTCTTGGGGACATTAGAGGAAGGGGAAGCAAGAGCCTGAAGGAGTGGAAGAGAATAGAGTAAAAGGAGGCTTGGATGGAGGGTACAACATTATTGATAAGGTCTGTATCTGGACATAAGGGTTTCAGCGCTGCTGATGGCCATGTGGGAGTCAGTGTGGATCTGCTTGGTGGAACTCCAGTGGTTTCCTCAGTTTGCTTTTTGAAAAATGAACCTACCAACTTATCTTATAGAACACGGGTATCAAACTCATCTGGGCCACAGGCTGAGTGAGAGGCGTAGGGCTGATCCATAGGTTGAATTGGGCCCCCTGGACCAGCCCCAGGCACCAGTTCTAGTGCACAGAGCCATGAGCAGCACATGCAGTGTGTGCTCTGGACCAGGTCCACGTGCCACATGCCACATGCAGTGCACACTCCGGGCTGGACTTAAATGCTGTGTGCAGCACCATAAATAGCTTCTCAGGCCCCAGAGCCAATGTGGCATGGGTGCCATATGCAGCATGTGCCCTGGACCAGCCATGTGCACCACATGCGGTGACCTGGACTGGTCCCATGCACAGCATGCACACCACCTCCAGCCCTGCTGGTGATGCATATGCCAGCTCACACCAGACCAGCTCTATATGCTGGACATAGCATTCGGGGGTTGAACTGCAGGTGCTGCATGTGGTGTGTAGGGCTGGTCTGAGACCCAGAGGTAGCACCATGGGCTGGATCTTTGACGAGTGTTATAGACGGTTAACACTGCTGCATCAAGACCCATGCTTAAGTAACAGCTGAATTAAGATTGTCTGTGGATAAGTGGTCTTAATGCTGGTATTTCCTAACTGTTGAGAGCTTGAGTCTGCAACATGGAAGTTCTTGTAGAATATTTGTATGTAATTCCCTCTACCTCCCTTCCTCTCTCTCTCTGAACTCACATACTGTGTAATAGAGAAAATAAGAATTAGAGTTGGCTCAACTTATTCAAAATGACCTGTGGACCCACTTATATGTGCCAGGCTTCATATCATGCTGCCATATATTGTTTGGCACATACCTAGACCAGGGGTGGATTAAGATTTATTGGTACCCTGAGAGAACAGAAAATTGAAGGCCCCCACCAGGCAAGGGCAGGTTCCCTCTGCACCTGCCTGGGGGGTGTGGTTGGGTCTGCCCGGCCACCTTGGTGCATCTGGGGTGAAGGCGGCCCCAGCCCCTCTGCCCAGTGGGTGTTGCACAGCTGTAGTCCCCCAGTGCTGTGGGATGGGCTAGGGCTGGGGTTGGCTTGGGGAGGGGACATGAACACCGGCCCCAGCTGCTCACCTGCCCCTCTGCCCACCCCTTTGCTGGGCTGGGTGGGGTGGGGCTGTTCTGCCCTACCCTGGCGGCTTGCCACAGGTAGCAGAGAGCAGGAGCGGGGCTGTCTGCTGCCCATGGTGCCTCCTGGCAGCAGACTGCCCTAGGAAGCCGCCACTGCCCACAAGGGAGCCCCATGCCTGCCCTGGCCCTGGCCCTGGCCTGGTGAGAAGGGAGGAGGCACACGCTGCCCATCCTGGATGCTCATGGCCAGGATGCCTGCCTGAGCCGTGGTGCCCCAGGGGCCCATGATTGGCTGGAGCCTCTGGGCCCAGGCCCCATGGTCTTGTGTGTTAATCTGCCCCTGTCCTAGACAAAAATGTATTTTTAGTAACATTATAAGAAAATATCAAAAGCTGCTTCTTTGAGTGTTCTCTACTTTTCCTTGGTTCCACCAACCAGTGCAATTAGACCAGGATATTTTCTCAAAGCCTCAAGTATAAAACTCAAGTGAACCATGACCATAAGGTTAATGGATTTTCATCAGCTGAATTTTAGAAGTGTAGCAAATAAAAAGCAAAATGATTGGAGCACTCAGACCCTTTTTCCTCTTTTCTTAGACTTCCTAAATATTTAGAAGGTGATATTAGAAAATAAATCATAGACTCATAGAGAATTCAGGCTGGAAGGGACCTCAAGAGGTCATCTAGTCCAACCCCCCCTTTTGACCCCTTCCTGCAAGCAGCAAAGCCCAGAAACATGGGAAAAATTTATAGTAAAACACAGGCATGGCTACACATAAATCATCCCCAACCAGTGGTTGTCCGATCTGTTCTTGAACACCTACAGTGATGGAGTCCACAACTTTCCTGGGAAGTCTGTTCCAGTGTCTCACTCTAAAAGTGAAAAGTTTTTCCTGATATGCAGTCTGAACCCACTTTACTGCAACTTGAAGCCATTGGTCCATGTCCCAATCTCTGCAGCAAGAGGGAAAAGGTGTTTTCCCTTCTCTTTGTGGCAGCCCTGAAAGCATATGAAGGTGTTCGCTGTTGAACAACTTCCTTCCAACAACAGCAGGCAGATGTTTACTTCTGTGATTCTGGAGTTGCCAAGAGAAGTAAGAGGAGCAATTTTGAGAAGGCTCTGAGAGCCACTCTAATAGAAGTACTGCTGTCTCTCACATATTAGTGTCCTGTGCTTAGAAGTGGCAGTGGGGGTACTTGAACTAAAGTTTGTTCTGCAAGCTTTAAGTCAAGTACCCCCACTGCCATTTATAAGTGTGGGGATGGTGATACACAAGGTGCAGGAGGCTGCTGGAGCGGGCCAATTCCTCCGTTCCAGCTGGAGTTCCAGTGCATCAGATCAGCCTCAGCGCTCAAGTATAGGCGCCCCTTGCTTCTGGTGAAGATAGTTGATTAGAAAATCAAATCTCCTGATGCCTAATTTTTGGTTGATGAAATAGCTATAGCAAAGTAAATTTAAATTACTAGGCCAATCACTAGACATCTTTTATGTCTTTTTGACAAATATGGATTATAGCATTTATCCTAAACTTTAAATAGGCTTCCTTACTATAAAATGCTTTTAGGAATACTAAGTGCCTTTGGAGACAAAATTGTGAAGAGGTAGCAAGTTCCTCCTTGGAGGCAAAAGGGCAAGAACAAAAGTAGTACAAGCTGCTTTAACAAGCTGTTGAATAACTTCCTTTTAGGCAATCCAGCTGAGCCGTGATGGACAGTACCTGCTTACAGGAGGAGACAATGGAGTTGTCATGGTATGGCAAGTTTGGGACCTCAAGCAACTTTTTGCGTACCCGGGATGTGATGCTGGAATCCGATCTATGGCCCTGTCATATGACCAAAGGTGAGATTGAAATTTGATTAGAAGAACTTCGTAGAGAGATTTATTAG
The DNA here is from genome assembly GCF_052110815.1 of Crocodylus siamensis. Lineage (NCBI taxonomy): Eukaryota > Metazoa > Chordata > Crocodylia > Crocodylidae > Crocodylus > Crocodylus siamensis. The sequence goes on along the minus strand of NC_143396.1, from coordinate 93,956,679 downwards.
AATGAAACAGCGTAAGAAACGCCATGAAAGTGTAAACAAAAAGGTTTTCTCTGTTGTATTATCCTTTGTTCAGCGGTGATTGTATAGAGAATTCAGTGCACTGTTCTGTTGTGGTTACAGGTTAGAGTTGTTGTTCTTTTCTAGTGTTGCAGCTCTTTGTGGGGAAGTGAACACTCATTCAAGAGTCTGACTGGCAAACTTTTATTGTTGATCAAATTCTGGGCTTGTGAATATACAGTATAAAATAGATGGAAGTAGAAATTACATCGTTCCTTTCTAGGTTGTTTTCCCTACCTTAGAAGACAAAAAAAACAATCCCTAAATGTAGGTCTTCAAAGCTAACGCAAAAAAAACCAGTGAGACGCAAGGTTCCCATCACACTTTTTTTCATTGAGGCAAATACTGAATTCCATTTGTAGAGCTCTTACTTATTATTTGCATATAAGACATGACATTTCTGAAGACTTTTCCAAGGGATAAACAGTAAATATTTTTCTTGTTGCCTGTGTCACTTGCCAATACTGCTACAGTTTAGAGTCTGCATTTTTGGCACAAAACATCAGTTTACAAGTTGGATATTTGGAATTGCCTCTAGCTAGCAATTATCCTATATACTATCATCTAGAAGTAGAAATTGTGGAAACAATTTTCAAAAGAGCCCAAGGCTTTTAAGACCTAACTGCAGCTGAAAGTCATTTAGCAGCCTATGTAGTTTTCAAATGGAACTTGGGCTCCTGAATCACATAGGAATAAAAGTGCTCCTAGGTAGAAATGAAAAGAAGAACTTTTACAATCACTGCTCTCTCCTATGCCTCCTGAAGGGTGTGTGCACCCAGAAGCTTGAAAATAAATAAAATAATTTGTTTGCAAATATCTATTTGGTCTAATAAAAGATATCACCTCTTCCATGAGTTTTGATTCCTTTTGACTCAAGACCAAAATGGCTGCAACCTGGACACCTGAATCACATAGGTATTTTTTAAAATGTTAACTTCTTTCTAAAAATGTATTGGCATCACTGTTCTATGTGGCAGCAGTGGTTTCTTTCTGTGTGCCCAGAACAATAGGCCCTAATCTTAAGTGAGTCCTCAACCTGCTACCTTTATCAAAATAATAAATATTGTTATTGATGGACAAAATACACTGCTGGTATAAATTGGTATAGATCCATTGATGTCAGTGGACTTTGACCTATTTATGCAACTAGAGAACAGAGATCAATTATTAATTAAAACAAGTAACTATCTTGTGTTCTTAAAGAAAACATGAACTGAAATTGTAATTGCAGATAAAACCTCTGCTTAATCTGAAATGTTGAGGAAAAAAGAGGAATGTTGCCTTAATATGGATTCAAGAATCTATCTTTAAGCATTATTTTTGTTAAAAAATTGCCTGTTCTTATAGTAAGTATGGAACACACAACATGTAGCAATCTTAATATTAGATACACTTCAAAATGTTTTGTAAAATCTGCTTTAAAAAAATCTAGTGATATTTTTGGACCTTAACCAGATTGAACCCGGTACTTCCTTCCTATCCAAGACACCACCACCCTTCTTGCTCTCTCCAAACCTTTCATCTGATGCTGTCATTCTCCCTTCTTCATTGTAAGTGTTCCCATAAGCAGCCATTCCAGAAAATCTTAGTTTTCTAGATATTAAAATTACTTTTAGTGTCACTTTTGGCTGGACCCCAGTTCTATTTGGGGAACCCTATACAGGGATCAGTGTGTCTTCACTTGGATTGACCTGTCAAATCATTTTTATGACATAATGTATCATTTATCATAATTAAAGCTGTTAGAATTTTTTAAAGTACAGTGTCAGCGAAATGAAAATGTTTCACTGGGTGTTATTTTCAAACATTTAGGCTTTGTTTTTACTGCAGCTTTAATATTGTGTTTATTTGTGTTACTGTGGCATCTATGAACCATATTAAGAGACCTGCAGCCCAGTATCCTAGGGGGCTACATAAACACAGCACAAAATATTTAACATTTCTCTCTCTTTCTCAGTGTGTGTGCACGTGTGTAAAATGTTGGTTATAAATGTCTGAACAAAATTAATAAAAAATGTATTTAAAATGAACATTTTTTACTTTAGCAAAATGGAAGATTGGAAAATCTTTCCATCCTAAATTAGATCTATTTTTTGAAAGAAGTCAGAACTTTTCACAGAATAGAAATTTTGATGTCTAGCTAGCTCTAATAATAATAATAATAGCTTTGTAATTTGAGAAGATAGATAAGATGACACAAAATTTCCTGATATACTGTGTTTCACAATAGGATAGCATTTTAGCAACTGGGACTGCTAAAATGTGGTCATGAGTGAGATCACGGCTCTTTAAATAGTCGTAAAGACATGCTAGTAGTCAGCCAGTGGTTAGGATATGGAGTGCAGAACACCTCACTAGTGGACTGCATTAATAATAATATCTTAAAATGCTGATTGCCAAATAAAAGCCCATTCCGGCTGACTGATAATATTACAGGCAATGAGAAAAAAAACTACAGGAGTTGTGGTCCTGCTCCTTTCTCAGGTAGGTCATTTGCCAATTCCTATTTCTTGGACTGGGAAGAGTGAATTGAAATATACTTACCTGCCTCTTGGTTCTTGCATCCCCCTCCATTCTGATGTTTTACTAGCACTATCTCCAGCACAGCAAAAATATATATAAAAAAAAATCAGTAGTCATTGGATGGAGCAACTGTTTCATAAAGGGTCATGTGCTCTTGTCACTTGAGGACCGTCTGGTATCAGTCCTACCCCTAAGATGTTCCCAGATAAGTCTGTGCACTTGATCCTCTCTGATTCACATCTGTTGGACCAGGATATGAACAAAACATTTTCCAGGAGTGGTTACTCATCTGAGTTAACTCATTTTTTGGGGGGGGTCCACATGAGAGCCCAGGAGGGCCTGATTTACCTGCAGCTCCAGTGAATATTTTTATATTTTAGGTCTTCATAGGGCTTTGGCTTAGGTCCTTAATGGCTACATTGGCAGGGTTTTTTTCTGGATATTTTAGTTATCACGATAGTTATAGAGGTAGTAGAAGAAAAGTCTCTTGTCTTCTACCCTTCTTCCCATTCATTTCCACCCTCCTCTTCCTCAAAAAAAATAATGCCAGCTTATTTGAATGTGACATGATTAATTTTCAAAACTTTGCTTTTCATAGGTGCATAATGACGGGTATGGCTTCTGGAAGCATAGTCGTTTTCTACAATGATTTCAATCGCTGGCATCATGAATATCAAACAAGATACTGATGTTGAAACAGACCAAGACTAGCACTGACACAGGCAGCTGCTGAAACTGGACATACAAAGTCTCTATTCAGTATCCTGCCACAGGATTGCTCATTATAAATAGCTATATTAGAGCTGAATGTAACTTAAATTTGCTGGAAGAAGCAAACTATTTTTTAAAGTTAATTGCTATTTTTGTAGACCTTGCTTGACTTTTTGGGGGAAAGGGCAAAGAAGCAGAAAAACGGCTGCTGGGTTCTGTAGTTAAAAATCTATATTTTTAGTCATAATAAGAAGTCTATTTTGATCCATGTATGAAAAGAAACCTAAACTCAAGAGGGTTAAAACTCTTATTCTAACTCTATTATGGAGAAAGATGTTTCCCATCTGAATATCTATAACCTGAGGAATATATGATTTTAACAAAATGACAATGGGTTATAAAATTTGGGATATTTTAATCTGCGCTACCTGTACTACACTTTGTCTTGTACTTTTCCAAATGATTATACTTCTTCAGCACTGAGGTTTCTTGGAATCAATAGTAATATTTAAATTATGATAAATGTAATTTTGGACATTAAGAGGAATTGTTTCCATCAATATTGCTACTCAAGCATGTTTCTAGGTCTAGACAGTTAGTTCATTTTTTAGTTATATGTTTTGTGCAGTTAAGAGAGAAATCAGCGATGGCGTCTGTGTTGCATCAAGTGTGAATCCTTCTAGTTTTTACCCAATATCCCCTCAAAGCACACCAAAATGTTCGTTGTTCCTCAAAATCAAAACTAACTTGGGGAGTTTGGACATGTCCTCAGACTAGCAAGCCTACATAGCATTTCTTTTTAATTAGAAGCAAGTACCAAAGCACACTTCTGCTGTTTGACTGTGAAAGCACCATGAGGCAGACATACGTTGCCTCAGTACCTCAGCAGAAGCTCTAGACTTGCAGGCTTTCTTTCCATTTTACCAGAGTTTATTAGAACTAACTGCCACAGTTATGTAGCACATACCACATCTTGTTCTGTCTATGGCAACAAATTCTTTCAGTCTCTGCTGTCACCAAATCCAGTCAAATCCTGTCCAATCATGTTAATAAATTAGCTCCTCTTCCTCGTAGGAAATAAAAAAAAATTTATACTAAGGAACAATAAGTTATTTTGGTGTTGCCTAATTCTACTTTTCTACGAGATTGCTGTGCAGAATTCTGTGAAAATATTTGTGAAAAGAACTGTATTGTTTTGTAAGTGTATTGCATAAAAATCTTCTTTGTATCTCGTGATCTGAGTTAAAAATTACATTCCATATCTGCATCAATATATACATTTCTCTTACTGCCTACTGGAACAGGTCCCATTTTTCTAAGCATTTAATTACTGTCTCTTTAAGCAAGATTTGGAATGAGAAAATTCAGTTTGAGTGAAGAAATTCAATAAAATGGCATTTGTAATTGAGATCTTCAATACTGCATACTGGGTTCTTGTGTTTTCAGCATATACCTGAAGTAGAGAAAATCACCACCACCTTCAGTGCATTTTAAAAATACTCATTGTGCAAACGGGGTTTTGAGACAACACCAGCCTGATTTTCCATTCTTTTACACCATTTTTATACTGGCGTAATAGTACTGATGCCAGTGAAATTGCAAACTACTGTCCATGTGGAGCAATGGACTGAAAATTCCTGTTAAAAAAAGTTGGTAGCCATTATCTTTAAGTGATTATTGATCACTTTGGGTGCCTATAGATGTTCTCAATCATGTTCTAATTAGAACATGTTGGAGCAGACACCATGGACGTGGAGCATACTCAGTTATAATTAAAACACAGTCGCCTCACCATTGCATGTATTAAGCCCGTGCATGTTTCAAAATGGCTGCAGGGGTGCTTTACCTCCAGCTCATTGAATGAGTCTTAGATAAAGCATCCTGCAGCCATTTTGAAATGTGCATGGGATTAATACATGTGATGGTGAACCATGTTAATTAGACTATCTGGGAGCTGCTGTAATTACAATGCCCTTCCCCACCCCAAATACATGTATAGGCAGCCTTTAATACTACCTTGAAGTGCCCTGAATAGTATGTAAAAGATGTTTATCAGTGCTTGCTCTTTTCATCACTTTATATGAAATCTGCATTGATTTCAAGAGAAAATGGGTAGGATTATACTAACATTAATTCCATGGAGTAAGTTGGTTATTAACATCCATAGGAATGAGGGTAAGATATTCTCTGCCATTTGTTATATTATGCAGGTGCACTTTATTAAGTAGAAAATGTAAAACATTCTCCTTTTGTTTAATTAATTTCAGAATACTGTGTTACTGACTGAAATAATGGTATTTGATCTTAGAGCTAAAGTGTGGGTATATAAAAATGGTAGCGAGATGGCACCAAACAAGCAGATAGCCTTAGCTTTTTTTTTTTTAGATGTTGTTACTGCCTCTTTGGAGGTATTGTGTAATATTAATCCTTATCCTTGACAAGTGTGCTGTGGTTACATCACTCTATTTAATCCCAACAGCTAGGTCCCTGAGATGGTGGTGCCAGCCGTGAAGATGCAGGGGCTCTGTTCATGAGAGTGAAAGCATTAATATAATATTGAAAACACAACACTGATTCTCTGCACAACATAGGCCTATTTGTCCACCTCTAAAACACGTGGGCCCAGCCCACCAACTCTCCAATTGGCCTCCTTTAATTGGGGAGGCTACAGGAAAAGGGCACAGCCGAGTTCTTAGGATGAATAATGAAAAAACAGGGAGGGGAGTGCAGGTCAGAGGTTTAAAACGAGCATGCCGAGTGGGGACACCAAACAGAGCACACCAGGCAGCACCTCCACACAACACAGGAAAAAATTATCCGTCCACTTCACCCTTAATTATATCTACAAGCACGCACCAGTGGTAGACTTACTCCCTATCTTCTCTGAGGGGACTTGACCATGCCTTCATGCTCTCAACTCAATTCACAGAGTTTCCACTGAGCGGCCAAAGCACATCATCTCACTGGGGATTCGAGGCTTGAGTGAATTAAGCTTCCTTAACATGGGATTTGTCGCACTGTTCATTTTTCTTACGTGAGGTGCAAAACAAGGGTTACATTCTCAAAGGCTTGGTAGTCTTTAGTTTATCAAAGCCTGTGCTGGGCCTCCTGATTGAACAGGTGCTAGAACTAATCTACCAACTGGTTTGAGCTATTTCAGGGCACCATTGAGAGGACAGGGAGCTGCTGCTGAAAGCAAGATGGGTTCTTTTCTTTTCCTGGAGATGTTTTTTTCAGAACTACTACCTTCAAAAAGCAACAGTCAAGCATTTTCCTTTTCTCATGATGGTCCAGGCTTCCTGTTACTCTGGTAAGTGCGAATTGGTGCATTTTCTCAGAGAAATGGCGAGGATTTCTTTTTTTCTCTCTGACGTTCTTGAAATCAATACCCAGGAAGCCGAGTACTTTTGAGATTGATGAGAAATAGGTCTGAGAAGTTCTGTTTATTATTAAGTGTTCAGCTTCAATAACTCTGAATCAGTTAAAAGTTAACCCATAATCCCCGAGTCTGAATGTTACTATGGGTAATCATTGTGGCTTCTGTGAAGTGTTATTTTCCTTGGAGGGTGTTTGACTACTGAAGGGATATGCACTAGTCAAAGGTATGCTAAACTGATATGAACTGTCAGCAGCCATTGTACTTTAATTAATAATATCTCTTCTAAGACATTGTTCATACAGCTAATCTATGCAAAATATTTTTGTTACACTTGCCCTGCTGTCCATCATTCCACTCTTCCAGTTTGTTTCTGCCTCACATATCTGCAGTGCCATGTCTTAATCTAAGATTTGGGAAAGGAACTTGCTTTCTCTGAGCCTACCCAGTTTAACTTTTGTTATGGGATGCAAACTATGTTTGCAATAAATGTTCAGAACTGCTGATTCTTATACTCCATTTTAGTTGCTGTAAAAAAAGGGGTTTAATGCTACAAGGATTGAACTTTTAAGTACTTTAAGTACTAAAGGTGGTGTCAGTAAGAAATTAGCACATTTGTAGAATCCCTGCTTTGATTCTGAAAGTGTTTGAACTCAAATTTTGGCTGGCATCCGTGTAGAGATTCTGTCCAGTGCTAGTCTTTTCAGTGTAAGTCAATCTGAGCACTTCAAAAAGGCTAATTCGGGATATGGACAAAGATGACTTTTTTCCATGCACCAGCCAATGTCAGCAGTATAGTAAACATTTTTTACTTTCTTCTGGCAGCAAAAAGGAAATTGAGTTACTTGAAAATCATGTTCACAGAAAGAAATGTATTTTGCCAGGGTGTAGTTTGACAGGGGTGTAGCTACATGTAGATGTATTGTTTGAGAATGAGAGAAATGATGAATAGCCAGATTGCAGTTTTCCTGTTGAGTGATGGACCTTGCCATTATATAAGAACATGCTGCTGCAGGTGCCTCTGTTAAATTCTTTTGCTGTTCTCTTTTATTAAAATAATGTAATAGCATGTTTTATTTCAGCCCAAGTGGCTGTATTCTAGCTAAATAAAATCACCTATACAAATAGGCTATATTTAAGTTTCCTCAGGGTACTATTTCTCTAGGTCAGTGGAAAGCTGTTATCTCCATCCTTGAAACTTTTCAAGAATAGGTTAAACAAACACTTGACTGGGATGGTTTAGTCAGGGATGGTTTAGTCAGGGATGATTCTGCCTTGAGAACAAGGCTGGACTAGATGGCTTCCTGAAGTCCCTTGCAGCCCTACTTTCCAATGATCATATGAACTTTCTGAGATTAAAAATTGTAAGTACTGAGGTGAGTACTCTCGTCAATTCCCTACACAGTACTGCAATAGCATTACTTTCAAATACAGAAAGGGGTTATTTTGGTGGATCTAACATAGTATATTTGGCAAATTTACAGTTGACGGTCCACATCATTGTTTACAAGCCATAATCTGAGATATAGTTTTTGAGCTAAAGATTTAAAGCTCAAAGAAATTGTTCCAAATTTTGTTTAGGTTTATTGAAGTGTAACTACCCTACAGTTCTGGGGCAGTCAGTTCCATGGGAAAAGAAGACTTAGAAAATAAGAAATGAGAACCATACAAACAAAACCAATTCGGTCTGGTAAACAGTTTATTTTTTAGAGACAACAATATGCATTTGTGTATGTATTAAAGCATTTTTTACATGAATGTGAACTGAAACTTAAAAACTCATGGACAAAATCTGGGAATAACATATTTTGAATAAGATCCAGGTGTTTAATCTTTCTTCAACAGAGGTGACACCTGTGGAATACAAACAAGTGTTTACATCCAGGCAAATCTGGAAGGTCTGAAACTATTCTTTTAGGATGGTGGCATCCTAGAACAGTGGGTTGTAAATACAGACAATGCATTTTGGCAACTACAAACCTAAAAAAACAGAAGAGCACTTGGAATATGGTTATTTACTTTTACTTTCTTTTTGCTATGTTACAAGTGTGGTAAAGTGGTTATTACCTTTTCCTTCCCTTTTGGTTTTCTGTTTTGTTCTTCCCTCCTCATTGACTGCATGCCCTGTTTATCATGAGATTCATCTTTCAAATTTCTGATCACTCTGGTCTTAATCGAGCACAGCATTTACTAGACCAGTCATGTAAATTCACCATGTATTTTAGGGGCTTTTTTGTATCCAGCCAAACTGCTGGACATCTAAGATTGAGCCACATGAGGACAGAGTTCACTTTGAAACCAAATTTTCTTGGCTAAAATAGATCTTTTCACATCTGTCTAAAGTGAAGCACAATTTGGGGGTTTGCTATGCACAGGATAGTAAATTTATCTATCTAGTAAATGTGTGTCTGGCCAAGCCAACCAGTAGCAGCTTCTTTAGCTCTGTTCTGTGTTTTCAAAATACCAGCATCTCAACAGAACGTATTGTTAATAGTGCACATTACTGTCTGTACTTGCCTCCATTTGCAGCATTGGTTGTCATACTGGATCCATTGGTAAAGACCGACAAACCACAACGCATTCAGCAGGCACCACCGATGCATGCAAGGTCAGAGTCAGGACCTTGATGAGAGAACTTGTTTACTGACTTTGATAAAGATCTTTCCTCTGCCAGTAGGATTATACACTGCATTGGCACAACAAGGTGGGCTATGGAGCATATGATGATAAGTGGATGGGTGAAAAGAGAACCACATACATTTGGCTTGCCATAAATCTTTTCTAACAGTATGAGGGTCCTGCCTTCATGTAATGTGGGTAATGTATGTGGGTATTGCTCTTTTGCTTGACACTGGAAAGCACAGCAGTGGGGTAGGGCATCTGCTCACCTGTAATTGTGCCTGAGTGAGCTTTGTATAGGACAAATGACATGTACAAAATATTCTGTAGTCAGGTGACAGACCAGAACATTCAGAGCATTTTGAGCTTATGTGCCCTTATATACAACCAGGTAGTTTAATGCATGCTTTAACCTTGGCAGCTATTTTCTTTGAGCATTCAGGAAAGGTCAGAGGTCAACCTGGTATTTGCTGCTAATGAACTGGGATGAGGAAAAAGAAAAGAAAATCCTGTCCAGTAAAGAGCTGAGCATTTGCTAATGTAGATAAAGGGAGAATTTAAGATCTCAGATCTTTCTGCTTTTTGATGATCTGAATCTTGTATGTTGGCAGTTGCTCTGATGGCAACGGGGAATGGCTATGTGGAAAAATAAAGACTGAACTTTCCAAATGCTGGATAAAGCAAGCTGGATGTCTTATTTTTAAACATTAGTTAAAAGCATGCTAACCAGTAAGGTAACTATTTTCCCATTCAAAATGTCAGTGAAAAATCTTGTAAAGTGAGGGTACCCAGATTCTCTCACAATAAGATCCAAGGAAGGAGTCTTGCAGCTTTTTATCAACTCCCCTATCCCAAGGTGAGCAAGAAGAACTGCACATGCTTTAAAATAATTTTTTGATTAAGAACATAATCCCCCAGTATGTGAGCTTCACCCTGTGGTTTTTTTGATGTTAGCAGCCTCGAGGGCCAAGCTGCCCCTCCCCGAGTGGGGTGGGTGAGATGGACTGGTGGTACGCCCTTTGTCCATGGTGGCCTGGGGTTCACCTCTTGGGGACACTTTGCTGTTTTGAAATTCCTTCTTTTGTATTCTTTTTCCCCTCTGATGACTTTTCATTCCTGGGCACTGCTGACTGGTTTTCCTGTGGCCATTATACTGTTCTTGTTCTGTTCTGTCAGCATACGCCTTTGTTTTCCAAACCCATCATATACATAAATCTTACTCTGATTATTTACTGGGTCTCCTAATTTGATCTCTCCACCAAAGTCAGAAATCCCGAGGGCTCTACAGTTGGGCACTGTGACTTGGTCCCTTATCTCTGTTTGGGTACACTGTTCATGTTATGGACCAGTGTGGTACATGTCTTCAGTTTCCCAGCCTATTTGTCTGCTGGCTTTACACATAATGGGCCTTGAAGGAAACTTTGTCACAAACAGGCTTTTAGAAATCAACTGTAAACATTTTCCTGGACCATTGTTTTAATCCAATATGCAATATTTACTTTACCTACAAGTTAATTCCTAAAAGCAAATCTCTAAATACCATTTCCCCCTCCTCGAAGGTCTTATACCTTCATCTCATAAATGGAGCATAATTAGGGGATTATCTGGAATGTTTATGAGATTGTGGGAAGGACCTTCACCACTCATCCCAGGAAAAGTATGATGGCATTCATGATCAGGTGCTTCGACCAGCTGGATGTTGTGACGAACACTTAACCATTGTTTGAATGTTGCCCGTATCCCCTCTGACTCTGTCTTTTGCCTCAGCATGCCCTAGCCCAGCAATTGAGTTTCAGCCAAACAAGTTTAAACAGGCCTTCCATACTGGGACTGGGGAATGTGTGGCCCAAGATGCCTATTAAACCTTTTACTCAGCATTCCAGGTAGCATTTTACTCAGCAATTAGCACCTCATCTGGTTGCCAAGATGGCATTCTAGATCAGAGAAACATCCAAAGGTCAGAATCTGTGGGAACCCAACATGTTCCTGGCAATTTTATCCTTCCTGTACAATGGACAATGCTTTCCTCATTCCAGCTGGATTACCTGTGATGGCTAGGTGCCATCGTAACACCTCCAGTGCCCCTCCACCCTGCAAGAGCCTGTAGAAATGCCAAGAGTTAGGGGGTTTTGTGGAAACAGTATGCCTGGTTTCCATTGGGATGCCACCAATTTGCTTCTCGTTCCATTTCTGCACAAATTCTGGGAATTAACAAAGCTACATTGCATTTGTGTTGTTACTATAAAAAGATAAAAATAAATATTTAGCACAAGCAAAACAAAACAATGACAATAAAAACAAATGGTCAATCTGGCCTTCTTGATCTTTGGCATGGCTGGACTCTTTTGAGGTCTGGAGGTGATACTCCACATGATACATTTTCCATAGCCACTTTGCAGATATTTCATAACCTATCATAAAGTTCTGCTTTACATTTTGTTGTTTGGCACAGTTAATATCAACCACTTACAGCAACAGCATTGCAGAAAGGCAACAAAACACAATTACTGCGCATTTTTTTTTGTATCAAACAAACTTCTTGGTGGTTCACCAAGTGGTGGTTCACATCCTGAAAAAACACAAAGGCAAAAAGGGAAAGGGCTCAACCCCCTGTAGGTTAGTTCAGGTCATAGAATCACTTTTTACACTGGCTCCAGGCTCATGTGACTTCACAGAGAGCTTGCAGCCCACTCAGGGCTCATTAAGGATGCCGAGTTCCTTTAACAAAACAGGCAGATTTTTCTGTCCTGGTTTTTGTGCCGCCTTCTAACACAGACAGAGGACTGACATCTTGTCCTTCTGAAGTTGAATTGTAAGAATGAATCCTTTACCGAGTACTGCTGATACAAGCTAAATCAGAAGCAGTGCTGAATGTCAAACTAGCACTAGCACAGCTTTGGGAATATTGTAGTAAGCATGCACCTCAGTGTCGGCTTCTTTTTTGATGTTGTGCTGAGCACTGACCTATCCTTCAGTACTGATACATCTATCTCAGCACTACAAGTTACACAGATGTATAATAGGATAAAAGAAAGGAGAAGAGGGAACACATTGTTCCACAGGAGAGAGATTAAAAAAAGAGGGAAACACCACCACTTTTCTCCTTTGTGCATCCTGAATGAATGATGGCTCAAGGCCTCTCAGATGCTAATGTCACCTCTTTTAAACACTTGGACTTTTCACAAGGTAAGAGCTTTGTAACACTTACCTTTTGTCCCTAAGTGTTAGTAGTTTTACAACTCCTACTGGGCGCCTATCTGTACCTTTAGATGTCTAAATAGCTTTACCAGGGGCCAGCTTTTCAATATGTCGGTTCACTAACTGCAATTAGCATTTCCTTTGAGTAATAAAATTAAGTAATTCAGGTGCAAAACATGTTTAGATAAACTCACTATGTGAAAAGGTAGCTTTATTTAACTAATAAATAATTTTCAAAATCCATCTTGACACAGTTTGGTTAAATTATTACCTAGTTAAAAGAACATGTCATTCACCAATATAAAATATTAAGAATTGAATAAATGAATGTTAAATAATTGATTAAATAAGTATATGAATGCTGAGATGCTAGAGCGGATGGAGTGTCCCACAAGACCATGGGGGGTCCCCAGCATGCTCGGCAGTGGAATCAGAAACAGACCAGAAACACTTCCGGTCTATTTCTGGGTCCACCAGGGAGCGCACAGGGGAACCTCCCATCCCACTCCCAGGCTCAGAAACTGGTGCCTCCTGGTTTGGGGGGGGGGAGCACCTGGGGTCCCCCCCATGGCCGATAGCTGAGCTGCGGGGGGTGGTCTCCCACGTGCTCTGCAGTGGACTCAGAAGTGGATTGGAAGTACATCTGCCCCACCACTCCAGCGTTCACTACCTGGTACCTTGAGGTATGTAGAAAAAACATTTAAAGCTGCGTCTATGGCCAAATCACTGATTCTCTGAATTGGCATTGAATTTTCAGATTCAGATCTGGCTGAATTGAAATCGGGACAGTGCTCTGAATCAACTAATTGAATCACTGTCACCAATTCAGGCCAAATCCAAATCGAATACAGCCTAGTTCGCACAACTCTAGTAGCTAGTGTGCTATTTCAGAAGTAGCACCACTAGGTCATGAAATCTATTGCATTCAAACAAGCCATCAAAGCAAGCACAGAAGAGAACAGAAATGAAACTATTTTTTAACCATTTCTGCTGGACTGAAGGCAACATCTTTTATATGTCTACCTTCCCATTCATTTGGTACGCACACTTGTAAGGAGGTTGAATAGTATATTAAAAACTCTCGCTCCTGAGGAGTAAGGAGGGTATTGTAAGAGACCATGCAGCAATCACAGGGTAGAGCTAAACAAGTTTTTTGTCTCTTTAAAATATAAGGGCAGGATGCACACTTGAATTGAGGCCCCAAATTCACAGTAGATTAGACCCTACCTGGCTCAGACTCCAGAACAGAGATTCAAGAGTGGGAATCATACACAGATGGTACCTAAGTTTTTCTTTTCCAACTTCTCTGTGCAATGCTGACTTTCCCTCTGCCATTTGTAATACAAGCCAATGCAGCAACTGTTCAATTCCTGTTCTCTACAAATAAACATTGGTCCATATTATGTTGACTAGGAGAAGACCCTAGAGTGGAGTGTTCACTCCTGCATAAATGAGTGGTTGGCTTGTTTTTAAACATGTCATTGTAGTCTGAAGAGCATTCTTAATTTGACTCATATTAACCTTAAAAGGAAAAAACTGTGATGGTATTTGCTCATTTGATGCGTCACATAATGTGCTTGTGCTAACTTCAGGAATCAAGCAAGGTCACTAACATCTAATAGGCTAAAGAAAACAAATTGCATGGGTTTATTATCCAGTGTATTCAACAAGTTTGTATAGTTAGTCTTTGATAGTAAATGAATACACAGAAGGAATATTTGTTTCGGTCCCACAAGCAGGTTGAAGTGCTCTTGCAGCACAATCTTTTATCTAAATGGTACTAATTCTGTTACATTAAGGCTGCTGACAGGTGTGAAAAAAGACAACCCAACCAGGCTTTACCAGAAGAAGCGGTCCTTTAATTTGACCCAGCTCCGCAGTGTCTGTAAAGATTGGGCTTTTCAGCAGGGGTTTTTGGCACTTTTGTCTCATAGATTTCATAGACATTATGGCTGGAAGGGACCTTGAAGATCATCAAGTCCAGTCCCCTACTCCAGGGGCAGGAAGTCAGGTAGGGTCAAAGGACCCCAGCAAGATAAGCCTCTAAGCACTTCTTGAATAAATCCAGAGTAGGTGCCTGCACCACTTCTGGAATGAGTCTATTCCAGGTCTTGAGGGCTCGGACAGTAAAGACATATTTTCTTATGTCCAGCCTAAAATGGTCTTGAAGGAGTTTATGACCGTTGGTCCTTGTTTTTCCTTGGGGAGCTCTGGTGAACAGACTTTCTCCGAGATTCAATTAGCTATTAGATAACAGCCCCACTGAAGTACCCGATCTTTACAGATGTTGAGCAAGCCAGGTCTAACTGAGGTACTGCCTCTTTTGGGCATGTGCTGGGCTCAGCACAGGGGCATGCCCAGTTTAAAGTAAAGCACCATTTTTTTTTCATATCTGCAGGCAGCCCTGGAAAATTAGTACAATAAGTGGCATGGAGTCTTGAATGATAAAGTCATAAAACACAGTTTTGTATTGCGTTGTTATAACCCTGAAGCAGGTGTAGAGGTCAGGTAGTTCAAAATCTGTTAATATTTACTACTCTCCATCTTCAGTTCCTCCATTATTCAGCAAAACGGAAAAGCTAATATCCACATTTGAAAACAAAAAATCCATATTTAATAAGCTAGCCCAAAGTAAAATTTACTAGGTTATTAAAATACACTTAGAGGATAGCTACAGGCATAAGCCAATGCTGACCTGTAGTAATGGTAATATAAATGTTTTGTATCTTAGCACTATATTACCAGCAATTAATTTCATTCATGTTGCAGGTTAAGGCGAGAGAGAGAGCTAAAGTTAAGGTAACATAAATTATCAACAAAGTCAATTATACAGATTTAGGCCATTTGAATATTTAGCTGTGAATGTTTTGTTTGGATTTGGGAAAATAAGTGGTCTGGGTATGCACTGGATATATGTCTATCTATCTTAGTTCTTTTGAACTTGAACATATATAGAGTTATATAGTATCCTGCTCTTCCATTTTTAAAGGATTACTATTCTTTTTTAGGTACATTCTAAAGCAAATAACTGATATTTCTAAAAACCACCAAATGCATATATTTTGGGAAATGGACATTTCATAAATATTTATATAAAACGCTTCATTTCCCAGAAAGAAAGTAATAGCCTTTTATTTCTAGGCAACCTAGAATTACACTTTATCATCTGGAATTTTGTGCTTTATAGGCACAATATAGAATACATAAAGATTATGTTAATTCTTCCTATATAAAAGGTAGTGCAGACAGTTTGTTGAATGACATTTTACACTTACGACTTCTTTCAGCCACTAATATTAAGCTTCACTCCTTGTGAACAGATGTAACTTTTGGCCACTTGAAGAAGAGAGGAAAAGTTGCTGCTCAGGATCCTACATCAGCTCTACCAATTCAACTGTTACATCTGCATCCTCCTATTGTGGCAAAATTACATTAGCTCACTAACTTGAACCCTGAATGAAGCAGGGTTCAAGTTACAACAGTGTTGCTCCACTTGTACTGATAACTGTTACATTTGTGTGATTCACTATGTCAGAACAGCTGTATACCACTATCATTTGATGTCTACACCAATTGTAATCATTCCCAATATGATTACCTTGTATGACAAATGAAGACTAATTTTAATGATGGTAGAGTTCACCCTTCTTAATACGTGTACTCTATCTTCCTCACACCTCCCTGTTGCTTTAGGTCAGTGGGCCATAATTTTTTTAGTGCTGCTTGTGCCAAGGCACTCTCCATAACTTTTGTGAATTGAGTGGCACCCCATTTAAAAAAACTAATTTATGTATTAGTGTTTATTTCCTTGCAGAGAGGGTAGGGGAGCACCTAGGCAGGGAGACGCTGAGCCTGCCCTTTTCTGCTTATCTCCCTGCACCCTGCTTATCTCCTCACACTTCCTGCATCCCCCTTCAGAGGATCTCCCCACATTGCAGGGTTTCCTAGCACACTGGTTGAGAATCACGCCTGTAGGCATTTCCATTTGTATTCTTCAGAAAGTGGCCAGAGCTCAGGAGCTTCAAAGGAAGTGACCTTGAGATAGTCATTAGAGATTCAGATCATCCTCCCTCCGGCAAATACCTGGCCCAAAAAGCTGCTTCCTCCCTATCTAGGAATTAGGCTTTCTAAAGTCTTAAGAGGCACACCGAGGCACAGTTATAGACCTGCTGAGACTTGCTTTGAAACTGGCTGCATTGTCCTGTCATTTTGAGTTCCCATAGAAATAAATGACTACTTATTCTTTTCATGAAGAAAGTTTATTGCAGGTCTTTACAATTCTAGTAGAAAGTAAAGCTAACAAAGAAAATGAGCTAGGATCAAGTCTTAAGAATGAGCAGAAGAAATGAATAAGCAGAGTGCATACAATACTGAATCAAATAGTATGATAAAGACAAAACTTTATTCATCCTTGACTGCAAATAAATGACCAATGCTGCTCAATTACTGTTTCCATATACTGCACCAGGAGGGGAATAGTGGTGATAAAAACTTGGCAGCTAGTTTTGTTGGCTAGTTGTTACAGTTCTTCTATTAGTCAGCTTGCCCTAGAACTAGGAACTGCTCCATCCTAGGTTATGTAACATGCAGCAAGTTTTCCATTCAAAGGACCAAGTAGTTTTATTGTTTAATAGATACTGTGGTTGTGGTGGGAGATGCAGATGGATGGAGAAGGAAAACACTTGTAAGGAGACACAATGGCTAGAATTAAAAGGCTTCCTTGACTGCAGTCTTCATACAAATAAATGCCCAGTGTTCCTGTTATCTTTATACCCAAAATTCCTTTAGGTTCATATTAGCTAAACAACTATACTGAAGTACGCACTTTTGATGATAAACTTGAAGACAAAAGAGCCACTCTCTCTCAAAAACTTATTGTTCAATATTGTACAGTTTGTCCACTAAAAAGATTCTTCATGGAAACTTGCCCCTTCAGCTCTGGTAAGAAACTCAACTAAACAGAGGCACTGGGAACAGGAGGCAGATCCAGCTTTTTTTCTCTCCTCACTTTTCTGAGAACAAGATCTTCTGACCCGGAGAGTCTATTTGTAGAAGTGAGACCTGGTTGCTGTTTCTCCATCTCAAATTCTTACAAAAATATCATTAACTACACAGTAAATTAATCTATTTAGATTACTAGATGGTGAGAAATGCATTGAAGTAAACCAACACTCATGTTTGAAAAAAATCTAAAGTCACCCACAGTTTTTTCCCCCCCTGTCTTTATGTTCAGAAGGCAAAGGTCAGGGAGCACTCAAGAACTACAGAGTATACGTCCCCCAACCCATCCTCCAAAATTCATGATGGAATCTGCCTTAGGCTTGCCACAAGAGGGTGCAAGCAAACTGAAAACAAAACAGATGAGATGAGATAAGACAGAGAGAAGTTGAAAAGTTCTCCTGACCTAGCAGGGAGCTTCAGCTGGATTTGGTTTCAATCAATCCTACAGACTGGGCTGTTCCTCAGCACAGTCATGACATGCCAAGGCAGGGTGCATGGGGGATTTGATTGGCTCAGCAGCAGCAGAGGGGAGGGGCTTAGACCCAGCCACGTGAGCATCTTCAGCTGTAGCAGTAATCACAGAAGGTTTCTCCATTCCAGCTCTACCAGAGTCCTGACAGCGCTTGCTGCAGAAAATCTGACCCTCTTTATCTAGAGCTGTGTTCTAAAAAAAGGAAGGCAGAGGACAAAAAGTGTTAAATCACCAATCCACATTACCCTCGCCATTAAAACAATGCACAACACATTCATTTGGTGCATGCATTAGTCCCAGAAAAAGGAGAAATAACATCAGACATCTTTGCTCATTTTAGGGGTCTTTTGCATGGATTTGGAGGAGCTGAAGGATAATTAACCTCTTGGGATACCACAGCATCCAGGAGGTAAGTGAAACAAGGCCTGTATAAAAAGCATGTGATGCTCCACAGTACTAGAACCAACTCTGACGAAGTACTTCAAGAAAAAGTTGATATTTTGTATTGCAAGGCTGATGTGGAAAAAGCAGGTGTGCATGGACACAGCATCATAATGCAGAGTATTACTTTGGGATTCATTTGCCCAAACTTTATATTGGTGGGTGCTGCCTGTGTTCTAACATGGGACCAAACTCTTTGTTTAGCCTGTAATGGACCCCAGGCTGCAGAAATGTGTATCTGTAAAAAGCATGTATGAAGGCCTAGGGAATTTTTGTTTCTTCATTTCAACTAGAACACTTTTTCTCCTCTTACATTTATTAGGAGATAGGGTGCAACTACAAAGCTAAGTTTTACTGGAAATTTGTGCTAGGTTGCTGAATAATAGACTTGAATGTAGGTCATAAGCACTCACTATATAGAATCTGAAGAGTGGGATGGTTGGGAGGGGGAATTAAGGCCTCTGTAGGGGAATCCTGAGGTATCCTCCATCCCTTCTTTTTTTCTAAAGCAGATCTTGCTGAATGTTGCTGAAGCAGCAACTTTCTGACCCTGTGCAGGCTGCTGAAAAAGTAAATCAAACTGGAGTGCAATGTTTAGTTTACAGTAGGAGGTTCTGATATACCTGTAAGTCAACAGGAGGGCAAGCTAGTGTTTGTGTGTCCGAATACATTCTCAAATAGTTTCTCACGTGTGATCTGGACAGGCTCATGGCTAGACAGCTAGTGTACACTGTTTTTAAATAATACCCCCTGTGTTTAGGATGCTTGTCTCGGATGTGAAGGGCCCAGATTCAAACTCTTCCTCTGCCTGAATCAGAGACAGGATGTGAATCAAGATTTCCCACCTCTCAGGAGAGTGTCTGAACCATTGAGCTACACGTAGTCACCCTACCCTGTCTTGCTGAAGTTATTCTGTTCCCAGCAGTTAGTTGTTCCCTCTCTCATTCAACAAATATTTATTGGGCAGGGGTCCTCTTAGCAGATGGGCCAGTCTAATACTATTCCTTTTTCCAATGAATATTTAGATGTTTTATACAAAGTGGAACAATCACCAGGACAGACTGATGACGGGCCAACCATGAATGTCCTTTGGTCAAGGGGTTTAGGCACCTTCTTGGTAGAGAAGAGATCTTAGTTCAAGCCCCTGCTCAGGCAAGTGTCCTATGTACTGGGCCACACATCCTTATAAGATGGTAGGGGTCACAGGAGAATCGCTTCCTTGCTGGTTTTGTGAATTAGCAAACATTTCATTCAACCCAAAATACAATGAAAAATGCCCCAAAATAGGTTTGTTTCATTCAGTCTGAAACAAAGTTCTTAGGTTTGTAGCCAACCTGCACCACAGCTTTATTTTTCTTTTTGCTTCAGCTAAGAAATATTTGAAGAGCCTTACTGTTTAGCAGTACCTCATGACTTGGCCCTCCTATCTTTGTGAATCTCCGCTGCTCTTGTGGGAGTGTGCATATGTAGGGTGGTGAGTAAGCACCCTTGCTGGGACAAGGATAGAGTGGAAAAGTTGCCCTGCAACCGCCTCTTACACTCCATCCTTTCCTGCCACCTTCCCTCAGAAATGGAGAGAGGAAGCAAGTGTTTTCCTACAGTCAGCAACAGCACACCCTGGATCATCAGTATATGGGAGAAGGCAGGAATATACCTTCAGAGTACCCAAGACGGGATGGTGGTTCTGTTAACCTCTGCCCCCCATACAAGTTACCGGAGGGGTAGCATACCTACCCGTTCTGTCTCGCAAAAGAGGTCCCACAAGGAGGAGGTCTGCTGTCAGATTGCATAGAAGGCAGGGATTGGCAAGGGCTGAAGGTCACACGGGCTAGTGGGAACACTGAGAAATCTGGGTAAGTATCTCAACTTCTGGATGTTCAGATTTAGTAAGTAGTAAGGTAGAAGAGGAACCAATCCCCATCCTGAACAGTTTACCTTCTAATTCAGTTGCAAATATACATAAGCAGCACCATGCTGGGTCAGAACTCAGTCAATACACATTTTCCTTCCTTACCATATCTGTTAGGAATGGGGAAATTAAAATAAAATTAAAACTTAGTTTTAATAGGATGTGCTTCACTGACTGAAGGAATGGTTCATCTAGCTCAGTGTCCTGTCTCTGACAGTGACAGCTTTACAGGAAGAGCATTAAACTAGGTGTATCTAGAGCAGTGATTCTCAACTAGGGTGAAAGCCTTTCAAGGGTGCTACAGGGGGCGTTATAGTGTTAGCAGATGTGCTCCAGGAGGTGGGCCCTTTAATTAGCGAGCACTTTTAATTAAAGTGCCCAAGCACCACATGCATCAGTGTCCCCCCCATGCTGAAAATGGTGGCGGAGCACTTTGAACTAAAGCTTGTCGAACAAGCTTTAGTTCAAAGTACCCCAACACCATTTTTCAGTGCAGGGATGCTAATACATGTGATGCAAGAGTCTGTTGGAGCACGCTTATTTTCTTATAATCTGGAGCACAGATTAATCGAGTCTGCTCCAACACAGTGGATTTCCAGTGCATCAGAGCCAGCTCCCTGCACGTGCATAGGATGCCCAGAGATTTCAAATAGGAATCTACAGCGTTAAAAATATTCTGATCTGCTGTGGTCTTTCTGAGTTCTTTGCAACAGAAGCATTGCTCTATTATATTTTTGTAGTCAAAAAACAAATGAAAATGAAGAAATGGCATTTTCTGAGAAGGGGTGCCTTGAGCCCCAAAAGACTGAGATCTATCCCCTGCTCATTACCCTTCCTGGCATTCACCACCATTGGTTTAGAGATACCAGAGGATACATCTCAGACTGTTCTGTTTAACAGATATCAATAAGATCTATTATCAATGAATTTGTGTAGTCCCATTTGGAAGCTGGCTATACTGTTTGCCTCTACAGTCTCCTGTGGCCATGAGTTCCAGAAGTTAATCACATGCTGCATAAAGAAGGATAGAGTGAAGCCAACTTCCCAAGATTATAAGTTAGTAGGCCAGACAAAATGTATGTTTTATCATTGCAAAAATTACATATGTATGCAGTGAAGCTCTCTTTTTCTTTCACTTGTTAGAGCAGGGTTCTCTGCATTTTTAAAAACATGTAGTCTCAACAGCAGGGCAGGTTATTTATCAGATCCATTGTGACCCCCCAACATCAGTGTATGTACAGAGTACACATGCGGTTATTCCCTAAGAAGAGAAAGTATGTGCAGCTTAATGAAGTTTGGCTACCCATTTATACTGCTTAGGCTCCAGGTCAGGACGTTTAACTCCATTACTTCGGAAGGAGATGATTAACTCTGTGACTAGATGCGCATAGTGTATTAGCTACTAGCATGAGTGGTGCACCCTGGAATCTAGGTGGGGTCAGGCTGGGTCTCTCTGGAGAGAGAAATTGCATATTTCCTGCTATTTCACCGCTGGTCATCTTTTTAAAGTTTTACTGTATGCATCTCAAACTCTCACACTTCATGCAAAGCTACATTTAGTAGTCTCAGGGTGCTGTCTGGTTAATGACCCTTGTTTCACAAGAGATGTCAACCAGGGGTCAGACCATCTGCTGTTTCAGCTTTGGGAGAGAAAATAAGGAAACAGGAAAGGGGATAAGCTGAAGAATCCAGCAGAACTTTTCCTCTCAGCTTTCTGTACCTCTTAGCACATTTTTTATAGACACCTCAGTACTGTTTCCATGAGAGCAACTCTTTCCTCTAACTTTCCCTTCTCACAAAATGCCATGTTTGGTAAAGAAAAAGAAAACAATGACGCCAAACGTGTTCCGAAAACAAACTGGCAGCCACTGTGGATTAAAAAAAAAAAGTGCAAATGTTTACTGGTATGGTATAACCACTAAAAGATATTAATTCCCTAGTTCTGTGCAGCTGTCAAACTGCCCACTTCAGACTGGCTGAGTTATTTCTCCTTTTTCTCTTTTTGTAAAACTCAGAACACATACTGTGTGCAGCAGAACAAAGCGTTGCAGTTAGTACATACCATTGCCTTGGACCTACTCAGAGGAAAGCAATGCAGGCACGGGGAGAGGAGGAAAAAGGAAGAAAGCAAGGGATAGAAACTACACTTACTTTAAGCAGAACTAACACAATTGCAACAAATTTAGACTTATACAACATTCTGAAACTTTCTTGGAAAAAAAAAAAATCAGTAAAAATGATTTTATAGCAACACATTTTTCTTAGTAGCAGCAAAGACGCTTCCTTTGTGAAGACAGAACCAGGCTTTGTGAACTTCTACTTCTCCACCACGTGATGGCAGTGCCTGCTATGGCTGAGATGCTGCCCTATGGCTTTCCAAGGACAACGCTCCTCACAGTGTGCGCACATTAAGTGACTATCTCATGCTTGAAGGTGGTTCCGTTGAATATTTTTCCCATGAATAGAAGTGTCTAAGTGCAAGTGAATGGGTTTGTGATGCACTGCAGATACAGAAAGGAAACTCCAAAACGGTGCTTGCAAGAATCAGGTTTATCATAAAGAAACAGTTGCTTATATTACAATTAAGGAGCCTGACAGTATGAGGGCAACTACGTTTGCACCGCAAGTAAGGCAGATACGTAGCTTGGGGGCTAAACTCTTATTACCTTTTCCTTTTCATAAGTCACAGACATTTTTTCCTATTCTCCCCTTCAATTTTCTCTGCACATCCAGGGACAGCAGTAAGTGTGAGCTGCAGTTGGAACTCAACAGATAACATTTTCCTTCCCAACCATATCTGTTAGGAGGGAGATGAGGCAGGAGAATGGGGAAATTAAACTAAAATTAAACCCTATTTTTAATGGGATGTGCTTCATTGGCTGAAGGAATGTCAGTTAGGGAACAGAATCAGAAAAAAACCCCACACCAAGAGGAAGCCAGAAGCTGTATTGTGTCAGAGATTTGAGACAAGCTTAAGTGGCATGCAAATTGGATAGGGGCTGAAAGTTAGAATTAAAATTGCTGTTATTAAATACAGAATTCTATACCAGGTTTCAGCTTCAGGCTTATCCATAGTCTCAACAGTATAAAGAAGCTCTGAAGTCCCTCAAACTGTCAAGTCAAACTGTCAAATGAAATGCAGACAACAGCATCAACCTGAAATCAATTTCTTGGCTTTGCTCTTGTGAGCATTTTGAGGTTACTACAAACTCTACTTTTAAACCTGCAGCTATTTATTTAATCCACATACATGTCCTTTCTGCATATATATTACATATATACACACACAAACAGCATAAGTGGTCAGATTTATAAGTTGGGATGTGCCATTAATAATAATATTATGATTACTATTGCGATCATATAACTGATGCAGTGCAAACAATAGTCACCCCTGCTAACAAAGTCAATACTGTGTTGCCAGAGTGTAGTGTTCTTAAAAATATTTGAAGACACTTTTTTTTTTTTTTTTTGCATGTAATTCATATCTGGGCTGGAAAGAAGATGCATCATCTTTAGGAGTGAGGAAAAACTCAGCAGAGTTAGCTGGTCAGTCAGAAGTATAACGGTACACTCTGCTCTGGGTGTTTGTCTGCTAAGAAATGCTCAGCCCATCAACACGGTTCTACAAGATGTCTGATGGAAGTGTTTTTCCACAGCTTTTTAAAATTCATCTCAGCTGAACTATGTGGAGGGATGGTAATACATTCAGATTTCCCACAAAGTAACATTAGTATTTAGTCTGGGCTCTGATAACTTCACATTAGTCACATTAGTATCCAGTCTGATCTCTGACAAGTTTCATTAGCAAAAGTCAGGCTGTGGCAAAAGTAATTGTGAAAAACATCTGAAAAGATCTTAACAAAAAATACAACCATTTCTGGGAAAGGAGTAGGTTCTAGACAGCATCACTTTGCTGTAGAAAAAATAGTCAATTAGAAAAATGAGACAATAGAGGCAAGATTTTTGTAATTAAAATTATAATGGAAAGAATTTTAAAAAGTTCCCCCCTGGCCCCCAAACTAGCAAGTGAGCTTTGTTCTGTATTTCTGCATGTAACTATTCTCTGTGCATATACCTCCACTTAAAAGATATCTTTCAGTGATTCAGTTAATTTACCTTAGCACAGACCCAGTTCAGCTACTCCTGAATACTGATTTACTAAGGCTGAAACGGGACTTAGTATATGTTTATATTATTGATAAATAGGGACTCAGAGTAGACACAATGCTATGCTGGTCTTATTTCTGCCTGTGTTTGCACCACACTCACCCATAGGTAATTATTTTCAACATGTTAGAAAATATATATATACAAACATAGTATCTACAAGTGAAAATGCTGAATTAACTTACCATGATGACAGAAACCCCAGCAGTTGTATTGTTTTGTTTGGGCAGAGTGTTGTTAAAGTGCTGCTTCAGTTTACCTGTTACTTCAGCCTGCATATTATTCTCCTGGGAGGCATCATCCTGTGTAAAAGGGAGATATACAAGTTACTCTTTAGGTAGGAATAATCAGAAATGGAAACAAAGTTCATGGAGTTGGGGAGAGGATTTTCCATCCTCTTGGGACAACTGACCATGTTAACAAGGAGGAATAATTTGTACCCAAGCCCTTGTCAAGTTACCTTATTAACAACTTAAAAACCATCTGAGAAATAGTTTACATTAGTGAGAAAATCAGCTGCACAGGGATGGGCGCAGCTGCTGCAGCTTTAAATTTGCCACTTTGTTTCTTAACAAGGGATTTGTCCCTATACACTCCAAAATATTACAGCATTGTAGCTAACTTGGTGGGTTAATGGATGCATTTAGTTATGTATGCTTTCTAAACATGCCTTGTTGTCAATGAAAAGTAATGGGCCATTAAACTGCTGATGACCCTAAAATGTTTAAATAATCCCTAATGAAGATCCTTATTCCATCATATTATTGTTTATATCCATGCAGTACTTGGTAGGAGGCCAGTAATCAGAGTTTAAATAGGAGCAGTTATGCAGCAGCAACACAGGCTTTATTTTATTTCCTTCCTATCATAGTTTCAGGAAAGTATATCTTTGTTCAAATGCTCTTCCTTCAAGGTGCAAGCTGCACTGATTTTGCTCAGCAAGAGAGGGAGACAAAGCTCACAGAGAAGCACAATTTGTCCCTCAAACCGTGAAATGAATGTAAAAAAAATACTTGAGTTTATTAGTGTGGTATTTAAGCTTAACACTGCTTAGTGCTTATTTACTAATTAACAATCAGTTTACTAAATTATTTTCTATGTCAGCTTCTCCTACTGCTAGTATCAGAGATGCACCAGATGGCAGTCATTGACTTCTATATGTGGCTCAAACACTATTTTCAGTTTTCTACTTTGTCTCTCATTCCAAGCAGGAGGTTCTATTATTGAAAATGGGGACCCCAAATTGTGCCTGGCCATGAAAGCATACCCCTGCAAGTGTGTATTCTATAGAAATGCACAGGATGGGGTTGCCATTTGAATCTTCTGTGAGCACTACTTTATGGGCCCGATTTGAAAAAGCAGAAATCTGAGTTATCCAAAAGGCCCCACTGCCAAAAGCAATCTTTTTCTGAGATGGAGAGCACCTTTTGGTGAGAAACAGATGGTAAAAGATGAGATTAGAGCAGCTACCTATGCCTTCCAGGATCTGTTCCCTTAGTCATGGAGCACTCTGCTCAGTCAGAGCACACAGTATTTGTGTGGTCTCTCTTCCAACAACAGTAGGGTATGAAAATAGCTCAGCATTAGCAGCCATCATGTTGCCAAAGTCTATTTGCACAAGCTTAATGTCCAAATCATTATCTCTTATTTTATCCAAATCGTGGATTTTTGCTATGAATTCTCTTCCCATGCCTCCAACTGCACCCTAGTTCTTAGAAATTCAGTTTCACTTGATTCAAACAATGCTTACAATGATCCCAGTGCATCAGAAGGTTAGGATTCAGATCATACCTAGCCTATGCTTAGTAGGAATAAGGGAGATACAAGTAGCTTGAAAAATGGGCAAAAGCAGAATTGTGTCACTACCACTGGCAATAATGCTGTTCCAGTTAAGTCTTTAGGATTCCTATTTATTTGGAGGCAAGTAGAACACAGAGTTTACTCACAGACACCCAGGGATGGCTTAGGATCTGTGCTGCTGTATAGCGAGCTTCTACATTTACATGTAGCATCAGACTAATTAACTCCTGGAAAACAAAGATATGAGAAAGAACATCAGCATTAAACTGTGAGTCATCCAGCATTTGCATGGAGCTCTTCTAACATTTACACTGGAGTTTCTTTAATATCTCAGGGAAATCCTGGCCCTACTTGACTTCAGTAGTGCCAGAGGATTTCATCCTCTGGGTTTACAGTCTGATGGGAACTGTAGGTAATATAACTAACAAGTATCATTATTGCAATCATGCTCACTTGCTCTTCTGAAAATAGCTAAACAAGAAACACTCTAAACAGCAACTATAATACACTAATTTTTTTCTGAATGTTGATGCAGGCAGCAAGAATAGAAAACTTGGGATGGTGCTCCATTTTCACAGCACCCTCTCTGCACATACTCAAAAAATGTGCATTTTTTTTCTTATTGGATGAGTAATGTGAGTAATTTACAGACGGAGATGAGGCTGACAGGGCTGTGAGGTAACCTTCTCTGACAGAGGCAGAAACAAAATGCACATGAAGAGCACCAGCTTTTATACCAAATGGCAAGTGCTTTTTTGAGCCTGCAGGGATTGTTAAAGCTGTCTAGAGGGTCTATAAACCAGCATGAGATATGCTTTTCATTTTTTGATAAGCAATATCACTGGAATCATTTGGTAAAGGAAAAAAAAATCAATCTGAAGATGCTATTCATTTACTCAGTAACTTCTTGAGAATGAAAGCTCCTCATCAGCACAAGACTGCTCTAAAGTGGCTGACTATAACCATGCCTGAAGAAGGGTGCTTGTGCCCAAAAGCTTACAAATAAAGAATTTTTTTTGCAAAAATCTAGTTGGTCTAATAAAAGATATCACCTTTGCCACGAGTTGATTCCTTTTGAGTCTAATCATTATACAGCAGGGGCTGTGTTAATGGCATATAACATGGGCTAGATTCTCAGCCCCACACAGGGCCTCTTACATTGCTCTTGAGGCACAAAGGGCTTTCAGCCACCCTTTGCCATTAACTATGGATCCCTCTGCCCTTCCCCTACATCATGAAGGAGGTCTTCAGTTAGCTGTGTCCCCTACACTGGCTCTGAGCTAAAGAAAAAAAAAAGGATGTGCCTTTAAAAGCTCAGCATGTGATTAAGTTACTCCCAATGACTTCAAATAAACTCAAGTGCTACTCTGAAGCAGGATCTTCAGAGTATGTAAAAGCTATAAAACAGATCTTCCTGGGTTTGCATATTTCTGTGGCTCTCCCAATAGTAGTATGACAGTCTGGGGTACTGGAAAAAGGCAAGTCTTAAGAGGTTAGTCAAGCAAAGCATGCAGTGAAATTATAAGTACTGTGGACAAAATTTTGTTTATTTCCCTTTGTGCATCTAAATGACAGTTTTCCGGCTGTGTACCTGGCCTTTTTTGGCTCTGTTACTACACTGGGGATGCATAAGAATGTGTACGTAGAGTGAGCATATACTCTCTAGGCTACACACTGGCCAGGAATATATGTGCATTAGTTGAAGGGGAAACGCTCTCAATATTTTATTCCAAGGGTTGAGTGGTTAGTTAGGGCTTCTACCCAGGAAGCAAATGTTCTGGGCCCCTTTGAAGAGAGAGGGATTGAAGCAGCAATTCTGCTCCCAAGTTAAACATTATTCATCTTTCTTCCCTAGCCACATTACCTGCTGAATTGAATAGTCACTGACTAAAATTGATGAAGAATAGTGAAAGGGGAAATTAAATGTTGGCACCACTCGTTGCCAGAGCCCATTTCCTCAACAGGAGCTATTTGACAGATCCATACACTCCCTAGCTTGCTCTCTTCCTCTGGGACTCATGTCTCCTTCTCCTGGCTGCCCAGCTGGCCAACTTCAAAAAGGTCAGCTGTGATATGGTGCTTCAAGTCCTGTGCTGGAAAAAATCTACTTTGGGCAAAGCTAGTGTTTCCTGGACAATTGCTCTAATGGCAACATTTTCATGAATTGGGCTGCCTGGCTAGTATATACTCTACTCTATGAGCACTTGGTGGACATAAGTGTCCACAGTGCAGGGGAAACAGAAGCAATGTTTGCATTTAAATACCAAAAAATGCCACTCACGCCCTTAATAAGCTGCCATTCAGGCTCACAAAAGGAAAGAGAATTCTGCCCTATGTGTAGCTTTTCATCTCAAATGCTCATTGCTTCTTCAATCATGTTCCAGAGCAGATTGCAATTGACAAGGATTGTTTCAAAGCAGTTTCCAGTCACTTAAGAGAAACCCCCCCCATAAAACTCCTCCAATATCAAATACTTTCATTAAAAGTAAACACCTCTGTTTTTCTAAAGTGCCTATAGCCCAAGGGTCATCTTTCTTTCAGGGAGATCTGTTCTGATAGAAAGAAACAATATGGCCAGGTACAGACATTACTTTTACCAGTATAAGTGATCAGAAACAGGTCTATACCCATAACAGAACACATGTTCAGCACACGTAGACTGGTTAGAAATGGTGGATCTGGGTCTATGATTTGCACCTCCGCCACCAAAGGGTGAATGTATATTCTGTTAGCCACCAATCTAAGCTATGTCACTTACAGAAAACTGCATAACTTAGATCGATTCCACTTTGGGCTTTTTGAGTGTCTGTACCTAGCCTATATGCGCAGTAGAGAGGTTGTTGCTCATCATTTACTTCTGGAAAATAACCCCCTCAGCAATATCATTCAGTAAAAAGATGAACCAGAGATACAGGCCCAGATTTTTTCAGAGTAGCTGAGCTGTACTTGGTTCAAAAACTATTTTTGTGCCACCCCAACCCTGAAGCTGTTAAACACTAACTTGACAGCTGCTCTGTTTCATATCAGATGAGCCATGAGCTCATTCTGGCAGTGGGAGACAGGCCTGGCCACCACCATGCCCCAGTCTTTAAGCTGCAGCAGAGGAGCAATGTAGTGAAAGCTGTGTGAGGGTTCTCCTAGGACAGTGGGGGCCAGCCTTTTTGATAGGTGCCACAAATTAGCCTCAGACTCTACCTGAGTGCCACTCCAAACCTCTAGCCCTGTTGATCTTCCTGCTCGGTGTGCTGCTGTGCTACTTGACCCCTCCCCAATATGCTGCCTACTACACATAGTAGTCACATGCCACCTTCCCACATAACCTACAGTTGGCCACCCCAGTCCTCAGATACAAGAGTTTATCAGCAAATGGCTGCAGGGCTGCTACATGCTCCTAGGCCTATTATAAAGGGAAATTAAAATGATGTTCTTCTTACATAACCTTTTAAAAAAGGACATGGAAAAGTCAGAGAGGGTTTAGAGGACGGTGACAAAAATGATATAAAGGACTTGGAAGACATATGAGGATATGTTAAAGGAAATAGGCATCATCAGCTTATAGAAAGAGCACTTAAGGGCGGGGAAATGATAGAACTCTTCAAATATCTGATGGGCTGCCATAAAGATGGGGGAGAATGCCTTTTCTCTCTAGCTGCAAAGAGCAGGATGTGGACCAATGACTTGATGATGCAACAAATAAGTTTAAATTGATTATCAAGAAAAGCTTCTTCACTGTTAGAACAGTGAGGCAGTGGAACAGGTTAGCAAGGTTGTGGACTCTCTGTCATTGGAGATGTTCAAGAAGAGGTCGGGCAAACACTGGTCAGGAATGATCTAAGAGTAGCTATGCTATGTTAATTAAGGCCATGCCTCTGGGCCTTGCTGGCTGTTGCATAGGGCCAAGTGGGAATATTTTCCCCCTCCTATTGCTAAACAGTAAGGGTTTTCACAGATTTCATAGACATTAGGGCTGGAAGGGACCTCGGAAGATCATTGAGTCCAGCCCCCCACCCAAAGGGCAGGAAGTCAGCTGGGGTCACAGGATCCCAGCAAGATTAGATTCCAATTTGCTCTTGAAGGTGTTCAATGTAGGTGCTTGAACCACCTCCAATGGCAGGCTGTTCCAGATCTTGGGGGCTCAGACAGTAAAGAAATTCTTCCTTATGTCCAGCCTGAAATGGTTTTGTAGTAGTTCATGGCTGTTCAACCTCGTCATCCCTTGGGGCGCTCTGGTGACAAATGTTCCCCCAGATCCTGATGAGCACTCCTGATAAACTTGTAGGTGGCCATCAGATCACCCCCGAGCCTGCACTTTTCCAGGCTAAATAGCCCCATTGCTCTCAGCCTGTCATAATAAGGTCTGCTTTCCTGACCTCTGATCATGAGTGTGGCTCTTCTCTGGACTCTCTCAAGCTTCTCCTTCATCCTTTTTGAATTGTGGAGCCCAAAACTGGATGCAATACTCCAGCTGCAGCCTCACCAAGGCCAACTACAAGGGGAGAAGCACATCCTGGGATTTGCTTGAGAAGCATCTATGGATGCAAGCCAGCATTTTGGTCGCTTTACTAGCCGCAGCATCACACTGCAGGCTCATGTTCATCTTGTGGTCAATGATGACCCCCAAGTCTCTTTCTTCCATAGTGCTAGCCAGCGTAGCATTGCCGAGCCTATAAGGATCCTGCAGGTTTTTTTTTCCCAAGGTGGAGAACCTTGCATTTTTCAGTGTTAAACACCATCAGGTTCTCATCCGCCCATTTGCTTAGCCTGTCCAGGTCAGCCTGGATCACCCGCCTATCTTCTGGCATGGATGCTTTGCCCCAAAGTATGGGGTCATTGGCGAACTTGGCCAGTCCGCTCCTGACTCCAATGTCCACATCATTAATGAAGATGTTGAACAATATGGGTCCGAGGACAGAGCCTTGGTGGACCCCACTGGTCACACGACACCATGGTGAGTGTCCTCTGGGTCCGACCACGGAGCCAATTTCCCAGCCAGCGGATCATGGTGGACCCTAGTCCACAGTTGGCTAGTTTCGCCAAGAGGTGATCATGGGATACCAGATCGAAGGCTTTTCTGAAGTCAAGATATATGACATCAATCTCTTCTCCCTTGTCCAGGTGATAGGTCACCTGGTCGTAGAAGGAAATGAGATTGGTCAAACAAGACCTACCCGCAACAAACCTGTGCTGGCTATCCCATAGGATGTTGGCATCGGCCAGTCCATTAAGGATGGCCTCTTTAATAAACTTTTCTAAGATCTTCCCCGGGATAGATGGCTGATGGGCCTATAGTTAGCTGGATCCACTCTCCTCCCTTTCTTGAAGATCGGCACCACATTGGCCTTCTTCCAGTCTTCGGGCACTACACCAGAGCGCCAGGAGTTTTCAAAGATCCGTGCCAGGGGCTGGGCTATGACACTCGCCAGCTCATTGAGTACCCTGGGGTGTAGATTGTCAGGGCCATATGACTTGAAGGTATCCAGCTTCTCAAGATGTTCCTTCATGAGGTCAGCATTAATGGAGGACAGGGGATCTTCCTCACCTGGACCTCCCTGTCTCGTAGCGGCCATGGGCGTCCCATGGGACTGATGAAAGACTGACGCAAAGTATCCATTTAATAGGTTGGCTTTTTCCTGGGTGTCAGTTGTCAGTTGCCCCATCTGGTTCAGCAGGGGTCCAATGTTGCCCTTGCTATTGCTTCGGCTCCCCACATATCTGAAAAAGGACTTTTTATTGTCCTTGATGCTCAAAGCTAGTTGGAGTTCAGTTGCAGCCTTGGCTTTCCTGGTTTGCTCCCTGCAGGACTGGACCAGTGCAGAATAATCCTCCTTGGAGGTGAATCCTGTCTTCCATCCTTTGTAGGCCTTTGTTTTTCACCTCAGGAGGTCAGTTAGGTCCCTGGAGAGCTGGGGGGGGCGTGCTGTGCCCTCTTGCTGCCTTTCCTCCAGGATGAAATAGACTTAGCTTGTGCATTGAGGATCGCTCTCTTGAGGAGCAACCACTCTTCTTGAACTCCCCTCTCCCTGGGGTCATGGTCCCTTAGGGCCTGACTGACAAGCCTCCTGAGCGTGTCAAAGTCCGCTTTCCTGAAGTCAAGGACTTCCGTGTTGCTGACTGACTCGCCAGCTTTATGGCAGATGGTGAAGGTGATCAGCTTATGGTCACTGTCACCCAGCTTCCCATCGATCACTAGGTCGCCGATTAGGACATCCCCAGTAGCCAGTACCAGGTCGAGTAGCGCTTTGCCTCTTGTTGGCCCATAGACTTCTTGAGTCAAGTAGAGGTCGTCCACACACAAGAGGAAGCTTTGCGACCGCTTGGATTTTGCTGAGTGATCCTCCCATGAGATGTCTGGGTAATTTAAATCACCCATGACCACCATGGTAGCCTGGAGCATGTGGCCTCGGCCAGTTCCTGGATGAACTCCTGGTCAAGCTCAGGACTTTGGGTGGGAGGTCTGTAGTAGAACCCTGGGCGCCGTCTGGGTGGCCATCTCTGAGGTGCTGGGGGGTGGGCAGGGGGGCTGCAGAGCCTGAGGGGACCCTTGGGGTGTGACGCATGCCCATCTGTGTCATGCCTCTGGTAGGCTGGCTACAGCTAGGACTGTCTACCCTGGGGGGTTTGCAGGCAGGGTCGCGGGCTCTCCCGCGCACCCTCCTGCACGAACTCCACGCTAACTCACGCGCCGGCAGACAAGCACGCCTGTTTGCACAGCCTGTTCGCATGGCTCCCTGGGGGGCTGGGCAAAGTAGGGGCCTGGGCAGGGCTTGACCCGGCCCAGCTCCACTCAAACGCCGCCTCCCACTCAGTGAGGGGTTAACCCCCTCCCACCACGGGCCCCGCTCGCCTCTGGCTGTGCTGGGGGTTGGCCGGGGACTCCGCAGCTGCTGGGGGGTCTCTGGGGGGCTTCGGGGGAACGGGGGTGCTTCGGGCTTTCACCTGTGCGTCTCTCGCCACTCCGGAGCCTAACTGCTGTTTTTGTATTCCTCAGAAGCGTTCATATTTTGGGTTAGGAAGGAATTTTACTGCATAGTCAGACTGATACAGTCTGTGGGGGTTGTTGCCTTCCTCGGTAGTGTGGGGCATGTCTCTCTCAGGTTTCCTGAGCATATTTTAACAAGCCTTGCAGCAGCCGGATAGCAGCCCTCTGTTTTACCTGTAGCAGCTTAGGGTGTTATGCTTTGTGGTTATGGGGCAGGGTTACCTGTGTGGTTTTAATAATAGGTTAGATAAGGATTTGCTTGGAATGGATCCTGCCTCAGGCAGGGGGCTGGACTAGATGATCTCTACAGGTCCCTTCCAGCCCTACTTCTCTATTATTCTACACCATCATCAATGTTATGCAACAGCCTTTGGGAGACAGAATACAGTCTATTTCTTTGGATAAATATGCGGGTTTTTTTAGTCTACAGTGCACCCAAATTCCTCTCATATATGGAATAATTCCTATTAAAAATCCAGGGCACATGGATGGGACTCCTTTAAGACCCAGGGTTAAAATTTTAAACATTGATTTCACAGATTCAGTCATTTAAAGTATCTTAAGTACTAGGAAGTGCCTAAAGCTCACTGAAGTGCTAATAGCTAAGGCTTCTGTGGCCCAAGGGTGAAAACAGACCTAGTGATTTCAACTGATGTCAGTCCATATAACAACTACTCTTCTCTCAAAAGAGTATAGAAAAGGAAAATTCAGAACAACAATTATATTGCAACTCAGCCACTGAACCTAGTACAATAGTCGTCATTAAGAAAACCATAAAGCATCATGCAAATCAACATTGTTACCCCTGTTCATCCAGAAAATAAACAGGAAACTAGGGTTGAGAGACCTGCATTTTCATCAGGTACCACTGCCATATTCTGGAGCCTGCCATGGCTTGGAATAGTTGGTAATAATGAGATAGGAGAGATTCTGTGCCACCAGGAGGTACAGTGCTTCCAATGCCTTGTCAGAAACACTTCCAGAGCCTGGAGACTTCTTCTGCTAACATATCTCTGTACCTTAGCTGAGTCAGTGATGTTATCCCAGTATGGGGAGGGAAACTCTAGCTTTCCAACTAGGATCTGATCGAAGAGATCTTCCTGAAGATTGTTCTCACTGTGGATCAGCAGCAATAGGAGAGAACACAAGAGAGGTGTAAGTTTTGCCACACAAGCAATAAGTTAAGTTTCTGAGGTGAAGAGAAGCAATGTTATCTTATTCAGTACTCTAGCAATGTTACCTTATTTACCCCAATTTGCAGGTTTGGTGGGGCTTCATGCTAACTGTACTACTGGGGAGCTAACACAGCAGTGAAAGGCCTGAGTCTACTTCCCATTCAAGTAGGGACTGCATAGGTAACAAGAAAAATCTGTGCATTAACAGCATTACAATCTCCTGTTCCTGGCATAAGGGAAGAAAGGAGACTTGGAAGTTTGTCTCTTTTCCCCTCAATGACTGTTGGGGTCAGCAAGTGATGTAGATAGGAGGAGAAGCAGGAATATGATCCCTTCTGTAAGACAACCCTACAAGGACATTGCTGAAATCTGGAGAAAGGATATAGAAAAATATGGGATTAATGCAATCCCACACTGCATGACATGTTTTTTTTAAAACAACTTCTGGCTTGTGATCTCAATGTATAGCAATATTAGAATTCACTACTCTTGGAATGCACAAACTTTATTTTGGGGTTGATCTCAAATAGTTTTACTGAGGAACGGTGGCTAAGACCTAGTTAAGGTAGTCAAGCAATATTAAAAAGCATAAATATTCTATCCTGCTTGGTGGAATGATTGCAATAGATACGAAAAACACAAACTGGATGGCAACTTCCCACAGTTATTTAAGGACAGAGAGAATGATCCATTTTAGTAAAAACTAATCTATGCACCAATTTGTATATAGCTACAACTCCTTTGTATAAACACAGGCATTGGATATGACATATACTAAATATAAAGTTGAAACTTTGTGATTAAAATGTGATGTCCAATTACATCTTTTCAAAAATTCCAGGTACATTCCTTAATATTTTAATCCTTATGTACACATAAATACTAATGAAAAAAGAAACATTATTATAAAAACATATAAATACTGTTACATGCAAATTAACTGCACAGCTTCTTGATTACAAAACCTTTGACAGAATTGGCACCAAGTTTATGAACAGTTGACATCTCATTTTATAGAGGTAAAACATTTACACAGATTCTTTTGATCTTTGGGAAGCAGTCACTGGTTGGTTATTCCAGTTACCAAGAAGCTGTACTTTTTGTTGTATACACTAGAGGGCAAAAATACATATACTCTGTAAAAAGGTAGGATGAGAAGGCTATCCTCATCACACATTATGGCATCAAGGCACACCTGCTACTTAACCAATTGCCCCCCTTATTACAGAAAGTATTTCACTCATCCCTTGAGCACAAAAATATTGAACACTGCTATCTGGGGAAAGGGCATGGAGTGGTTCTAGCTGAATTAGGGACAGCTGAAATAGGTTAGAAAAGGAACAAGGGAGGTTGGCGGAAACATTTGGAACAGATGGTCACTTTCTTGAGGAGGACAGGTTACATTTTCTTTCTGTTTGAACACTTTCTGTTTGCATTGTTCTAAAATAAAAGGGAACTTACCTGCGAAAAGGTGGAAATCCACACAGCAGTATATATGTGATCACACCTGCAGCCCAAATATCTACCTTTAAGCCATATCTGCAAAAACATGGGAATGTATTACATGCATGGGCTTCCAAATATGTCATTCAAGTTCAACACTGTGTGATTCAATTAATACACCCTGAAAAATTGCACAGGTAACTCTCAGAACGTTCAGTCTTTCATACCGGTGGATTTTAGGTGGTATTATGTAATGATACAGAGTCATTTTTAAAGGGACATCTGATCATTATTTTTCTAGGGACTCTTCAGAGAGGCCAGAGGATCTCATATTTTTCATATTTTTTAGTTTGCAATTCTCAAGGCTCCATATAAAAGGCTACCCACCTTCTACAAGCATTCAGATTCATCTCCACATCAGACCACATTAAACCAAGACCACTGCTGAAAGCAAGGGAAGGAAAGGCTTCCCACAGAGGGCACCCTTTCTGCAACATTCCCAGATACTGCCAGAGTAGGCAACAAGACCCCAGTCTCCTTCATGAGCAAATAACACTAGGATGAAGAACTGAGACTTTCTTTTTAAACATGCAGGTTAGAACAACTGTAGGGCAAAGGTTGCCTTTTTTTTTTCTTTTTTCAAACAGTAAATCCAAATCTACAAGCTCTGAATCAGGTCCCTTTGCTGTCAATGTCTATTAGCTCTTGACCATGTGACAGTGAACTTCACCACTGTTAATAGAGGGAATATCCTGGCTGTGGCGAATCTAAATTAAGGCTTGCTACTGCCCCCTTAAGGTTCAAGGGAACTATGATTTAATTTGAAGATTTTTTGAGAGAGACTGCCTTCTGCCCAATTAAAGAAGTGATCCAGCTACAGCTAAGTTACACACAAACCAATAATTTTTTGTTTTGTATATAAAAGACACATGTATTTTTGTCAAAGGATTTGGTGTACTGTACTGATTGGACCCAACTCACCATCCACATACTCTAGTATACTGTAGATCTATTCTGCACATCACAACATAAAAGTTTTAATTATGTATCCTCACCCTGTCTCTGCAATAATTTCTGGAGCCACATACGTTGGTGTACCACAGACTGTATACAAAGGTCCTTCAACCACAGTGGCCAGCCCAAAGTCTCCTAGTTTCAAGGACTTTGTTCCATCAGGATATTCACAAACCTAGAGTTAGCAGAAACATATAAAGGATTAGAGAATTTTTTTCATGTATAATAAAGGGTAAAAACACAAAGTCTATCCATCTTATCAAGTGGGGTGAAGAGAGATCCTCCACTGCTATCCACTGCATTGGATTTTTCTCTTTAGTTCTTGCATACTTTTACCTCTACTGCTTTGATTTAACTTTCAGCCTCAAGACATTCTGATAGGATAAGGCTCAATTCGAGAAAACAGAAAAATCCAGCACAATTTTTAAATTATAATTTGCTCTGTTTTGCCTTCAACAACTCCAGAGGAACCTAGAACCAGTTTCGTTTTGCTCTTACTTCTAACTACTTCATGGTCATGAAACTGATGTAATACCTATTTACTCTGCCTCTAATACAATCTGTACAACAACTTAGGACACAATATTTATCCATCCTTGAACTACTATACCAACATTCAGGAAAATCTTGTGATGGTTAAAGCACTGCACTTTATTCCTGATCCAAACAGGAGCTAAAAACTCCTAAATAACCTTGGTCCATGTGTTCTATGCTCAGACAGGCATAGAACACATCTTGTAGTCTGTAAAAATGTTTAAGCAGTAGCTTATTCTTCAGCTCCATCACCTATTTAACTAATGCCCAGTCTTATTTTTTTCCATACAACTGAGCCTATTTCTGTCCTCTTTTTATTAGTGCAAGCCATCAGGGCTAGAAGCCCAATTGTGCAATTATGGGCCTTTACTCATACAACTAAATTTAATGAAGCCTGGAACTACAGTACTCATAGGTAGTTATGCAGGTATACATTTGCAAGGGTTGGTGCATCTGACAGAAAATACAACCATTTAATTGTTGCCAAAATTGGGTCATCTGTTTAAAGTAATGACCATGGCAGCTCCACTTTTTCTTCTCCTGGGGGAATATGATTATGAATGAAAGCAGCAATAATTAAGTAAATAAAAATGCAGCCAGCAACAGGGAAACAGTGTGAGTTAAGCAAAATACTTTATCTGCAAAAGTGTTACAAGCAACTCAGCAGAAGCATTTAAAATAAATTGTTAAATGATTTTTATAGAACGGACTGACTATGATTTCCAATTACTTAGAAGCTTTAAGAAAAATCATATTTTTCAATTTCTTCTTTTGAGTTTAAAAAGCAATGATCAGAATTGAACAAATAAGTTTGTTTCCAATTTTGGATAGCTAGATCACTGATTGTCCATACAAGTCTAGGATAATACTAATTATTTGATTGATTTTTGAAGAGACCGCCAGTGAAAAGAGCCCAAAAACATTATTTATCACCATCTCTAAAAATGTGATTGGCTGTTTAAAAAAGGTGACATTTCTAAATAACAAATTAAAAAAGCACTAAATGGCAAGTTTAGTTTTATTTAAGAATAATGCTCAAACAGAAGGTGTTCAAACAAAAAGAAAATCTAACATGTCCTCCCCAAGAAAGTAACCATCTACTCCAGATGTTTCCATCTGTCACATGTCCCCAACCTCCTTGTTCCGATCTTGTCACTGCACACCTAGAAAAGGGGAACTATCCAGCCCTTCTGGATTGCTTCTAAATGCCAGTGATATATATACTCTACAGAAGTTAAATTGACTGTCCTCAAACGGAGATAAGGCCAACTACCTCCATCCAGATACCACCTACACTGACGTCTGAAACTAATTAGA
The DNA here is from genome assembly GCF_052110815.1 of Crocodylus siamensis. NCBI lineage: Eukaryota > Metazoa > Chordata > Crocodylia > Crocodylidae > Crocodylus > Crocodylus siamensis. The sequence continues at coordinate 93,917,940 of NC_143396.1, read as the reverse complement.
AACTTGAATAACAAGAGGTGCGTCTGCACACACAGTTAATGTGACTGAATATACTATGGCTCAAACTGAGCTGGAATAAACTAATCCTGACATAACCGCCTAGAGGTGCATTTAAATGCAGTAATTTACTGCACTGTCAAATACCACTTGTATCTGACAGGAGTGTCTGTAAATTAGTCTATTACACCCTAATTGCCATGTGCATGTAGACAGTGACGCTTTACTGAGCAGCAAATTAGTCTGCTGTGCTGTGTAAACAGTGTCATGTAGATGCGCCCAAGAAGTGCCAAAACTGTAACAGACAATTCTGATCCACCAAGTTCCACAATGATAAACAGAACTAACCCACTAATCTCCAAGTCATGACTAGAATACAGCTACTAATTTTCAGGAAATAACGCATTTTACTGATGAAAACATTTTTTGATTATTGGGATTTTCACATATTACTGATAAACTCCTCCTTTTTCTGTATTATTTAACATTATTTTGATTTTAATGGTGATTCTTCTTTCCCTCATGACTGGAAAGCTTGCTATTCTAATGTTTGGATTGTATTGGCTTATTGTCATTTGTATTTGGAGATAGGAGTCTTCTCTAAAACACCTTAATGTATGAACATCAGATTTGTTCTCTGAAATTAATAGTCCAATGACTGAAACTTCACAAAACATTGATGGGAGATATGAACACATGTCCATATGAACCACCTGGTGTAAGATGCAGGACCCCAAAGGAGTGTTCTAGGAGACACTAATGTCTCTCATCAGTTGTGCTGGCTAGTGGAATATCAGGTTAAGGTCAAGTATCTGCCCACTACTTGCTTTCTTGCTCCAGGGAGAAAAGTAGTAGTGCACTGCCTTATCACAACGTACCTAGAATCAATGTTAAGGAGGCTATTTTATTAGCCCTCATGTGACATGTAGGTACCTATGTTAGACCATGATTTAGCCCTTAGTGACTAGGGAGGAAAAACAGTAAGGTGTTGAGAAATTCTGAATATGTGGGAAAATTGAAATGTATTTGTAGTGGATAAAGCCCAGAATTTAAATGGGACCGTTTGTTATAACTTTACCCTGTGCTGAAGTCTTGACTAATTCAGCATGTTATCTAGTCACAAGTTACGCATGCTGAAAGGTAATTTCATGGCAGACCAATCTTCTACCATGTCGCTTTCAAATTTAGACATCCTAGCGAGTTCTCAACACTGGGTAACTCTATTGAAAAATCATGTTTAAATTCCTAGGAGTTTTCTTGAATGCATTTGATGTTTACATGCTGTTTTGATGGCTTGAATGTAGATTTACGTCTACCCTACCCCCTCAAAATGTGACAAAGTAACAAATCCAAAGAGTCACGATACGGTACACAAAGTGAATAAATCTTGGTTTTGTTTGCAAAGTACAATTTTTGTGTTAATCATGGTTTAGACAGGAGTAACTATATGGACTGACTCCAGCTTCTCCAGAGAAAAGTTGAATTTATCATTAGGTTTTTTCAAATAAGTAAACAGCCCTCCTAGGGCATTGCGCTCTTATAATTCATAGCACTAATGGAAACCTTTGTGCTCCCTGGTATAACTACACATCTGTCATGATTGACACAGTTTGTATTTATGAGGATATGGCCAATAAAGAGAATGCAAATCAGACAAGTGGGTAATTTCATGTTAAAAGAGCTGAATTACTTCTTATTACAAGAAGCAATTGACAGCAATTATTTACATTGACATGCAATACTAGTAGGATATCTTAGCATGCATGTGGCGTCAATCACAGTGAATACAACTTGCATCTGTTGACTAATCTTTTTAGACTTTCTAGGCCTAGGAAAAAAGGACACTTGTGCCTATTTATACCTGATTTGATTACTAATGATGGCTTAAAGGGTTAGATTCGTCTCAGCTCCATCCCCTCCAAATTCCTGATGCCACCATGTTATTTTTAAATGAACAAGACCAACTATGGTGCAACTGTGGATGGCCACTGAAGTTGTGCACCCCTTTTTATTTGTCGTGCATGAACATATTCTGCTGAACTTGATCAAAATAAGCATGCTGTGTTCAGACTGACTGCATTTTTTAAGACAGGGCCATAGTTTCTTGCATTCTTCCTTCCTTAAATCTCAAAACTACTGTTGGTAGTATTTACAGAAAAAAATCAGTTCACCTGCTAACTTGTCACTTCATTTTAAAGTGAAAAGTGTCTATATAAACATGCTTGCCACTTCATGCAAATTAATATTTTGTATAAAAATAAAAGCCATAGTGTGCACACACACAACTAATATATTGCCAAATAATAACAGAAAGCCTAGATCAGACCTCTTGATCCACTGCTCAACAACCCAATGCAATCACCCCAATCATGAAAATATATCTAGTAGGGCCTGAAGATGTGTTTTTCCTTCCAACTTGTTTATCTGGAGGTTTAACACACCTGCTAAAGGGTGCGCCTAATCTTGGAAATTCTCTCTTACTGCAGTTAACAGGACTAGTTGAGTAAGAACAGACTACTGAAATATGCAATGGGTACTCAGGTTCCAGGCCTTATCTTTGTGTTTGTTTGAATGTTGCTGCTGAAATAAGAGCCATCAGTCCATCTTTATCAGTGCAATCTCATTAAACAGTTAACAAAATTGACAATAATAACCAGAGGGTTTTTTTGTTTTAATGACAGTATTAAATGGTATCTCTGATATAAACAAAGGAAAGAGTGGTGTCCTAGTAACTTTATGCATACTTCACACAGCCATGGTGCAAAGCAGTGGAGAATCAGACACTTCTGCTCCGCTGACAATGTCCACCTGGAGCTCATAAAGCTATGTCTATGATATTTTCTGTCATCAGGCACACTGCAGTAGATATTTATGCCCCTGATGGTAACTGATGGAAATGAAATATAATTCCTTTAGAGGAAAATAAGTGTACTTACAAAGTTTATAGCTAGGATCGAAAAGTCATCAAAAAGGTTTACCAAAGATGGGAACAGAAGGAAAGGAATCTATTTCAAATAACCCTGAGATGTCTGAGAAGAGCCAAGCTCTCCTACTTTCAACAACAATTCATTAATCCATTTTTTTTTAATTCACTGTCTGTGAAGGAATGTTTGTACTTATTGTGGACGTCAATCAAAATGCAAATAAAATAATGGGTCTGGTGCCTGGTGCACTTTTGCACTTTGGCTGATTAAAATTTCATAGAAAAACATTTTTTTTTAATAAATAGCTATTCTAAATTCATATTTCTTCTACATATGTGATTGCTCATTTGCCTTGCTGCTCAAACTTTACATACAACTATGCACAGTTGAGAAGAAAGAGGTGATAGAAAGCAAGGCAAAATGAATAACCTACCAGGAGATTCTCTGGCTTGATGTCCCTGTGTACAATGTTGAGGCCGTGGAGGTATTTCAGTGCACTGGCCAGATTGTAGACCATTGCACTGCCATCTCGTTCTGTGTACTTTGTTGAAGAGGTGATGGCATCAAATAGATCTCCACCCTAAAGAAAGGGAAAATGTTTTAAGCAACAACAGGAAAAATCAGAGAGCTCACGATGCTGAAGAGAGGTTAGAAAAGGCAACTGTAAATTTTCTGCACCAGAGGTCTACTCAAGACCTGAGTTATATATCATATGGAATACCCTCTTATCAAAGAATCATAGAAAATCAGGATTGGAAGGGACACAGGACGTCATCTAGTCCAAACCCCTGCTCAATGCAGAACCATCCCCAGCCAAAGCTTTGTCCAGCTGGAGCTTAAAAACCTCCACAGATGGACATTCCACCATCTCTCTGGGTACCCTGTTCCAGTGTTTTACTACCCTTCTAGTGAGAAAATTCTTCCTAATAGCTAATCTAAACTTCCCTTGCTGCAACTTGAGACCGTTGCTCTTTGCTCTGTCATCTGCCACCACTGAGAACAGTCTAGCTCCATCTTCTTTTGAACCCTGGTTCAGGTAGTTGAAGGCTGCTATTAAATCCTCTCTGTTTCCTCTTCTCTAGACTAAATAAGCCCAGTTCCCTCAATCTTTCTTCATATAAAGCCCAGTTTCCCCCAGCCCCCTCACAATTTTTGTTACCTTCTGCTGGACTCTCTCCAATTTGTCCACATCCTTTCTGTAGTGCAGGCTCAAAACTGAACACAGTACTCCAAATGTAGCCTCACCAGTGCTGAAGAGAGGGAAATAATCACTTTCCTTGACCTGCTAGCAACACACCTACCAATGCAGCCCAATATGTCGTTAGCCTTCTTGGCAACAAGAGTGCACTGTTGGCTCAAACTCAGCTTACTGTCCACTGTAACCCCCAGGTCTTTTTCTGCAGAGCTGCTGCCCAGCCTGTCAGCCCCCAGCCTGCACTGGTGCATGGGATTGTTCCCTTCTAAGTGCAGGAGTTTGCACTTGTCCTTGTTGAACCTCATGACATTTATTTTGGCCCAATCCTCCAATCTGTCTAGGTCATTCTGAATTCTAGCCCTACCCTCCAGTGTATCTACTACTTCCCCCAGCTTGGTGTCATCTGCAAACTTGCTGACGGTGCGCTCTATATCCTCTTCCAGATCATTGATGAAGACAATGAACAAAACTGGCACCAGACTGACCCCGGGGCACTCTATTTGATACTACTTGCCAACTAGACATGAAGCCATTGATTAGTTGATTAGTACCCTCAGAGCCCGTTGCTCCAGTCAGTTTTCTATCCACCTTGCAGTCCATTCATCCAGCTCATACTTCCTTAGCTTGCTTGTGAGACTGTTGTGGGAAACTGAATTAAAAACCTTGCTAAAATCAAGGTATTAGTCTCTTCACATCTACAGAGCCAGTCACTTCATCATAGAAGGCAATTACATCGGTCAGGCATTATTTGCCCTTGGTGAATCCATGCTGACTGTTCCTAATTACCTTTTTCTCCTCCAAGGTTTAGAAATAGATTCCTTGAGGATCTGCTCCATGATTTTTCCAAGGACTGACTGGTCTGTAGTTCCCTGGATCTTCCATTTTCCCTTTCTTAAATATGGGCAATATGTTTGTGCTCTTCTAATCATCCAGGACCTCTCCTGATTGCCATGAGTTTTCAAAGACGATGGTCAATCGCTCTGCAAATCTCATCAGTCAACTCCCTCAGCACCCTCAGGTGCATCCCGTCTAGGCCCATGTATGTATATATCCAGCTTTTCTAAATAGTCCCTAAACTGTTCTTTCACCACTGTTGGCTGCTCATTTCCTCTCCAAACTGTGTTGCCTGGTGCAGTAGTCTGGGAGCTGACCTGGCATGTGAAGACTGAGGTGAAAAATGCATTGAGCACGTCAGCCTTTGCCACATCCTCCCCCACTCAGTAAGGGACCCACACTTTCGCTGATCCTCCTCTTGCTACCAACATACTTGTAGAAACCTTTCTTGTTACCCTTCACATCCCTTGCTAGCTGCAACTCCAATTGCGCTTTGGCCTTCCTGACTTCATCCCTGTATGCCTGAGCAATGCCTTTATACCCACCCCTACTTATTTGTCCACGTTTCCATTTCTTATAAGCCTTCTTTTTGTAATTTAGTTTACTGAAGAGTTCCCTGCTAAGCCAAGCTGATCATCTGCCATATTTGCTAGTCTTCCTGTGTATCAGGATGCACACTCAGTAAGTCTTCTTTAAAGTATAGCCAGCTCTCATGACTCCTCTCTCCCTCAGACTGGTGTCCAGGGGATACTGTCCATGAGTTCCCTGAGCAAGTTGAAGTCTGCTTTTCTGAAGTCCAGTGTCCTTACTCTGCTGCTGTCCACCCTTCCTTTCCTCAGGATCCTGAACTCAATCAGCTCATGGTCACTGCTGCCCAGGTTGCCATCTACTATTACATTCTCCACCAATTCTTCCCTGTCTGCAAGCAGCAGGTCATGAAGAGCACAGTCTGTAGTTGGCCTCTCCAGCACTTGTACCAGGAAGTGCAAGTGCTAGTCTCATCAATACAGATCACAGGAAGGAAGGATAATCTTGTGTCCCAGGTACGGGCCTGAACATCTGGATTCAATTCTCAGGTGTACTACAGCCCTCCTGTGAATGATCTTGGACATATCACTTGACCTTCCTGTACTGGATTTCCCCTTCAGTTAAATGAGAACAGTCCTTACTTTCCTCCAACCTTTGACAGCCTTCTCTATCATATTACACATTTTCCAGAGTACATATAAACTGTTATTTGCTATTCGCAAACACACTACCTAGCACAAAGAGAAGCCTGTCCTTATGAGGGGTCATCATTAATTACAGCAAATGACAAGTCAGATACAGTGCAAAGATTAATGAAACAATCAATAAATAAGGCTGACCCAGGAAAATAAAAGTGCAAGATGCTACGACATTCTTTTCCTATACAGTAAGTGACAGAGTCTATATTCTGCTTTATGAGCCTGTCTCTAGTTGAATGTAGTGTAGTTCATGCATTTGTCAGAGGGTTTTTTATTTTTCCTTTTTGAATTCACATAAGTGGTGTTTCCACTAGTTTAAATAGATGCCCCTGTCATGGTTTCCCTGGATACAACTGTAGGAGTGACTTGAGGCAGCAGTGGGTAGAATTCCAAGCATTGCAGCACAGACGAAAGATGCAGTAATTTAGGAAACATATATGGAGTCTGGAGTTCTGTTTTACATTTATAAAATAAGAAGTCCTAGGAATGAAAAACAACTGCCACATAAAAACAGTTTCAGGAAAGGAGAAGAAATGGAGCACTCAGAGTAGGACTGAGCCAAAAGATACGGATGTTCACTGAGTGCTTCCCTCTAGCAACTGTTATGAAAAAAGTTCTTGATTGCAGCTAAGTTTTCAGATAAGAGCTGATTTAAATTCATTTATATCTAACATGTTGATCAAAAAAAATGTGGCTGCTGTTTTTGACATATATACATCTGTACTCCAAGTATGAGGGTGTTTCAGAAAGTAACACAATTTTGAAATAAAATAATTTTGTGTGCAGTGAGTGGAAAACTACACAGCAGCAGGGGACACTGATGATGGCATTGTTGAATGCATTCATCATTTACAACTGTGTAGAACACTGATGTCATAGTCGTAAATGCTGGGTGAGTTCAACAATGCTGCCATCAGTGTTCTCTGCTACTATGTAGCTTTCCACCCACTGCACACAAAATGATTTTATTTCAAAACTGCTATTACTTTCTGAAACACCCTCATATATCACAGTTTTGAAACTAGTGGAATTTGCATGCATATGTGTGTCTGTGTTTGAAGAAGGGGTCTTCAACTGATATGATTTGATAATATCTGCTTTGACGAAAACTTCCAACTCAAATGATAGATACTAGTTATCTCATCACCAAACAAGCAAAATGGAAGTACTACTAATTACACAAGTCTTGGGATCATTTTAGAATATTTCTATATGTTGATGAAAAAAAAAACTTATACTGAAATAACACTACCTCAAGAATTTTAATCTGTTTTCTTCTGCATACTTTCAGCTCTTTCCTTTAACAACGATTTTACAAGTTACGCTGCCTGCTTTGCTGCTATGTATGCCAAAAAACTGTGGTTTAACAGGCTCATTCTGCCCACGAAAGAACTTCATGAGGGTATTAGTTTGTTAATTTTCAGAAGGAGGCAGTGTAACACTTAATTTCTAGTTTGCTGGCACTGAAAACTTTCCATGCGTATTCAAGTATAGTAGCACCATGTAGCTGTTGGTCAGCGGAAGGTAAAGGACAGTGGCCATTAATGCCAGCAACTGGAGAGGAGTAGTAAAGGAAGTAGTAGACCTGTTTCTTCTGGGAGCTGAAGAAAAAGGTCTCTAGATGTGCCTGGGAACATGTAAGTTATTTAGTATATGTGCCTGTTGGAATAGTATGATAGTTTAATTCTAATTGCACTGTTTCCATATGAAACGGTACAAATTCTATTAAAGTATGTGATTATTAACAACAGCACATGCATGATGAAAGACAAAAGTTCCCACTGAAATGCCCATCTGATTACATCTCCTGAGACCACAATGATCCAGGAATCATTCTACATTTCACACTAAGTAGACATAAATGCCAAAGAAGATTTACTGACATTACTTTACCTTGACTAACTCCATCACTAAATAGAGCTCTGTAGGAGTGTCCATCTCCTCTATCAGCATGATAATATTAGGGTGCTTCACTCGGCGCAGTATGGACACCTCATTCTCAATCAGGTGTTCCTGTCAAGTAAGACATTCAGAGAAATCAGGGGAAAAAAATTAAAAATCAGCAACAAAGACCCAACAACATTTTCATTTGGTGTGCTTTTTAGCCAGCTTTTTTGCTTCTCTGCTTTTTCTGAACAATCTATCAAATCTTATGCTACACTGTTCATATTCCAGTAAAACAACATATTTTAACTTGAAACTAAACCCACTCTCTCATTCACAGACTGTATTTCACAAAGAAAAGAGCTCCCAATTTACTGGGGTTTGTTATTGTTTGTGCTTTGTGTAATTGGTTCTGATTTTGAACCTGCCATTCACTTACTATTTAAATTAAATTATTTTGTCACTAGATATGACAGAGTTGGATTTTATTTCTTCATTGCCTTAACTTTTATGAAAGTACATAGGCCTTAAAATAGTTAGATCTATGTTAATTCATTTGTTTTTTAATTCAAGATACCTTCCTTTCCTTATACTGAAGATTAAAGAAAGGCACACACTTTCTTTCCTGTCCTAAGACAAACAAGTCTCTATCTAAAACAGAAAGCTATTTGTATTTTGGAAGATGATAAACCACCTCAAAAGGTGTCTGGACTAGCTTGTATATTAAGCACACTAAACTAGTAAAATGTGCCTTGTGAATTTGCAAATGGAAGCCTTGGAAGTAGACATACACACTCTATGATACACTCCATGTGAACAGTGGCTGAAAACCTTTCACCATTATCTCCAGGGTTAAGTACAGATGCCTTGCGATTTTGTCAAAAATCTCTTTACATAGCAGTAAAAATGATTAGTTTCATCTAAAGGTCTAAGGTCCTGACCCACATGCCAGTTATCTATCTCATCCTATCAGCGTGCAGCTGTAACATCTATTGGCTAACTGGGTCACAACTTTAAAATCCAATTTGGAAGACCTGTCATTCAAAAACATAAGCCTGCTCCAAGCAAATGGGCTTTGCAGAAAAGAAAAAATGTGTGAAGACATTTTATTAAAAACATGGGTGACCGTTACCTTTTAGAAGGAAGGAGCATTATTAAAATATGGTTAACTGGGCTTCATGAAAGAAAAAAAATAGTACATTTATTCTAGATTCCAGTATTAGATACAAATATTACTTATCTTTATCCTGATTTAAGCAATCCCAATTTGCTTTCTCTCTAGTCTTCCAATTTATGCTTTATGCATTACTGGCATCTATATAACACAGTAAACTTAAATTCCTAGGGAAGCCATCTCAGGCAAAAGTTAAAACAAAGCTTCTAACTGGCATGAGGTCTGCAAGTCCCAAAAGTTATAATTTACTTCACTAAAAAGAATGGCTTATCTAAGATGTAAAGCTTGCTTTCCTCCAGAGCCAAAACAAATTGAACATTTCAATCTCAGAGGCACATTTCTAGCATTGTTAGTCATTACATTTTTCTTACTATATCTTAATTCTTTGTATTTATTTGATGAGGTGGAGCAAAATTTAAATGTCAACCTCATGACAATTTACAATTAATAAATTAGTTTGGGCAGATAATGCACTTCTACTCAAAGTCCTCCACTTGAAAAAATAAAGCACCAAAGCAGACAGGGCATTACACTGATGCCCACATACCATTACAGCTGCTACCTTCCTGTTTAACGTACAAGTATAATTAGCTAAATAGTCCATAAAGTACTACGACAGAGTAATTTATAATTACATTGCACTGACACTAATCAGTTCAACAATTTAAGACAGAACAATGAAACAGAACCCTGGATTTACTAGTCTGATCCATTTTTGGCAGCATGTGTACTCTGCTCTTTTTAACCCACTAGAGAAGAGCACCTTAGGAAATGGCTAAACCACCTGAAAAAAAACATCTTGGGAGAGAACAGGCATGGAGGCAGAGGCTCTCAAAGTCCTACATGCTTATGAGAAAAAAAATGGGCAAGAAAAGTACACCCTTGTGAGAAAACAAAACAGGCAAGAAGTACACACACTTTTCTTCTGACTGGTGCTATGATGCTCCCAAGTCATAGGCCTTGATTACAGAATGTGCTTGTGCTGCACAGGATTAAAAGAGGAGCAGGACAGTGGAGTGGTCTGATGTAGTTCCCAAATGGTTAAGCCCGAGCTTAATCACTTTAAATTTATCACCACAACTTTAAGGGAGAAGAGGATGTCAATGGTCATCAAAACATTGCTTCCAAAAATTCATTTGCATATACATGAAAACAGATTGTAAGAGAGAGGCAAAATCAGAGGAAAAGCAGCATTTTTAAAGCAGAATAAAGAGATTTCATACTTATTTTTCCCAATGTTTTAAATTGTTTTGCTTGCCAAAATATGGGTAAACTCTCGCAGTCCTTAGCCCCCAAAAGATGAAGTAGGATGATGTAACCATAGGTTATAGGAATCAATCTCAATACATTTTTGGTTAAAATAATTACTACTGTTGATGTTGGTCATAATATAGTAGGCAATTCCAATGGCCCAAATCAGTGTTGGGGCCCCATTACACTAGATGAAGTACAAGCACAGAGATGCATTTCTTCCCCCAAAGATTTTACCATCAATACCTTGTGGTGTTCTCTCTTTCTATTCCATTTTGTCCCAATACTGCATTTTCCTTTGTTACTCAAATAAAAGAGATGACAAATTGTTTAGTTCTTTTTTTTGTTCTAGGATCTGACAGACTAACAGTGCTAACAATTTTGGGTTTTGCATTTTGGGTGGAGGATAACACTGCTAAACAGATATTTCTGAAAAGTCACAGTTCTACAAAACCCAAACACACCATTTTTTACTAATTAGCAGCTGTGAATGCTATTTTTGGTACTTTTTTATGCCTGCAAATGGGTTTACATTACCTTTCCACAGCATTTAGCCTTGTCTATGATCTTCAAAGCAAACTCCTTTCCTGTGGCTCTAACAAGAAAAATAAGAGAAAAGTTAGTTAAGTACCTGTTTCTGCTTAACTCTAAGAATATATGTCATCATAATATAATCTGTTCAATATTGGGAACAGCTGACAAAACTGATGGCAGAACTGATTTCATTTTGCTTCTCTTTTTTCTCACTGACAGTCATGCCTGCTGTTGCCCTGACTACCACTACCTACTTTGCTTTGTTCATTAATCCCAGGACCGGAGTGGTGACTCACTCTAATAAGACCAAATATAATGTTATGCCACTGTATTAAATGCCAGGTGCAAAATTTGCTCCAAACCATCCACCTCAAATCACATTGAATAAAGATAGGAAGATAGGACCAAAGCTTTGTTAGATGACTCATGTATAGGGTAATCAGCAAAAAGCTAAAAAACCTGGAACATGACAGCCTTTATGGAAAAGTCCCAAGGAATGTAGAAGTTCTATGGCAATTATTCTAAACTCTTAGAGGATTTAATAGGCACTTCTTCAGTTTTTTGGAACTACCATGTAAAATCCACTGCAACCAACATCTGTAAAGAAATTTGACAGATTGGAAACAAACAAACAAACCACTAGAGAGAGAGAGGTGGTCTGTTTTTAGTAAATGCTAAGGTAAGAGTTTTTACAAATGATTCTCCATGGCAAAAAAGTATTGGAAGAAATGAAAAGCAAGAAGAATGACCTGTCTTTGGCCTCTTCTAGGAGTGAAACATTACTCCTCATAGTTATGAATGGCATTCTGTAAATATATTAAATACTATGAGAAATCTAGTAAGTCCATTATTACAACTATTGCCTTTTGTATTGCAACAGTACCTACAGGCCCTTGTGAGGATCACAGCCCTGTTGCAATGTATCTTGTACGAATACACACATTTGCTGTAAAACCAGAATTCTCTACATAATCTTAGGTACGCATTTTACATTTCTAACCATACTTTTTTGCTTCAGATACATCTAATCAAGTGTAATGCCTTACAAATGGAGGCATTAATTCATGTATTAAAAGGTTCACAGTGAGCACTGCTGTAAGAGGATCTCTTCTTTGAAGGTGCAGCTGTGTCTGCTACGTTGTCATAGTTACAACCTGATCCAGCCTAGCACAGAAAAAGAAATTCTGTCTAGATGGCATTTGAGGAAGACTATCTCCTTAAGCAGATCCATGTAGCCCTGTATAGCAGATACTGTATAATTCAACAAAACTGTTTACTATGCTACTCAAGTAATCTACCTAAAAGCATGCAAAAACATAATCAAATAAATAACTGTAAAATCCATTTAACTGTTCAACATTTTCACATGCTATGTTGTACAAGAATGGGAGAGCCCCATGAACACCTGCAAAGCTACCTCATTAACAGACTTCATATCCTACTAAAACACTGTTTCCATATTAACCTTGACAATGGTTGTGGTGCTAGTGTGCTGATAACACTATCTAGCAGTCTGACCTGCACTATCAATGTTGCCTTGTATTCCCATGTCCATTTGCCTATATCCATCTGTCATCTCTTAAAATCACTTGGATTGTAAGCCCTTTGGGATGGGGCCATCTTTTTATTCTGCTTGTGCAGCACCTAGTACAATAAGGTTCTGGTTTATAACTAGGGCTCCTGCGTGGTATAATAACAGGAATTGAAAGGTATTAATTAACGACAATCAGATTATGAGTATTCATGACTACCATTTCCTTCCCCTTTAGTATTATCAGCTACTGTGGTATATTTCTGATCCAAAGATTTCAACACCTCCAGTCACTGAAGGCAGCAGAGATGAAGGTCGAGCTCTATACAGAGCATGTTTTCAGCTAACTTCTAGATACTGTTTCCCTTTGTAACTAGAGGATGAAGATATTTTTGAAAATGTTATCCTACATCCTCAGATCTCAAAACATTTTACAGGAGCTGCTGAATCCATAGACAACAAATTCAATATACCCAGTTTACAGGTTGCATTAAGTGCACAAGTTTGAGCTTTTGCACCATAAAAGATTGTCACATTTTATAACTTGATTCTCCTACAAGTAGTTTTCTGCAAAATGAAATGGCTGAGAACATAATCTCTTTATAGCTATTACAAGAACTTTGTATTGTTTATTTGCATGAAATCTCCCAAAAAGGAAAAGAGTGATTTCCACAGTGGACTACTGAAAGCTTTTGGAAACCAGAGCTCCAGTTGTTCTTCAGTTGCTTAGGAATTAAGATGTTAATGTTGAAAGACAGGATAAGCCTAAATCCCAGCATTCTGTAATATGTCACAAAAGGTGCTTTAAAGTAGTAACTATGTACAGTGGGATCAAATGTCTGGTTTGCTTTAGGAAGTAATACCTCTAACTCCATACTCCTTAACACACAAGCCTTGGACATTTGTAAAACAGGCTCTGAAGAGTAAAAACAAAAGACAAAAAAATCACAATCTTATGAAGAGGAAAGGACTTCTTCTTATGAACATTTCCAACATAAACATTTAAAATTAATATTGTCAGCTGAGGGGAATCTTGTAACAAAAAGGAGGGATCCACAATTGTCAGATTTCATTTGCTATTTGCCTTTGCCAGATTTTGTAAGGGAAGGCATTTCTATTTTTGTCTGGCTTGCTTATCTGCAAGTGCTATTTTACTTGGTATTATTTCCTTTGCCCAAGGGACATTTGCTTTTGTAGATAAAGTGAAGCAAATATAAACTTCCAGGATGTAGATGCCTAGACTTTTGAAAGTTATTTTGAAAAGCAAAGAGAAATTTAGGTGAGCTAGCTTAGAAGAGTGTATCTTTAAGTGGCAATGGCCTGCATTGAGATGAAAGGGTCTTATACAGTTTGGTGCACTGGCTCCCAGCACTTGCTTAGGCAATGGGGTGGAATTAGCTAGATAAGATTCCTGAGAAACTCCAGGATTGGTCACGGAGAGATAGGGATTCTTACTTATAACAAGACACTTGAGTCCATGAAGAGAGGCAGAGAGGCTGAGCAGCAGTAGCCAGCCTGTTCTGATATCCGTCCTCATGAATCAGCAGAGGTATCTTTGAAAGATCTACCATGAGCAATTAAGACTATGATGAGACTTTATAACTTGTAATTAGATTCCTTAGCTCCAGGAATTTTTGGAGCTCCTCGCTTGCAAAGGGGAAGCCCCGTGCTGGACTCTATGGGGAAGCAGGAGGTGAGACTCCCTCCTGCAGAGGGAGAGGAGGATCCACGCAGTGAACCAAAGACTGCAGAGCTGGTGTCATCGGGAAGGCTTTGGTTCCATGACCACAGCCTGCTCTTTGGTGAGAGAGGCAGCGAGCTGCTGGGAAGAGATGGCCTCCAGCTCTCCCCCCGGGAGCGATCCTCAATGCACAAGCTAAATCTATTCCAACACGGAGGAAAGGCAGCAAGAAGGCACAGCAGCCCTCCTGGCTCTCCAGAGACCTAGTGGACCTCCTGCGGCTAAAAAGGAAAGCCTACAAAGGATGGAGAATGGGATTCACCTCCAAGGAGAATTATTCTGCGCTGGGCCAGTCCTGCAGGGAGCAAACCAGGAAAGCAAAGGCTGCAGCTGAACTCCAACTAGCTTCAAGCATCAAGGACAACAAAAGTCCTTTTTCAGATATGTGGGGAGCCGGAGGAAAAGCAAGCGCAACGTTGGACCCCTGCTAAACCAGATGGGGCAACTGACAACTGATGCCCAGGAAAAAGCCAACCTATTAAATAGGTACTTTGCATCAGTCTTTCATCAGTCCCATGGGATGCCCATGCCTGCTATAGGACAGGGAGATCCGGGTGATGGGGATCCCCTACCCTTCATAAATGCTGACCTCATGAAGGAACACCTTGAGAAGCTGGATACCTTCAAGTCAGCTGGCCCTGACAATCTGCACCCCAGGGTACTCAAGGAGCTGGTGAGCATCATAGCCCAGCCCCTGGCACAGATCTTTGAAAACTCCTGGTGCTCTAGTGTAGTGCCTGAAGACTGGAAGAAGGCCAATGTGGTGCCGATCTTCAAGAAAGGGAGGAGAGTGGATCCGGCTAACTACAGGCCCATTAGCCTGACTTCTATCCTGGGGAAGATCTTAGAAAAGTTTATTAAGGAGGCCATCCTTGATGGACTGGCCCAGGCTAACATTCTAAGGGATACCCAGCACGGGTTTGTTGCGGGTAGGTCTTGTTTGACCAATCTCATTTCCTTCTATGACCAGGTGACCTATCACCTGGACGAGGGAGAAGAGATTGATGTCATATATCTTGACTTCAGAAAAGCTTTTGATCTGGTATCCCATGATCACCTCTTGGCCAAACTGGCCAGTTGTGGCCTTGGCTCCACCACGATCCGCTGGCTGGGAAACTGGCTCCGTGGTCGGACCCAGAGGGTTGTAATTGATGGCAGTCACTCATCGTGGTGCCCTGTGACCAGTGGGGTCCCTCAAGGCTCTGTCCTTGGACCCATACTGTTCAACATCTTCATCAATGATGTGGACATTGGAGTCAGGAGTGGACTGGCCAAGTTCGCCAATGACACCAAACTTTGGGGCAAAGCATCCACGCCAGAAGATAGGCGGGTGATCCAGGCTGACCTGGACAAGCTCAGCAAATGGGCAGACGAGAACCTGATGGTGTTAAACACTGAAAAATGCAAGGTTCTCCACCTTGGGAGGAAAAACCTGCAGCATCCTTATAGGCTCGGCAGTGCTACATTGGATAGCACTACAGAAGAAAGAGACTTGGGGGTCATCATTGACCACAAGCTGAACATGAGCCTGCAATGCGATGCTACGGCTAGTAAAGCGACCAAAACGCTGGCTTGCATCCATAGATGCTTCTCGAGCAAATCCCGGGACGTCATTCTCCCCTTGTACTCGGCCTTGGTGGGGCTGCAGCTGGAGTACTGCATCCAGTTTTGGGCTCCACAATTCAAAAAGGATGTGGAGAAGCTTGAGAGAGTCCAGAGGAGAGCCACGCGCATGATCAGAGGTTAGGAAAACAGATCTTACGATGATACGCTGAGAGCCATGGGACTCTTTAGCCTGGAAAAGCGTAGGCTCAGGGGTGATCTGATGGCCACCTATAAGTTTATCAGGGGTGACCACCAGGATCTGGGGGAACGTTTGTTCACCAGAGCGCCCCAAGGGATGACTAGGTCGAACGGTCACAAACTCCTGCAAGACCGCTTCAGGCTGGACATAAGGAAGAATTTCTTTACCGTCCGAACCCCCAAGGTCTGGAACAGTCTGCCAGCGGAGGTGGTTCACACACCTACAGTGAACACCTTCAAGAGTATATTGGATGCTTATCTTGCTGGGATCCTATGACCCCAGCTGACTTCCTGCCCTTTGGGCAGGGGGCTGGACTCGATGATCTCCCAAGGTCCCTTCCAGCCCTGATGTCTATGAAATCTATGAAATCACTCCTGGCAGAGTGCTGGGACCTGCACAGCAGGGAACGGGGGAAGCAGCTGGCTCCATTGCGGGGCTTCCCCCACTATGAGTGCTGGAGCTGCAGGCTCAGGGAGCAGAGCTCTGCTCCCTCCTCCCCATGCAGTGCTGGCCAGAGCCTCGCTTGTGCCAGGCATGAGTGCCCTGACCTCCCTGCCTGCTGCTGCTGTCAGGCCACAGGGGCTGCACGCCATCAGGGAAGTGTGTCGGGGTCCCTATACCCCGCACACTCTCTCACACTCCACACACCCACACCCAACTCTGGTGAGCTCTGCACTCCTGCTGACCCTCTCGGGGAAGGAGGAAGAGGGGGAAGAGTTCCTCCCAGCATGGAACTGAGTGCCCCTCCACACTCTGCTGGACAACCAAGCCAGTATGGTCCCATTAAGGTGAAGGGAGCAGGGAGAAGGGTTAATTCCTCCCTCCATCCCTTACCTGCAGCTGGGGTCTCTGAGCTCCAGGGGCCACTCTTCAGCCCCCTCCTCTCTGCTCCCTAACAGACAGGCTGACCAAAGCTGCGGTGGGGGAAGCGGGGAAGGAGGGAAGAGTTAACCCCCTCCCTGCCCACTTTGCCTTAATGGGGCCATGCCCGCCAATATCTCTACTAGGACTGGTCCCGGCTCCATCTAGAGAGCGGAGGGCTGGGGTCAGCCTTGCGGCTGAAGCAGAGAGCCCCATCCAGCCCAGAGAGCATGCTGGGATGCTGGGGGTTTCTGGTTTATCTTAAACCAGCAAGAGGTCCTGGACAGACATTGCATAAATCAGTTTGAGCCAAATCAGTTAAGTCTGTTACTACATTCAACCAGATCTATCTCAAACTGGTTTTGGCCATTTTGAAACTGGTTTATGTGCACTGAATGTCTGTTCTGTTACAGGTTTAAACCAGTTTCTGATCACTGAAACTGGTTTATGTGTAATGTCTGTCCCTAGCCCATATGTTTAAGGCTCATCCTTGCTCCTTGATTAATGGAGAGGGAACCATGCACCACTTCAGGAGGATGATAAGTATTCCATAATTATTTTAAAATTTATAAGTTTCAAGGGTAGAAAACTATGGAAATGTTAAATCAGTGAAGAAAGTTCATGATCCCATGTGAGCATAATCTTCTGTATCTGGATGAACACGCTACTAAATAACATTTTAATTCCTAAGATGTGAACTTTGCTATATTTAAAATATATAGCCACTGTCACTTGAACTCAAAGGGACCAGGAAAAGGGATAGGTGCTCAAGCCTGCTGGCTGAGACCCGATCTGATAAGGTTGAATGGAAGTGGGAAAGTAAAAGAAGTGACCAGAAGCCCCAGCAAAGATTGGTACTGAATCTTTACACATCATTTGTACTTGTATCTGCAAGGTAGGAGTCTGATAAAATTTCCATTTGTTGAAGGATAAGCAGATATCAGTAGCAGCCAAGACATCTTTCTTCTTTTACATCTCTATCTGTATAGCCATCTCTTCTGCAATTCACCCCTTTGTCACCTCAAGTGTGCTATGAATTCTCTCTTTTGGGCATAAAAACAAATGTTGAAATAGGTGTAAAATTGAAAGCCTACTTGTTAAACAAAGTATCTGACTAGGAGCACATTACACCAGTGCTTTGTAATCTGTGTACCCGCCAGGTTTAAGGTGCTGTTTTTGATCAATAAACCCCAAACCTGGCTACATGAGATACTCCCTGAACTACTTCTATAAGAGGAGTTTGAGCTATATGAGGATGCTTCAACTTTGGGGAAAGAAGTTTTACTTCAGGCATTAATTTTGCAGAGCTAGATATAATACAGTCTCATTATGACAAGACCCATTTATAGAAAAACCTTGCTTTAAATAATCCTAGCTGGAGGAACCATTTTTTTTTCATTCTTTAGATGCAACAAATTGACTAACCCTATTATATTGACCACCCTCTTTTAATGAACTTTTTTTACCATCCCATGGAGATTTGTCACAGTAAGGTTGTACTGTATTCAGTATACTGCTACAGGGATTAGTTGTTTATAGCAGTGATATGGTAAAGCCTGGTACTAGATTTGTTTTTCTGTTGTCATCTATGTTGTTCAATTATTGTCAAAGACATGTAAAGATTATTTATTTTCACTCCTCTTCTCTCCCCTCAATCGTTGTTAGCTCTCAATAAGCCAAATTTTATCCAGTTCATTTTATTTTTGTATTGTTTCATGGGTTCTTGTAAATATTCATTGTTTTCTTGTACATATTATGTATATACATACACATACATTTCATATCTATGTAACTTCATCTACCTATAAAAATGCACTCTTCTTAAATATATTACTACACATTCAATGTTTAACTTGGTGAAATAAACAGCACTAAACAAGCAGTTAACAGATTTAACAAAATGAATAGCTTCCCTGCTCACCGTTCAACACATTCTTTTACTACAGCAAAATTGCCATCTCCAATCACCTTTCCCACTTTATATTTCTCAAGAATAGTGGAAGAGCTTGAGAATTTATTTCCATTCACACCTGTAGGAAAACAAGGGAGATGATGACAAGGTGAAGTTAGATGTCAGAGATGTTGTACATCCCCACAAACTCCAAGAATTCAATGTAAATATATTCTGAGACAAAATACGAACTAAAAAACCACCTCTTTTCTTTGCTTGTTTTTATTTCAAAACAGAAAATTGAATAAGGAAAGCTAATATTCTAAACAGCAAGACCTTCTTGTCCTATCTAATGTTAAGGGAACTATGTTATTATTTTATGATGACATACACTAAAAGATAGTTATAACATCTAACTGCAGCTCTGTTTCTGCCAGAATAACTTTCAATTAAAAGGCTTTCTTTTCCCTTTTTAAATTTCCCTTTTTTTTAAATTACCATTTTTCTTGCATGTAAAAAATGTATGTAGTGCAGTTACAAAACATTTGGAAATTGTCTAAGTAAAATTTTTCTTCAACTAGCAAGGAATATTTTCAAATGACTAATGACTATCACAGTTCTTCCTGGGGAAATTCTTACACCATAAAAATAATTAACCCAACTCTTTTTTCCTCTTTGTTTAGGATGGACAGTGAAACTCCCTCAGTTCTCTTAGCCAAGCCATCTGCAAGGCTTTTTCCATGAAGCTACAAAATATCTAAATGAATACTGAAGACTGAGATTGTAATACTTTCATCATGTATTCCAGGAGCACTCAAGAAACCAGGTTGGTCCTATATATGCTATCTATGGGATTTATCTTCACTGATGCTTTCATTAAGGAAACAACTTGCTAGCACTTCTTCCTGAGAGTTTTATAAATGGCAGTGGCAAGTTCCATCTCCTGGACTTTTTTAAGTTTCCTTGACCACACTGTTATAATAAGTAGCAGAAGTACAGTTTCATTACTACTCTGGTAAATGCTGTGACCTGCAAAGCTAATGACACAGTAAAGCTGTTGCTAGAGATAGCACTGCTGCTTGAGAATAAGGAGGTGATTATAAATATGAATGAGTAACCTCTAAAGAAAATTTGATAAAAAATCTGACATGCTGGCAGGCTTAATAGGGAAAGTTAGTTCCTTAGTAATATAGAGGCTTCTTTTTATAAGGCGTCCTTGATCTTTAAGTCAATACATTAAAAGAAAATCAGAACCACCTTTTATGTACATCAACTTATAAAAAGTGCATCAAGAAGATATTGTTATTACAATAAGCAGTTATGTTAGGACTTGTAACTCACAGTACCCAGGTAGTAATTAAGAGGACTGTGTAGGTTACAACATTCTCTGAGAAGCAAAACCTTTTCCATGATCCAAAACAGCTCCACAAAAGAGTAATTAATGGTCAGGGCATATTTTAAGATTGTCTCACCCAGAAGAGGAACTATGTTCAGGGGCTTTCCTAGATGTAAAGTCCAGGGGATGAGTCAAATTGTTTTGAGCACTGAGATTCTAGGGGAAACCAAGAGAGAAAGAGACTTAAGGCCACTGCCTCTCTGCAGTGCAGTGCATCCACAAAAGGGATTTTTTTATCATGTCTATTCCAGGAAACAGTACTTGGGTACTTTTTGTAAATGACTCAGCATCACTAATTAATATTCCAATAAGAAACTGACCTACAAAGCACCAAAAGTATTACCATTTGACAAAGAGACAGTTTTGTTTATAATCAAATATTAAATTATGTACAGACATTCAGGTTCTCTTGGGAGAGTTGCTGCTCCTAGGACAGTATACAGATGTTCAGAATTTTTTTCCCAGAGCAAAAATGGGTGCTCCAGGAAAAACAATAACCTAGGAACAATTAGGTTTTCAATCACTCCCAGTAGAGTTTCTCCTTAGTGAACCAAAGACTGTGGAGCTGGTGTCATCGGGAAGGCTTTGGCTTCCATGACCACAGCCCGCTCTTTGGCGAGAGAGGCAGCGAGCTGCTGGGAAGAGATGGCCTCCACCTCTCCCCCCTGGGGAGGAGGCTCTTCTCAGCCAGGCTGGCTGACCTGCTCTACCGGGCTTTAAACTAAGCCCGCTGGGGGATGGGGTGGCTACTGCCACTGCTGGCCTGCTGAGCAACCCTTGCAAAGCCAGCAGACCAAGGCACTTAAAGGAGCCCACCCCTGCCCCAGTCCTGGCACAATCTGTGGGCAAGGCAAGAGCCCCTAAGGGCACACTTGCCTGCCTGTACACTAATGCCAGGAGCTTGGGCAACAAGCAGGAGGAGCTCATCCTCCTGCTCAGTGCAAAGAATTATGATGTCATTGGGATAACGGAGACCTGGTGGGACTCCACCCATGACTGGACCACGGGTATAGAGGGCTATACCCTGTACAGGAGGGATTGTGTTGACAAAAGGGGAGGGGGTGTAGCTCTCTATGTGAAGGAAAGCTACATGTCCCTGCAAGCTGATGTTGGCGACCAGCATGGACAGCTAGAGACCCTCTGGGTAAAAATTCGTGGGGAATACGGCACAGGGGACACAACGGTGGGAGTCTACTACAGACCTCCCACTCAAAGTCCTGAGCTTGACCAGGAGTTTGCCCGGGAACTGACTGAGGCCGCTTGCTCCAGGACCTTGGTTGTCATGGGTGACTTCAATTACCCGGACATCTCCTGGGAAGACCACTCAGCAAAATCCGAGCGGTTGCAAAGCTTTCTCTCGTGCGTGGATGACCTCTACCTGACTCAAGAAGTCTATGGGCCAATGAAAGGCAAAGCGCTGCTTGACCTGGTACTGGCTACGGGGGACGACCTAATCAGCGACCTAGTGATCGATGGGAAGCTGGGTGACAGCAACCACGAGCTGATCACCTTCACCATCCGCCGTAAAGCTGGCAAATCAGTCAGCAACACAGAAGTCCTTGACTTCAGAAAAGCCGACTTTGACAAGCTCAAGAGGCTTGTCGGCCAGGCCCTTAGGGACCATGACCCCAGGGAGATGGGAGTTCAAGAAGAGTGGTTGCTTCTCAAGGAAGCAATCCTCAATGCACAAGCTAAATCTATTCCAACATGGAGGAAAGGCAGCAAGAAGGCACAGCAGTCCCCCGGCTCTCCAGGGACCTAGCGGACCTCCTACAGCTAAAAAGGAAAGCCTACAAAGGATGGAGGACGGGATTCACCTCCAAGGAGGATTATTCTGCACTGGTCCGGTCCTGCAGGGAGCAAACCAGGAAAGCAAAGGCTGCAACTGAACTCCAACTAGCTTCAAGCATCAAGGACAACAAAAAGTCCTTTTTCAGATATGTGGGGAGCCGGAGGAAAAGCAAGGGCAACGTTGGACCCCTGCTAAACTGGATGGGGCAACTGACAACTGATGCCCAGGAAAAAGCCAACCTATTAAATAGGTACTTTGCGTCAGTCTTTCATCAGTCCCATGGGATGCCCATGCCTGCTATGGGACAGGGAGATCCGGGTGATGGGGATCCCCTACCCTCCATCAATGCTGACCTCATGAAGGAACACCTTGAGAAGCTGGATACCTTCAAGTCAGCCAGCCCTGACAATCTGCACCCCAGGGTACTCAAGGAGCTGGTGAGCATCATAGCCCAGCCCCTGGCACAGATCTTTGAAAACTCCTGGTGCTCTAGTGTAGTGCCTGAAGACTGGAAGAAGGCCAATGTGGTGCCGATCTTCAAGAAAGGGAGGAGAGTGGATCCGGCTAACTACAGGCCCATTAGCCTGACTTCTATCCTGGGGAAGATCTTAGAAAAGTTTATTAAGGAGGCCATCCTTGATGGACTGGCCCAGGCTAACATCCTAAGGGATAGCCAGCACGGGTTTGTTGCGGGTAGGTCTTGTTTGACCAATCTCATTTCCTTTTATGACCAGGTGACCTATCACCTGGACGAGGGAGAAGAGATTGATGTCATATATCTTGACTTCAGAAAAGCTTTTGATCTGGTATCCCATGATCACCTCTTGGCCAGACTGGTCAGTTGTGGCCTTGGCTCTGCCACGATCCGCTGGCTGGGAAATTGGCTCCGTGGTCGGACCCAGAGGGTTGTAATTGATGGCAGTCACTCATCGTGGTGCCCTGTGACCAGTGGGGTCCCTCAAGGCTCTGTCCTTGGACCCATACTATTCAACATCTTCATTAATGATGTGGACATTGGAGTTAAGAGTGGACTGGCCACGTTCACCGATGACACCAAACTTTGGGGCAAAGCATCCACGCCAGAAGATAGGCGGGTGATCCAGGCTGACCTGGACAAGCTCAGCAAATGGGCAGACGAGAACCTCATGGTGTTAAACACTGAAAAATGCAAGGTTCTCCACCTTGGGAGGAAAAATCTGCAGCATCCTTATAGGCTTGGCAGTGCTACGTTGGATAGCACTACAGAAGAAAGAGACTTGGGGGTCATCATTGACCACAAGATGAACATGAGCCTGCAATGCAATGCTGCGGCTAGTAAAGCGACCAAAAGGCTGGCTTGCATCCATAGATGCTTCTTGAGCAAGTCCCGGGATGTCATTCTCCCCTTGTACTCGGCCTTGGTGAGGCTGCAGCTGGAGTACTGCATCCAGTTTTGGGCTCCACAATTCAAAAAGGATGTGGAGAGGCTTGAGAGAGTCCAGAGGAGAGCCACGCGCATGATCAGAGGTTAGGAAAACTGATCTTACGATGACAGGCTGAGAGACATGGGACTCTTTAGCCTGGAAAAGCGTAGGCTCAGGGCTGATCTGATGGCCACCTATAAGTTTATCAGGGGTGACCACCAGGATCTGGGGGAACGTTTGTTCACCAGAGCGCCCCAAGGGATGACTAGGTCGAACAGTCATAAACTCCTGCAAGACCGTTTCAGGCTGGACATAAGGAAGAATTTCTTTACTGTCTGGGCCCCCAAAGTCTGGAACAGTCTGCCAGTAGAAGTGGTTCAAGCACCTACATTGAACACCTTCAAGAGTAAATTGGATGCTTATCTTGCTGGGATCCTATGACCCCAGCTGACTTCCTGCCCTTTGGGCAGTGGGCTGGACTCAATGATCTCCCGAGGTTCCTTCCAGCCCTGATGTCTATGAAATCTGTACATGTTCTCTCTCTTTACAGTCCTGATAAAGCAAGTACAGTAAAGGTTTCTTCAAAACACTAGTTAAATTGTCAAATATCTAAGAACAGAATTTAACACATTGTCTCCAACCTAACAATTACAAAGTTGTAAACAAAGATTCTGCAAAAAATGGTAGTAACTAGTGGTTTAAGCACCTACCTTCAGGACTTTCACAATGGAGTCTTTCAGGTACACCATTCACATTGGAAGAAGACCCACCATGAGGAAGAATCTACAAAAACAAGCAAGAGACCGTTATTTCTGATAACGTTAGCATACTAAATTTTAAAAAGCTACAAAAACTAGTAGAGGTGCACCGATGCATTGGTCCCATATCAGATCGGCACTGATATGAGGAAAACTGAGAGCACTGGTAATCAGCCTTTTTGTCTGATGTGGCTGATAAATGCCTCATGCAGATCAAGGCCCCCATGGTGAGGGAGGGAGTGGGAGTGGGGCAGGGGCAGGTGCTGCCCAGCTTGGATGGGGCAGGGCATGGGAGGGAGCTGCAGCTGATCTGGGGGGTGCGGCTCCTGCTGCTGCATGCAACCATGGAGGGCATGTGCCCCCGCATCTGCACATGGGGTGGGGCAGACTGCCACTGCAGGCTGGGGCTGGAGCTGTGCCAGGCTCTTTCCAGTGAGGGATTGGGCTGTGCTTGGGGCAGGAAGCGGTGGCAGTGCTGGGAGTGAGGGTTGTGGGGCTGTAGCCACCCCAAAATTTGCGACAGCCCTACTGCCAGTGCCACCGCTGCCCACCCTAAGTGCAGTCCACCCAGTCCCCGCACTGGGAAGAGCCTGGTGCAGCCCCTGCCCCAGCCAACCCTACTCCATGTGGAGATCTGGGGGCACACTCTCCTCATGCCCTCCTGGGGTGTGTGCAGCAGCAGGAGCCACCCACCCCATATCTCCCAGATGAGCTGCGGCTTCATCCTGTGCCCCACCCCACCTCAGCTGGGCAGCACCAGCCCCACTCCCACTCTCTCCCTCACTGTGAAGGCCTTAATCTGCCCCCCCCCCCGCATACACCTTCCCTCCTTCCATGCCAGCCCCCACAACAGACTTACCAGCTGGACCAAGCTGTTCTTCATGCTGCGGGGCCACATATCAGAATCGGATTGGTATTGGCTGATAAGGCTCGTTTAAAATTGGCCATCAGTACTGGCCCCAAAATCTCTATCAGTGCAACCCTAAAAACTAGTTCTATTCCCTTCCCTTTCATTTTTATAATTTTTCTCCTCAAAGTTCAAGATTATTACTTTACATTAATGCATCCATATTGATCCAACTCTGAGGTCCCTATTAACATAAGTGGTTCCACTGATTTTACAGGGACTATTACAAGTGAGTGAAATTCTCTCCACGTGCATAAAGTGAGGGAGTCAGAGCATGTGCATTCCCTCCTAATCACAAGAGATTAGATTGCTCAAAGGATAAGTAATGTAATACACAAACTTGTCACCTCAAAGCCACAGATTTAAACCCGCGAATAAAAATGAACTATTACTCGAGCTGTGCATTGGCCCCTGTAGGTTCAGAGTCTCATTTAATATTTCACAATACCACCTCAGTTAGTAGTTTTACTTATTGAACCTCCCCGCTCTCACTCTGATGCGTGATCTATTTAAATTAGTACTGAAACATATGGGAAAGAAATGCACAGAGAATTTGAGGCTCACTATGAACTTATGCAGAAAACTGTTAACAGTTTTGAGTGACTAATCAAGGTAAGGAATCAGAAGTGGCCAGATACAATTCTAGCCATAGTACTCCCTGAAAGCAGTTGGCTATGGACACTGATGAGCTTTCCAGACTGGGGAAAGGTCTTAGACCTGGATGTTGGGGGATGGTGTAAGGGAACTTGCTTTGTTATCACTAGCTTCTGTGCCTAAAAGGAGAATCTGGTCCTAGCAGTCTGCAGGTACTAAACTTCAGTTTATATAGAGCACTCTTCATCTTAATAAATTACTATTGAAGAAAAAAGCACCTAAAAGGGTCTTAAGCTCAGTATCTGCTGAAACAAGGCTCTGCACAACACCAGGGAATGCAAGCAGATCACAGGCTCTGAGCCAGCACTGACTTACAACAGGCCTTCATGGTCTATGACATATTCATTTATTTTTGCATGTTCATTTCAGTTTGTATCACCGGACCCCAAACTGGAGTAAAGGACTGCAGTAATTTATTGTTTGATCTTCTGTTTGATTAAAATCTTTCATTGATGTTTTCATGGGGTAAATCTGATATAAATGGGATCCAGCAGAACCACGCTTGGTAGGTACACCATACAGCAAGTACTCAGTGTATAAACATTTCCCTCAATATGGGCAAGTAATTGCCCAGTGCATTACAATTGCTGAAGAACCACACTGACCTCATTCTTCTAGAGAGATTTAGGTCCCATCTACATGTTACACTTAAGGTGTGATTAACCAGTTAATCACACCTTAAGTGGTCACCTGGTCACACATTCAGTCAATTAATGGCATGATAAAAAGAGGAAAAAGCTACAACTGTAGAATACCTGTTTCCTATCATGCCATTAATTGAACATGTAGCCATGGGCCCTTATGACTGGGAGTCCCATCAGTTAATTGGAGCTCCCAGCTGGGGGGTCCCATGTGCACACTCAAGCCTGGGAGCTGCCAGCTCATGCTGGCTCCCAGCCTAGAGGCTGGCAGCCCCATCAACTGATGGGGTTCCCAGCCACAGGGGAGCTGTGTGCACTCCTACAGCTGGGATACCATGTCAGCTATGGTCTCCCTACCATGAGGACCCCTGGGAGACCCCTGCAGCTGGGAACCTGGGTCAGCTGATGGGACTCCCAGCCACAGGAGCACATGGCACACCCCTGCAGCCAGAGCTCTGTCAGCTGAGAGAGCTACCAGCTACAGGAGTTTGCTTCTCGCTGATGCAAGGGAATCTCAATCCTGGGCTCCCCCTGAACCGGCAATAAAGGGTAAAGGGATCTAATGCGTGAGCTGCACAATCACACACCCTGCCACGTAAATGTGGCATGGCAGGAGGTGCGACTGTGTGGATGGTGCATTAGATCCCAGCATGCCTTTGCCTGCATGTGTAGAGGGGTCCTTAGAGTAATTCATATGCAGAATTCTTATACCATTTATCACAGATATTGATGGACTTCATACTAATGGGCATGGTTATGATTTCTTCCAAGTACAAACAGGTTAAATTTTTCTATCTGTTATATGCGAAGTGAAGGTGTTTAAATGCTATCTGAAGGCAGGAAGTAAGCTTAGATGCTTCATTCTTTCTACTTTAGTAGGGGGTAAGCAACTGTATAAAAATTCTACTTCTAAACTTTCTTTTGCTAATATGAATAGATGAGAAGTTAAAATCTTGAAGAAGACTGGCTTGCTTGATCCACCAAATCACTAAACACATATGCTTAATTTTAAAATCATTAGTAGTCCCTTGAAATCAAAAGGACTTCTCAGTGGCTTAAGTGAGTTGATGGATCAGGGCCTTAATCTATTTTAACTTAATTTTTTGGTTAATAAATTAAAATGTAACATAAACAGAAATTAAAACCCAGTTATGCTTAGTTGCATAATCAGGGTCCCTCAAAGCTGAAATGTCTTTACTTACAGAAATTTGCAAAGTCAGGCTAAGCTTTATGAAGAGTCACATATAATGCAGGGGAAAACAAGTATGCTGACTAAATAGATTTCCTAACCTGTGCTACTACTGTGATTTGAGTAGTGTGGACTGAAAAAAATATTTTGAATAAAAAAAGAAACTGAAAAATTTCGGCTGAACTAGCTAGTTTGAGATGCTTCCATCCTATCCTCTTAAAACAAACAAACCCCCCCCCCTTTAAATCTTGGCTGCTTTTCACAATCAGTACATTCAAAAGAGCATCAGGAAGTTAGAGACCAGGTTTAAAAATATTTTATTAAGTATGAGGCAACAAATGTATTCTTTCAGTAACTTCAGACCCTGTTTTCAAATAGGGGGTTACATTTTTAGGATGTAAAATTCAGTAGATATGCTAGAACTAAGAGTAAATATGTACTTTAAGAGCTTTAGGGATCTGGGTCACTGAAGATGCATATAAAGCCAACTAGAAAGGCTGTATTCTTCAACTAATCTTTCTACAGAACAGAAAAAGCACTGTTGTACATGTTAAGTTTTCCTGCATCATCCAAGGCACCATCACAATTTGTTTGATTGCCAAATTTTGGCATGGATCAGCAAATCTCACCTCCTGTTATAATGTAAAAATGATATACCTCACACATTACTCAGCACTCTTCCGTTTAGTGCTCTTATATTTCACATCTACATTCACAGCCTGAAACAAAGCTTTTACAGGCCCTCAAGAAATGAACCTTTAATGAAGAGATTCTTGACCATCTCTGGACTCAAAGCACCCCTTGTCAGATCAAGTTGCTCCTTTTTAGAGTCAAGACACTCTTCCGAAAGTGGGAGCTCTTAGTTTTCACTCATTTTTTAACTACAGAAAAATAATAGAGCCATTCTTCTGTAGCAAGTAACTCAAAGACCAGAATAGGTCAGAATGTTTTTGATAACTGTGGATTCATATTTGAAATATCTGGGTTTATCTTGTAAATTGTGTAAGTGTTTGGACACTTAACTGCACTAATATCATATTCTTGGCCGGTTTTGGTTTGCCTTGTGGCTGCTTGCCCATCACCGCTACTACTGCAACCACCAGCCTGCTACAGCCACCAACTGCCACTGTTGCTTGCCCCACAAGTCCATTTCCTAGGAGCTGTGGGGTACAGATCCGTCCTGGGACCTTCACTGCATATGACAGCCCTGTACTAACCCATCCTCACAAAGCAGCAAATAATATTAACCTCCTTTCCATCATGTAACAAATAGAGCCATCTATTTGTAATATGGCCTGATTCTGCAGTCCTTACGCTGGTTAAATTTCTACTGACTGCAATATCACCACATAGGCTAAAATACAAATTTTACAGGATTGGGATCTTAATCATGCAAGTTAAAGTACTGTCCAACAATCCATGTTGGACTGAAAGAGTTTATCAGAAAATACCCTTTATTAAAAGATAAGCCATTCATTATAAGTCTCTTCCCTGTGATTGACTTTCTGGCCCTGAAAATATTATTGCTACTGAATAAACAATGCTGAGAAGGCTGAGAAGACCTTGGGAAGAGAACACATTTTCTCTTTACTTTGTAGGAAAAGTAGCTGGCAGAGAATATGATGTAAAGCTGAGGATCTGTGATTAAGAAAGTAAAATAGCTATTGCAGTCATTATATTTTCCTATTCTACTGCTCTGATGACTAGAATTACCATTCAAGCACTAACCCAATCTTTTCAATTTATTATCCAGCTTCTATCTCTAGTAAAATCCGCTGTCATTTGCCAGGTGCCTCACTCTTTAGGTCAAGACAATACTGGTGTAACAAGGGAATTGTGTGTGCAGCTGCTCTTACTGCAAGCTCATTTCAATAAGTTGAAAATCAACCCTGATTTCTCTTTTTCAGACAAAGAGACATTGCAATAATTGGCTACAACGATCATGCAGCACCAGACAGCACTACCAGACCTGTTAACCTTTTTATCAAAGAATTAACAAGGCATTTTTCTAGAATATGAACTGCCCTTAAGGAAGGGAAGTAATCAGTTACACGGCATTTGTGGGGATTAAACTGAACATTTTGGCTTCTTCTTTTTAAGCCACAGAAAAAAAAGTTAAAGGAAGAACGAAAATGCAATGTTTTGAATTACAGAAGAAAACGCTACCATATGACATGTGGATCATATGCAGATATAAAAGATAAGAAATTTCTTTTAACATCTTCCTAATTTTTAATGTTATTTTAAAAAAGTAAATGCACATATGTACTAGAAAAAGAGCAGCCTAGACTTTAACTTTCCTAAACCTGGATCATATCTTGTGCCTTTTTTATGAAAAATATCCTGCTACATTTTCTATATTTACATTTTTTCAAGGCTACAATCACTGTCACCTGCCAGACTGCTGTTCCTTTTTACAAGTGCAGAGTGCAGGAAGCCAGCTTATGTGTGTAAGGGTGGTCTGCAACAGCTCTAGTAGCAAGAGACATCACCAAGAGACATCACCAGTGGGACATGACAAGGATTATAAAACCCCAAACTGAATTTTTCTCTCTCTCCTTTTCTTCTGTTTTTTGTTTTAGACTTGTCAAATCTAAAACCACAAAAATATTAACATCCTCTTAAAAACATCTGAGAGGATTCAGTTATAACCATGCCATAATAGTACTCTTATTATTTGTATGTTTATGTCTTTGAACCTCATATGTGCTTGCTGGACTATTTCCCAGAAAACAGACATGATTGTTGGGAATATATCCCAGAAACAATGTCATGACAGAATTCATTAACTTCTTTTTGGCACCAACCTGAAGGTTTATTAGCTAACCTTACCAATGCCTCTGGTAATCACATATAGCTGGGATCTACTTCTGAACAGGTGCGTACTCATGGGATAAAGTGGGAAGTGGCTACTATTTTGATAAGTACTGTACAGTTTTAGGGATGAATGATTTATTTTTGCTGGCGGTTGGTACAAGCCTAGCATGACATGAAAATCCATTAATTTCAAGTATCAATTACAATTTTAAAAAACAGAAAATTACTGTGGAATCTAATTGGCTGAAACTGACAGTAAAAGGGAGAAAGGACTTTTCCCTCTCCTTTAAAAATAGCCTTTAATGTTAGCTTGTTGCTGTCAGCTATTATCTCCATCTTGATAGTACTTAATAATAATCTACTAAAAGCAAGCAGTGTAGAAAAACTGGAGCAGTAATTACCCATAACTCTGCATTTGTAATTTCACTATAGTAAGGCAAAACATTCTCTTAAGTGTAGTTGCAGACCAGACTGAATGGACAGCCTTAGTTTAAACAAAGCTGGTGTTGCAGTATACAACACCAGAGATTTTCAGAGCCAACTGCTATTGTTCTTACACATGAACGACAAAAGTATCCAGTGAAGTCCATATCAATCTAAGTCCATATATGGCAAAAGGCACAAGAACCTGGTGTAGCTCAGGATCATGGTTTCAAAGCAAAAGTACTACATTGCACTACTCAAGCCAAACAATTCAAAACACATAATGGCATTTATCAAGACAATAAAATTTCTTTCTGGCAGACTCACCACAGAAGCCTGACAAAAATCAGAGCATATTCTAGTCAAAATAGACAAGGGATAGGCAAACTTTCCCAGCTACAGGCTAGAATGACCCACCCAATATCAGAGATGGGCAAGCCCTAGGACCAAGCAGCTGCCGCTGCTTGTCTCAACAGCTGCATAGAGAGAGCACCAAAGTCCCCTGCTGCCAAATGCTGCCAAAACCCCATGTCTGTGGGCTGGATCCAACAGTTCTACTGACCAGATCTCACCTGCAGGCCATAGGTTGCTAACTGCTGAAAAAGAAACCAATACGCCTCACCTCACCTCACCCCAAATGAATACCATTCTAACCACAATCTGTCCTTCAGCTGGTGTCAAAGTGGCACTGTTGCTTGCTACAGAATTATGCCACCTCTTCACACCATTGTGTTCATCAGTGGAAGCTATTATCCAATAGACTCCTCAAGGAGCACATCCTCCAGTGCCTTTGGATGTAGGCACTGATGTATTCACTAGAAAATTCTTGGCTAAGAGGCAATATCAACTGTCTAACAGTAAGTTCCTCAACCCTTCGCCAGTCCCTTAACTCCAAGATAAAAGGCCCAGAATTGAATGATTTTCCTGGGCGCAGAAAGGTGAGGATTCCCTCTTTGTGAAACTGAAGAACACAGCCATACAGAAAGTTACTCCTGTAGGGAGTAACAGGGGTGCATTAATAACACGTGTGTATGTCAGAGGGGAACAGCACCATTCAGTGCTGCAGAGGATATTGTGGACAGGGCTGTATCCCATAAGTCAGCTGGCGGAAGACACAGCAATATAGATCTTAAGGATAAATTACCTCAGAAGCTTCATCTGTTCAAGTGAAAGTGCAAGACTGGGAGGGCATAAAAAGGAAAGTAAAAGCCACTAAAAGTCCTCGTTTTTAGAGACAGCACAGAATCTCACTTTTTATCTTCACCTATCCAATTTAAATGAATAAACATACAAGCAAGGTTTGCTCATGGGACAGAAACAATTTTCATTTTTTTCAGTGTAAGTGCATAGTTTTACTTTTTATGGTCAAATACAATCCTATAATTTCTTTCAATGAATAAGCAAGCTTAAAGTGAATTGCAAAGATCAAGATTTCCAGTACATACCTTGAGTCCACGAAAGCTGCCTGGGCTAGTTGGTGAAGAGCTGGAGGACTTGGTAGATTTTGGAGTGGATAGCTGGCTACTTGGCGTTCCATTGACTGATCAGAACAACAAGGAGGAAAGAAGAGATTATTAAAAAAAACCCCACAGTTATAAGACTATGTGTCCCTGTGATAAGGTATTATTTAGGTCTCCACATACAGATCAAACAGGCCCAATACAAACAAGTATCAAGTGTAGAGCCCAATAATACTGCATCCTTTGGTCCCCCAGAACACCCAAGAGCTGGAAACCGACACAGGGTGCCTACACAAACACAGCAGGTACATCTACATGTGCAGTTAATGCAAAGCAATAAACTCTAGAGCAGTTTGAGCCTGAGTAAAGTACTCCTAGCCACAGCGTCTAGATGTGCACCTGGGACAGCAGCAATTTGAGCTGGGGCAAAGTAGGCTTAGGCTGGTAGGGGTACGGGGAGAGGGGAGGGAGGAGGGTCAGCCCTGGGCTCCAGGTGGGAGCATCGGGCAGCAGAAGGACTAATGGGGCACAAAGGTACTGAACTTGTAGAGCCATGTGGCTAGGCACCAGGTAGGAGTCTGGCCCCCAGTTGGCTGGGCTGTGTAGTACAGGCAGTCCTCGACTTGCAACATTTCGAGTTGCAACATTTTGCACTTACAACATTTATAAATTGACACCATGTTTCAACTTTATGATGTCAGTTTCAACTTTACAAAGCTTGATCCAATGCGACGCCATGCCAGCAAACAAGTTCACTGTGTCGCTCATCTCCCTGGAGAATATCTGTCCAAACTTCCCCGGACACTTTCTTTAAGAAAGGAGACAAGGCTCCAGAAAAACCTGCAGCCAAGACACCTGAGAAGACTCCAACCAACAGCCCTTCAAAAAGTCCAACCAAGAGCCCTTCAAAAAGTCCAGCAAAGTCCCTCAAAGAAGTCCTTCCAAATCAATATGATTGCTATTTACAATATATATACATTAATGTAGCTATATTACTCATCTATAATTGATTGAGTACAAAATTCTGGGGTATTTTAGTGAAAATTGGGTATTGGGCCTTGGTTCAGGAACCAATCCCCCATTTATAAGATTGTTTCTTCTGAGAAAATTGGTTCCAAGTTACAACGTTTCAACTTAAGACGTGGTGTTCAGGAACCAATTGTGTTGTAAGTCCAAGGACTGTCTGTACTATCTTATGGCAGAGTTAATTAGTTTACTGCACCCTAATACATGTGTAGACAGTGATGCTCTACTGTGTAGCAAATTATTCTATTCTGTAGTAAAGGCCATGCAATAGTGATGCACAGGGGGTGCATATGTACCCCCTGAGAGCGCTGGTGTACCCTCTCAGCAGCTGGTGTATCCCCTGCTTAGGTGGCAGGCAGGGAGGAGAGGTGGGAGCACTGGTGCCCCCCCTGAGAGCACCAGTGAGGGGGTACACCAGGAGAAGTGCCGCTGGCCCTTCTAGGCATGCCACTGGCACTTCCAGGCAGCATTCCCTCTAAGAGGGCTTCTGGGTTGGCGTGTGGTCAATGCAATCAGCTGCAGTTGCTGACTGGCCACTGGGGGGGCAAGTGCCCCCCCCCTTACCCCCCCAACTCAGGAGGCATCAGTCGCCCATGACAGAATGTGTAGATGCACCCAGAGTTACTATTCTGGATCTTCAAGTCTATTCATTGCCAGTGGGTGCATCTACCCAAGATGCTAACTGCATGGTAGCCTAATTCTACTACGCAGTAGAGTGCAGGGAAAAAAACATGCTAATACACTACTGAGCAATAGTATTAGGCCACTGAGTAGTTAGAATCACTAAAAAGCCATGCAGTAGTGACATTTACTGCACATAGATTTAGTACTTGGTTATACAAGTACTAAACTGAATGCACAGTAACTACAGTGCATTAATGAACACATAGATGCACTCAGTGAGAATTTTTGGTGCACAAAGGCTGCAGGTTTATACCATGTGACAAAACCTTGAGAGAGACAATATAGATTGCCAACCACATATTTGATCTCATTTTTTCCATTTGCAAAGTCAACATATCGCTTTATAGCTTTCTGTACATAATACCTATATAGTATATGGAATATAATGCAAATATAGTTTATTTTCATTTTATACTAAAACAGAAATATTAGGCAATTGGTCCTCATGGAACCCTTATGAAAGTAAAAATTACACTATAAATTATAGTAGCAAAACATTAAAAAAGCTTAGCATTTCATTGATGAACTTCTAAGGAATTACTTTGAGCATCAATAATAAAATAGCACAATTAAAGTAGAAAAAAGTATTTTCTCTTTCCTTTCTAGAATTCACCCAGTTAAACCCACTGTATTTTCATTGGCTTGGATGGCAGCTAGATCAGGCCCTGTATTCTTTGAAAACAGACTTAAAAATATTATTCACTGGGTTTAACAAAGGACTCCCTATTACATGATGCACTCTATTGGGTTTTTTAAATCCAAACCTTGCTTGCCTGGGAAAAAGAGCTGGACAAAAAATAAACTTCAATTTTTTTCAGAGAGGAGCTACATTTCCTTTAAGGCAACTAAAAGACTGCCAACTAGACATTTAGTTTCCATGGAAACACGGGTTCCCATCAACACCTTTTCAGATGTGTAAAGAATATAAGGGACCATGTGCTACTCCTTTAATAAACACCATTGTTTTTACTGTGCAAGTACTTGCCAACATACAGAACTGACATTCCCTGGGAACTGACGAGTCTTCCTACATATGCTCTTTATTTTATTTTGTAATGCTGGAACAGCTGTGATCTCAATGGTTATTGTAATTATTCATCAGCCTCCAAAGACCTCTCTTTTCCTCAACAAATGTCTCTTCCAAGATGTCTGATGATAAGGATAGGAATCCAACATTATCCAAGAAATTAAAATTCAAGACTGAATTTTGAGTTCCTGCTTCTCACTCTGCTGTGGCCCACTGATAGCCTAAACCTACCTATTCTACTTGATACAAATTTTGGTCTTGGCTTTAATGACAGCAAGACCAAGATTTATACAATTTTGGGTAAGTCACTTTGGGGAAGATACTCAAAGCTTCTTAAGGATTTTGGAGCATAAATTGTACTGGAAGTTCTTGAGATTCTTTAACTCTTAATTCTCTCTGTATCAGCCACTGTGTCTGTAAAATAAAATGATTAAATGCCTGGGTGAAAAGGGCTTTTTAAGCGTTAATTCATTTTCTACTTTTGGGAAAACCATAACAAAAATTAAATTCTAGCTGTAAAAGAAAAAGTGTGTGAACAAAGAGAAACTTCTCTAGAGAAATTTACCTGAAATGGGCTATGCAGAGGTACAGGAGCAGAAATAGTCCTTTTTATGGTTTCAAGATTCATTTTATACAGCTTATACTATGCATATAAATCCTATGCAGGACTTAGTATTCTGGGGTAAGTCCTATCAATACTGTAATTTTTACCAAGATTATTAGCCAGTTAGTACCACGATTCTAAGCTATTCTCATGCCACATGGCAAATCCTGTTAGAAACACTTAATACTGAGCCCACTTTTTCCTAAAATGGGATACGGCTGTCTTTTGGATTGTTCATAAAAATAAGCTTCAAATTTTAGGTAAGAACAAAGACCATTAGCCAGGTCCATACAAGTGACTGGGCAGTAGTTGATCGTTTCCTATTGTATCCCTATGGGATGGGACATCCCATAATAGTTTGCTGACCTCCCAATACTCTTATCCCTTACTAAGCTACCCAGATTTGATTAGTGGGCACATGGTATTGTCCTTTAGAACAAAAGCTGTCCGATAAACACAGTTCAACCATGTTTTTTTGACCTATAGAGAAGATCAGCTGTAAATATTGCAAGGAAAGATCTCAGAGGGCACAAACCTGGGAGAGGCTCAGCCTCAACTTCCAGAGCAGACATCTTGCCCTAGAAGCTTCAAAGATTTTTACAAGGAAAATCAGCTATCACTTCAAACTACAGTACATTCTTTTCCCATTCTCATCAAAAATAATATTTTCAAAGCTTCTAATCTAATCTTAAACTGTAAAATCATTGGAACAGAGCCTGGGCTTTCTTGATATGTGGCAGTATCAAGTGTATTCTAGCCACTGAAGAACACAGGTAGAATAACCTCCCTCTCCCTGTTTTTTAAATGCTTAATAATATTATTCTCTGCCAGAGTTGACCATAGCAAGGTGCAGGGCCCGAGGCAAATCAGCTTGTGCAGGGCGGCAGTGGGGAGGGGTGGCAAGTGACCAGACGTGAAGCCGGCCCAACTCCGTGGAGTCCCCCAAAGCTCAGGGCCTGGGGCAGTAACCCCAGTTTGCCCACCCACCTATTCTCCACTAACATATGAGATAGTTTAAAAATTAAGTTAGTCTTGTTTTTAACTTATTTTTCCAGCATGGCTACAAACCACCAGTCATTTGTAAATTAAAAATCCGTGTAGTTTCCCAGGAGAGGGAGTATTTCTTACGATGCTATCAGGATCATTTGTTCCTTTCTCCACATAAATACCCTTCTAGGTACACTGGAACTTGTTGGCTCTGGGTCTAGGGCTTACTATTTTGGAGATCTAAGAAAGATTTTATTTGTTTAATTTTGGCTCACACAGAAATTTCAAAACATACAGGGCCTAATTTATCCTTGGGTAAATTAGAATTCTGGTACAAAATTTGCAGCACTTCTCACTACTAAGCTTCAGGTAAACTTGTCTTGTTTACTGGCTGAAATTTCTCATTATCATGCTGATATAAATTTGTTCCTCCCAAAGCCACTCCTGTATTTGCAGCAAAAATTAGATTCATTAAGGTGTAATTTGATGGTACCATCTACAGATGACTGACAATTATAAACATCACTTAGGCGTTCGCCTCAATCAAAAGATTTACTATGATAAAATAGATGCAATACACCTTTGTTTTGCAGAGCACGTGATGCATGTTAAAAGCCACAATACATTTATGAAAATGGAAAGAAGGGTAAATGAAAAGGCAGGAAACACACTAGTGATATAAAGCCATAATAATAATGGCTCACCTGGGGATTTTGCTGTAGAATAAGCTGTGGAGTAGTGGCCACCCCTCTTTACTGTACTCAATCATGATACAAAAGGAGAAAGACATTAAGGAGAGAAGTTATTTAACAGGTCTGAATGTACATGAAAGGAAGAAGGGTAAATAAAGATAGATAAAGACTAAATAGAAAAAATAGTAAGTAAATACAAGCCTATAGACACCATGGATAAAATTTTCAGATTCCTCTAGTAATTTCAAAACCGATTTCAGAGCCAACTTCTCAGTAAGAGACTTTCAATAAAATTCAGGCTCTGAAACTTTATTTTTCAGTTTTCAGGACCACAATCACTTAGGTTCTTTATCACAGTTTTATTCTTTCTTTTCATATAAAAGAATATGTGGGATTAAATTTCTTGCACCAGCAATTATTTGTGTGTGTAGGAGTGTAGGGAGAACGTTACTTTGTGTGAGTAGGAGTGTAGGGAGAATGGTACTTACATTCACAATACTGTATACATAATAATAAAATGGCAGTATAACCCTTGCTGTTTAAAACTTTTGGGCAACTTCATTGCTGATTTATATTCCATGCAATCCACCTACAGTTTATAGGATTGTATGAGGTGTACATCACTTGTAAAATTCATCCCTTATATTTCCTGTGGCAATTATAATTGTTCTTTGAAGCCTTTTAGCTAAGTATTTAACCCTTATTCAAGAAGATGAATATGCTACTTTTAAAGACTTTCATAAGCATCAGCCCAGAAAAGGAATAAACACTAATTTGAAAATAAGTACAGAAGTTAATATTCTGGTTTTAAATATGCACACAGGAGCTGAATCTCAAGCCAGAACCAGAACATGGTATTATAAATGTACAGTGAAACCTACGATGGAATTGCATGAGACTGGGAAGAGTTCTGGCTTAAATAGTTTCCATCTTAAAGAGGAACTTCTCAGGCCCTCTACACTCTGCTTGCTTGGTGCTCTCTACCAGCCCCTCTGCTCCATGAATTCTTTCTTTTCCAGCATCCCAGCACAGCTCCTCTATTTCCTACTTACACTATGCATGCACACACACACACACACACACACACACGGCAATTACTTTCCATTTTATGGAATCATAAGAAAAAGAGGAGTGGAAGGGACCTGTGGAGGTCATCTAGTTCAACCCACTGCCAAATGTCAGATCATCCATATCCAAACCATTCTAAGAAAATCCTCTGTCTAAAATTAGTCAAGCTACACCGTCAACCCTAACACAACCACAAGGCATAACACTCTAACCTGCCACAAGTAAAACAGGGGGACAACAGCAGCCAATGTCCTGCTGCTAAGAGGGTTGGCATAATGTGCTTGAGAGTGATATACAGAATGATTCTGCAAATAAGCCCCAAATTTCCTTTCCTTTTCTACCTTACACAGACTAAATATACAGAATTCCCTCTAAACCATGGTGGGACAGTAGACATTTTCTGGCTTGAGCAGATTTCTGGATTTTATGGATTGTCTAAAACAGGTTTCAGAGAGAGAGAGAGAGGTGTGTGTGTGTGTGTGTGTGTGTGTGTGTGTGTGTGTGTGTGTGTGTGTGTGTGTGTGTGTGTGTGTGTGTGATGTATTCAGGGGTTCAATATCAGTGTTACTTTTGGAACTCTTAAAAAAATCCAACTAAGTTTTACTATATAGAGGTTTTACATGTGAACTAAAAACTAAAAGCAAAACTTTTCCCACTGTACTCATTTGTATTTTCAATCAAGATAACCAATACTTGGAATATGTGTTATTCAGTAACTCTAGCATCAGGTAAAGAAACAATTTGGACATTATTGTGAAATTATAGGAAAGACCAGACGGGGGGAAAAAGTTTATCTTTTGATGGTCCTCAGATCCCAAAAGAAATGAGAGGGGTTTCTAAAAATTACTTCCAAGAGACAAAATGCAATATTTTGACTATATGGTTCACCTTTCGGAAGCAAATTTTAAATTCCATGTGTATATTTTAGTGAAATGAATGAGATTAAATCATATGATCATACAACAGTTGAAAAGAATGTTCAGAAAATCAAACCCCATGCTGAAAATAAACTAGATTAGCACAACCTGGGGTAACGTTCACAAATTAAAAAGTTTAGCCTGTAACCAAAAAAAAAAAGTTTTTGTTTGCAGGATGCAGAAAAAACCCATTTCCTGCTACAAATTAGTGTAAACCCCAGCACTTCCTGCATAAACTGATTCATATACTTCTTTATAAAGTTAAGTGTGGCATTTACACTTCACACAAAACTCCCAATCTTTTCCATTCATACAACAAAATTGTAAGTTTAATCTGTTTTTGGTCTTTCTAATAGGTATACCTGAAGCAGGCGACTTGCTTCGACGTGAAGGTCCAGGGCTTTTGGATCCAGAATGCCTAGCTGTACCAGGTGAACGAGAATAAGGTGATTTCATAACACGGCATTCTGCAAGTAAACAGATAGAGTTTAGAAAATACTTCTGTGTACAGATTAACTTCCAAACCAAATCATCTAGAACTGCTGTTTATTGCCCAGGAAACAAACCCTGATATTTCCCAAACATTTCTGCCAAGTTAAACAGCAATAATTTATATTAAAAAAACCCCAAAACAAAATCCAAAAAAACTTTAACCCACAAACTATATAAACTTTATTTTAAAGAGGCCAAATACTGAAATATTCTGGATTGCAATATTTTGCAATATTTTGCCATGTCTTACAACAATTCATGCAATAGTGAAAATTTGTATTTAGGCAGAGATGAGCCAGTGAAGTGGGTGGAGCAATGCTGGCTACTTCTGATATTTGCACTTTGTTATGACAGCTTTATATCTTTATATAACAACAATACAGAAGACTTTGTCCTATAGCAGAGGTTGGCAATTATTTGTGCTGGAGAGCCACTTAAGGAGTATCAACGAGCTCCTGCAGGCAGGGTTCAGAGTGGGTGCTGACCTGGCCAGGGGGATGGGGTGGTAATTGATCCTATCTGGCCCTGAGCCTGTCTTCCCTTCATCCACTGCTGGGGGCACCAAACAGAGTGGGCAGGCGGTGTCTTCACAGAGAGAGACCAGCCTGGGAACTGTGTGGGCAGGGAGCTCTTGGACAGGCGGAGGGGATTGGGCTATAGGTGGCCAGGGAGTGGGACAGGGGGGCAGGGCCAGGATTGCTGGGCAGTGATGGTGTGGGCCAGGACATGGGGCAGAGCCATGATCCACTCCCTGTATGTCTCTGTGACAGGTGGTGGTTCCACAGGCAGGGGCATGCAGACAGCAGATCGCAGCTCTACCCCAGCCCTGGCCCTATGTTGTCACTGCCCTGTGATCCCGGTCCTGGCCCTCCCTGCCTGTCCCACTCCAAGATGCTGCTGCCTACATGCCCACAACTCCATCCTATCCACCTGCCTGAACATGCTGTTCTTTCCACCTGTATAAGACAATTTCATTCTACCCATATTTTATATCAGTCTACTTATTTTTGCCAAAAATGTAGTGCTACCTCTAACAATTTTCAGAGAAAGTGAATAATGCCTGCAGGCACCAAAGGCCAGATCTAGATGTCCCACCTATATACCATGCAACATTAAATAAAAAGAGAAGCTAATAGAAGAAATCGGTAGTCATATGCATATTGACATGTTCATTCCTTTAATAATCACTGGACATACCTACATGAGATGCTAACTACGCAGTAGCTGAATAATACTGTGTGGTAGCATCACAGTACAAATATTGCTAATATGCTACTACACAGTATTAAGCTACTGCGCAGTAGTGTCACTGAAAAAGGTGCTTCTGCACAGTAACTCCAGTTACTGCACATTTATTTGGTCCTTGATTACAATCAAGGACTAAATAAATGTGCACTAATCACAGTACAGTAGCGTGTCATGTGGACATGCCTACCAATTCCAAAATTTTCACTCTCTCTCAGTAAATCCAGCAGGGGGCTGGACTCGATGATCTCCCAAAGTCCCTTCCAGCCCTGATGTCTATGAAATCTATGAAATCCATCTCTCTCTGCCACCATTTTCTATCATCCATTTATTCATTAACTATAATTTTAACCCAACCTATCAACAAAGAAATTTAACATGCATTGACTAGATCAATTTATATAAAAAGATGCAAACTGATTCAAATCCCTGTGAAGCATACAGATACTTAGATCAGTCCCAAAGTATTCCACCCTCTCATGAAAACAATTCAGGCTTCCTTTCCCTTCTCAGTTCTCTTTGTCCCCTCCTCCCTCCATCATGCTATTTTGTTTCCCACCTAAATGAATTACTTTCCTTAACTCAGCTAGTATTCATCTCTTTGCAGAGCAATTTCACTGCTGCTTCTGCTGTATCTGCACCAGTTCCAAGCAAGTGGGCAAGGCCCACTAGGGTTTTTATCTCCTTCCCACTGATTGCCATGGCTATAGTCCCTTTTTGTATTAGATCACCCAAGCTTTAACTTTTGGGTCCATTCTCAGACTTCGCTGTCCTTAATAATGTCTCCAGCACCTAGCCAGTTGCCAATGCCAATGGTAAAGGGGGAATGAAGCTCCCACCTTCACCAGTCAAATCAAGTTCTATTTCTGGCATCAAGCTGTTCTTTTCTTTCAGTGAGATTCCTACAGGAACCTGTGGGGAGGATCTCAGAAAAGGGAACAGCAGAAGAAGAAGTGAAAACAGGAATCTAGAACTACTGCAGTTTCTAAGCAAGGGGCTAAGCTCAGTTAGCCTGTTTGTGAGGTATGTAGATGGTTCAGCTGGGGCAGAAACTAAAAGCCTGGCCTTGTCCAGAGTAAGATTTGTGGAGTATTAGCTAACATATTTGCTCTCCTCCCAGGCCCGAGGGAGGATAAAAAAGCTTTAACTCAACCAGTCTAATATACATCAGGTGCACTGTCTCATATATTTTACTCTTAGGGCCTTGTTACACAGGGCACTTACTATGTTACACAGGGCACTTACTATGGGTAGAAACAGACGTCGCCCAACTGAAGCAGATTTATTGGGCAACAAACACATGACACCCATAGTCCCACATCAAGGCCACCTGCCAGACATGGGACAACAGGTGCTACGTTCCTGTGTCCCTTGCTGACCTGCGTCAGGTACTGCTCTGGCCTATGACTCATGTGGAGTAACTGGCAGCACAGTTCCTGGCACAGAGCAGGAGCTGTGGAACTCTACTCCGTTTTAAAAAATGTACTTGAGAGATAAAGGAATGTAAAAATCTAAAACTCTTGATCTTTTTTTGCAATTTCCTAGCTGGTCAATAAAAGGTATCATTTCTGAATCAAGAGTTCTGGATTTTTGCATTTTTTTTTGTCTCAGACCATCATGGCTACCAAATACATCCCTGAGAGCTAAAGGAATTTGGTAGTAGTAGAAAATAAGCTTCCCTAATATGGCATCTGGTAATATTATTCCTCTACTTCTTACTTACAAGGATTCTAATATTAAACATAATGTATTGAAATATGCTGGTGAGCAAGCTACAGCATCTTGAAATATGCTGATTTCAGATTTTAATTTGAATAATGCCTGGAAAAATTCTAGAGCTCCTGTTTAGAGACTTTCTTTTTGAGGATAGCAACTACCTAGCACCTAAATAAATTGCTAAAAGCCACAAACTAAAAAGCTTTTAATAAAAGAAACTAAGTGCACAGGAAATTCATTTTCTAAATTTAAAAAGAAAAGCTTTCTCCTAACGTAAACTGAATATGCACTGTATGTTTAACAGAAAGGATCGGAATGCTTGGAATGTACGGAACAATTCCTGTAGTTCTGAAAACGTCAGCTGCATATGTGATCTGGGAAAAAATTCAACACAGCAGGAACATGGAGACTGAGTTATAGCACACTGGAGTTAGTGCAAATGGTTTCAGTGGGCTTTGGATGAGGCTCACGGAGTGAATTAAAGGAAGGCTTTTCAACATTCACTGTCATCTATCATATGCCTTTATGTGAAGAGTCTTTTACCCAAGAAAAAACAACCAACTATATAAATTCTCACTGACACAGACTGGAACTAAATTATTGTTCAGAAAAGTATTTCTTATTAAGAAAACATTTCAGCTGGAATAAAAATATGTAATATAAGTTTCTTTAGAAACATTTCACTTTTGATTCATGAAGGGAAAAAAGAAAATGTGTGAAGGGTGACATTTTAATTAATTTAAGATGTACCATCTTACCGCTATGATCCAGTACAAAATCATCTTGTGCATAACGGTATTTCTCAGGTCCACATGCAATGAAAACATCATCATCTCCAAAGAAATCTTGCAAACAGGTAACCTCAAAGATTCAAAAAGAAAAAGAAAAAATAAGTAAAATAGTATGCCAAATATAAATGTATAAGTTGTGTTATATTTAGTCAACACAGCTTAGCAGACTTGTACTTCCTTCTCATAGTTCTCTAGTCCACTCCAGCACTGGTTGTCCTAGGGTTATTTTACCTTGACAGAAGCTTCTGATTGTCAAGAACTGCAAATAGTCCTTAGAAAACTTCAATGGCAGTCTTCTCTGATATTCAGTATATGTATCACTGTATATAATTCAATGTAAATGATGATGGCTTTGACAGTAACAACTATAAACCATTACTGAAGTCTCCGATTTGACATATTTATGTTTAAATAGCTTGTGAAAAGCCTCCTAGAAAAATGAACATACTTTTTCAATCTAAACCAATTTCTTTGTTTCTCCTTGAATAATTTTTAGTACAAATCAAACATTTCCCGTTTATTAAAAACTTATTAATTAGTATTAGCACTACGTTAGTATTAGTATTAATTAGTATAAGTGCAATAAAAGCATTAATAAATATGTTGCATAGTGTGAAACTTTGTACATAAACTTGAAATAATATGCTATCAGAACCTTGCATCCTAGAGATTTGGAGGCAACATGTAACCAGACTGTGCCCTTTTCCTTTCCATGCCCCAGTGAGGAGAGTCCGGCGACTGAGAGGCGGGCATGAAGAAACAGTTTTAAAAGAACAAGAAAGGCTTGCGAATGAGGACTAGTCTCATCTGCATTCTATAAATCAATGGGACAGCTTCAGTAGGAGAAGGGTCAGGACCATTATCTGTTAGGGCAGGAGATAGCAAACTTTACTTGCCTTTACAATGGCCACCATGGGCCAATCCCTTGCTGCTGCCCCAGTACTCCCTGCTTTCTCTGGCACCCCTCCCTGCAGCCTCTGGTTATTGGTTATTGTCATACCAAGTGGCGCAGCCATGGCTTGGCCAACAGCCATGCTGGTGGGCAAATTTGGTGGCAAGCGCAGAGAGGAGGTAGGCTGGGCATCAACAGTGACTGCATAGGGAAGAGGTGGAGCACAGCATAGGTACATGCCAGGATGAACAGCATACAGCAAGCAAAAGGACCCTAGAGGCATCTCTTCTGGTGTCCCTAATGCTGTCTGTGCCTGATCA
This sequence comes from Crocodylus siamensis, assembly GCF_052110815.1. Taxonomy (NCBI): domain Eukaryota; kingdom Metazoa; phylum Chordata; order Crocodylia; family Crocodylidae; genus Crocodylus; species Crocodylus siamensis. The sequence goes on along the minus strand of NC_143396.1, from coordinate 93,873,192 downwards.
TTCCCACCACGATGGGCAGGATCTGGCCTGCAAGCTGCAGGTTACCAACTCCTGTGTTAAGGGAAGCAGCTCTATTCAAGAACACAATCCCAAAATAATCTTGTGTGCACAGACATTTTGCCACTGATGCTCTAAACAGTGCCCACAGTACCTTTCAATGCATATCCTAGATCCTAGAGTTAAATATAAACAATGAAATCTAATAACTAAGTAAGAATTTAAGGAGGGATTTTCAGATGCAGCCATTAGATATTGATCTACATTTGCTCCTTGTGAAATAAACAGGAGTTTAACCATCACAATCCTTGTGAGCAAAGCTCAACTGTATATGGAGAGGCACTAGATTTCTAATGGGAAAAATACTGGTCTCCTGTTAGAAACCAGGAGTGTACAGGCATTTATGCCACTTCTCTTGCAGGAAACAGGCTGATTCTGAGAGAAAAACTGTCTTTGTTTCAGTGAGGAATATCTCTCCTGTGGGAGACTTTCTCTCACAGGAACAAATGCTTGTATGCTTGCCCTAACTTACCTCCTTCAAGAGACTAGGAGAAGCCTAGTGCAGGGAAGTGTTCCTGTGTCTTCCCCAGACTGGAGTAACCCCAAGTTCAGCAGGTGCTTCCTATGCCTTCCTCAGACCACAGTGACCCCAGTCTGGGAAAGTGTGGGGAGCGAGGGGTGACTGCAGGCACTGCTTAAAATTTTTGCCATGCCGGTCACAGCACAGCTTTTCCTTGATCCTTACACAGGATCTTGTACTGTACACTACAACCTATCACCAGAGAAAAAAGCTATAACATCACAAAGGCAGAAACTAGGACCTCTTCAAACAATCAAATGCCAGAGCTGGCTTTTCCAAAGAACAGACTCTTTTTTAAAAAGCAACGCAAAATGAAATCCCATACAACATTCATTTGCATTTACAGGAAAAAAAAAGAAAGCAAAGGTCTGAAATTTAAATTGATTAAAGTTTTTAATGTGCTGCATATCACACTTAGAATGAAAAACCCTCTTTACCATTATAGACAATGAAGAGTAGATAGTAAGAACTACATGGAAGCTAAGATAGGTATAACTATTTGCCAAGACCAAATAACTTTGTTTTGGTAATAAAAAGGTCAAAAGCTTCCATTACCAGGGAATGGTCTTCTTTCCTCTGGTTTAATAATGAACAATAAAACTAGCATCTGCTACCAAACCTGATAATAGTAAATATTGGCTGATACACAAGGAATGTTTGCTTCTGCCTGCAGTTGAAAGATACTCAGAATTTCAATGACTCCCCGCTCCCTGCAAGATCATTCAAACAAGGCTTTCACAAGCAATGCAGTTGTCATGGCAGCTAACTCACTGATAAAAGCAGGCTGCATTTACAGTAAAAGATTTTCACTACATTGAAACATGAGGGATAGAACATTTGTTTGATTATATTGTGAAGCTCAGAGTCCTTCCACCAGTCAAGAAAATCCATTTATCTTTGACTTATCGGCATGCTAACAACAAAACCTAGTGTCATTGACTAGAGACAATTTGAGCTCTACTTAAAATTGCTGTTTCTAGTTTAAATGAAGAGGCAACAGTAACAGCTGGAAACTAGAGGATTCTGAAAATTCAAGAGTTAGTCTATTAAGATTTTTCCTCTAGTTTTTTTTACTCTTTTTAATACTTGGCATGAGAGCTGGCAATACTGAAGAAGCCAATGGGAAGACTTCAGTGTTCTGTGCTTGTTTAGATATCTCAGGCTGAGGATCTGCATTGGACTCTCAGCCATTTATATATTACATGTCTACCAACCTCTTTATGGTCCCCATCATCTGTGTGCTATGAAGATGCATAAAGCAATACAAGATTTTTACTGTGTGTGCATGTACATTTACTCACACACTGTATATAAATTACATATACAATATCTATACTTTATATTTATAGGAACTCATTCAAGTTTACAGTTGGGAACATCGACTGATTATTGCAACTATGCATAATAATCATTCAGCTACACAGGTGATTATTATAGTTTAACAGCAGCACAATTTTAATATACAAACCTTTAACTCTCTATTAAAATATGGCTGGAAGGCATATTTCAAATAATGAAGGTTTTCCCCAAAGGGTCTGGACTAACCCTAGAATATTTATAAAATTTATGAATTAAAGAAAGGTACAAACAGTAGATTCAGCAAAAAACGACAACCTGTTATAATTTATTCAATCCAAATAATATGTTAAAATGTGCATCCTCAAACTAGGAGCTAACTGAGTACCTAAGTACTTATATGGTCCTTCTCATCATGATGTCCAGGCAGCCCCCAAGGGTAATACTAAAATAAAGTCTTTTCATGTACATTAGCTGTAAGAATGAACCACAAATGAGTAGGTGCATTTAAATAAATAAATAAAAAAGGATGAAGGCATCTAAGGTGATAACCAACTTAGTACATGAGATGTGAGACAAGTTACTGAAGAATAAGAAATATTTTGCACTTAGTTCTGAGGGAGGTCCAGAATCTTCTGCACTAACAAACTATGCAGATCCCATCAAATCACCTTTCCAAAATGAAAAGTAGCATCATAACCACACCCATATGTCAATTAGTTTGTGAGATTTATCCCCTTAGAATTTTTTTCTTTAAAACCATAGCAGTTTTTTCCCAGTTTCCTAAGCGCTGAATAACTTGTGCATCTGCTATGCAAAGGAGTTTTTTGCATAAAACATGTTTGTAGACAGTCCACTAAGAAAAGCACACTAGCAATTCCAGTTATTTAAGCACTGAAATTTGGTCTATGCATCTGGTTTGTGGCGAGTATTATTAGGTAGATTATTTATTAACCATTTCTGGGAACTTAATCTAGCTCTGGTGACCTGATGCTTGTTATACAAATCTAAGTGGAATGGTATATTTAAAATAAATAATTTTGTAATGGATCAGTTGGTGTGCTGTCATTCAATGCAATGACAATGGTATCAATGGAGTTGCACATAAACACATTACAATATTACACAATGAGTTGGCAAATCTGTAAAAAGAAATTCCCCTAAGTAATAGCTCTTTCACTAATTCTAACACATTATAAATCTCATCCAGGGAAAAGCTTTTTCAAAAACAATCAGACATTTTTGGTTCCTTAAGAAGGTCTTATTTGAAGGGCTACGTACAGACAGGCAAAAGTCGGAGGCAGAATCGATCCAATCTGATCACTTAAACCAGTTTGTGTGTAACTTCTGTTTCTATCCAAGAAGTGGTCACCAGTTTCTGAAAATCAGGTCCTTTGAAGGCATTTCAATTCAGGTGCCCAGAAACTGAAGCACCAAAATGACTACTCAAAGCCTCAGCCTTGCTTTCTGTAGTTCATGTACTAAGAAATCTTCTCAAGCATTTAGTACATTTTCATTGGGGCCTTGTAGATAATCTTCATTAGAAAGTTTCCCTCCAGTCCAGCTGCTATATGGTTTTGACTGGACCAGAATGCCTGCATTTTATTTAACAAATTAACTTTCTTTACAGAGCTACCACAGCTACTTTTTTAAAACCTACTTATTATTAGTGGTGTGCAAAATGGGCCATATTTGATTTGGATTCAGCCCAAATAGGGGACAGTGGTTCAATTAGTTGATTCATAGATGTTAGGGTCGGAAGGGACCTCAGTAGGTCATCAAGTCTGACCCTTTGCACTGGGCAGGAAAGAGCACCAGCTAGGTGCTTGTCCAGTCTCCTCTTGAAGACCCCCAAGGTAGTGGAGAGCACCACCGCCCTTGGAAACCCATTCCAGATTCTGGCAACCCTTACTGTGAAGAAGTTCTTTCTAATGTCCAACCTAAATCTGCTCTCTGTCAATTTATGGCCATTGTTCCTAATTCTGATCCTATCACTGTCCCCAGTTCGATTCGGCCGAATACAAATCTGAAGATTCGATGCTGATTTGGAAAATCAGCAATTCCGGCACAGATAAACATTAAATGTTTTTTCTAAATACCTCAAGGTACCAGACATGGCTTGTGAATGCTGCGATGCCGTGGAAGATGGAGCATCCCACAGTAGTGTGTGTGTGTGTGGGGGGGTCTCCCCCTGTGCTCGGTAGCAAACATGGAAGTGGACTGGAAGTACTTCCGGTCTGCTTCTGGGTCTGTTGGGGAGTGCACTGAGGGAACCCCCATCCCAGCAATCAGCCATGTGGGGACCCCAGGTGCTCCCCCCAGACCCAGAAAGCACCATTCGCCAAGCTGGGGGGGGTCATGGGACAGAGGCCTGTGCGCTCCCCAGTGGACCCAAAAGTGGATCAGAAGTGCTTCTGGTCCACTTCTGGGTCTGCTGCTGAGCACGCTGGGGAGCCCATCATGCTCTTGTAGGATGCTCCATCTGCCCCAGCATCACAGCATTCACGAGCCGCCTGGTACCCTGAGTTATGTAGAAAAAATATTTAAAGCTGTGTCTGTCTGAATCGCTTAATCTTTCCGAATCTATTCAGAGGGTTCCAATTTGAGTCAGAGAGATTAAAGGGTCTCCTGATTCAATATGGAGATTCAGCCACTGAATCGGGCTGAATCTCTGCCAAACCAAATCAGGGACTGAAGCTTCACACAGCCCTACTTATTATGCCATGCATCAAACTGAAAATGAGAGAGGTTTTTCTGGTTCATTATAATAACCAACAACAGTGACGCACAAAAAGGGAGGATTTACACAAACACATATGAAACATCTTTTAGATGCTTTCTCCCCCAAGTCATGCCTTGGCTAGGAAAATAACTTTTATAAATGCTATATTTGAAACATCAGTTCACAAATAGTTTAGCACCTTTAAAATATAAGCTGATTACTCATGGTTAAACTACTATGGTTTTACAAGCATTAAACCCTCTTTACAATGTTAAGGTACAACTGATTTTCCTAAGCTAGGCACTGCCTGTGTGTCTCCTACCATAGCTTCCAACATCTTCTCAAACATGTCAGAAATAAGACACTAATCCAGAAATGCTCCTTTGATATCCCCAACAAAGTCACCAGACCTGTATTGTCTCTGCTCAACATCTGTAGTACCACAAAGCAGTGGTGTAACTAGGGTGGTAATAAGAGGCAATGCCCTAGGCACCAATGTGTGAAAAAAAGCAGCTGCAGCTTGCAGCAGCACATTGCAATTGCAACAGCAACTAGAAGTCACTGATTCTGCTTTGCCCCAGATGTCTGGCTGCAGTCATTGGCTGCTGCCACAAAGCAAAGTAGATTGCTAGCTAAATGCTATGGACCAGATTTGTTCACTGTTCTTTAAAACACCAAAATCAGATCTCTGCAGAGGCTGGAGGTGGAAAATCAAAGAAAACCAGACAGGAACATGTTTTGTTACGTTTTATAGTAAAAGCATCTGGAAATCAATGGTACATTTTTCTTTTTGAAAATGTCTATCACCTTTGAGAATGTTGTTCATCTGATTCAGAGCATTCTTTTGCATGTTCACCAAAGGTGTCTCTGAACATGTTTAGATAAGTCAGGGGATCATCACTTTCTAATAACCACAAGAAAGGTGAAGCTCATCATAAGTCTAGTGAAAAGAAGGCATACCGAACCCAAGGGAATTCACTTTACAAAATTAAAATTGGCTTCAACTTCAGTAAAACCAAACAAGCACCCAAAAGACTATGTTCTGACCAACTAAAAACTGGCTTGTCTTCAATTAGTTCACAGAGCACTAAGTGAACTACAAAATAATAATTACCTAGGCTCCTGGGAATGTTCAAACTGTTATATTTAATGTTTCATTCTAACATAGGGTAGGAGACAGTAATATATTCTCCTACATTTTGCAGCTTACCATAAATAAAGGCAAGAATTTTTGCAAGCACTCCCTTTTTCTTGGACCAACTGTTAAGCCTACACGGTGGAGGGACATGGGGGAGACAACACGGTGGTGAAGGGAGCATGCACTTTGTACAACCTGAGGCGCCTCTGGCCCACATGGATGTGGCCCCCCAGCTGCTGAAAAGTTGGACAGCTCTGTTTTGTAATAATAAATAGAAATCTGAAAAACTAGTATTAGTAATAATAGTAGCTCATACATAAGTAACAAAAGAGGAACACAAACTACTTTAGAATCATGGGTAAGGAATGTATTATTTTTCAGATGGGAAAAGTGACACGGCAAAAAGTGACTGGGCAAAAAATATAACTCCTACAGTGAATCAGTGGCAGAGATGGGAGAAGAACCCAGGTTTCCTAAAAAACAGCTTCCTCTTCTAATTTATAGTTATTCTGTCTTTGTCATGTAATATATGTACATCCTACATAGTACAGTGTTCAGATTTTATGAAGGAAAGTAAAATTCATGGATTTGTTTTCCAAATGGCTTACCAAAAAGAAATACACTTGACAAGTGCTTATGTTCAGGTTACAAAGTTCATTCCCTCCAGGGGTGGCTTCTTCAGTCACTGTGACAATTTTCAAGGTACATGGCTAGCACATAAGCTGCTCTTCACAAAGACATTCATTTCTCAATTATATGGCTAGAAATGTAATTTGCAACTATCTCACATAGCTAGATCTGAACCTGATGGACATAAAGGACTTGGCCTTTTCTCCTCCAGAAGGCACAAAAAATGATGTTCAGTCTGTAAAACACAAGTTGAATAATCATCCTTTATGATTAATTTAAAACAAGAGAGAAACCTTTGGTGATATCACTATCCATGTAATATTTGTTCCTTCTTCTCTTATGGGAAAACCCTACCAAATTTAGAAGGCATGAAAACAGTAAATTTCAGACAAAGTTAATGTAATAAGCGGAATTTAAACTTTACTATAGAATGTAATAGTTTTCTCTACGACTGCTGAAACACACACTGAGAATTTCATATCAGGCACAACTTCCTATTATATTGCAAGATGCTCTACATTTTTCTATGGAACTTTTAAGTAAAGCCCCTTGGCTAAGTACAGGCAATTAAAAAGCAGGAGGCTGAATTGATTCATTCTTTGCAGGTTAGTTTAAGCTGTAGAGATTAAACTGAGAAACAACTGAATATTACTTTTGATTCAGGAAATGCCTGAAGTGGCTCAGGCCAGATGACAGGGGGCACTACAGTATGGCTCTCTGGCATGTAGACATCATGGGCTGTGTGTTCGCTTCCTCTTCCTGCTGCCCCTGAGGTCCCTGGGATTTGTAGCCCAGAATCACAGCAGTGGGACACTGCAGGGTTGCTCCTCACTTCCTCTTCCTGCTTCCAGGTGCCTCTGGGATCTGCAGTCCAGTCACAGCCAGCAGTAACTTTAGCAGGGCAGGGCAAGGAAGCTCTATACTTGGGGGAAGGGGGATTTGATTGGGGGAAGTGGGGTTTAACCCCCTCCCTGGCCCCAGGCCCCAGCCAGGGTTTACCTGGGGAGGAAGGGAGCAGTTCCTTCCTCTCCCTACCCCCTAACCCTCCTCTGCTGGAGCAGGCAGCACAGCCCAGCCCAGGGCTGTAAAGCATGCTGGGATGCTGCGAGACTGTGCTTGAACTTGAACCAGGAAGGGGTCTGGGACGGAAGTTTCATAAACTGGTTTGACCCAAATCAGTTAAGTCTGATGCATTCAACCAGGTTTATCTTAAACCAGCTTCAGCCATTTTGAAACTGGTTTATGTGCACTGGATTTCCATTCCACATTTAAACCAGTTTCTGATTACTTAAGCTTATGTGTAACTTCTGTCCTTTTGTGACCACAGGAGACATACTTTAAACATTATATGTTATGTCAGACTCTCCTCATGGGTTCAAACAGCAAATCAAATGTTGCCCAGAACATGGCCCTGAGTGCTTTAGAGGAAGGCAAGACAACAGGAGGAACTGATGTTTAGGAATAAATCAAACAAAGAGCCAATTCATTCCCCACCTTGCCTTAGCAAGTCTCTGCATCTAAATCTGCTAACATTTTATTTCTTCCTCCACAGCACTGAATTCATTAATCTAATTTGTAACTCAGTCTGGCTTGAAACAGTTCATACACAGGTAAAACAGTAAGCATTAAAATAAAGTCCAGTTCTGGGCACCACACTTCAAGAGGGATGTGGCTAGCACTGAGAGGGTCCAGAGGAGGGCCACTCACATGGTCAAGGGGCAGCAGGGTAGGCTCTACGAGAGGAATAACAGCCACAAATTGTTAGAGAGAAGGTTCAGGCTGGACATCAGGAGACATTACTTTACAGTTAGGGGTGCCAGGCTCTGGAATGGGCTCCCAAGTGAGGTGGTACTCTCTCCTACCTTGGGGGTCTTCGGTACTCTCTCCTACCTTGGGGGTCTTCGGTACTCTCTCCTACCTTGGGGGTCTTCAAGAGGAGGCTGGCCGGATATTTGGCTGGGGTGATATGACCCTGGCACCTGTTCCTGCCTGGGACAGGGGGTCAGACCTGATGATCTGTTTAGGTCCCTTTTGACCCTCAGGACTATGATACTATAAAAAAGCTGATTTGTTTTTATACATACAGCGTTGGCACGGAAAGTATTAAAATAGCCAATGCAAATGTCTAGATAGCTACTTCATGGGTTAAGAGCAGCTCAAAAATACTAGAATCTGTTATAATTTAAATATGTATTTTATATAATGCCTTTATCTAAAAATTTAGAGTACAGAATTAAATTTACATTCATTTATGGTTTATGTAGACATTATAACTAATGTCGCTTATAAGCCAAACTAAAAAAAAACCTGACTCAGATCATTTGTTCCACTACAGCAAATGTCTTCTAACACAACTTGTAGGACCATATAAATATCATGCAACTGGGGCATTAATGGATAAACAGATCCATTCCAGCTCTGAAGCCACCTTTCTTTCAAAGTGCAGTCACAGCTCTTTGAAGATATATAATTTAGCTCAATTTAACATGGCTGGCTCCATTCAAATAAGAGGCAACAGGATCTCCTGTTTTAAGGCAACTATTGGATTACTGTCTTATTTTTGTTAGGAAGAAAGCTTCTATGGAAAATGAAAATACTGCTTCAGCTACAAAAATAATTAAAACATCAAAAGTGGGAAAGGATAGTAAGTCTGTTTGCAAATGTTTTAACAATACCAACAGATTTCCACACTACCAACTTCAAGAAAACAGGATATGGTATAAATATTTGAAAGAGGAAGTGTGTGACATAAGGGACAAAGGAAAGGAAGCTTGGGTGTGCAGCACACTCAGTAATAATTAGAATAGAGTACGTGCTTTTAGCTGAGAAGTACTGACAGGCAGCTGAAGCAGAAAACACTCACAGCAAACCAGAGTTCTTCCTCTGTACACTGCTGCAATAGAACATCAATACTCTTGTGGTCTGAATTTAGACACAACCCCCACTACCAACAACACCCTCAATATGCTACATGTCTAATCCTTCTGGGTAATGCCTCTCTGAACAGGACACTTGCATTACATTCACATTGCTCCATGTATCGTTAACTTGTCCTCTCCTATCAGCCTTTATTTTTGAGGAAGGTACTCAATGATTTGTTGGTCTCCCCAGGTATGTCATATTTGCAATTCTCATTATCAACCTTCCTTTTTGGTTAAAGCTACCAGAGCCATCTCCTCTTCACAATGCTAGCATTTCCATTAAAATTAATATAGTGCTTTCTCTGACTGACTGACTGACTGACTGTAGTTGTTAGGTTTACAGTTCAAGGGTTTTGATGAGGTCTGAAAGCACAAAATGCAAGAAAAGCACTCCTGCAGAAATAGGTCAAATTTCTGTTTCTATTTCAGAATCATCACCAGGAGGGATAAATCTACCTTCAAAAGCAAAAATTTCCTCTGGGCAACCTTGAGCACTATAAAGAAGGTAAAAAGGGCATACTGATCCTTTCTGACTGAGCACTGCAACACCAGCACACTATAGTTCTGCCTTCCTGAAAAGTTTCATTCAGTTGTCTGCACCCTCATAAAGCAACCTGACTAGGGATACATAGGTCCTCATTGTTCTTAAAAAAATAAGCCACTGACTTTTTTAAGGACTCAGACTGAGACCACAAAGGAGGTTCATTATCAGCTTATAGCAGTGGTACTCTACCTCTTGGCCTCATGGGCTGGATGAATGGTGCAGGGCTGGTCTGTGGGCTGGATGGGGCTCCAGGGACTATAATCAGGTCCCATGCCACCTCACCAGAATCAGACCATTCACCACTTCTGCCCATCCCTGCACTGCCGCCCCCATCCCTGCACAGCTGAACTGCGCCCAGCACCCTCCTGCTGGTCCTACACATCCTGAAAAATCCTGTGTTACCTGACTATGACCTGCCCTGCCCTGCCTCTGCCAGGCCCTGCCTCTTGATACAGCATACAGGGCCTTGTTATCTGGCCTTCAGGGATTAGTATGAGCATGGAAATTTGGCAGCTAAGTGGCAACTGCTGCTACTGCTCCCACACTGCCAAATACAGGTCTCCCTCACTTTATGCTGTACATGCGTTCCTGGAAAGCAGTGCATAACAGGAATTCACATAAAGGGAACCCACTTTACAATGTAGCAAACAGGGATACATTCCAAGACCCTGACTGTACTGACCCCCAGACCCATTTCTTCCACTTTTTCAAGACAATTTTGGTATTTATTCGCCAACAGTAGACAGTACACACAAGCATAGAGCACTATCATAATGGGGCTGGCAACTATAGAAACACGTCACAGACAACGAGCGAGGAACCCAGATCCACACAGGAGACTATATTTTGGTGCGCATCACTCCCATAATGCACCACACAAAGCAGCTGACTTTGGGTTTCCACCACACTGATCATATGAGAGTGAATTTACCTTCCATATAATGAATTTTTTATATAAAAAGGGTCATTGCATAAGAGCGAATCCGCACATACAGAATCCACATAAAGCAAGGGAAACCTGTATTTGGACACATGGGGAGCCTCACAGGCCAGGTGACATGGATCTGCGGGCTAGATCTGGCCCCCAGGCTGGAGTCTGAGCACCCCTGATTTATAGCGACCAAAATGTCTACTATAACTAAATGCAATTTCCTGGCAACACTTCTTTAGCAAACAAAGAGCAGGCAAATTCATTGTCAGTAGATATCAAGCAATGACTAAAAAGAAAGAGGGAAGAAGATGGAGAAGCAGAAGAACATTTATCACGCCCATATCTGAAAAGGCCTGTGCAGTTGTGAATATTTCTTTGTCATTGACAATTTATTCCTTTGGAAGACTGAGTAGAAACTATATAGTGTTAAGGTGTTTGACAAAAAGGCTTACTCACAGATAAAGAAGGAAGCACACAAGAGGCAATCAAGTCTGGAAAATGGCATAAGATCAGGGCTCTCCAATTTCTATGCTGCTGGGGGCTTCATGCTGCACAGGCCACACCAGCAGGGGCCATCCACCCCACCAGGGATACACACTGGGTGGATGCCCCCATGTCATTGCACAGCAAGCATGAGCGCTGACCCCAATGTACTGTGTGCAGGTATGAACATCATGGCCTCACCCTCAGCTTCCCAGCTGTGAACTCCCCACTGCATCACACCGTGCACTGTGGCAGGCAACAGGCTTCTCTGGCACAGTGGGCTGTGCTGTGAAACCCAAATAGGGAGAGGAAGCCTGCAGCCCCCAGCTGCTGCTTATGGGGCAGTGGAAGCTGTGACAGCTCAGAGGCCATCAATTAACCTTTCACAAGCTACATGAGTTAACACACAGAAACTATCAGGTCACCTGGAAACTCTGCTCAAATAGCTAGGCTTCTGCTGCTGTAGAAATAAGCAAATGACTACGTGGAAGCCTGCCTGAAAATTTTTCAGTGTGTTTGAAGAATAAATCTACTATAGGTCACTGACTCCCACCTATTGTGATCATTCCAGTCAGCCTGAGGGTTTGGGGAAATGTCAAAATGTTTATGAGGGAGGGCCTAAAAAACATTTTCTTAATGCAGAACGTAGGTTCAACACATTCAAATTCCTTTTATCAGTAAAGACAATAAATGCTATTTTTGCATACAGAGATCCTGCGCTGCTGTCAGAGGGATGAGATCTCACGAAGACATAGGCGACTCATAGGAGGGGCATGGGGGAACACATGCCTCCTCTGAGATTGGCTGCTGCTGCCGCCACTGGCATCTGTGGGTGGTCGCCGCTCGCCACCTGCCTCCTCCCCTCGCCACCAGCATCTGTGGGCAGTCCCCACTCACCAACATGACCACCAGCATGTGCAGGCAGTCCCCACTCGCCACCGACACTGCCGCCTATGAATACTGCTCCCCGAGTCTCGGGAGGCACTGGTTGTTCATGCATGCAGAGAATGAAAAGAGCAATTAAATCATAGAAAAATAGAGCTGGAAGGGACCTTAAGAAGTTATCCAGTCCTACCTCTGCTCAAGGCAGGATTATCTCTGTCTAACTCATCAAGTTTAGCCAAGTGTTTGTCTCACTTGCTGTTTGAAACTTGTAAGAATGAAGATTCCACAACCCACCTTTGTAATCTGTTCAAATGGTTAGTGAAAAAGCTCTTGAAGTGAGAAAGGCTTTGTTTGTTTGTTCATTTAATATCCAGCCTAAATTTCCCTTGCTGCAATTTAAGACCAATGTTCTTCATCCTATTCCCTGGAGCCACAGAAAATAACATACCTCTGTTCTCTTTATAACTACACTTCAGATATTTGAAAGTTATCAAATCTTCCTGTCAGTTTTCTCTTCTCCAGACTAAACAGCCCTCGTTCTTTCAGCCTTTCTTCAAAAAACATGTTTCCTAGGCTTCTAAACATTTTTGTCAATGTTGGAGTTTGGATGTGTTGAACCTACATTCTGCATTAAGAAAATGTACTCCACTAGACTCCTTCAGTCTGTCCACATCTTTCTTAAAGTGTAGAGCCCAGAACTGGACACAGAACTCTAGATAAGGCCTTGCCAGCACTGAACTGAGTGGGAAAATTACTTCCCTTGATTTGCACATGACACTCCTATTAATACAGCTCAGTAGGTTATTTCTTTTGTGACAAGAGCACACCATTGAACCATTGGCTCATATTCAGCTTATGGTCCACTGTAACCTCCAGGTTTTCTGAAGTACTGCAGCATGGCCAGTCATTCCCCAGTCTGTATTTGTGAATATGATTGTTCTGTTCCAAATGCAAGACTTTGTAATTATCCCTACTGAATTTAATTCAATTTCAGACTGTTTGTTCAGTTTATCAGGGTCATTCTGAATCTTAACCCTCTTTTCCAGAGTGTTTACAACTCCACCCAACTTGGTGTTGTCTGAAAATTTGAAAAGCATGCACTCAATCCTATCTTCCAAATTATTAACAAAGATATTTAACAATACCACACTCAGGACAGAGCCCTGAGAAATCCCACTCAATACCTCCTCCTAAGCAGACGATGATCCACTGATGACAGATTGTTGAAAACGATGACCCAAGCAGTTCTGTATACACTTTACAGTACTATAATCTAAAATGTATTTCCTCATCTTATTAATGAATGTAATAGAAGGCAATGTCAAAAGCCTTGCTAAAATCAAAGTATATTGCATCCATTGTCTTCTCCCCATCTACAGAACTAATCACCTTGTCATTGAAGGAAATCAAGTTTGTCTGGTACAACTTGTTGTTGATGAATGCTTGTTGGCTATTCCTGGTTGTCTTGCTCTTCTGTAGGTGCTGAGAAACAGATTCCCTGATGACTTCAACCAAGACTTCAACCAAAAATCTTTCCAAGTATTTACGTCAGGCTGACTGGTCTGTAATTCCCCAGTCCTCCTCCTTTCCTTTCTTCAAGAAAGGCACTGAATTTGCCCTTTTCTAGTTATCCAGGACCTAACCCAGGGGTGGGCAAAATATGGCCCACCACCTGAGTATCTGGCTTGTGGGCTGGTGGTCACAAAGTCATAGGATCTGTCCCATTGGGAGCTGGATGTTCTGGTTGCTGTGTCTCATGCCAGGTAGGTGGGCACATCCGGCCCCATCCACAGCTTACAGGAGCTCCTCCCCTGCTCACCAGAAGCAGCACCAGGTGCATGCTGGCATCAGCTGTGGATGCTGCCTGCAAGTTCCTGCCAGGAATCGGAGAGACTGCCCAGGACTGCAGCTGATGCGCTGATTCAGCAGCATCTTCTGCAGACCTGGGAGGATGCCCTGATCCTCAGGGGAAAGCTGCCACCCGGTACTTTTGCATCACATAGGGCAGGAGCTGGGTTAAGCTGCAGGACTGTGCTGGATATGTGGGACAGCTGTGAGGGTGAGGCAGGGGAGGAAAGGGGAAGACAGAGAGAGGTGGCCCTGCCCATGATGAGCAGCAGTGGCTGGTGCTGGGCACAGGGCAAGAGTAGGACCTGGCAGCAGGCATGTTTGCTGCTTCTGGGGCCCTTCTGGCTGCAGCTGACCAGGGCAGGTGCCAGGGCTGCCTTGTGGCTCTTCAACTTACACCAGCTCTTGCCCCATGTGCTGGAAGCAGCAGTGGGTGGGCACTGGCATCAGTTGCAGATGCAAGCGGCAGCTTCCCCCTGGTAATCGCAGTGTCTTCCCAAGCCCTTCCTTGGGGTAGAAGGGTGGGCCAGAGGCTGAAGCTGCTGCCCCAGCTCCTCCCCCACCACACACCCACAGCCCCATCCCAAGTAGGGAGGTTTGGTGAGCTGTTGCAGTGGAGGAGGGGTGGGGGAGGGAGGGAGGGTGCTGACTCGGCTCACAACATCTCCCCAAAACTTCCTGTGGCCCATGGGCCCAAATAATTGCTCACCCCTGACCCAACCCAACATCCATGATTTTTCAAAGATGATAGTCAATAACTATGAAATTACCTTGGCCAATTCCTTTAGTACTCTAAGGTGCACCCTGTCCAGCTCTGATGACTTGAAAATATTTAGATCCTCTAAGTAATCTCTAACCTGTTCTTCTATTACTCTATTCTGTTTGTCTCACTCCCTGTCTTTGCTGCCAGTTCCACTCATCATCTAGCAGCTAATTTTATTTGTGAAGACTGAAGTAAAAAAATGGATGAAATACTTCAGCCTTTTCTATATCATTGTTACTAAATTACCTTCTGCATTCAGTAAGAGACAGCCACTTTCCTTGGTCTTTCTCTTACTTCTAACATACTTATAAAATCCTTTTTAACTGTCTGTTACACCCCTTATTAACTGTCTCACATTGTGCCTTGGCCTTTCTGTTTTTCTCCCTTCATGCCTGTGTGATACGCTTATACACCTCCCTAACATCGTGTCCAAGTTTCCACTTCTTGTAGAGTTGATTCTGAGTTTCAACTCATTGAGGAGTTCACTGTTTAGCTAGGCTGACCTTCTGCTGCACTTCCTCTATTCAAATTCAGATACCTTGCTCCTGTGGCCCTAAGAAGACCTTAAAGTACAACCAGATCTCCTGAACCTCTTTTCCTTCTGACTTACCTCCTGCAGATTACTGCCCACCACTTCCCAGAGTTCGTTAAAATCTGCTTTTCTAGAGCCAAATGTCTTTATTCTGCTGCTCTTCTTCCTTTGTTTCTCTTGGATCTTGAAATCTATCATTTCATGGTCCCTTTCACTCAAGTTGCCTTCCACCTTTCCATTTTCAATCAATTCCTCCCTGTTTGGAGCAGCAAGTCAAAAAAAGCTCCTCCACCTACTAAGCATCTCCACCCCCTGTACCAGAAGTTATCCCCAACACATTACAATGGACTGTTTATACACTGCTGTGTTTCCCTCCTAGAAATTTCATGGTAATTAAAGTCCTCCATGAGAAGCAAGTCCAATGTACCAATGGTCTGTCCCAGTTTGCAGCAGGATACTTGTTGTGTAAATGCAGAGTGGTGCCACTAAAATCTGTGACTGTACTCCATATTTGCCCCCAGATGTCCATTTCTGAGCATGTTTAGATTTTTGGGCATAGCAAGGAGCCTTTAAAAAGGCAATTTCTTACCAGTTTGCTTGGCTACTCTAAATCCTTGTTAAGGCCTAGGTTGATCTGTTTGTCTGATCCAGCAGAAACAGGAAAAAGGAACAATCAAAAGCTTTTGCAGCCTCATTGCCCTGTGGCTCCAATCAAGCAAAGCACTTAAACACATACCTAGCCTTAAGTATTTGAGCTTTTACATTGACTTCTGTAGGACTACTTGTGGGCATGAAGTTAAGAGCTCGTGGGCCTATATTAAGGATTTGATGGCCTCCCCTTAGCTTCTGAAAACACAACTGAAGCAATAAAGTGACAGATTAAATCTCAGAACTAGAGTTTCCACAGGACATTGCTTAGTTTGGCGTTTTAGTATTTGGTGTAACCATATGTAGACATTGAGGCTCAAATTTACAAGGAGACATTGGTACTCAGTTTCCAAGATGGAAGTTATAATGCTAAATTGGACTCCAAAGGCCCAATGCACTGCAAGGGGAGGGTTAGGCAACTAGGAATGAGACTCGAAACAGGAGAATGCTGAGCAGGGGACACCTAGACTGGCTAACAAAACTACCAAAAGAAGGATGTAGGAAATTCTGCCTTCCTCCTAGACTTCATACTGATATGAAATTGTCAGAAGATGAGACAGGATGACACTTTAAGACTAACAGATTCAGAGAGGCTTGAGCTTTTGGGGGCACTGTGAGGTATTTTATGAAATGCTATGAAGCATTTGGATTGGCAGAAAAGGATTCACAACTGAAATCTCCCACCTAGACACGGTACCTAAGCCATCCCTTTGGGTCTGAATGACTGGGTTACCCCTTTTGGGTTTTTCGTTTTTTTTTAAATTGTACCAGAGAAGCAGCTGATAGCTGTGCTGTGGTTCTCCTCCCTTTTATATTACAACCTTATGGTAAGAGCACTGGCTCAAGAAGTGGTAAACCTGGGAAACCATCAGGAAGCAGTTCAAAATCACACAACCCCCCTTCCAAAGACACTGCTCCAGTCATACGTCCAGTTTCAAGCAGGAGACATAGAGGGTGTCCCTCCATACTATCATATGGAATACACCATCTAATTTTATCCTCAACTACTAGAGATTCAGAAAATATATTAAATGAACTATTCAGTGTAATTTATTGTTTCATGAGGACCGTGCAAAGATAAATTAATGAACAGACATCTGCTCTGATCAATTTCTACATTAAGGGAAATCCTAGCTACTCTTAATGACTAAATGTATAAAGAGATGTTACTGAAAGAATCAGATCAGCCATACCGGGATACACCTGGATGAAACAGATGTTGCTGACGGTCCTGCAGGGTCAGGCCTCTACCACTCCCAGGAATGGCTGGGGCCCAACACTTTGGCCATACCTCTGCAAACAGGAGAATCCCATGTCCCTGCTAGCTGAGAAGAACCCAGGGAATTCCCAAATACACCTCTGCAATTGGGAAATCCAGCATTTGAAAATACGCCCCAGGCTGGATTGCCTGCATTTCCACCCGGGGTTACCCGCTTGCAGAAGCATGCCCCAAGTCAGGGCACGGTAGCACCAACATGCAATTGGCAAATCCTCTGCCAGGGGATTCTGGGGTGCAGCACTGCAAATGTGGGAACCTGAGCAAGAAATCCCAGAGCTTCAGAGGCCCAATCTTGCATGCCCTAGGACTTAGCATTCCCAGGCCATGCAGGACTGGGTCCTTGAAACCCAGGAGCCCCTGGGTAGGGGCAACTGGAGAATGCAGGCAGCTCTGGGATGCCTACGCTCTCCTACCTTAATGGACCGAACAACTTCAGATGTAACTTCCTGTACAACAAAACTCCCTTCAAGACAAAAGCACCTACTACACACAACACTTGAACCCCAAACTCAATAACACTCTGAAGAACTACCACCCCTCAAATATTATCAATCTCTCCACATACACACTAACCCCAGCAGAACAATCTCTCCTATCCAAAGGCCTAAACTTCAACCTAGACAAACCTCCAAACCATGTACTATTATGTGGAGAACCAGAAGAATTCTTCTGCCGCCTCCACCTCAAGGAATTCTTCCACAACCAAGAGAACACCATTCCCCATGGAACATCACCTGAGGATAACACCCAAGGCAGACTGCATAACAATAACACCAACCACAAATCATCAGACTGGACACCACGGGATGGAAGAAATACAAACCTCAACTACTACCATCAACACCTTCAGAGAGAAACGGAACAAAGAAATATTCAGCAACTCCAAACTTTACCAAAACAACCTCTCCCTCTCTCTCTCTCTCGGAAAGAAAGACCATGAGATCTCTGAAATCCAACTCTCAAATAGTAATTAAATGCACAGAGAAAGGAGGAACCACTGTAATCCAAGATCATAGATCATGAAAACTACATAAAAGAAGTGAACAGACAACTATCTGATACTACCTACTACAAAGAATTATAGCAAGAATCCATCCAGGACTTCTCCTCACAACTACAAACCACCACTGGATCATTTTTCTCCGAAATACAAGACAGACTAAAAAGTTGATTCCTCCCTCCCCAAATCCAGGGACCTTCTACATGTTCCCCAAAATCCATAAACAAGGGAACACAGGCAGACCCATGGTATCAAACATTGGAACACTCACTGAAGAAATATCAGGTCTTATTAAATCCATCCTCAAACCTCATGTCAGCCAAAGAACAAACTATGTCCAAGACACAACAGACTTCCTCTGTAAACTAAGAAGTTTTGACCACACTCCCAACACCACCATCCTAGCCATCACAGATGTTATAATCTTATACACCAACATCCCACACTAGGATGGCATCCAAGCCCATCTCAAATATTTACAAGAACAAAACCATGCCCCTGAATACACACTAGAATAGATCTCCAAACTTACAGAATTCATCCTCAAACACAACAATTTCACCTTTAATAACCCACACTTCCTTCAAATTAAGGGCACAGCTATGGGCACTAAAATGGTCTCACAATATGCTAATCTCTTTATGGCATCTCTGGAAGAAAATCTCTCTCGGGAACTGTCAAACCCCCACTCTACCTCTGATATATAGATGACATTTTTATGATATGGACAGCTAACCCTGATGCTCTGAGAGGCTTCCACCAACAATTCAACAACCAACACCCTTCCATCCAACTACCTCTGGAGTACTCCAAAACTAACATCTCATTCTTAGCTACAATGGTCACCATCCACCACAGTACAATACAAACCTCTATATATACAGACTAGAATGTATATCTACACAGAACTAGCAACCATTCAAAACTAGATAAAAAAGCTGTCATATACAGTCAAGCCCTCAGATACCACTGTATCTGAACTGAGGGAAACACATAAGATCTCCAACTTAGAAACTTCAAAAGAGCCCTCATACAACAGGGATGCTCCTCCAGAGAAATAGACTGCTTTTGAAAAAGCCATGCAGACATCCCATGAGGAATTATTCCATTACAAAACAACCCCCCCCCCATGTCTCATACTCCAATAGTATTGACCTACCATCCCCTCATCAAACCAGTAAGGAAAATCCTTAAACAACTTCAACTGACACTTGAAAAAGACCCAAAACTAAAAGAGATCTTTCCTGACCCACCCATCCTAGCCTTTAAACAGGCTCCAAATCTGGCAAGACTCATCATCAGAAGTACACTTCCCACAGCCCAAATCACCACCAATAGATCCAAACCATGCCTGCAAAAGAGATG
Organism: Crocodylus siamensis; assembly: GCF_052110815.1. NCBI lineage: Eukaryota > Metazoa > Chordata > Crocodylia > Crocodylidae > Crocodylus > Crocodylus siamensis. Next base: position 93,853,630 of record NC_143396.1, on the reverse strand, counting down.
CAAAATGTGTCAACACATCTCTACACCCACAATATCTACACCAGAAAACAAAACATCACCATTCCTGGATCTTACACCTGCACATCAAAGAACGTGATATACTTTATCCAATGCACAAAATGCTCATGTGGTAAGTACATGGGAGAGACAAGTCAGAACCTGCAATCATGGATGAATGCACACAGGAAATCCATCAAAGACAGAAACCCACATTTTACCTGTACGGGCACATTTCTCCCAAAATAACCACTCTCTGTCAGATCTCTCAGTCCTTATCCTTCAGGGAAATTTACAAAACACCTTCAAAAGACATGCCCATGAACTCAACTTCATCACCACTCTGGTCACAAAACTTCATGGACTAAACAGAGACATGAGCTATCTTCCTCACTAGTCTGCCTAAACCCCAACCATACTGGGTACCCATACCATACACTACAAGAACAAAAATTCCCTTCCTCAACCCTCACCCCATGCAGAATGTATGACTGGCCTCAGAGCACTTTAAGTGCTACTTGTACATACTACTGGTGGATTCCTCAGTACACACAGGGGAGTCATCCCCTTCTGCACATCACTTAGCTTGAAAAATGATACTGTGTTATCCAGAAGACTGCTAGAAACATCAACCCACCTCCAAGTTGGTCTAATAAAAGATACCAACTCAAACCAAAGGACTCTGTCTATCACTAAGCATGCAGAGAATTCTCATGGTCTAGATTAAAGCTGCTGCCTTGAATATTCTGGAGATGAAAATGTTCACCTATGGAGCACCATGCAAATTGATATAGTATCAAATTGGGATGACTGCAAGACAGAGATGTCTGCCCAAAGATCCAGTAAAAGGCTGATCACTGCTGTCATTTGAACTGACTCAGGGAAATGTTGTCTAAATGTGGTTGCAATTTTCATAGAATATTTGATGTTTCCTAGAACATTTAAAACTTCTTTTAAACACCTCTTGCTGTCATGTTGACAGGTAAAGACTGGAGCACAACAAACAATCAAAAAAATTTCCACTTTACTTTCCTCTGCCAATATCTGCAACTAAAATAATTTTGCAGCATAAATACAATCTAGGTGAATTACTCTAATGGAGCAAGTCAGTACTTCTCCGGTATCAGATTGGTAAACAGGAAAGTACAAAACTCTAGGAGTGGATATGGAGGAGAAAAGGGGATGGAGAAAGGATAGAAGATTCGGCAATAAAATCACAGTGACTCAGTCAACTTGTGTGAGTTTCCTCCTAGGACAAGAGAGGTTGTATATGCTTTCCCCCACCAGTGAAAGAACCAGACAAGCCACACAGAGCATTATCACTGACTAGTGTCTTGCAGCCTGTAGGTGAGTTTTAAGTCAGACGCCAATTTTTTACATCGAAACTAGACCTTTTAGAATTTTTAGTAGCTCTACTCCAAACTTTTAAAGTTTTTCCTAAATGTATATATATATTTTATTTTTAAATGCAACCTGACCCCCCAAATATATTAGTAAAGTTGATTCTTCCCTGGATAAGTCTAGCCCATTGTCTCATTTCAGATGAAAAATAATAATAATAAAAGAACATATTGAGAATAATCTATCCAGACAAATTTCCTGAGTGATCATTTAACCAATGGCTGTGTTACATTATTATAGTCATCATCAGAAAATGAACTTCCTTCCACTAATATCCATGATGAAGAACAGCAGGAGAAGGGAGGAGACAACCCCTGCTGTTCCACAGGGAGTCTAAAATGAGTAAGAAATTAAAATGGAAATGCTGACTCTTTCTCTGCTGTCTGATACTCAGGAAAAGTCTGGCACTAAGCCCAGGAAACACCTAATACATTATGACAATGCAGAAAGATTGTATAAGTAGCATGGTCAGGTCACCACTATGTAGAGAGCTACATTGTAATCAGGAATACATGGTAGAATACAGTACTTACATACCACATTTGAAGTTTTTGCTTCAGAATTTGAAGCAGATTTAATGCATATATTTTGCCAGCACCTTTAAACTCACATTAGAACAAGTACACTCACATGGAAATGGGAGGACATAGTTTGGGCACATTTTAAAACACACATTATTGCTAAATAATGAATAATTATTATAATAATTTCTAAATATGTCTAAATATTTTAAATAATGTTTATATATAATTTCTAAATAATTAATAATAATTCTGTATACTGTATTAAGAAAAATAAACCCTAATATGCACAAATTTATACTGCACTAATGCACAGTGAACTCCCACCATTTCAAACACTGTAGGAATTTCTGGAGAGCTCAATCTACCAACCCTCTTGTGAGGAATACTGATCTCCATCTGCACAAGCCAAGCAGTACAATATTTATTATATATTAAACATTTGCAGCTGTTCAGAAATGACACCAACATCAACTTTTCTAGGAGAGACTGCAATTTTGCTCATTTTAAAGCAGATTTCATCAACTGGGACAACCTTCAATTTATCATCTTTCTCTGTAAAGAACCAATCATTAGTACTACCTACTGCTATCCAAGCCACTCACCTTGTCTCTTCAATCTATCAATATATTAAAGCCCAGTGAAAGTTAATGTCATGTCTCCTTGTGTCACCTAAGAGAAACAGCAAGTCACTCCAAACAAACAAGTGGAGGCTACCACAAACATGGAGAATTAAAAATAAGTGCAGTTCATAACTGCAATCCAAACTGTCACCAAAAAAGTCACTGAAAAAATGTGCTGATTCTGAGGATGCTGTCTTTCCCCAGAGGCATTTCTGCTCACCACAGCACACAAAAAAATCTAAAATGTAGCAGAATTTTTCCAAGAGGGCTAGAAGCATAAATCCCAAAGAGATCTAGAAATAGCATTTGACTTTGCATAGCTAAACTTCACTATACTAAAAAATGAAGTGTTTATCTTAAAAGATAAAGCTCATGAATACGAACAACTAATGAATCGTATAGCTTTATGGTTTCTCCCTGCCCCTTCCTCCCCATAAAATAACAGGATTTGAGTGGTGTTGTAGATGTAATGGTTCAGAAAATGTACTTAAGACAATGAGGTTTTGTGAGGTCTTTTACTAGACACTAGCTGGGAGAAAATTTTGACAAAAGCAAATGGTACCTGAAATCTTGTCAAACTTCTCTCCAAACTATCCAATAAAAGATCATACAACCCCCCCCATCTCACTCCTAAAATACTATTTTAACTGAAATGGTATGGGTCATACATAATGCACTGTATTATGCATTTCCCCTTCATCAAATCTATGACCTTAGCAAGAGCTAAGACATTATACTGAGAATTAACACAGGTACTCATGAGCCATGGTATACAGGTAACACAAGCTGGGCTATTGACATCCCTATATTACATACATCAATATAATAGATGAATCATTATGTTATAGTCAGGAAAGAATTAAATTAAGAGCACAGGAAATAGAATCTAGAATAGAATAACAGGATTTCAGCACTGCCACTCAATTCTGATTAGTTTCTGTCCTCTTTCACCTTGACATGTTACATCTCTACTAGATGGTATTGCTACTTTTCAGAACCATTCTGAGTTGCTTTACTGAGGAGGAAGAAACCTATATCAAATGGATTTGAACATTTTAGGAAGGATTTTGATTGTATGTGTGAACGATAAATAGGTATGTACTTACATAGCAAAGGGAGAAATGTCACATTTATACAGTGATCTGAGAGCAGACACGTCAGTAATGAAATCTACTGTAAGTATTAGCCAGAGTTTTAAAGATGTCATAAGTTTTAAAATTACATTGTGTGCTATGTAATGCCATAACTTCAATGGGACTTGGGCACCAGTGCCAAGGACTTACATCAGCTCATTTTGTACCAATGAATAACATTCTTTTATATATTAAAAAAAGAAAAAACATTTTATTGCTACTTGCAGCTTATGTCTAAGAGAAGCTCATAAGGGACTAACACTCACAATAAGATGTCCAAGAGATGGCTGATTAACACAACTAAACTATCATAGAAACAGAACACTTTTCCAAGCAAAGGGATCATGTGTGTATCTTCTTTGGGCAAGAAAAAAGGGGCAAGGGAAGGGTGTTAAGACTGACTATAGACATCTTGGGAAGCAGTCAGTAAAGTTTGGGAGCTGCAGGCTGGTTCAACCTGGCTTGGATCCTAGGCTCCCAACCCAGAGCACTGCTGCCACTGCCCCACTGCCACTTCTTCCTGCCACCTTGGGGCAAATCTCCACCACAACATGATTGTGGCATGGTGCACTCCCCCCCGCCGACTCTGTGGGCAGGATCCAATGACTCTGTGGGCCAGATACGGCCATATGTTGCCAACCCCTGTTCTAGGGCACACTACTAGGATTTTTTGGGGAGAGGGAAAGAGAAAGTGGGGGAGGAGGAAACCCTTCCCCAGATTCCAGCCCTTGCTATGAGTATTCACATATATTATACAAAATAAAACAGCTTCTACAGCACAGAGTAAGGAAGACCCAGAATACCCAACAGCCTGGCAGTCAATACATTTACCTATAATGCAAGATTCATTTCTTCACTCTGAATTAAAAAAAGGAGGAAAGAATAAGAAGCTGGATCTCCCACATCCCATTTAGTGTCATAATCACCGTGCTATGGGAATATAAATTAGACAGTTGCGCCACCACCTCCATTTTGTGAACAATGCCTAAATCTCCTGGTGACTCTCTTAAGAAAATCAGTGTCATTTAAAAAAAAGCCAATATTTCTGTATTTGTGCAATTTTTCTCTTCAGTTCAGACAAAACTGTTCAACAAATTTAAACCAAATTCAGGCAACCTAATGTTGCATTTACTCAGACATAATGCTATTTTTTTTCCTAACAGAGTAAAATGGGTGGCTGAAAAGAAAGCTAATACTGTATTTCCTTGCATATAATGTGTCCCTGAAATGTTCACCCTATTTTTTAAAAGGAATCAAGATCTTCCCTGGGGTAAGTATCTGAATAATAGGAGATAGGGAACTGAACCTGCTCCTGAGCCTACTGCCAGCCCTACAGACTGGATGAGGCACATGGACCAATATCATTCCTGAAAGGTGATCCAGAGTGTTGGGTCTGAGACTGCACCATGTCCAACACCACACTGGGTCTGAGGCTGCACAGCAGGCCAAATCTGACACAGTGGATCTAGGACTGCACAGCAGATCTGGGACACACCAAGTCCAGCACTGCCCACTTGATCTGGAGTACATGCTGGGTCCAACCTGGCACATGGCCCTAGAGTCAGTGCACAGTCCTTGACTTAGCACATGTGGTCCATCTTGGCACACAACTCCTGAGCCAGTGCATAGTCCTGAACATAGGGTGCTGGGTCCGACTCAGAATGTGGTTCTATAGCCAGTACACAGGGTCAGACCTGGTACATCAAGTCTGGGGCTATGTGCCAGGTTGGAGTTGGTACACTTGTGGAGACAGTTCAGTCTCTTGATGCTTGACAGGACTGAAATGGTCCCTTAGGCCTACAAGGCCTAGAGCAGCCTTGACATAAGTAGGCTAAGAGTGCATCCATGGAGTTATGTGATTGTATGAGCTGCTCTTTACAAAGAAAAGGGTTGGATGCAGCTTGTTTTTTCTGCAAGAGTGCTGATAAAAATGCTTGTTATAGATAAGAGGGTTTGTTATGGATCATTCCACCCATATCTGAAGCAAATGGCTCCTTGTACCAAGAAGAAGAGAAAAGCAATGATAAAGTGAAGAGAAAACCCACGTTGCTGATGAAAAACAAAAAGCTGGCCTAATTGGCAGCTGTGTGACTAAAGGACTATATGACCCCTGCGCCCCTTTTCCCTTCCTGTCTTCCTCTCCTTCTCCTCCCCTTTTCCATCCCATTTCCTCATCCCTTTCTTCTTCCCCTCACCTTAAGGATGCCTAAGAACTGAAAACATGTGATCTCCCTGCAAGGAACCAGCCTGTTCTGAGATGCCTGGCCAGCTCTGGAGATGTGCATTATTAGGACTAGCAATATACGATGACTTGCTTGGTAAGATTAGAGCTATATGCGTGCTTGGAGTTAATACTTTATAATGCTCAATAAAACTGATTTATGAAACAGATAAGTGGGTTCTTGTTTGGAGAAAACTGAAGCATACTTTAAGACAATACTGATCCTGCTATTTGCTCTCTCCATTTGGAAGGAGAACTAGAGACCTCCTGGTTCTCTGGGCAACACATTGGCTCTTGCCAGAACAAACCCCACACACTGGCCTGATCCAATGCACAGATGGGGAGGAGGACTCCCTACAGACCCAGAAATGTGGTGATAAGGGGAGGAAGGGGGAGTGATGACAGTGTTTATTACCATGGCTCCTGGAGCCATAGCAACTACTGTTGCTACCACTCTGCCCCCCACTCATCCTGCCAAAATTCAGGACCTGGAGAGACTCCTTTTCCTTGCATATAATGCCACCCCAATTTTTGCCAGTTCATTTTGTGATAAAGGTGCAAGTTAAAGGCAAGAAATAAAACAGTGTTAAGGGTACAGATATTATTACTACAAACACTTTTCATTTATTTTTCTTTCTCTTCCTGTCAAGGAACACACATGAACACATTCCAGATTCACAATATTATTGAGTCATGTAACTTTCATTCATATCAATCGCTGGGGCATGCATTATTTAGAAATGAATTTACAAGAAAAAGTCTAGATCCCGGGCCAGGAAAAATCAGGATTGTTTGGACACCTGTTTTTGGTCAGCTGAAGAACAGAGGCCAGTTGCCAGATTTTAGGTTGACTTTCAGAAAACTCTAGAAGTTCAGCGGTATATATCTGGCATCAGTCTCATGTAATAATATTTTAACTCTTGTGCTCTTTGTGGGATAGATAAATTCCAAACACTTGGGAATAATGGGCCCTGCTCTTTGGAGTTCACTATACAAATATGAAGGTAATAAACAAACCTAGAGAGATACCAGTAACCATTTGTTTTGCACAGAGCATCATCTTTAAAAAAATTTCCATTGATCTCAAGATTAATGTTTTGGGGGTTTTTTTGTTTAAAAACAACATGTTTCAGACTTACTTCTGTGAGGCAGTGAATCAAAATGTGTCAGGCTGGGTTTGCTCAGTTTCACATCATAATGTGAATCAAAGTGAAAACCTCACTCTATGAACCATCAGTTTTTATTTGTTGTGCTACATTCCACAGACACAAAAGCTACACAACTCAATATTTGTTTTGTAAGGTTGCTGAGTTTCTCTCTCTAACATTTAGTAGTATCCAGTTCAACTTTTCTGAGTTACAACACCCACTGCAGAGCAAACAAAAACACATTTATTCTTGTCAAATGCAGCCTTTCAGACTTAAAGATGTTCCATTTCTATGTACATTTTAAATAGTATTTACATCTCAGATGAAACAATATGACATCTATATCTGTACTTTCCTGGGTTTTTGTCTGAACTGAGTTTTCTTAGTTGCTGAATTTAATTTCCTTTTACGAAGTCCAATTTGAGACAATAGGTATTACTAGCTGATGACTTTGAGTTTGCTGCACATACACAATGCAATTTCCTTCATATACGCTTTCTACCCAAAGCAGGGTTTTTTGTAGTTTTTTTGCTATTTTATCTTCACTACGCTGATAAAACATTTGTAATGGACTAGCAGTAAATCCAAAAGCAATAAGCCCTCTGCGCCATCAGTCACAATGAAAGAAAAACTACACAGACAGATTTCTCAAATTTTTCACTTGTGGCAAAAATGTGCTACATGAAAACTGCCCAAGCCTAGAACTAAAAAACACAATATGGCCCAAAATATGCAATGATGCTGGTAAAGTCATTATTTCCCTTCATTATCCACAGCTGGACTTGAGATACAATTAGTTTTAAGCCCTATATTTATATACAGTAATATGAATGGAACTTCTTCTCTGTTGTGGCATTTGTTTTTAACTTAGGTGTGGGTTGGTTTGTTTTTTAAATGCAGTGAGAATAGGAATTTACCTACAGTTAAGCATATAAACTAAAATGCTACTGTGCCAGTAAGTAAGAATGACTAAGGTTAGCTAACTCCTAGCAAAACTGGGACGGTTTATTTTCATTACCCAGGAGGAGGGAAATAAAATGCAAAAGGAGAGCATGCATGGTGGAAAAGCCCATTTGTAAGGGCTTTTTCAAAAAAGCTTTCAAAGTGTGTTACTGATTAACATTTTTTCTAAATATACTATGTTTTGGGTCAATGGCATTCCTTAAATTCACTGATTCACATCCACTGCACTATAAAATCAAGTGTTCTTTACAATGTGTTATCAATGGGCTTCATGGAAAGGAAATACAAACAAATAACATCCACACACACATTTCAAGATTACATACTCTTACATCACTATATTTGCTTTGCAGAAAAATTAAAGTCAAATGTAAGAAACAGTTGCAAATCATGGAACTTGAAATAATATTTATTTCTTATTCCTATTAGAGGTAAAATAGAGAGCACTATCTCAGCTACCATGGTGTAGTTACGGCTCCTTAGCAATGCCTTTTAAAGAGTAACAAACCATAAGTGATTTTGTTAAACAAACAGGGTAAGTCCTGCACAATATTTTGTCCTTTATACCCAAACCTGTCTGTCCTTTATACCCAAACTCTTTACAAACCTGTCCATAATTTCATAGATTTCATGGACATTAGGGCTGGAAGGGACCTCGGAAGATCATCCGAAGAGCAGGAAGTCAGCTGGGGTTATAGGATCCCAGCAAGATAAGCATCCAATTTGCTCTTGAAGGTGTTCAATGTAGGTGCTTGAGCCACCTCAGATGGCAGCCTGTTCCAGACCTTGGGGGCTCGGACAGTAAAGAAATTCTTCCTTATGTCCAGCCTGAAACAGTCTTGTAGTAGTTTATGACCGTTCGATCTCGTCATCCTTTGGGGCACTCTGGTGAACAAATGTTCTCCCAGATCCTAGTGGTCACCCCTGATAAACTTACAGGTGGCCATCAGATCACCCCTGAGCCTGCGCTTTTCCAGGCTAAAGAGCCCCATGGCTCTCAGCCTGTTGTCATAAGGTCTGTTTTCCTGATAATGAAGTAAGGATCTAATAAACTCCTTAATCAAGAAGTTCAGCCTTTGCCTACCCTGCTTTCAGTACCAGACCTGGCTGAGTAAAATAAAGCGGGTGCGTCCCCATGAGCCTGGGAACAAATAGCATCAGCAGAAATATTTGTCACCAGGCATACCCTTGGAAGTGCAAATTGCCCTGGGTGGGGTTGGGAAGGTTGGAGCCAGCACCTGGACTGGCCCCAGCATCCTTACCTGGGGTCCTGGGGATCTCCCAGGGTAGTAGCAGTGGCAACCCAGCCGTGAGGAGCCTGGCCGGCAGCTGGAGCATAGCTTCGGCCAGCCAGGGTCTGGTTTCTGGCAGTACATGCTCTTGCCATATGTGCCTCACTGCTTTTTTTTGGCACCGCTTTTTTAGATACCAGGATTTCCCAGTATCTAATTTTGTCACTATGCTGCAAATATAAAGTGCGGCAAATGGATTATCATTTACCACATGCATCTGCAACACCTCAAAAGACTTTGAGGCATCACGAACTGCACATTCCCACTTGTGGGGACGCAGCCAGCATAGCTACATCAATACCTCTGACTGCAATGTAGACATAGCTCCTTATGAACAAAAGAATATCTCTAACCTACTCTGCTAAACCAGTTGAATAGAAAGCTTTCCTTTTCCCTATTCAAAGAGCCAGCCAAAATAATTCTACTGTGTATGGTGACATGGATGCTCAGCTAACGTACTAGAAGTACACAGCAGGTCTTGAAGCAGGCTACAGTAAAAGGCTTGTGTGCAGCCTCCTCCCTGTCAAGGCACTGGCATGCATTGCTACTCACAGGAAAGAAAGTGCTATCCAGTACAAGACCAATGGAACACATTTCTGTTAAAAAAGGCAGGAACTTGTGCCTTGAAATGCACACTATTGTAGGCTGCCATTGCTAGATGGCTCTGGTTGCAAGGCAAAAAATATACTGTGGCTCAACTATTATAGTTGTAGGAAAGTCAAGATGTTAAAAGTTTGTTCTTTCTTTAGCTGTTAAGATAGTATGTTAATTCAGAGATGAACATACTCTAATTTAGTTTTTATTTTTCTCCCTTCATAGGATACTCTTGAAGTACTCCATGTTTTAGTTTAACTCATACATGTATTTCTTTTCTTTTGGAAAGTTTGATATGTGGTGTTGACTTGAAACAGCATCCATTGGAATGAATGGGAAGGATTTAATGGTGTTACCATGAGTGGAACTGAGCCCATGCAAGGATATGTTTCTGAAGAAATGGAAAAAAATAAAAAAAATAAAAAAGAATAAATGATGGAATTTGGGCAAAACAAAGGGAGACTAGGAAATAAAATAAATCATCCGAGTCAGCAGTTTTACATAAACATGTGGGAAACCACTGCCTCTCTATCAATTCACTTTACAAACCTGAAGTGAAGTTTACCCTTAAATCATACCAAAGTATGTAGAAAGTATGACCACAGAGGAAAGTTTAGATATAACTTAGATACAGACATATAAGTAGAGGATTTTCACCATTTTTCTCTCTCACCTCTTTTAAAAAAATCATATTAATTGTTCTGGGGTTTGTATTATGGGAAAAATTGCCAAAAAATGTGGAGCTTATTTTTAAACCTAAGAGGCCTCAATGGCTTCATGGTTAATGTAAGTAAGAAAACGTAACAAGCAGCTGCAAGTTTCTGAATACTTTCTGCCCCCACTAAGGAGTTGAGGATGCAACATTTAGCAAAATGAGGCTCTACAGTTTTAAACAGTCTGAACTGGATAAACTTATAAAAAAACATTTTTTACATGTCAGATCATGAAACTGTGAAGAGAATGAAACTGATATTTTGGAAACTACTTTGTTATCTTACTAGAAGAAATGAAAAAATAAAAAGAATTTTTGCTGCTATATGATAATATTCATTAGTTCTTCCAGACAACAAATTCCAGTTCTGAAGAGTGATTTGTGTGTTAATATTTTGGTTGCTTCAGCCCAGGTCCTAGCTGATCTATAATCCTATTCTAACCAGCTCAAAAACATGAAAAATGTAATACAAAAACTGGTGCAACATGCCATCATTTTAGCCTTAAGACAAGTCACAAAGAGAAGCAAGGAGGATGACCCATCTTCCTTTTGCGTTAGCAGATTTCTCATGGACTCAAGCAGGCTGATTGAGGATTGCAGTTAGATAGGTGCATAGTAGCTGAAGCAGTATATGGCCTTTCCTGTAGATGTTTTAGGGCTAGGCTGGCACTTTATAGTTCATGTCAGAGGCAACATGCAGCTTCGTTACCTCAGGCACAAATCCAAAAGCACCTTCAAAAATATTTTACAAACTGAATTTTCCTCATACTATTCAATTTGAGGGCTAAAAGTAACCAACTATATAATACAATGCAACACAATACAATGCACTACATCATACCATATTCTACCATAACAGTGGCCTTGAGATTCCAAAGTCATGATTTCAGACTTGGAGCCAGATAGCGTGCCATTTTTGAGGTGGGGGAAGGGGGGCCAGTTTGGACACTTGCACTAATTTAGTATCACAATGTTGATTTATAAGCTAACGTTTGTGAACTCCCAGATTATCAGCATGTCCTCCATGCTATGGCCTTTCGATATCTACCCGCCATATGTTGCTGCTACTGAAAGTATACCATTTTCAGTCATTCCAGAAGTTCTGTATTTATTTTCCAGAAATTCCAAGAATTGGGCAATAATAGTGTTAATATAATTTAAAGTTAAGCATCTATGCAAACCCCAGATTTTCCCCTTTGATAGCTTGATTGTTCAAAACTGTTTCAGTTTGAGAGAGTCCACCTGATTTTTTTTTCTTTTCAGAAAACAGTACATCAAGTTGTTTCAGCTGTAGACAGGAAAAAGAAGTAGATCAATAAGGAAACTAGACAAAAAAAAAGGAAAGTAGTAATCTGTAAAGAAGTAAACTGTGGGGACTAGACACAGTGGCCCAGGAGGCCTCTTTGACTCTGTTCTCAGTAATTCCCTTACAAATTTAGGAACATTTTGTGATAAATTCTACCTACTACATAATATTAACCACCAATAGTACTCTATACTTTTATTGTTTTGGTGAAATGATAAAAGTAAACTAGGCAATGATTCATTTTTAAGTGTCAGCTATGTAACAAAACAAGCATTTATTATCTTGATAAAGTATGGATCATTTCTTTAAGACACTAATGCTCAACATTTTGGTCCTGTGGGCCAGATGAGCATCATGGAGTCAGTCTGCAGGCTGGATTCTACACCAGGTAAGGCCCCATGCTGCCTTGGTCTGAGCAGGGTGCTGCTTCAGCCCTCCTAGATGTGACTCACTGCTGCTTCAGCCTGGCTCCCCGCACCTGGATTGGCCGTCATGCTGCCCCAGGTCTAGCGTGTGCCTCTGTGCCTGGTCTAGCATGCCGAACCAGGAGCTTCCCATGGGTCTAGAAGTTTGGAGCAGAGAAGTGGTAATGAATACTGCCCAGTCTCCCACTGCAAAATTTTCTAACCCATGGTGAGACTTGTGGTCTAGATGACATGCCTCCACAGGCTGGATGTAGCCTGAAGGCTGGACTTTAAGTGTTGCTTAAGACATTACAGTGAAATAAAATTAAACTAGTATAAAACAAAAACAAACAAACATATAGGCAAGTGGAGGCTTATGGACATAAAGAATGCAAAACAAAAGTTGATGCAAGCTTTAACTACTTTTTTTAAAATACAGAAAATAAATTGATAACTATTTCTAACCAACCAGTCCTGAAAGCTCCTTTCCATTTCAAGTCCAAGTTAATGCCCAGTGAAATAAATGGGAGTGTTTCCATCAACCTGAATGGGTGTTTAATGAGGCTTTTCATTCCTTCTTATATGCGCCATGTCTCCTCCAGAATATCTCTAGCTCAGTGGTTTTCAACCTCTTTTAGTAAGTGTACCCCCCCCCAGTGGCCAGACGTGGAGCTGGGGGGAGAGGGGGTGGCACGTGGCTGGATGTAGAGTGGCGGCAGTGTGGGGTGGTGGGAAGCAGCAGCAGCCACCATGTGCGAGCTTCCCCGCCCCCCCCCCCCATGGCCTGCAGAGGGGTACTGCTGCCCTTGCCACCCCGCCACCCCTACTCCTGGGAGGTGGAAGCGCAGGGTGATGGGTGGCAGGGCTCCATCCTCGCCCACCCACACATATTCCCTAGGGCCCTCCCAAATACCCCTGGGGATACATGTACCCCCAGCTGACATGGCACTCTGCTTCCTCTACAAATGCCTGCTAGCTAACACTGTCAGAGTTTCCAAACTCTAGATAAGCTGTGACTGCAGAATAGGGCAGACATACTAGATCTAGCTTCAGATTTGTTAGTTCAGATACTGGTGGCAGTCTCATTGCTCTACAGCATGCCTGTGCTACAAAAGACATCAGAGGATCCAAGGAAATTAGCTGTGCTAAGCTCTGCCGTTGGACTAGATCAGGATAGGCATCATTTTGGTTAGGTACAGACATTCAAAAAAGCCTGAGGTGGAAGCAAAGTTGCAGTTTTCTGTAAGTAGAGTAGTTTACAGATCAGTGGTGAACAGAACACACATTCACCCTTTGGTAGGCAATGGGGGCACATCTTAGACTGGGCTCCACCATTTTTAAACTAGTCTTCATGTGCTGAAATTCTGTTCTGTTACGGATATAGACTGGTTTTCAATCATTTATACCAGTAAAAGTGTAATGTCTGTACCTGGTCTTTAGCAACAGTGGGCCAGATTAATGTAGCTTGATCCCAGGACACAATCGCTACTGGCAACCTAACTGCTTCTCCTTTCCACCAATTCCCCCTGCCTTCTGGGCTTTGCAGGCCAGAAATTGCCAGGACAGCGCATGTGTATATGATAGTAGTGACTGAACTCTTGATGTCTTAGGAGTCTTAGAGCAGCTTTTGTGCACGTGTGCAATGGAAAGAAAATGTTCAGTCTTCCATGACTAAGCCTGAACTCTAAAGTGTTGCTGCCTAAGCTTGTACAAACACATAAGCTTCTAGCACAGAGAGCAAAGAAACAGGATCTATTATTTTGAGAATTCATTTGTTTTTACTTTGATTATTTATAAACACAAATTTTTGTTTTGGATCAGTTAAAGGAATCCCAGCACTATTGTCATTCTCAGCCTTCTCAGGGCATGTGTATGTGAAGCATTCTAACAGTAGGGAGGGTGCCTTTGTGCAACTTTTTTTCTTCTTCAGACATGGCAACAGTACAGAGGTACAAAAACAGTAAAAGAGAGTGTCAGCAAGTTGTCATTCACTCTGATGTACCAATGTATCTAGAAAATCTTCTGATACTTTTCCCTTCTTCTCATGTTCTCCTCCCATTTTAAGTGAACTCACTATAATTGATGGAGATTGGAAACCCTCTTTAGTATCATAGTGCTTAAGGTCGGAAGGGACGTAAACAGATCATCAGGTCCGACACCCTGCTCCAGGCAGGAACGAGTGCTGGGGTCATAACACCCTAGCCAAATATCTATCCAGACTCCTCCTGAAGACCCCCAAGGTAGGAGAGAGTACCGCCTCCCTTGGGAGTCCATTCCAGAGCCTAGCAGCCCTAACCATGAAGTAATGCCTCCGGATGTCCAACCTGAACCTTCTTTCTAACAATTTGTGGCTGTTATTCCTAGTAACCCCTGGTGGTGCCCGGAGGAACATCCCCCCCCGAGTTTGTAAACGGCCACCAGATCCCCTCTCAGCCTTCTCTTGTGGAGGCCGAACAGATTCAGGCCCTTTAGGCTCTCTTCAAAGGGCCTGCCCTGCTGCCCCTTGACCATGCAAGTGGTCTTTAAATTTCAGCAACTTTTGCATTTGTTTAATACAGTCATAAATTGCTGGCAACTACTCCATCATTAGGGCTAGGGAAAAACATAACACATAAACCAGTTTAAGTGATTAGAAAGTGGTTTAAACCTGTAACAGAACAGATATTCAGTGCACATAAACCAGTTTCAAAATGGCCAAAACCAGCTAGAGATAAACCAGGTTGAATGTAGTATCAGATTTAACTGATTTGGCTCAAAGTGGTTTATGCAATTCCTGTCCCAGAACTCTTGTGGCTCTCTGGCCTGGGCAGGGCTCTCTTCTCTAGTCACAAGGCTGATCCCGGCCCTATGCTCTCTAGGGACCAGCCCTATCAGAGACACTGGCTGGCATGGCCCCATTAAGGCAAAGTGGGCAGGGAAAGAGTTCATTCTTCCCTCCTTCCCTTCTTCCCCACCGCAGTCGTGGTCAGCCTCTCTGGCAGGGAGCACGGGTGGGGGCTGCAGCAGTGGCTCCAGGAGCTCACAGACCCTGGCTGCAGGGAAGGGACAGAGGGAGGAATTAACCCTTCTCCTTGCCCACTTCACCTTAACGGGGCTATGCTAGGTTGGTTGTCCCACAGCGTTGGGAGGGGGGCTCTGTTCTGTGCTAGGGGGAACTGTTCCTCCTCCTCATGCTCCCCCCAGAAGGGCAGCAGAAGCACGGAGCTCAGCTGGACAGGGTGCATCCCCCACTCCCCACTGTGCAGGTCTCCCAGTCTGTCAGGATTGGAGGGTGCCCTACTTCTCCATAGAGTCCAGCACCAGGCTTCCCTGCTATGAGTGCAGAGCTGCAGGCAGGCCTGGATAAGCCGCTGCCCATCCAGCCATCAGCTGCACAAGCTGGGCTGTGTTCACTGACAGGGGAAGCAGCTGTCCAGTTGCACTCACCTTCCCATCACTGAGTTGCACCCGCCAGGGGCAGCCCCACCCCTGCAGCCGGGCTTGGCCCCACCAAGTGGCTGCCTTAACTGGGGCTGAATGAGGCCAGGCTGGGCCGGATCCACCCCGGCAGCTGCGGCTCCATTACAGCCGCTCCCTGCACACTGGCTGAGCCGAGTCAGATCAGGGAGCACCACAAAGAACCTCCCTGCCCCGTGGTGGTGGGGGACAGGAGTGGGAAGGAGGAAGGGGAAGAGCTCCTCCTCCCAGCACTGAACAGACCCCCCCACCCCACGGGGGGTGGAAGTGTCCCCCTCTGGGACTGAGGCAGCCTGCACAGAACCCCCTCGGTGGTGGGGGCGGGGGACAAGGAAGAAGCAGGAGAGTACCCTCTAGCATGGAATGGAGCCCCTACTCCCTACCCTAGGGGGAGGGGAGAAGGGGAAGAGTCCCCATCTGTACAGGCCGAGGTGCAGGTTTAAGCCCCTTCTCAGGCTAACTCAGGCCTGCCGGAGCCTGGCCACACCCCCCTCAGTTCAGCTTCCCTGTTGGAAGGAAAGGGGTGCTCTAGTGCCCCATAGCCACTGCAGGCATGTGCCAAAGATCTATCCACTTGCAAACCAGTTCACTCTCTTCAGGTTAGACTAACCCACAAAGACTGAATCAAGTTGGGCTCGGGCTTTTTGAATATCTGTCCCTAGCCTCAAGGTCCAAAGGAGGGATTCTCAATCTATTTTAGTCTTATCTAGATCCAAAGCATGCAAAAGTAATTATATCTGCTATTGGGTCTTCTTTTGCCTTCTGCTTTGGTCTGCAATGCATTATGCTGTGTTAGCATACATTTGTGAGGCTCGTGAAGCCCCTCCAAAACAAGACACTATCCCATAGACAACACTGAAATCCAACAGCTATCAACACACGTTGATGCTAATTTTCATTTTACATTTCATAACGCTAACAGTTGTTTCCCTGAATGCTGTTATATCTGGGAAGCCCCAGAAGCAATATGCGAGGGTGGTCTGTTTATTAAGGGCATAATGTCAGCATATTTTACAGAAATCACCTGCTGTTACAAAAAAACCCATTTATACATTTAGAGTATTGAATTAAAAAATGAATGTAGCTGTTTCAAGCCCCATACTTCCTTCTATATCCACTCAATATTCCCTGTTTAGTGTTCTTTACCCTAACCCTAGACAACACCACAATAACATTATCAAGGACAGCATTTTCAATTGCTTGCAGACATCTACTGTAATTGTTTCTGTTGTAATACTGATGTTCAGGGATGCTGAACATCTTTGTTATCTTGCATGTTATAAATGCAAATATTTGGATTACAAGCAGTTATGTAGTAGTCTCTCTCTCTGAAGTTGCTGATAATAACCACCACTGTCACATTGAAAGCTGGTTATGAGTCATACCAAATCAGTTAAAATTCTCTGTATACAGTACCAGCCCCTGAATCAAGCTGCCATGCAATTGGGTTGAGGGCCTGAACCAATGATAGGAGGCTGCTGCTGCTGCCTGGGATTGGTGCTGGCCACAGCCCGTGCTCAGTGCCAGGAAGCTTGCTGCTGCCACTGGTCCTAAGCAGCAGTGGCAGCCTCCTGTCATCTGGCATGTAGATCCAGGGACCCGCACTGCCAGAAGGAGTGCTACACAGCCCCACAGCCCTCCTGAGGGTGCAGGCCCCTGGATCTTCCCGGTAATCTTCCTGTCATTGAGCGCAGGCTGTGCCTAATGGTGGTCCCAGGAAGCAGCCGTATATCAGCACCCCAAAGTGCGTGCGCAGTTGCCGCCAGCATGGAGCTGATGCCAGAGCTGTGGAGCTTGGCACAGCTCTTTGCAGCCTGCCCACAGCTTGCTGCAGCTGCCCAGAGCCCAGGCTGGATACAAACAGCTGCACCAGGTTCTGGAGCCCAGTCACCAGCTCTGTGCTGGCAGCAGGGGAGAAACCAGTGTTGCACTGCCTTAGGCCCTCCACCACTGCTTGCTCTGAGGTGTGCATGCATGCGCCAGTACAGAGCTGATGCTTGGGCTTTGGAGCCCAGCACAGCTGTTTGCAGCCTCCCGGCTGCAGCTGGCCCTGGCTCTGGGTAGCTGCTGGGAGCTGGGAGCCCGGGCTGCTCCCAGCAGGCAGCTGGGACACTGCAAGCCCTGCTGGGAGCAGCTCAGGCTCCGTTGCTTGCAGCAGCTACTCAGAGCCAGGGCTGGCCATGGCATGCTGAGCAAAAGGGCCTCATGTGCCATGCTTGGCACGCGTGCTGGGGGTTGCTGACCCCTGTCCTAGTCCTTTCTTGGCTGGTATTTTGAATCCCTTATTTCCAATATACCATATGGGGCATGTGGAGAGAGGCTGGATTTATTCATCTTAATCTGCTGTGTACATAGACCAGTTTCAAAAGAACTGAAACTGGTTTAAGATAAACCTGGTTGAATGTAGTATCAGACTTAACTCATTTGGGTCAAACTGGTTTATGCAATCAATGTCTGTCCCAGACCCCTTGCTGATTTAAGTTAAACCAGAGTCCCCCAGCATCCCAGATGCTTTGCAGACTTGGGCTGGGCTGGGTTAGGTGGGGCCAGCCTGTCTGCTCCAGAGAACAGACTGGCCACAAAACTCACCTCCCTAGCCACAGTTCCTGGGGAGACTGCATGTACAGCAGGATCTGCCTGGCTTCCCACTACTTGCTGCTCAAGCAAGGATTCCCCCCTCCCTCTCTCCTATCTCCCACAGCATGAACCCATGGACCCTACATATGTGGTATGCTAGTTAATGCTGAGAGAGGGGGTGTGTGTGTGTGTGTGTGTGTGTGTGTGTGTGTGTGTGTAGGCTGTTTAAAAAGAGCTTGAACTAATGAGAGAGGCTTTTGTTTTTCTGATGGGCTCATAAATACTGCAGTTTTATCAGCCTCCGCTGCTGGTTTGCAGGCCTGTCAGATTTGCAGACAGGGGGAGGGAGAGTGAAAACCTCAGTATCATCAAGAGATGCATGCACTGCACACCCCGCTTCTGCCTCAGAGTGCTAGCCTGGGTTTGGGGTCTGGCAACACTCCCACCCCTTGAGCAGCCATCAGGGAAAAAGCTTGAGACAGTGCAAGCCTGGGTGGGGGTTTAAACCGCTCCTTAATCAGAGAATCCTGCCAGGGCCTGGCCATGCTCCCCTCAGCTCAGCACTGTCAAAGGGAAGGGAGGGCTGCTCTAGTGCCCCCCAGCTTCTAGCCTTAGTCACTGCAGGCATGTGCCTGCATTTCTGGAATGAAAGGGGAATGTCAATCCACCTCCAAATCAGTTCAAGTGTTGCAGGTTAGACTAACTTGCAAAGATTGAATCAATTCAGGCTCAGGCTTTTTGAATGTCTGTCCTTAGCCCTAAAGAATCGCAGTTCCAAGCATATGCAAGTACAAAAGCAGCTTTTAAATAAGAACATGTCTTTTCCCTTAAAACATCACAGTATTTTTTCACAGTATTAGCTATCAAAATAATTTCCACAAGAGTATTTTTCTTCCTTCATTGGTCCCAATTATTAACCTTTATTAAATACAAATAATATTTACATTAAATTAAAGAACACTAATCTGGCAACCAGGTTTAGGCAGGAAGATCATGTGTTTGTGATGGCAAATGTATGCCTGTACCAAGAAGAAAGAGCAAAAGGTCTTGCAGAACTGAAACGCATTACAAAGAAAGGATTCATTAGAAAAATCAAGCATTTTGCTACATGTCACGGAACACTGCAAAAGCTTACTAATGAAGGGTCAAGTGTTGGACCAAACACGGGCAAATAGTGGCCTCAAAAGCAGCACAGGATGCCATAACAAATTCAAAAGAAATTAGAAAGTGAAACACAAGCAACATTTTAAGGTTAATTCATTCTGGGCATTCTTTGCTATTTCTTGTATAATTTAAATTGAAACTAAAGGCCATAAATGTCACTGAAATACCTTGAAAATCTTGGTGAACCCATTGGTCAGAGGACAGAAATTTAAAGAAAAAAATTATTTTGTGGTGGGGGTATTTAAAGGATGGCAAATCACTTTTCTCCAAATTATTAATTTAAAGCATGATTAGCACAGGTTTTACAGAAAATCTATATAAGAATCTATGTGCAGTATGGACTAAAACTGAAAATTCTGTTTTTTAATATCTTTGATGGTATCTTTTAGCACTTGAAATATAAAAAATAGCCATATGAAATGCTGTGCTATCCCTGTGATAACCAAAATTAATCTCATATCAACTGGGCAGCAAATTGAAAACCTAACCTGATTAGAAGAGAAAGCTTGGAAGATAACTTCATTCAAATAGATTGGTTACAAAAAGAAAATACCTCGTTACCTTCCTGGAAGCATGGATAACAGTGTTCAGCATCCCACACACTTTACAAAAGAAAACAAGGAGGCTGATTATATTCCAGTCATTCTATCTATTCACTGCCTGAAATAATCTGAGAAATTTGTTTGCAAATATTATGAGGTGAAATGGGATGTGCTGTACACAGTGAAACCCTGATAGGTGAAGCAGAGCATGTTGTTCATGGAAAAACCCTCTCAGCTCTGGACAAATCTATTCAAGACATCCTTTAAAAGAAATATCTTAACAGAGCATTTTGTCTTACATTGCCCCTCCCAAGACCCCCTCTAGATGAACAACAAAATGCAGCCCCCAATTACTGGAAATACAATTATTTCATGCATTGCTGACAGTTACCATGATGTGCCAGATTCAGCCCTGAAGTAAACACAGGTCCTATTGGCTTCAATGGGAAATCTCTTTTAAGGCTTAATTTCCATTCAAATGTAATATGATTATGTATATCTGTTCTAATGGGAAGTCAGTAGGCTCCTAATAAGCTATTATAACTTAAAAATAAAGTGCTTCTTGCAGTAAGTTGCAGCAATTATGTTCCTCTAAATAATATTATTTTAATTTTAGTGAATTTTCTTATCACTTTTCTCCTCAAGAAGTCTATACTAACTAAATACTAAATGCTGGGATTCACTGCACCTGTGACAGGACTGTTGGTGACTGCAGAGAGTCTGTCTCCTTTTTCTCCTGTGGTTATTTGCCTTTAGAAGCTTTCCCTAGTGGCATTATTGCCTGCATTATATCCCTTTAGGCCACAAAACCCCTACTCTTAAAAAGCCTTCACAGGTTTTGCTTGTCAGCCTTCTCCCAGTCACAGGACAAGGGTTCCCAGTTAAATGCTTCAGTACTCATATTTAGTCAGTCATGTGCCCTTTTATTCTAATGTAAATGTTTTCATTTCTTTTATTCAAATATAACTAAAAGTTTTCTTAATTTTATTATGCGGTTATGCACATAAGTTGTTAGTGGTTTCTTAATTGTCTTACCATTAAAAGGTTTTACAAAAGATATCACTGCTTTGAATGGCAGGTTGATGTTTCTACCCTTACATTATTCAGTACTTTGTAACAACCCAATTCGAAAAGGTTCCTTTTCTGTCAGAAGCATGTAGTAAACAACTACTACTATTCTTGCCTGCAAAGATGTTTTTCCGTTTGAAGAATTCATTCCCCAAGGGAAAAATCATGAAAGCAGGCAACACCCTGGATTTCAGTGCAACTTGGAATGGTTCATTTAAGGCATTAGCAGCAAGAATCTTGGCATTTATAGCATATAGTCAGTGTAATTTTACACTCAGAAACGCAGTAATTCTCCTGTTATTCTGTTGTTGGTGCCTTTTTACTACCAATAACTAATAAATAAGGGTGCACCCCAAAGACATGTCACACTAAATACAAAAAACAAATCTTACCTAGTTTGGACACAGATCCCTTAAAAACAAAATTCAAACAAACAGATAGCAACCCCTCCACTCCAACTATATACCACTGCAGGGCAAAAAGAAAGTAAGTAGGCATGTACATTTATTCTTAGCATTCATATAAGATATACCGTCTTGCCTAGAGATCAGTTTGCTACCCTAAACCAAGTCCACATTACTGAAGGTAAAAAAGTCACCTTAAGTTTAACTTCTCTTGAGGCCCTTCAGAATTTAATTGTTGTGCCTGTTCATACTAGTAGCACAAAGTAATTAAGAATCAAAGCATATTATGGAAGGAAGAACACAAGCAAGAGACAGATAGTTATCACATCTCTCAGTGAAATGAAGCAGAGGCAAACATCTTGAAACATCTAATAGCTTCCCTTAATCTTTAGAAACAAACATTAAAGGTGCTTTCTGCTTGTTGATTCTCTTGATGTCATGAATCTTCCCAGAAACAAAACATTCAGATGTTTCAGCAATTGAACTTCTCAGGGCTCAGATTCTGGCTTGAAAGTTTTTAGAACAGAATTTAACATTCAAAATAGTTTGAAATAACTGGTCATGAGTGTTCAGATATTGTTTCAAGCAGTTAATATTTCAGTAAAATGTGTTATTTTTTCTTTAAGTAAAGATACAAATTCCCAAAAGCAAGTATATAATGATTACTGTCCTGACAAACTCTATTTGGTAATATAGAAAATAATGCTGCAGCTGCTTCTGCAAGAACATAAAAACATACCATACAATCTTACTGTCTAGTTACTAAGTAGCATTAGAAAAAGGCTTAGTTTTTATTATTGTCTTTTTATTCATCTTTAGCCTTAACATTCCCACCGGCACTTTGAGCTGAGTTATAGCGAAAACAAAAGGTACTTCCATCCACAAAAATGTTTATAGAGTGAGAGCGAGACAATACTATCATCAGTTATCTGTCAGCTGAGGAAAACAAGTCAAGTGGGTGCTATAGGTCAGGATTCGGGAGTCACAGCAAATATCTGGTCTTTGCCTACAAAGGTTTTTAAAAAAAATACTAGCAGCTTAAAAATGACTCATATTATGGGGGAGGATGATTCATCCCAGAACTTTTATCTACACAAGATGAATTGTTCAACTCAAACAACGTACATAACATTGGAAGCAGTAAAAGAGCCATGAAGATGCTCACTTAAGCTTCCACCTGAGCCCCAGCAAAAGTCATTCTTCACAAAAACAGCTTACATACTTCACTATACTATACAATGCTTCTTTTACGTTCATTTCAGGTCAGTTTGGGCAGCACATTACCATCTTCTTCATAGCATGCAAAATAATAGAAGTTTTGATTCTCATCTAGTGTGCTAATGAGGATCAAAAGACTTGCGTCTGCATGTGAAAAAAGGAATATCTGGTATAATCAACCCTTTCTTTTCTCAATACAATAGTTTATGTAAAGACCAATTTAAGACTGCTCTTGCCAGTAACTGAAACTTCTCCTGTGTCTTTAGGGGGAGAAAGGTCCATCTACCACCTGTAGAGAGCACAGTGCTTTAAATGTTTTTAGTACATACCTCGAGGTACCAGCGCGGCATGTGAACACTGCAATGCTGGGGTGATGGAGCATCTCACAGCAGCACGGGAGTGCCCCCTCCATGTGCTCAGCAGCAAACCTAGACATGGACTGGAAGTACTTCCAGTTCACTTCCAGGTCCACTGGGGAGCATGCCAGGGGGCCCCCCTGAGCCCTCTCAGCTCAATGATCGGGGGGGACTCTGGGTGCCCCCTCCAGACTCAGGAGGCACTGGTCACCGAGCCAGGGGGTCCCCCAGCGCACTCCCTGGTGGACCCGGAAGTACTTCCGGTCCACTTCTGGTCTGCTGCTGAGCATGCTGGGGCGTGCCCCATGCTTCTGTGGGATGCTCCATCTGCCCCAGCATCACAGCAATCACGAGCCACCTGCTACCTAGAGGTACAGTAAAAGCTCTGTTATCCAGCATCCCCCATTCTAGGGGGTTCCAGATAACAAAATATGCTGGTTAAATGAGCGGCCCCAGCCGCTGCTTCTCACGCCACATCTGAGGCATCCCTCCGCCCCTCCCGCAGCATCGCTCCTGCTCCCGCGGGGCCCACAGGCGGGTCCCGCATAGCCCCGCACAGCCTGTTATGCCCCCGGGCTGTGGGGCTCAGCAGCGCAGGTTGCTTTGCCCTGAGCCATGGGGGCTCAGAGAAACTGGAAGTGCCACAATGGGCACTTCCAGTTCCACTTTATCTTACAGGCCGGCATGCCCGTTAGTGGAATATGCCGGCTTGTAAGATGCCAGATAACAGAACTTTTACTGTATGTAAAAAAAAACATTTAAAGCTGTGTCTATGTCTGAATCTCCGAATCTTTCTGAATCTCTCCTATTCCATTTGGAGGCTTCTGATTCGATTCAGAGAGATTAAAGCATCCTCTGAGTCATTTCAGATTTGGAGATTTGGGCACGGAATCAGGCCAAATCACCGCCGAATCGAATCAGGGACTGAAGCTTCGTGCGGCCCTACTGACAACAGAAAAGAAAGTTTTCCTTTTTTTTTCCTGCCCAAACTAATTTCTAAAGTGTTAACTATAGTTTGCATTTAGTAGCATTAATTTATAAGTAGAAACAAACACAGGTGATTATACTAGGACACAAGGCATCTGGACACAGTATTATAGACTTTGTTTGACTCTCTTGAACATTCTTTTGAAACCTCATCCCAAATATAGTCACTGACATTTGGGGGCTTATTTCACTAATAGTTCTTTAAGCACCTAGTCAAGAGCCCAGTCTGAGAAAAACAGAAAAATTGATACTTTTGATAAGTATTTTATCAGCTATTAATTAGACATACCTTACTTCCTCCAGGTGGAACACAGAAAATAGGACACAAGACCCAGAAAGCTCCACAAGCAGCTTCTGACAAATGTTGCTCAAGCTAGGAGCATCAGAAGGAGAAAAGTCACAGTACCCTATTAGCAGTAATTCTGTATCAGATTTATGCCACTGCGGCAATTAAGGAGGTCTGATAAAATGGGTGAAAACTACCAACAAATATTTTCTGCATAGTAGCAGTCTATACCAGTGCAGGGTTAAAGGCATACCTCTAACAAGGGACCTTTCCCTGTCTCTGCTACAGGGGCTATGGGCAATTCCACAGTAAAAAGCAGCTTGACTGTACTGTGTGCTGGCTATTCTCTGCTTCCCAAGAGTTACAGGGTATAAGTTAAATCAGCTTTAAGGCTATTTTGCAGGTAACTTACATGGGTAAACTGAAGCCCTCTTCATTCCTGCAGGAGGGGTAGGATAGGAAAAGTTGGAATTAGGGCAACAAACCCTGAACATCCATGAAGGGAAGAAGTTTTGAGAGAGGATCTCACAGTCTTTAGCGCTACACATTTCCTGTTATTCTTGTGAACAAGCTTGCTCACTGAGAAGACCTGCACTGTTCCCCAGAAATCCACTAGCTCTAGAACTGCCTCACAGGTGCCCCTCAGTACTGTATTCTCATTGTCACAGAGCTGGGGAAGCATACGGCATAGCAACAATTTGCTTCTCTTTACTCCTTTTGTGCTAATTTTGGTCCAGTGCGTCTGACTTACTCACAGGCAGAACAGCTTGCCCAAGTTTGGAACTTATTAAACAATAAAGCAAATAGAACTGAAAACAGAGTAATGGGGATAAATATGTGGCACCTCAAATTCTATACATGCAATTCCAGAGCCCTCCGGTTTCAGTGATATTACACACACACACCCTCAAAGCTTGTAAGTGAACACTCCACCCACTTATAAACTTTATAGTTAATTAAATGTCTCAAATAGTTGCTACACTTATTAAGTCATCTCATGCTCAGTACATCTCAGTACATTTGTGTTCTAGTTGCTCTCACTAGAATTTAGTGTTCATTAAATTAAGTCATTTACATCTCTTAAATCTCCTTGTGATTTGGTCTCAACTCCCATTTGACTGAATAGCTTTAAAAAAGATAAAAACAAACTGATTATTTTCATCAGTTCATAAGATTTTTCAGACAAAAATATTGTATCTAATAACTCAAACTACTTTAAATTAAAACAAACAAACATTGCCATGAATTCATTTCTTCTTGAGGACAAAGAACAAAATATTTTCAAAGGTATAAATGAAAATTATGCACAGAATTCTCATTGTCTTTTTGTGGGAATTTGCCCTAGGAATCTCCTAATCATGCTTTTGACACATATGGCATAAATCAAAATTAGAAGTTAGAAAACCATATTTGGAATTACTTTTACTACTTTCACTACTTTTAATATATACAGAATGGCTCTCATAATTTTAGCATTCTGATGTGAAGAGGTCAAGATACCCTCAGGTTCCCCACTGCTGAACATGTTAAATGTGTATGTGAGATCATGGAGAGAGATCATGCAGAGGTCTGGAGTGAGGTGCCACCAGTATACTGATGACACCCAGCTCTCCTTTTTCAACCAATTCAAGTTTTGCAGTTTCAGGCCTTACCCTGTGCCTGGCTTGCTGGAGATTAAACAATGGTGAGTCAACTGAGGCTGAATCCAGACAAAATGGAGGAGATCGTGGTGGACAGATTTCATGATCTGGGGGCTGGAGGGAATAGGGACTTCTATCATTTATGGGGATCAGCCTGCTCTTGTCACTCAAACTTCTCAACCTGGATTTTTTTCTCAGCCTGGATGGTTTTCTCGTGGTGGACTTGCACAAACTCAGTACTGTGCCCATGCTTTCATAACCTCAGGGTTAGACCACCGCAATAGCCTACTGCTGTGTGGCACTGCCCTTGAGCACCATCCATAAAGCTGCACATGGCAACATGGTAGTAGGTCACTACTACAGTACTCCAATAAAAACCCATCCCATAGCAAGGGTTCTCTAGAGTCTGTACTGGCTTTAAATAACTTTCCAGGCACAATTCAAAGTGCTAGTTTTGTCCTATAAACCCTAAGCGGCCTGGATCCTACATACCTAAGAGATCATCTTCTCCCTTAATGTCCTATCATGATCTCTAAAATCAGCTGAAAGCAACCTCTTGCAAGTACCTTCTGCTCACTTAGCTTATTCAGCACAAAATGTGACATTTTATTGATGCTCAGCTCTTGAACTTGAGGTCCATCAGAGCCCGAGTCTGGACATTTTCCAGAAGCGCTGTAAGACTTCTTCATTTAGGTAGGGTTTTAGCAGCCAGGATTAATTCTGGGGACATTGTTTGGGGAGTCTGTTTTATTATATGCTGTTTTAATACTTTATCTAATTTATATCTTTTTATTATAAGCCCCCATGAGCCCTTTTTGGAGAGAGTGGCATATAAATCTAATAAATAAAAGGAGAAACCCATCATAAACTAATGAAAACATCACAAAGTTTCTAGAACTCATCTTCACTTTGTACAACGAGCTCAAGATTGTCAGCATAAAGAAACTGTCCTTTTCAGCAGATGTTTATTTTTGTTTCTGTTCTTATTTGTTCAGTTTACAAACATATTCCATCTCATGTTGTATGAAGATGTACACTTTCAGTGCTAGATAAAGCCTGTTGAAGAAGAAAAAGGAATATCTTGAAGAATGTTGGTGCCAGTATACACCACCGTTGAACACTATACAAATTCCAAAATTGTCAAACTGATTTGTGCTGTACCACATTGCAGTTTCCATGCTTAATGGAGTGGACTGGCCAAGTTCGCTGATGACAACAAACTTTGGGGCAAAGCATCCACGCCAGAAGATAGGCGGGTGATCCAGGTTGACCTGGACAAGCTCAGCAAATGAGCAGACGAGAACCTGATAGTGTTTAACACTGAAAAATGCAAGGTTCTCCACCTTCGGAGGAAAAACCTGCAGCATCCTTATAGGCTCAGCAGTGCTACGCTGGCTAGTACTACAAAAGAAAGAGACTTGGGGGTCATCATTAACCACAAGATGAACATGAGCCTGCAATGCGACGCTGCGGCTAGTAAAGCGACCAGAATGCTAGCTTGCATCCATAGATGCTTCTCGAGCAAATCCCGGGACATCATTCTCCCCTTGTACTCGGCCTTGGTGAGGCCGCAGCTGGAGTACTGCATCCAGTTTTGGGCTCCACAATTCAAAAAGGATGTGGAGAAGCTTGAGAGAGTCCAGAGGAGAGCTACGTGCATGATCAGAGGTCAGGAAAACAGATCTTATGATGACAGGCTGAGAGCCATGGGACTCTTTAGCCTGGAAAAGCGTAGGCTCAGGGCTGATCTGATGGCCACCTATAAGTTTATCAGGGGTGACCACCAGGATCTGGGGGAACGTTTGTTCACCAGAGCGCCCCAAGGGATGACGAGGTCGAACGGTCACAAACTCCTGCAAGACCATTTCAGGCTGGACATAAGGAAGAATTTCTTTACTGTCCGAGCCCCCAAGGTCTGGAACAGTCTGCCAGCGGAGGTGGTTCAAGCACCTACATTGAACACCTTCAAGAGTAAATTGGATGCTTATCTTGCTGGGATCCTATGACCCCAGCTGACTTCCTGCCCTTTGGGAAAGGGGCTGGACTCGATGATCTCCCAAGGTCCCTTCCAGCCCTAATGTCTATGAAATCTATGAAATCAAATCAGACTAACAGAAGTGTAGGACCAGCCAATCCTTTCCAATAATTGGAAAAGGCCACTTCTGCTGACCAGATCAAAAGATTCTGTAAGACCTAAGAAAGGTAGGTAAAGAAATTTCATGTTTCCAACATTTTTTTGAAGTTGCCATAGAGCAAAAAGAGAAAGGACTTTGATAATGCCTTGTTAGCACTTTGATCTTCTCTGTTTATACAACACTACAATATTAAAACATTTCATGGCTTGTGGTGCCTCCTTTCCCTCCAGGAATTAAGCAATACATAAATGCATTTTTAAGCATATGATTCCAGGTATGAAGAAATTAAGAAAGCAGTATGCCTCTTAGTTAAGAAGTTTGGCCTACTTAAATCTCTTAGTGATATAAACAGATGTAATACTAGATGGAGTAATAACAGTAGTCATGTGAGGCCACTGGTTTCTGTTGTAACAGTGAATGTAATTATCATGGTCTAGACCAGATTAGCATGCCTCACAGAGGCACAAACAGATCACATTAGTTATGTTCAGAATCAGAATAGAGTTTTAGATATTTATAATAAAAATTTCCACAGTTATCTGGAACCAACTTGAGAATTACAGAATTATGGAAGCAATGACAGATGTAGCAGCAGTGTATCACTGGATGATAATGCTGTGGTCTGACTCCTTTCTCAGCCCACCCCCAATCTGACTGAATAGTCACCCCCCGATGTTGACAAACCATTTTCTCTACCCCCTTCTTAGATCTTCTCTTAATCACCTCGGCTTACTTCACTCCATCTATTTTTTATGCTCTCTTCCCTTTAATATCATAGCTCTCTGTTTTCAGTGACCCTTTTCCGTTGCTCTATATTTTTCTCTTTAGCTGACCACTTCTTTGAAAAAAACCTTCATTAAAAAAAGAAAGGTCACAAACTAACATGACATTTACTCCCCGAGTAGGCCCCGAGAGAGGACCAGCACAGGGACTAGAACCAAAGTCCTGGTATAGTAGGACCAGCCCCGTGCCAAGAAGGGCAGGAAGGCAGCCTCCTTAATTGAACCAATAAGATCAAAGACGTGGCGGGCGAGACGGAGGATGCGTTAAGGACCCAGACTTGGCACGGTAGGCAAGGGCACTAGGGGAGGTCATGGCACAGACACAATACTCCAACTGCAGCCTGACCAATGTCACATAGAGGGGGAGGATCACCTCCTTGGACCTGCTCGTGATGCATCTATGGATGCATGACAAGGTGTAGTCAGCTTTCCTGACCACGTCCCCACAGGGCAGCCTATGTTCATCTTGGAATCAATAGTGACTCCAAGAATCTTTTCTGCCTTTGTGCTGACAAGAAGGGAGTTCCCCAGCCTATAGGTATGCTGCTGGTTCTTCCTCCCCAGGTGCAACACCTTGCATTTGTCTGTACTGAAACCCATCCTATTCTCATCCGCCCACCCCTGTAACCTGCCCAGATCTAGTTGTAGCCTGTCCCTCTCTTCTACTGTGCTCACTTCGCTTCACATCTTAGTGTCATCTGTGAACTTGAACAAGGTGTTTTTCACCCTGTCGTCCAAATCGCTGATGAAGATATTGAACAGTGCAGACCCAAGGACCAAGCCCTGAGGAACCCCACTGTCCACATCTCTCCAGGTCAAAAATGACCTGTCCACCACCATTCTCTGGGTGTAGCCCTCCAGCTACCAGGTTACATTTTCTCTGAACCTAACCTGCATAAAACGAACCGTTCCAAACAGGAGATTTTACCACACATTTCACTCTCCTATGAAATATAAACTTTCATTTCTACCTAGGAGAACTTTTACAATCTTTTCTCCTATGCCTGAAGAAGGGTGCTTGGGCCCCAAAGCTTGCAATTAAAGTTTTTTTTTTGCAAAAATTTTTTTGGTCTAATAAAAGTTACCACCTCTATCAGGAGTTCTGATTCCTTTTGCCTCTAGATTAATATGGATACAATCTGGATCCCTGACTGGTGATAAGATATATTTTTAAGCCAATAATCAGATTTTGTTCCGTTTTCTTTTATAACATCCCTTTTATTTAAAAAAAAGACAAAAAAAGACTTGGGTTTCATTTCACTTTGAGGGCACAATCCAAATTTCTGTACTATCATTTCATAATTAGCCTTTTCTGCCTGAGCTATTTGAAAACTTAAAAATATGTGAAGTGTGCCAGAACCAGCTGTCAGAAATAATCACCCTTGTTCTGTCTTCTGTATTGCTGAAGCTTGTAGAAATAAGGTGAAGTGCTATTTCAGCTTTTCTCATGGTCCTTTGCTTTTTCAGAGAAAGTTCTTTTCTTCCCCTCGTGTTTTTTTTTTTAGTTTGCTTTACTCCTGGTAGCACAAAATCATTCAGAGGTAAGGACTAACAGAGGCCTAGTAGCCAAGACCTTTTTGCTTAGTTCTAGCAGATCAGCATGAGCCTCTGCAAAACATAATCAGTTCCAATTGCTCCTATCAGTACCTCTTAATAGGATACAGAGGATAAAATTACTTTTTATTCCTCCTAATGAAACATACCAAAAGCAGAAATTATCTCTGCTATTCAAATTAACTAGAAAAGCCACCACTTCCCAAAAGTATTTCCTTAACCAAATGTGTTTCCTTTCTTCCTCTGAGAAGCTGTCTTCCACATTACTTCAAATAGTTCTTTTGTTGGTTCCAGGTGTTTGTTGGTTGATTTCCCCATTGAGCAATCATCCGGACAAGCAGAGCCATCACGAAACTGTGCATCCATCTTCTCTCAATGGCAGTTGCTAAAACTTCGTAAAGGGTATGGACAGGTGGTATACTCCTAGTGGGAGAAATGCCAGTCTCTCACTAGAAACTAGGAGCCTATAGGTTTTCATGATACTTCTCCTGCAGGAAACATGCTGATTTGAAAAATCTTCCTCCTTCCAACAAAGAAGGCCTCTCCTGTAGAAGATTTTCTCCTGGATGACTGAAAGCCTGTCTGGTTCCAACACTTAGATTTCATAGATTTCATAGACCTTAGGGCTGGAAGGGACCTCGGAAGATCATCTAGTCCAGCCCCACACCCGAAAGGTAGGAAGTCAGCTGTGGTCATAGGATCCCAACAAGATAAGCATCCAATTTACTCCTGAAGGTGTTTAATGTAGGTGCTTCCAGCCTGAAATAGTCTTGCAGTAGTTTATAACTGTTCAACCTCAACATCCCCTGGGGAGCTCTGGTGAACAAATGTTCCCTCAGATACTGGTGGTCACCCCTGATAAACTTATAGGTGGCCATCAGATCACCCCTGAGCCTGCGCTTTTCCAGGCTAAAGAGCCTCATAGATCTCTGCCTGTCATTGTAAGGTCTGTTTTCCTGACTTCTGATCATGCACGTGGCTCTCTGGACTCTCTCAAGCTTCTCCACATCCTTTTTGAATTGTGGGGCCCAAAACTGGATGCAGTACTCCAGCTGCAGCCCCACCAGGGCCAGGTACAAGGGGAGAATGACGTCCCGGGATTTGCTCGAGAAGCATCTATGGATGCAAGCCAGTGTCTTGGTCGCTTTACTAGCTGCAGCATCACATTGCAGGCTCATGTTCTTCTTGTGGTCAATGCTGACTCCCAAGTCTCTTTCTTCCGTAGTGCTAGCCAGCGTAGCACTGCCGAGCCTATAAGGATGCTGCAGGTTTTTCCTCCGAAGGTGGAGAACCTTGCATTTTTCAGTGTTAAACACCATCAGGTTCTTGTCTGCCCATTTGCTGAGCCTGTCCAGGTCAGCCTGGATCGCCCTCCTGTCTTCAGGTGTGGATGCTTTGCCTCAAAGTTTGGTGTCATCGGCAAACTTGGCCAGTCCGCTTCTGACTCCAATGTCCACATCACTAATGAAGATGTTGAACAATATGGGTCTAAGGACAGAGCCTTGGGGGACCCCTCTGTTCACAGGGCACCATGACGATTGACTTCCATCAATTACCACCCTCTGGGTCTAACCACAGCCAATTTCCCAGCCAGCAGATCATGGTAGACCCAAGGCCACAACTGGCCACTTTCACCAAGAGGTGATCATGGGATACCAGATCGAAAGCTTTTTTGAAGTCAAGATATATGACATCAATCTCTTCTCCCTTGTCCAGGTATTAGGTCACCTGGTCATAAAAGGAAATGAGATTGGTCAAGCAAGACCTACCCACAACAAACATGTGCTGGCTAATCCTCAGGATGTTGAGTCCTTTCAGAGCCCAGGAGTCCAGTGTAGAGAAATGCCATCTGGGGAAGGTGTGGGAAGCGGATGCTGCTGGATTCCTCCTGGTTTCTGGGAGGAGTGGAGCAGCAAGGTAAGGCTTGCTGTGCCTTCTCCAGACCAGAGTGGCCATGGTTGGTGGGATTCATGAGGACCATTTCTCAGCCACCTGACTCCTCCCATGTAGTCAAGTTGCCACGGCTCCCAGTGCATCTTCCAAACCAGGGTCACCCTTTTGAGGACCAGCAGTAGTGGAGCAGCAGCTACTCCTTGCACCTTTCCCCAACAGTGTTGATCCCAGTCCAAAGAAGGTGTAGGGAGCTGGGAAGAGAAGGCTTCTGCAAGCTTCTTCTCCTGGGAAGATTTCTACCACAAGTTTTCTAGAAATTAACACCTGTCCATGGCCTAAGATTTCTTACAGTGCACTAAGGCTGAAAGTCTCCCTGTCCACTCATGTACATTAGGGCTGCGCAAAGCTTCAGTCCCTGATTTGATTCAGTGGAGATTCAGTCCAATTCGGTGGCCAAATCTCCGAATCCGAATCAAATCAGAAGACCCTTTAATCTCTCTGAAACGAATCAGAAACCTCCAAATCGATTCAAAGAGATTCAGAAAGATTTGGTGATTCAGACATAGACACAGCTTTACATGTTTTTTCTACATATCTCAAGGTACCAGGTGGCTCATGAACACTGCAATGGTGGAGCAGATGGAGAGTGGGGGGCCTTCCCAGCACACTTAACAGCAGATCTGGAAATGGACCAGAAGCACTTCTGGTTCACTTCTGGGTCCACTGGGGAGCGCACCAGGGGGCCCCCCTGCATCCCTCTGGCTCAGCAACTGGTGCCTCCTGGGTATGGTGGAGCACCTGGGGTCCCCCAATGGCCAATTCCCAAGCCAATTTCCCAAGGAGAGGGTGTGGGGAGCTCCCCTGTGCACTCAGCAGTGGACTCCTGAAGTAATTCCAGTCCACTTCCAGGTCCACCGCTGAGCACACAGGGCCCGCCCCCTCCACGTTCCTGTGGGACATTCCATCTGCCCCAGCATTGCAGTGTTCATGAACCACATCTGGTGCCTCATAGTATGTAGAAAAAATATTTAAAGCTGCTTCTATGGCTAAATCACTGATTCTCCAAATCATCATCGAATCTTCAGATTTGGAGTCAACCAAATCGAATTAGGGACAGTGATCTGAATAAATGAATCAAATCACTGTCCCCGATTCATGCTGGATCCAAATCAAATACAGTCCATTTTGCACACCCCTAATGTACATTTCCTATAAAGTCAAATTTTCTTTTCTAAGAAATGGGCAAGGGATACAGTTAACCTTTACCACAGCTGCAATGTTGTCATCATAAATATTTATGTGCTCTTTGTAACTCTTAACAAAATAGTGAAAGAACAAGGTTCAGAACTTTTGGGAACTGCTCCTACTCTATCCTGTTCAAATCTCTGAAAATCCATTAAAGTATCTACTTACTGTAATAAGTGGTCATTTTAGCCAGAAGTTTAAATCACAATAAGGCAGTGAACAAAGTGGAAAATTTTCTGATGCAGGGTCATAGAATCACAGAAATTAGGATTGGAAGGGACCTCTGGAGGTCATGAAGTCCAGCCCCCAGCTCAAAGCAGGACCAGCCCCAACTAGATCATCCCAGCCAGAGCTTTGTCTGGCCAGGTCTTGAAAACCTCCAAAGATGGAGACTCCTCCACCTCTTTGGGTAACCTGTTCCAGTGTTTTACTACCCTCCTCCTAGTGATAAAAATTCTTCCTAATATCTAACCTAAACTTCCCTTGCTGCAATTTGAGACCATTGTTCCTTGTTCTGTCATCTGCCATCACTGAGAACAATCTTGTTCCATCCTCTTTCAAACCCACCTTCAGGTAGGGGTTGAAGGCTGCTATTAAATCCCTCCTCAGCCTTCTTGGAAGGCTGCTATTAAATCCCCTCTCAGTCTTCTTTTCTCCCATACACACACACACAGAGTCTTCTTTTCTCCAAACTAAATAAAATAAGCCCAGTTGCCTCATCCTCTCCTTATAAGTCATGTGCCCCAGCCCCCTCACTATTTCGTTGCTATCTGCTGGACTTACTCCAATTTGTTCACATCCTTTCTGGTGTGGTACCAGAGGACTGGAAGAGGGCCAGCATGGTGCCCATATTCAAAAAAGGGAGGAAGGGGGACCCACGAAACTATAGGCCAGTTAGTCTTACCTCAATCCTGGGCAAGCTTTTTGAGAGAATTATCCTGGCACATGTCCAAGAGGGGCCAGCGGAGGAGGTTATGCTTAGGGGCAACCAACACAGGTTCATTAGAGACAGGTCCTGTCAGACCAACCTGGTGGCCTTCTATGATCAGATCACAAAATCCTTAGATGCAGGGGTAGCAGTGGATGTAGTCTTTCTGGACTTTAGGAAGGCCTTCAACACTGTCTCTCACCCCATTCTCATTAAAAAACTGGGGGACTGTGGTGTTAACACCTACAGTCAAATGGGTCACCAACTGGCTGGAGGGCTGCACCCAGAGAGTGGTGATGCATGGGTCATTTTCGACCTGGAGGGATGTGGGCAGTGGGGTTCTACAGGGCTTGGTCCTCGGGCCCACACTGTTCAACATCTTCATCAGTGACTTGGACGAGGGGGTAAAAAAAAACAAAAAACCCACCCTGTTCAAATCTGCTGATGACATCAAGATGTGGGGGGATGTGAGCAAGCTAGAAGGGAGGAATAGGCTGCAATCGGACCTAGACAGGTTACAAGGGTGGGTGGATGAGAACAGGATGGGTTTCAACACTGACAAGTGCAAAGTGATGCACCTGGGGAGGAAGAACCAGCAGCATACCTAAAGCCTGGGGAACTTCCTTCTCGTCAGTACAGAGGCAGAAAAGGATCTTGGAGTCATCATTGATGCCAAGATGAACATGGGTCGGCAGTGTGGGGATGCAGTCAGGAAGGCCAGCCATACCTCGTCATGCATCAACAGATGCATCTCAAGCAGGTCCAAGGAGGTGATACTCCCCCTCTATGCGACACTGGTCAGGCCACAGCTGGACTCACTGTGTCCAGCTCTGGGCGCCGCACTTCAAGAGGGATGTGGACAACATGGAGAGGGTCCAGAGGAGGGGCCACTCGCATGACCAGGGGGCAGCAGAACAGGCCCTACAAGGAGAGGCTCAGGGACCTGAACCTGTTCAGCCTCCACAAGAGAAGGCTGAGGGGGGATCTAATGGCCTGTTATAAACTAGTCAGGGCGGATCAGCAGGGATTGGGGGAGTCCCTGTTCCTCTGAGCGCCGCCAGGAGTGACCAGAAACAACGGTCACAAGCTGGCAGAGGGTAGATTTAGGCTAGATATCAGGAGGCGCTACTTCACGGTCAGGGCGGCTAGGATCTGGAACCAACTTCCAAGGGAAGTGGTGCTGGCTCCTACCCTGGGGGTCTTTAAGAGGAGGTTAGACAAATACCTTGCTAGGGTCGTTTGACCCCAGTACTCTTTCCGGTCATGGCAAGGGGTCAGACTTGATGATCTGCTCAGGTCCCTTCCAACCCTACTAACTATGAAACTATAATGCTAGGTGCCCAGTTCAGATCCTAACTCAGTGTTGAGATGTATATCTGTGAAGTGGCAGATAAAGTATTGTTTTCACTGGAGAAGTTTCAATTTTCTGTGGCTTTTGCATACATAAAATGCCAATAAGCATGGAAGTTAGAAATGATGTTATTATAGTCATATCTAACAACTGCAATAAGTTGCCTAACAGCTATGTAACAGTGCCATTAAAATATACTAAAAATACAGAAGAGATGAGACATTCACAACAGCTGTAAACATTATCTTGTGCCTAGCTACTTAAAAAGTGTAATGCTGAAGAAAAAAATTAACTGGTTTTATTTTAAACTTATTTTTTCACTTCTCTACCATACCCAAAGGAGGCAATTATTTGTCAGAATTACACTTTAAGCTATAAAGGCAGAAAGTGATCAGGCACCAACATTTTTATAAAAAGAGCAAAATATCATCTTACATCAAATTCTGTAAAATTAAGTTAAAAATCTAGTTATTAAACTAGTTGTCAAGTAATCAATTCCTACTCAGATTGGAGAACGAATCCAATATTCTTTAGGGTAACCTTATGAAAAATGAAGCAGCAGGCCTTTGACATCAACTGTTCTGCTAACCTATTGCTTCTCTTTTCCATCTCTGGTTGCCAACAAGAACTACTACCCAGCATGGGTTATTTTACTATTTGTTTTGTGCCTTCTTAATACCTTGAAGTCAGGAAAAATATAAATACTGTTTTTAAGAAGTGGTTAATGTGCCATTAGAACAGAAATCCATACTCATGGGATAAGCAAATATAGACAAAATTACTGCATATTTCCCATGACAATGTTTGGTTACACCTAGAGAATCACTTAATTTCCATTTTAAGACAAAATACAGGACTCATACAAAGCTGGTCTGATAGAAAACTGAAAGGCTGGGAATGATGAAAAAGTTACTCACACTCCCCCTAAACCAATGCTGAGATAAAGGTCCATTGCCTAATGCTAATGGCATGTTGTCACAGTTCAATCTTTATGCTCTATTCATATTCTTAATACCTTTGTTAATGTTTTATGGAAATTTAGAAACATATTGTTCATGTTTAGTACTTAACATGAGGAGGAAGAGAGGAAAGACAAATGTATTCCAGCACAACATTTTTAAAATATTTTATAACGTATTACAAGTTAAATAATATGTGCTTTTTATACGGTGCATCTGGCAATTTTAGTTCTTTGTCATTTACAGAATACCAACTTTTGTACACCAAGCAGCATGAATTGACTGACTTTACTATTCCCAACCAGTACACAGATCTGGTACTGTTAACAGGACAAACTTCATATTCTAGAACAAGGGCAAAGGGTTAGCTTCCTTTAAAAAAAATACCATCTGCCTTCTCTTACTTCAGAGCAGGAAAGAAGAGAAAAGATTCAGCCAAGTAAAGAAAAAACTCACTCTAGTTGGGAGAATATATCTTGCAAATCTCTATGACAGAAGCAAATAAATCAGAACAGAAGTCTGCATCTCAAAACTATGGCCAAACTAGTCTTATTAGATTATGTTGCCTAACTAGAAATTCTCTCAGAATACTGGAGTCAGGAATAGGTTGCATGATTGCCCTCACCCTGTTCACCATCTACCTGACCAATGTTTCCTCTAAGGAGCAGCGGTCCGTGAGCATGCCGCCTCGGTCTGTTAGTGCGTTGTCTTGGTCCTTGAGCACGCTGCCTTGGTCCGGCATGGGACACTTGCCGAACAGGGCTGAGGGATAGGGGCCAGAGACCGGGGGCTGGGGCCGGAGGCTGGAGCTGGGGCTGGATGCCAGGGGCCAGGGCCTGGAGCCAGGGGCCAGAGGCCAAGGGTTGGGAGCTGGGGGACAGGGGCTGAGGCCAGGGGCTGGGAGCCAGGGGCTGGTGGCTGGAGCTGGTGGCTGTGGCCAGGAGCCGAGAGCCAGGGACTGGAGCTAGGAGCCGGGAGTCAGGGGCCAGAGGCCAGGGACTGGAGCTGGGAGCTGGGGTCCAGGGGCTGAAGCCAGAGGCTGGTGGCTGGAGGCTGGGGCTGGGGGCCGGAGCCAGGGACCAGGGGCTGGGAGCCGGGGGGCCAGCTGAGAGCTGGGGGCCAGGGGCTGGAGGTGGGGGTCAGGGGCTGGGGCCTGGGACCAGGAGCTGGAGCTGGAGCCTGGCATGGGCTCCGCTGGCTCTGGAGAAGCACTCTGCTCCCCCACATCAGGGCCAGGGAATGGATCATTTCCCCAGAGCCAGCGGAGCCTGAGCCAGCCGCCTGCCCCAGCCTCCATCCCTGCATTGCCTCACCTCGGGAAGGAGCTGCTGCCTGCCCCAAGTGAGGCTTTACTGGCTCCAGCACATGCCCCCAGAGGCTATGCCAGGGAGCAGAGCACTTCCCCGGAGCCAGCAGAGCCCACGCCAGGCTCTGGCTCCAGCCTCTCCTGGTGTGCAGCCTTGAAAAGGCTGTGCGTGGCTGCACTTTTAGTTGTGTGCAGCCGCGCATGCGGGTACCTTAGAGGGAACTTGTACCTGACCATCATTATCCACCTCATCCGAGATGATCTATCATCTGGTGTCAGTACCCAGTATCGACTGGACCAGAAGCCTTTCAATCTTGGGCGCTTCTGGGCAAAAATGAAATTCACCACCGAGAACATCCATGACCTTCAGTTTGTGGATGATTGCTGTGTGATGGCTCATTCTGCACAGGATGTGCAAGCCAGCTGAACATCCCTCACACTATTTACATAGTTGGGGAGCCTCTGGAGTACCTGGAGCACTTTCTGTATCTCAGCAGCCACCTCTCTCAATAGGCTACCATCAATGAAGAAGTTCAGCACCAGGTCAACTGTTCCAGTGCTGCCTTTTTCAAGATGCAACTATATGTCTTTGAAAACAGAGTTCTTCAGAAGTCGACGAAGGTCCTGGTTTATAAGACTGTCATGCTGACCACGCTCCTCTACTGCAGTGAAGCCTGGACCATCTACCAATGCCACATTAAGATCATCAACAGCTTTCAACAGTGGTGCCTGCGTCAAAACCTGGGGATCAAATGGGAGGATTGCTGGACCACGAAGCTGTGTCCACCAGCATCAAAGCCTTGCTCTTGAGAAATCAAATCTCAATGGATGGGCTGCTGCGTCCAGATGTTTGAGAACCGCCTCCCTTGCCAGATTCTTTTCTCCCAGCTCTCCACTGGCCAATGCTCAAAGGGCAACCAAAGGACACAGTACAAAGACATGCTCAAGGTCATTCTCAAGCATGGAAGCATCGACGCCGACGGCTGGGAGGAGTAAGCTGCTGACCATTTGGCGTGGCGCCACCTGGCCCACACCACTTGGAGGCCCAACAACTCGATACCAATGTGGAATGGTGGCAGCAGAGAAAGGAGAAGGAGACGGACCCAGCGCTGCGAATCCCACTCCCCCATGCAACAACAAGCCCCCATTGCCAAAGAACATGTACATCCTCAATCACCTGAGGACCCATCAAGCCTGATGGATGTAATTCTCAACTTTGAGGGACCATCGCTGCTGCCATCTCAAAACTGATTGAAGGGTGGGGGAGGAAAAAGACTACTGTACCAAATGTTATATTGTATTTATCAGAATCCGAGATTACTTCAAATTTAAGAAGACCCCCCCCAATAATTAATGGAAAATTATACATTTGTTGTAAGTTTCCATGTAAAAATTCTAATTATTGGAAGTCACTTAAAATGTACTTCCTCCACCACTCAGGCAAGGAAAGCAGGAGCAAGAAGGCAAGTGGTGAGGAAAGCAGTAGTGGGGCCTGACAGAGGGGAGGCAAACAACAGTGGGGAGGCAAACAGCTTGCCCTTTTCTCCCCCATGTCACCTGCTCCTCCACCATTCTGCATCCTGATGCCTGCCTCTCCAACTACCTGTCACCCCCACTACCTGCTTCTCAATCCAGCCATTGTCTCTAGCTGCTCCTACTGCAGGGTGAGCCCCGGAGCCACTTCTAACCCACACTACAGGAAGCAGCTGTACAGGGAGCCAGGAACAGTGGCAGCAGCATATAGGTCCCCCCTTCCAGAGTCTGCTGCTTCCCTGGCTACCCTCTGCCAACTCCTCTGCTGGCTGAGAGCAGGCACTGGAAGTAGAAACCTCTGCATGTCTGTCGCTGTTGCTGTCGCTGTCCCTGGTTGAGTTGGGCTTCACACGCAGCAATGTGGGGCAAGAGTAGTTATGGGCTACCCTCTTGTCTTCATCAACAGGGGACAGTGACATTTGTGCACAGGTTCTTCTTTTCAAAGCCTGCTCTCAGCCAACAGAGGAGGAGAATCAGGCAGAGAACAGGCACTGGAAGGAAGAACCTGTGTGCCACCACTACTATGGTGGCCCTGCACCAGGGTCAGCTGGGAACACCACCTCCCAGCTGGAGCATTCCCATACACAATTCTACAATGAGGCTTTGTTTTCTCCATGCTGAATGGGGAAAAATCCCTCGTTTTGTAATTGACCGAATACAGTAATTTAGGACCTAATATTGACTCTAATTATGCACAAATATCAAGAAAATCTTTGACCTGAATGCTTTTCTCTATTCATTACTATTGTCAAGTTGCTATAGCAAAGGATTGAGAGTCTGACCAAATAAAAGCCATAAAAGATTTTGGAGATATTCTATCCATTATGCTGCTCAAAATTAAAAGGGAAATTTCATCATAGATTGTTAGTTTCACGATCAGTTTTTCCATGCAGAGTGTAATATTTCAGCTGAAAAGCAAAATGTTTAATGAATTAAAAAGTAATTTCTAAACTTTTAAATGAAGATAAATGTTGTGAAGAGGGATAAATATTGTTTTGAAACTATCTAAATATCTTACATTAAAAAAGTCAACTACAATTCCATATTATTTATAGGAGACAGAATATAAAGAAACACACAAAAGCTACATTTTGCATTTACAAAAACGTAGCCATTTACAAAATAGCTTTTGAAAAAGAATTTGCCTTTCAAGCTTTGCCAGCAGTAGGACACTAACATAAAAGAAATGCCTTCCTAGCAGATTTAGAAGGCTAAGCAATTACCACATTAGGGAAAATGGGCTCAGAAATTTCCATCAATTGGCAACTGGCAGAAAAACATCTCTTCATCTGCCAAACTCTACAATGCCCTTGGTGCCAACTCCAATGTACACTTCACAAAGGCCAAAATAAATAAATAAATAAATAAAAAGAAGCAGCAATGGCAGATGCCAGAATCAGACAAACTTTAGACAAGGACTTCAGACAAGGCAAAAACATCTCTGCCCTCTAGAAAGGCAGAATCAGTACTAGCTAGCACAAAGGGACTCAACACTAGGCTTTAATTTTCCTGAACCTAAGGAACTCATAGTGTTACCTGTGCAGAGACTCCACTATGGTCTCAAGATATAAAGCTAGGCAGTAGGTGACTTTCCTCACTAGGAATCAAATACTTGTTGCGGAACTGGCAGAAACAGCAGTACACAATGAGGTGAAGGAACCAGCATCTTGTTGCAAGACTGCTAGCCTTTCTAACCTGACTCACTCCCAGTTATATCCTCACATGGGTGATAAGCAGGTCTAATAAGGAACCTCACAAAACAGTCAAATCTTATGATCTCAAGGCTGGCCTTGTACAACTGTACAACCAAGAAAAAAAAGTAGATTGTTTAACGAACAATCAATGGGGCAAAGTCTATTCAAATTCAGTTTCAATTCAAGTTCATCTCAGGATCCTAGCATAATGCACATTTAAACATGGAAAGAACTCAATATTACCAATGTGCTGTGCTGAAAGAGGCTAACATCTTCGTTTCAATTTGGAAAGTGAAAAATTAATAATATCTTGATTCCCTTTCCTTAAGAAAAAGAGAGGGTCTGCCAATCTCCATGTGCTTGCTTCCATGATTGAAACAAATCACGCAGTAAGGAAGAGAAGACAATAATTGATCTACCAATGGCTACAGAAAAAGAAGGAAGTAGCAAGTTAGCAGTGATAATCAATTTAGAAGTCTGTATTCCACCCAAGAATACTTGCAGCCTCCTCATCACTATTACTGAGGTCTTTGTCTCACCATGCCCTCATTCCAGTAGCAGGAGGAGGGGCTTCTAATGCCGGTATAAAGTCTCTCCATTGAATTTCAAAGACTTCCCAATGAACTGGGCTCCCTCCTCAATAAGCCTGTGATATCACTAATGTGATAATGTCACAGTCATCTACTGGAATTTTAGATTACTTATTCCAGGGAAAATGCCTGAAGGCCTGAAATAAATTGGCCATGCAATGTAAAAAAGAAGTAGTAATGGGTGGGGAAAATGATGTAGCAGGGAGAAGAGGGATTGGAAAGACAGTTTCAGTAAGAAGTTCTCATATTCCTCTGAACTATGTGCACGTTCTCTCTCTCAATACTAATTTTTTACTGTACTATCCTTTAGAAATGTGCAAAACAGGCAGTATTCAATTTGGAATTGGATTCGGCCCGACACAGGGGACAGTGATTCAGTTCACTGATTCGGATCACTGTCCCGATTTGATTCAGCCAAGTCTGAATTTGAAGATTTGGAGAATCAGCAATTTGGCCATAGAGAC
Organism: Crocodylus siamensis; assembly: GCF_052110815.1. Lineage (NCBI taxonomy): Eukaryota > Metazoa > Chordata > Crocodylia > Crocodylidae > Crocodylus > Crocodylus siamensis. Next base: position 93,811,183 of record NC_143396.1, on the reverse strand, counting down.
AGCTTTATATGTTTTTTCTATGTACTTTGAGATACTAGGCACAGCTCATGAACGCTGAGATGGTGGGGCAGATGGAACGTCCCATGGAAGCAGGCGGGAGACCCCCCCCTCGTGTGCCCCTGGCTCAGCAATTGGCCATGGGTGGATCTTGGGTGCTCTCCCAGACCCAGGAGGCACCAGTAGCCAAGCCTGGGGGTGGTCCCCCCCGGCACACTCCACAGTGGACCCAAGAAGTGGACCGAAGTACTTCTGGTCCACTTCTGGGTCCACCGCCGAGCACAATGGGACCCCCCCTCGCTCCTGTGGGATGCTTAATCTCAGCGTTCACGAGCTGCACTTGGTACCTTGAAGTATGTAGAAAAAGCATATAAAGCTGTGTCTGAGGTCAAATTGTTGAATCTCTCTGAATCGAATCAGAGGCTTCCAGTTCGATTTGGAGAGATTAACGGGTCTTCTGATTCAATTTGGATTCGGCGATTTGGCCACCGAATTGAGCCAAATCTCCTCCGAATCGAATTGGTGATCAACGTTTCACATAGCCCTACTATCCTTTAGGTGGAAGCAACCATTTACTGGAAACAGAAGCCACTTGTGTTAGTGAGGAAATGCACTTAAGCTCTTTCCTTCACTTTTTTCCTACTAATCTGTTTCTATCCGGGCCTGAAAAATGTCAAAGCCACTTCTGAGAGGATAAGGGATGGCAATCCATATACTGTTAAAATACAATAAATATCTTTTATTACAGATTAGATAATTAAGTGCGACTAAATTACAATTTTGGGCTTTAAAAAAAATAAATTGCTCTTGTAAGAAATATTCCTTTTGGTTAACAAATCCAATTAAAGCTCATAAGAATGACAAGCAAGAACATTATAGAACTGTTATAAATCAATCTTGCTGCTGTTGGCTTAGTCTAAATAAATTAATTTTTCAAATATTTTAACAGTAAAATTTGAAGCATTTCCACAGCATAAAAGAAATACAGGAATACATACACATAGCAAGAACAAGAGGCTTGCCAGATAGTTCCAGATTTCTCAAAATTTACAGCTTTTTCCATAGAAAACTGTGTCTATATATGGAATGCGTAACTACCAACATTTTTTTATACTTGTTAAGATTCTTCAAATTTAGAGAAATAAAGATTTACCAGTAGGATTGGCACAATTGTACCTTTTTGGACTGGACCATGTTGCTGGAATCTGTGTCCCTAAAGTGGAAGAGAGTCCCCCCCTTCCCCTCTGTGTTAAAGAAACATGTCCTCTCCCCTCCCGCTCCTCCATCCCCCATCTGCAGTGGCTCCTTTCTTCACTGTCCCAGGGGTAAGGGAGTTTTTGGAGCTGCTTCTGGCCCTTCCAAGCTGGGCTGTACAGGGACTGGCCTAAGGCAGCTGCAGCAGCATCCTCCTGTGCCTGCTCCTGAGGAGATCAGATGGTATGGGGAACCTACCTTCTCCCTACTTCTGCTGCCATTGTTTCCAGCTAATCCCAACCCCTGTTGAACCTGGGTGGAGTAAGCAAGAGCAGCTCTGAAGCTCCCCAAACCCATGGGACAGTTGGGAAAGCAGCAGGAAATGGAAGACGAGGGGACGGAACATATCTCTGAGCATGGAGGGGAAAGCAAGGGATGTGTACTTACTTTGGGAACTCAGGGTCCTGTTCCCAAAAGCTTCTATAGGTTCCTACCCAGAGGCTCCTGTAACTCATTTTCCTCCCACCAATGGGTTGGCAGGGAGAGCAGGAGGAGAGGGAGAATGGGGATACAGCCATCCCCACAACTCAGGTGGCTGCTCCCACACCCCTCTTTGCCAAATCCTGGATCCACTCCTGGCTGTTCTACATGTTTTTAGACAAAGTGTCTAGTGCTCTGTTATTAAGAATCTTTATATCCAATAATCAGGTTTTGTCTAGCTGTCCATCTGAGTTACTATGTGCTTTTAGAACACAATGTTGTCAGTTCCAAAGCACTGTCAAATAAGGTATACATGACAGCTGAGAAAAAGTGCTAGCCCATAACAGGCTGAGTCATGAAACTGGTAGAGGCCAGCAGCAAATATATTAGTGAATTTGTCTATTCCAACAGAAAAATTCTTCTAGAAACCTACATTTTGGGTATTTTTACAGAGTAAACAAGCTATCTTCTGCATCATTAATTCTGGCAGCATGAAATGTTTTTTTGTGTGAAACTTGGGAATGAAAGGAGGAAGCTACAAAGATGTAAAGATAGCATTCACTCACAATTTTATCTTTTCTTTTTATAGAGATTATTTCAAATCAAGCTCTCAACTCTAAAAACATTTTACCTACTATCTTCAGGATGATATAACTCAAAAAATATACAGTACACTGATAATTTTTAACCAAAATATAAGCAATGCAACAGTGATGTTTTTTAGGTGTCACAAATGCCAAATTATGATATGAAATTACAAATAAATGTGGCAAAACATCTAGACTTTCTGGAACAGTTAATTGTATATTATATACATCTATACACACAAATATATAAGTATCTATTGCATTTCATTTATGGGTTTTTAAAAAAGGAAGTACTGGAACCTACCAGAGCAACCACAGTGCAGTCACCTGACAGAGGATCTCACATAAGCCCAATGGTAAAATATCTATCTATCTAGATATATCTAGATATAGCTATATAGTAATAAAATGATGGAATATTTGGAAATTTTTCCCTGTATTTCAGGTGTTGACCCCTTCTCCACATACCACTGACACATCCCTGCAAGCAATTGCATTTTGGGGGCTGCCATATATTCCACTGCTTCCAAATGATTCGTCCTGCTTAGATGCATTATGAAGAGAGGTACTTTAAAAGATACCCAAGTGTTTGTTTAGCACCAGAGCATGATTGCTAATTAAAAATATCAACTGTTCTACTTTTCTTCAAAATGCAGTCTGAACATCTTCCGTAACTATAATATGGGCTATATTTAAAAACTAACAACTTTTTTAAATTAGCTTTTAGATACAACTTGAAATACAGAAATAACTTTATTAACAAAACTTAAAATTATGACAGCATATAAAAAAAATGAAGAATCCTAATTTCATAATTATTGACTATCCAAAATGATTTGTTTTCTTACCTGCTTCCCATCCAGTGTGCAAAGTCTCTTCACAACACCTGAATCTAACTTAATGGCTTCTGTGATGTCAGTCAAGACTTGTTCAAAGGAATGTGCAGTCTTCTTATTCAGCAGAATTCTCACAGCTTTCCGTGGCTTCACTCCACTCCGAATAACAGTTACCAGCTTGGGTTTAATGAAATCTTTACTCTCTTTCACTTCACTTTTTGTAGATGTCAAAGACGTCAAGGATCGACTGGACCCAGTTCTTATATTCACACACCAGTTTGGATTGACATTCTTGGTATAATCAACTTTGCGATATGGCTCATTGGATGCACATACATAGCTTTCACCTAAAAAAAAAGAGACATTATTATGATTCATAGTTTGTTTCTTTGTCCATTTTGGATGCTGCTGAATGCTAATTCTTCAGATATACATTTCCAAACTGACAGTTTCTTTTCTGAAGCATGAGTATCTACTGGATTTCATCTACGTGTCTTTGAAAAGGAAGTACTGGAACCTACCAGAGCTTCCAATCCAAGACATAAGGCAAAATCACCTGATAGAAAGGCTCACATAAAAAAGCAATAAAAATGGAAAAACTGGAAATAATTATTTCAGGTGTTGACCCCTTCTCCACATACTGGTGAAAGATCCCTGTAAGCAATTAGATTTGTGGGGCTCACAAAAGATGGTTATTTAAAGCCTTTTTCCACTTCATGGAACATATTCAATAACAGTATGCCTATACTGCCACTGCAGTTACCCCAAGGTGCCCACAAATAAAGAGGCCCTATCCACTTGTTCTTGCACACACTGTTTATTAGTACACATGAAATTGTTTTTTGGTGCATGCCTGTTTATGGCATGCACCTAAGAATGGCAATGGGTATGCTCAAAACTGCTCTAGTGGTGAGCACACCTTTTTCACTGTGAAACACATACAGAGGGAACATATAGATTTGACTTTTTTCCTGGCAGTAGTCTAAGGATTGCTGTGTAGGCAGGTATAGATACATCTTCCCCATGCATGCTTAGGGAAACAGACTAGATCATTATGGTATTCTAATAAAAGACTCAATTATAGAAATAAATACAGATCCCTAAAAAAAAGTATAAGCATTTCCAAAAACCTGTACTTCAATATGTGATGACTTGCTATGTGAGCAGGCAACACCCCAAAACAAGCTATCTGAAATATTTTTATTGTTTAAAGTGCAAAACAGTTTTAAACCCCCCTCATCTCTAAGATCACAGCCCAGACTATGGTTAAGAAGAATTTTATGACAGTCACTTGTTAAAACGTTGATATCACAGTTCTTTTACTCTTTAAAAGTACAAATGCAACTTCCAGATTTTCAATCCATTTTTTTCATGGAAGCCCCAACACACACAATCTACAGCAGAATTTAGGTAGACACTGTAGACACCCACATACACATACTAAACAAGTAGCAGCACCATGTGGCTGACATTTTTGGGGGGTCACTTTATATAACTACCTAAACAGCACAACAGAGAAATGGAAAATGCTGCCAGAAATAAAGAGTTTTGAAGTAGCTGCAACCGTGCTACAGACTGAATCATGATGACTCACTGAAGTTAGATTATGATATTTGTGAAAGAAGCTGTTTTTCGGGGAATGATACAGAAGTTTATGAATATTCTGTGCTGAAATCTAGATTCCAGTTTTGGTCCCAATGGCCTGTTTCTAAACTTGAAATGAAAATGCAAGTTATAATTATACTGGCATATATTTAATTTAGTCTTATTAATAAATGATGACTGATAAATATGTTAAATGTGATGTACATAGAAAATCTAAGTGCAAATAAAATAAAATATGCAATGTGGAACAATTATTATAAAAATAATAATTTAGGTTCTCTATGGTTAACCATTTTTTTCTATGGAAACTAACTCGTTATTTGTCATACAGTAACTATGATTCTTTGAGAGGCTGTCAGAAGTTCAACCCCCATAAAGGTGAACATCTCACGTGCAAGCAGAATTTTTTTTGACTACTGGTGTCAGATTCTCTGTGATCAAATGGTTGGACTTTTTCTTCCACTGGGTATCCATCCACCAAGAAAGACAACAAGCCTAAAAGGCCTGGTGTTATTACGGAAATAAAAATGTATAAATATAGGACATAAATGTGTGGATTAGTCATCCTGAAACCAGCATCATTTTTAGGGAGGAACTGAGAACACTGACCTCTTCCTCAAGTTCACCGAGTTGTACCACAAGCAAACTCTCACAGACATTAGACCAAAATAATTAAGGACCACAAGGAAGTGACATCATAAGGCCTGGAGTCTTCAAAGCATCAATCTTCTACTCTCCCAGTATTGAGTTTCACTTTGGAAAGACTGGCAAGGCAATGGGTCGGTTTGGATGGAATTCTAAAAATCACTGGAGAGATTAATTTGGTCTCTAGTAATAAAACTAACCTATCTTTTGGAAGGATATGGAAGACAATACAGTGTTAAGAAGCTGGAGTTTTCTTACCTCTTTACTGAGGTAATAGCCATGAGAAAATGTTGGTTGTAGGGTGATAAACTGGGCACTCTGACCATAGTTCAACTGGGGCCCCCATGACTGGATATCAAATAAGAAGAAGAATGTTAGAAGGGTTCAATAGGGTTTGATATTGGAAGGTGCAAGAAGACAGTATAAAATGGTGAACCTTAAACGGGACTAAAGTTTGAACTCCTCGTGTTTCCTCTGCAGACCAAGACTCTGCTAAATCAGTATTATTCCAAGCTACTGACACTGCCATATGAGAAGGTCCTGGCTTCTGGCTGTTACTTCTTCCCTAATGGGGTAAGAGCTGTTTACACAATGAATACTGAATGCAAATGCATAAATACCAGCGCTAGCGGGACTTGCTGTGTTCCTGTGTATCAGCCAGTCTTTCAGGTATACATATATACATTCCCTACTTACATACATGCACTAACATGACCACTGGATATTTGGTGAACATTCTTGATGCCATGAAAATTCCATAGGGCAAATTTCTGCAAGGAAATAATGATAAGGCCCTACTATAAACCTTTGATACTGCCTATGCACCATGTGGGTGGCCATAGGTAAGTGTACATCCTGCAAGAAAAGGATTAATCTGTAAATTAGCTTACAGGAAGCTACAGAAAAACCTAAAAACAAAAACAAAAACACCCCAAACTAATCCCCCCCCCAAAAAAAAGAAAACCCCAAAGCCTTCCTCCTTTGTAGGTAAACTGTCTTTCATCTACAACATGTTTTTGTTTGATCTCAATATTTTCTCTAGGCCAACTAAGGAGCCCAGCCTACAGCAAGTAGAGGACATTTTTATAAGCTCTTTTTGCTGTCAATGTTGTAATGACTGACAATTGGCACAAGGTTTTATCTGATAGTAGACCCTCTTAAAATAGGGAAAGTGATTCTGGCTAGACCAGAAGCTAACATAATGTTGAACAGCTTGTGGGAATTCTCTGAGAAAAGTTCCAGTCTTGGCAGTCTGCACAAGGAACTCCTCAAACATTTGAAAGTCATTTGCTACCAGTACTAGTGTCAAAGACACCACTTTGACACTAGATGAGGCTAGATGAACACCTTGCCGTGATCGTTTGACCCCAGTACTCTTTTCTGCCATGGCAGGGAGGTCGGACTTGATGATCTGCTAAGGTCCCTTCCGACCCTACCAACTATGAAACTATGAAACTTCATCCACCGACAAAGAAAAAAGAAATATTTGGGTGATGAGACTGGACACTGGATCCAATTCCACTTGTTATTTTGGCATTGGAAATCTGTCCTTGATGCTACTGTGTAGGGAAGCCTCAGGCTCTCCCTCAAGAAGAAAATGGTTTCTCAGTGCCTGTAACAGTGAACCTCAGTGCCTTCAACAGAGCCAGAGTGGTATGCTTAATGATGAACAATGGCTTGAGGGTTGCTGTCAAGGCTAAAGCTGGTCATGACATGCCAGAAGTTGTTGGAACTTTTAGATCTCCACTATTAATTGCAAACAGTGGAAAAGTTTCCTTCCTCAGTCATGAGGACATCATGTCTCAGTCTTCAAAAAAAGACTTCTAGGACTAGCTCTAAATTCTAAGACCCCTTTTTATACTAGAGGCTTGGCACAGTTTATGGACTAGATTCTGCTCAAGCCTCTTGCTGAAAGGCTGATCCAGATGCTGATAGGGGCATCATCAGCACCACACCAGGTGCCAATAGAATCTGCTAGGTACATTGCACTCTGCAATTTCCCTCCATTCCTTGACACTACGAAGGAGACTTTGCTGTGCCTATCTTTATGGGATGACACCAGGTTCCTTCCTGAACTGCTTCAACTGCTCATATTCAAGCAGAAGCTGGCTTTGGTACTCGTGCTAATGTTAATTGTCAATAATTGGAATTTCTTCTCTAGTGATCTTCAACATTACCTTTCTATTCAATTCAATACTAGATTATCCTGGCTTGTCTATTAACATTTTTCTGGAACTTATTTCTGGCAAGATATTTATGAACTATTCCAAAATAGGGTATTTCAATTTCATCTCCAATGACTTTTTGTTGCAGTGCACTGTTGGTGCCTGCCACTTTAAGGGCTGAGCCAAACAGCCAGCAGGTGCCTGATTGTGGCAACCATTTTGAGACACTGGCTGCCTATATAAACAGAGCAGTTGGCTACTAGCAGCCAGGTAGGAAACATTTTTTGATTGAGCTGCTGTATGAGACCATCTACAGGTAGGAACAGGAGGCTTTTAGTCCTAAGCATGACTTAAAACTGTATGCTGCTGGGAGTGGATGGCCTGGTGGGGCTCCCAATGGTGTGGGAGCCTCCAGGAAAATACCAGACCAGTTACCACCCTGGTGGAAGGTGGGTTGCAGTGCCTCAATAAATCCTATTCCCCACATCACTGTGTGTAGTAGTTGGGGCCAGGAATGGCTATCCCCACCTGAGCCCCCACTGGGGAGGAAAGCCCTGTAGCCCCAGGGAGGGGGCAGAAGATGTAGAGCCCCAGAAGGCTAGGAACTTGGTTTTTGTGTTTAGTTGCCCTGAGAGGGGCCAGGGCAAGCTTGGTCCCTGTCAAGTAACTGGTTGGCTACTATATTGGTGAGGGTTGGGCAGCAGACATACCATCTTTTAGTCCTCTCCCACAAGGTATGTGCTAGATAAAGCCATTGGCTGTAGGGGCCTGCTCTGGGAGGGAGCAAGGAGGTATAAACTTCCCATATGTGAATGGGGGTAGAGTGTGAGAGGAGGGTGGTGTGAATGCATGTGTGTCTGAGGCCTGACAATGTGGGCTAAGCTTGGTCTGGCTGTAAGCCAGGAGCACTGTCACCTGGATGCCCTCCTGAAACTTGGGCTGCAAAGTAAGGGAGGAACAGAGATGCAGATAGTGTCTCCTGGCATCAGGGCAAGAATGGGCAGCCTCCTGCCTAATTAGAACCAATTAAAAAAAACAAGGTGCAACAGGTGAGTGAGGTGGGTAGTTGCACCAGAAACAGGTGGGTGGGCCAGTGGTGGACCAGCCCCGACAGCCCCCTGTTATACTCTTTAAAAAACCCTTATGGAAGAAAAACAAAAGCATGCCAAATACCTGCTCAGGGTGATTCTCTAAGGCAAAAGAGACCTACTGTGTTCAAGTCTAACTGCATTTGGGAAACATGACCATAGGCTCTACCAGTCTACCCAAGTTGGTCCTTATCTCACTAGCAGGAGAGACAGATGCCTGGACTTTAACAGAACTCTGATCAGCTACCTGGATATCTAACCCATTCTGGAGTCCATGCCACCAGACCTTCATAACTCTCAGTAGCCTCTAAGCTAGCAGCAGTATGTGTCATGCTCCAATCTCACCTCTAACTGCAGTAACATATCACTGTTAAAGTAGTGCCAAACATGTCCAGAACAACTTTTTTAATAAACATGTTCAGGAATAAGCATTATGGATATGGAAAGAGAGAGTGGCTACATCACAAGTTTGATACTCAGCTTGGAAGTAAGTAGGCAGGAAGTCCTTTCACAACAGTGCTCCATACCATGGTCTGATGTGGTGGAGATGCATCTGATGTTTGTATTTCAGGAAGATTAATCCATGACGGACATCACTTCAATCTCACTGGCTTTGAGTCTGCCATCAGAGAAATACTGTACAAGGTAAGTTATCCCAGAATACTGATGATGCTGGTCAAAATAAACTATCAGAAATCTTCAACCATTTGTAGAAGCTTTTTGTGTGACCTAAGAACTAGTAGTTTAGGCATACCAACAGTAAGTCGTAGTTGCACCACATAGGTTTTTGCCTAGAAGCTCAAAGCACAATCATTATGTACATTTGATCAATGAAAACTATCAGTTTGAAGTTTTCATATGGAATTTGAAAAGAGAACTACATTATTTCACAGATAATGGAAGTGGAGAACCTATTAAATAAACTTGTTTAAAGGAGGAATTTAGTGTCTACTGCATAGAAACAATACTTGCTTTGAAAAAAAGTGATTTAGTGACTTTTTTTTTTTTTTTCTTTTGAACTAATTATGAGAGGCATCTAACATCCTGAGGAATTGGTGGATACTCCAAACATCTTTAGTCTGGCATTACATTTTTTGTGTGGGCATAGTAATCCTATTTATAAGATCACAATAAAAAACATGCTAGTGTTGTCACTTTTTTTTTCTCTGACACTTTTTTCCTTTTTAAACAATGTTGTCACTTTTTTTTTTTTTTTGTCTCAGTAAAATGTAGTCCTGAGGAGTAACTTGCATAGTTCTGTATCATAGGTTCACATGCTTCATATTTTGCTTTAAATAAATAAACTAAAATAGAAGTCGCTCACTTGCACACCATTCCAAAGCCTTTCAGCAAGTATGAAACAGCCTATAGGAAGATAAGACTGAAGAAAAGTGGCTAATCCATGGAGTACTTCCTATTACAGAAACAGAGAAAATTGCAGTAGAGAAGATCAAAAGATTTGGGTCCTGAAATGGCAGGATTTTTAAATTATTACTTTTTATAATAATTTTTGGCAAGTGTAGGTCACTGTTCTGCTCAATAGCTGAACTCTTAAGAACTCTCTCATTCCAATAATTCATTGAAATACTCAAGTAAACTACAAAACTGCTCCTTTTGTAAATGCTGGCTACCCAAAAGAAACACACCCACGTAGTCAAAGAAATGTCTTTTAATCATTGCCACTAAGCATATTTAAAATAATAAGTGCCAAACAGTGAGAGAGAACACGTACACGTACAAACACATACTTTTAGAAGAAGTTTATTTTCAGATGAAAGGATCCTATCTCTCTCTCTTTCCCCCCCCCCCCCCCCCCCCCCCCCCCCCCCCCCCCCCGCCCGCTGTGGCTAAAGGATTGGAAGAACATAGCTGAACAAAAACATCAGATTTTGAGCAAGCTGTAGTGTGAGTAATTCAGAAGCTATACTGTTGGGCTCTTTTATTCTCAGTTCTACAACTCATTTACTTGTATGCCTTTGACAAATCATTTAGGATAGCACATCAATTTTTTTTTTTTCTCTCAACCACTTTTGCTGATAGCTAGTTTTTCATAGGTGCCAATTACTTCCTGTTCAGGCTCTCTGTAGAAAGGAAGAACAGACTTGTCCCATCCACTGAGGTGCCTAACTTTAGACATCACAGCTAGGGACAGACATTCAAAAGCCTGAGCCTGAATTGATGCAATCTTTGCAGGTTATTCTACTCTTTACAGGTTTCATTCTAGAAATGTAGGCATGTATATGCAGTGGCTCAGGCTAGAAGCCAGGGGGTGCTAGAGCAGTCCTTCCTTTTCTGCAATGCTGAGCTGAGAGGGGTAGGTGTGGTCAGGATGCTCTGATCAGGGAGGGGTTTTAACCCTCATTCTAGCCTGTAGTCCTAGACTTCCTTGTTTGCTGCTCAAGGGGCAGGAGTATTGCCACTAGCCATCTGCCCTTTGTTCCAGTGAAACTGAAGACCCACACACCCACCTCTCAGCAGTGGGTAGAATGGGGCACAGGGCATGGCCAAATGTTGGGACCTTGTACTGGGGTCCCTGCCATGGGAACAAAGCAGGAAGAAGGAACCCTGCTTGAGCAGCCAGTTGGAAGGGGTAAGCCTGGCAGCTGCTATGGTCCCTCAGCCAGTCAGAGCAGTGATAGTGCTTTGGCTAGGAAGGAGAAGGGTGGGGCTAACCCTACTCTGCTCTAGCAGATCACTCCATAAAGCATCTGGGATGCTGGGGGACTCTGGTTTAACTTAAACCAAGAAGGGGTCTGGGACAGACATTGAATACACAAGTTTGACCCAAAACTAAGTCTGATACTACTACATTCAACCAGGTTTATCTCAGCCTGGCTTCAGCCATTTTCAAACTGATTTAAGCATTCAGTGCACATGTTCTGTTACAGGTTTAAACTAGCTTCTGATCACTTAGACCAGTCTGTGTAACATCTGCCTCTAGGCCCTGGATGTTTGGTTGTAGGTGTATTGTTCTAAGGACATAGGCAGATGAGGTTCTTTGGGTAAATGTGGTATGTTTTATGAAACCAACTGAATAGTTGGAAAAATTGTTTGGTGCAGGCATGGGTGGCCAGTCAGCAACTGGGGTCCCCCTGTGGCCAGCTGTATGCACCAACCTGGAAGTAGCGTGCCCTCTAAGCTGGCTATAAGAGGGAACACTGCCCAGAAGTGCCAGTGGTGTTCCTGAGAAGGCCAGGGACACACCCAGAGGGGGCTGTGGTGCTTTACTGGCACCCCCACTCCCAGCTGGCTGTCAGGGTGGGCACCAGCTCTCCTGCTTACCCCCTACTGCCTAAGCAGGGAATGCTACTGTGAGGGGGGGGGTGCACATGCACCCCTGTGCATCACCCCTATGCTGAAGAAGGGTGTTTGCACCCCAAAGCTTGCAAACAGTGAAGAGTCTACTGTTTTGTGTTCTTCTGGATGAAATAGAAGCCAATATGCAAAATGCAAGTCTGTGAAAATGCAAATGTGTGGCAGTGAGGAGTAGAGACTATAGGAGACAATAAGTAGGTAGGGGGGAAGCTGACCTGGTGATTAATGTAGCTGGTAAAAAATGTAGAGAGGTTTCCTGGGGTTAATTGAATGGCAGGTAGGTTACAGTGTGCTGTAAATCCAATATCTATATTTAGTGTTATAGAAGTAGACCCAGTTCTTAAAGAGATCTTCCTAGAACCACCCATCTTAGCCTCTAAACGAGCAGTGAACCTTGCCAATCTCATCACTGGAAGCAAACTTCCTACGGCCCTAAACACACTGACTGGATCCAGGCTATACCAGTACAAGAAATGTAAAACCTGTCAACATATTTCCACCACTTGCACAATAATTATACCCCACAGCAGAGCCAGCACTATTCCTGGATCTTATACCTGCACCACCAGAAATGTCCTCTCACTCATCCAGTGCACTAAATGCTCTGATGGAAAGGAGAAACCAAACAAGACCTGCATACCAAAATGAACACACAGTGGAAAAACTACCAGAGACAAAAATACTCAACTACCTGTGGATGCACATTTCTCACAAGAAAGCCACTCTCTCTCCAATCTCTCAATTCTAATCCTCAAAGGGAAGTTACAAAACACTTTCATAGACAAGCCTATGAACTTCACTTTATAAATTTACTGGATACAAAAAATCATGGATTAAACATAGACACTGGACTTGGGGCACATTTATAACCTGCCTGCCATTCAATAATCCCAGGTAACCTCTCTACACTTTACCAGCTACATTTTATCACCAGGTCAACATCCCCCCCACCTCTGCAGCCTACCTGCCTCTCAGCTATTGTCTCCCATAGCCCCTGAGCCTTACTGCCATGCATTTACATTTTTGCAGACCTGCATATTGGCTTCTATTCTATCCAGGATAACACAAAACAGCAGACTCTCCCTATGCCTGAAGAAGGGTGTTTGTACCCAAAAGCTTGCAAAGAACAATTTTTCAAACTATTCAGTTGGTCTAATAAAAGATACCACATTTACCCAAAGAACCTTGTCTAACTTTAGACATCCAACTTCAGGGGGAGGAAAGGTGAGGGGGTGGAGGCAGGGAAACCTAATCACTTTCTGCTTTAGTTCACTAATCTACCTGTGATTATTGTAAAGCTTAATCATTCATAGTTCACTGATTTTTTTTTTTTGATTTTTTTGGGGGGGATGGTGTCCTACAACTAGGGCAGTCATTGACAGTTGTAGAAATATTAATATTCCTAAAATTCCAAATAATTTCATACATGCTACATTACATAGAAGCTATGTGAATCAGCAACTCCTGGGGTTATTTATGTCTGACAGTGCAGAGAAGGTGTACAGAAACTGTTGCCTACCCACTCCAAAGCAAACACAAAAACCATTACAAGTGAAAACCATTACAAGATCTTTAAAATGTATAAAAACAGTAGTTACACTTTCACCCAGAACTGCTTAAAAATATTAAACTGCCTGGAATTTAGGAGAAGATTTGAAGAATTATACAGGCTTTGGAATTATCAGGAGAAGTTGGTAGGAGAGGAAGGAGGAGGGATAACCGGAACAGATGCCATCACAATAGGAACTAGGAAAAGGCCTTGCTTACAAAATGCTGATTCAAAACGACATTCATGGCATGTTCATTTCCTTTCAATGACATTCATGTATTCAAGGCTAAAAAAAAAATTAAATAAACAATAAGAGTCAAAGTTAAGCTTCATGGCTGATACTTAAATTAGGGTTACTGTGGAGAAAAGTAAAAGGTTGGCCATAAGAAGTTGTAATTAATTACTTTATGTATAGATACAAAAAGAAAATAAGAGAGAGTTCACTTTGCTAGTGTGCATCCTTTAAAAAGAACACAAAACAAACCCTTCCCCCAAGTATATTTTCACTTTGCCCTTTACTAAGGTTGTATCATATATGTTTTCCAGGGTACAAAATAAGGCCTGGTTCTTTGATCTGAGGAACTTGAACAGGTATATTTAATAGATTTTTTTAAATACTTCTTCTGAATGGGAAGGTTGATTAAAGATCCTGTTATTTTTCTCTTTAATACTAGAGGAAGGAAATCTTTTAAAGTTACAAAGCTAAAAAAGTTACACATCCTGAAATTGCGTGTGTAAAATGTATCATTTCAGTTATATTTTGCGAAGCCTCTACTTCCATCACTGGCCACTTAACTAGTTCACAAAGGACCCCAGACAGAAACAAACACTAGTAACAAATCCTAATCCCAAAAAGCATCTTATCAGACCAAAAAGCTATATACCTGAACAATTTTAATGTAGTGCAGATTTTTAGACAATTTTATTTTTGGGTTCGATGCTTGGTTTTTTTTCTACTAACACAGTCTGCAGTAATCCAGTGCTTCACACAAGAACAGACTGTACTACCATACGTGCCAAAATTCACATCCAGATCAGAGATCTCAGCAGAACCAAAGGATTGCTATCCAAAAACTAAAAACTCTGAAGTCCAAAGTGTATGTCTGGTTCACAAACTTAAGACAAGAGAGCGAGTCCTGGCTCTGCGAAGTCAATAGCAGAACTCCTAGTGACATTAGTGGGGCCAGGACACTGCTCAAAGTTCCTAAATAACAGTGAAGATCTTGCAAAATGGCCAGAGTTGTGATATAATCAAGAATTTATACTCTATTTTGCATGTTCTCTAGGTGTTTATGGGGACTGGGAGGCAAGACCCTCAAGTACTAGTATTACATCCACCAGTCATTTGTTTGTGTTAACTCCTAGTTCAATGCTTCTGCAGCACACATGCTAAAAATAGGCTTACGTATTTGCAAATTGCAAATCTCAGCTATAGCCCCAGGATTACTGCAAGGATGGGGGGGGGAGGGCAGGGGGAGAAGGTGCAGGAGGCAAAGGCAGGTAAAATTCATAAAAAGTGTTTCAAACTAGGGTAGAATTCTTTATCCACATGTAAAACCCAGCATGGATTTATCACGTATGTAAACTGAACTTTTATTATCTCAGTTGGCTTCAAAACCTACAAGAATTAATGGAAATCTTTCCATCCATGTCAACCCTAACCTTGAGTCACTTGTAAATGTATCACACCTACTAGGATCAGCAAGACTCCAGGGAAATATATAGCTTTACTTCTAAATGTGTTACTGTGTTGTCACATCAGACTAATAATACAATGAGCTTTACAATTTACTTTATATTTTGAAATGCTTTCAAAAGCTACTACATACTAGTCTTCACTGGCACACAGTTACAGCAAGTACCTTGCCAAAAATAAATACAGCAGTCTTTAGTATATAACAATTACATTCAACATAAGTCCATTAACTCTTCTGTTTTTAGATTATGATCTGAAATTCATCATAGATATTACATAACTATTTACTAACATAAAAAGGAACATCAGCCTTTGAAAAGAAACAGCTGTGAGAGTTGGGTAAGTAAAATATGAGAATTACAGGAACAGGTTAGAAACAGGCTGGCTTCTGTATCAGCCCGAGTTATCTTGCAGGACACTCAGGCAGCCTGCAGAACCATTCTAGCCAAGCTATGAGAGTCCCTCACAAGCTGACATTTTTTTTTAAAGATTTAGGGGACCGTCACCAGCCATCAAGAAGAGAGATCTTTTTTGAGCAGAGAGAAAAAAATTCCTTCAAGAAAGCCGTAGTTGTTCAAAACAACATTTGTTGAAATATTGTGCCTTTATACAGCTAACAATTAAATAATAATGTTTTTATCATCTTCCTTTGTGCTAGGTTTATGACAATTAAAAAAGTCAGCACCCCTCATTAACCAGGAAATATTACCTGCCCCTAATTATTATTTATTTGTATAACCACATCACTTAAAAGTACCTGTTGGGAACACAAGCCCACTGTTAAGCACTCTACAAACACAGAACAAGACTGACTCTTAGCTCACTGGAACAGAAACAACCCAGAAAATACAAAAGAGAAGAGATAGCTATAGACAGACAAATAGGAACACAAAAAGCCCGTGGGGGAAAAAAATATTGGTCAGCATGACAAGTAGCAGTCACTTGTCAAGCAAGCAACGTTGTCAGGTTCCTAAGTATTTTTCCTTTACGAAACTTACACATTTTCCTCAATATTATATTCTTCCCAGACAGCATAACAACAGGGATTTCAAACCCCAAACCTTTAGCTTAACACTCAGACTTTTTTTCTTTTGGAGGGTGGGCACCAGAGGGCCTGAGTGGAAAGGGAAAGGCCTTCCAAAACTGCTTCAAAAATCTGCAGACATTTGGCTATGCAATTGTAGATAGGGATTAGAGTGAAATATGGGTCCTGTACTTTCCTAATATGAAGGCAAATTAACTGTTTTCTGAATTAATGAAAAATTAGGTATATGCTTTCCCCCTGATTTTAAGATGAAATACCTGACTTCTTGAAAACAAAGAAAACATAACAATCCTGAGCAAATCTACCGCACAAGAAAAACAAAGTGACTTGGGTCATGAAGGAAAGTAGCTGCCAAATATCTCAAGGCCTTTCATGGCACAAATGTTACACATCAAAGCCAACTGGCTACGCATTTTACAGGCAAGCCAGAACTATTCAGAGGGTTCATGATTAAGAGCACAGCTTGCTGAAGGAAGGTTTGCATATATTTTATTTAAACATAACCATTCTGAATACAACCTTACAGTTTTTGTCTAGGCAAGGCTCCCACTGGTTGCAATAAAAGTTTTACATGACTAATGGCAGAAAAAATCTTGACTGATAAACATGACTATAGTATTATGTTAAAAAAGAACCCACCCCCGCAAAACTTGTGTATTCTGTGAAAAGGGCCACTTGTCGGGGAAGTCAAGCGTATTGTACTCAAGGATGCTTACTAGGAAACAAGAGATTTGAAACAGGAGCCTTAGCACAAGATCTGACTACTGTTCTTCCTTTCACAAGTGTTACTGTGCTTTTCTTATCTTCACATGGCAGTAGGAAGCGTCCTTCTTTTAAATGAGAGTCTACACACAGCAGAGCAGAATAGCTGACACAGTTAGGAGTGTCCCTAGAGAAAAAGCAATGAGACCACAAGTTCCTTTTTACTCCTCCCTGATGTTCTACATAGGTCAAAGCAGATGTCTGGCTGGACAGTATGTTTCTGTCTCATAACCATCAACTTCTCTGAGAGCACTCATTGCTTTTAACAACACAAAAAGACTCCTATTCAAACCCATCCTTCCTGGTGTTGCTATAATGCCAATTACTACTGGTAACTATGCCCCAACCTTTCCGCTCAAGGTACTTTTCAGTGATTCTCTTTCTGTGCTCTGTACAAGGGTGACCATGTTTCCATAGCACTGATAAAAGTAGGAGAACAATGGAACTCAAAAAAGTCCTATCTATTGGAGATTGCAGCTCATTTGGTTTATGTAGATGCCTTACATCCTTGATTTCATAGGGTCCTTGCATTGACTTCAAACAATCCTATTCTAGTCTTCCCTTATGGACATCTGTAAACTCCTCAGCTACATATGTCTTTCCAAAACCAAGATGCCTATCAATCACTTACTCCCACGCCCATCCTTCTATGCCCAACTGCTTCCACTTAGAAAAGAAATGAAGAACTTGGTTTTCTGGAAGGGATTATCAAGGATAGCCGATATCATGCCTGCTGACTTGTTCAGATGACTATATTTCTCCTGTCCTATAGTAACTTCCAGTATTTTGTGCACAGAAAATACCTAGTAATGGGTTTGTTAGTGTAGAACCAGTATTTCCTAGACGTACGATATAAACACTGCCTCTCTCCAAGAGTGCACATATATGTGAGAGAAATATGTTTGAAACGCCGTTTTAAAACTATCTTTCCATGACTGTGCCTTTTCCATGAAGTGAAGACAAACTGCCTACTGGTGTTAGCATCTGGTTGTTCTGGCACAAGGAAGGATATTTTTGATTAGCTAAGCAGAACTAAACCAATATAGTAAAAGAGCAACAATAATCCAATGCAATGCATACTAGAACTGTTGAATAATTGCTCCACATCAACTTTTTCTTCTTCCTACTCTCTAATATGATAAAACCCATTCTCTGAGAAGAGTGAGAATAGCATCCTGCAGTGTTCCTCCTTGTCAGATACCTTTCCACGTCCCTCCAAAAAGGATGTTTGTACATTCTTGTAGTAGTTGGCAACAGTTTTGGCTAGCGAACCGGAATGACCAAGCACTGTGGCAGCCAGCACTAGACCCCTGCTTCTGCCACCATTTCTTCCAATGCTTGGCCACTGCATTGCCAAAGCACCCAGCAACAGCAAGGGCAAAGCTCCTGCCACCAAATGCTGAAGTCCCTCAGCTTCAGGTTGGGTTCCATGGCTCCATGGGCAAGATCCAGCCCACAACCCATAGGCTGACAATCCCTCCATGCTTAGGGTCCTTCATGATTCCCAGAACTGTTGCCATACCACAGGAGGTTTACCTAGAGTTTGAGAAAACAAAATCTCTCATTATTGCTCATTATCCAGAGCACTAAAGATGCTTATCATTTGTCAAATCAAACCATTTTACTAGAAATGGGTTACATTTTAGCTCTTCCATCCAAAGACATGAAATAACCTGCTAGTTTAACAGTTGTTCTAGAGATATCAGGTCCTCAGCATTTTCCTAGCTCCAGAAAAACTGAAATATGAGATAATAGGAGGCAGTATGATCAACTGCACAATTAACAGAAATTAAAAGGAGAGAATCAAGACCACCAGCATCTAGCATGGTGAGGAATCAGTCCTTTCCTCTTTGATCCCTTTAATTAAAGCAATGGCAAGAATGATATTTTCAAAGCAGTCCAAGGAATTTAGTCATAGTAAACATACTTCAAGCTCAAACCCAAAGTGGTATTTCATAATCAAACAATTAGTTAAATGGGGAGTGGGAATAATGTGAGGCAGACTTCAAAAGGTGGCAGACCTACTATTTTTTCTGCTTTCCCTTACCCCTGCACACTCCCTATCCTGGAGTTTGCTCTTCTCTGTAGAAGCCTGGTGTACTAACAGACTAATCCAATTATGATGCTGCAGGACTTTCAGCAGATTTGTGTAAGCTGTGCTGGTCATGGGTGGTTAGTAAATAATTGTCAATCTTTCCCCTTTTATTTTATTTAGAGTACCATGAAAGTGTTTTTTTCCAAGAGTTTTGCTGTTGTGCAACAGAACTGCCCTGGTGATTCTGAACAGTACATGAAATGACATTTACTATGAATGACAAAGCTTCTTCTGACAATGCCCTCTTATATAACCTCTTTATAATTCAACATTTTTAGCATTAATTTAACTTCTAGATAGAAGACTGCATCTACTAGGCACGCAATTTTAATGGTCTCTGATTTGGTTACTGGAGACTGAGGGAGGAAAGACAGCGTTTTTTTTTTAATTCCACACGCTTTGAAACAGATGGAATGAAACCACCTACTGATGTCAGGAAGTGAAGGATTTCACTTCTGATATTTAAAAGACTGACTTAAATAATACCTAACTTAAAATTCTGTTTAGATGAGGTTGTAAAAAAGCATGCAGAAGGAATAAAGTATTTTAAAAATATATATGTACAGAAGAGGACTAAAGCAAGAGAAACTTTAATAAAAACAGACTTTCAGTGTGTGTGGGTGGGTATACATACTGAAGTGAACTGGCCCATTTCCAAAACTATAACATAGGCAGAGTTTCAAGTAGAAAATGCCTTTAACTGAATAACTTGAAAAAAACCCTCCAGTAGACTGGATGATGGATGCGGGTGCACATTATGGAAAAGGCTGGCAACCACAAAGAACAGTTGGTAAGAATTCCACAAAACTCACCTTCAGGCAGCTGTCATTGCCTTACAAAAAGAAAGGTATAAGAAAGGTACGCTTTTTTCTTAGACAAGAGAAAGGGTCCAGATTTTTAGAGGAACTCAAGATACTGTTCTGCTCATCACTGCAAGGTTTAAGTCATATAGATCAATGGTTCTCAACCTTTTATTTTTTACCACGACCTGGTGGGAATGGGGTGTGCAGAGCCAGCTGTCTCCCTCCTGGAGCCCCCCTGCCAACCAGCTTTAACCCCAGAAGCTCAGCTGTGACCCTGGAAGCCTCTTGCCCAGGCAGACAGATGGAGCTCTGAGCAGTGGGGCTCGTGCCATGACCTGCTGCAGCCCGGTGGTTGGGAACCTCTGATATAATTTACTAAGTCCTATCTTCAAATGTGACCCAGTGCCTAATTTTAAAGGAATCTATGTATCTAAAAACGCAGAAAGGCATCCAGTGAGATTTTCAGAGGCACCAAAGCACCCAGCTCTCTTAAAATTGAATGGGGGCCAGAAGTTTGAAGATGAATGGAGGTCATAACTCCACTAAAAATGTCACTGTATAAGTGTCAAGGCTTCTAAAAGATAACTGTTTTCAGGGCAACCACATGCATTTCCTAAACAGGCATGATGCACTCTATGCAGGACATGAATACCCACACAGCAGTGTTAAGGGAGTAAAATTAAAACATTTCCCTCCCTAAGTAAATAAAAATGACACCTGGAAGCCAGCCAAAAACTTTACCATTGATCATGTAGATGGGGCAGGGAGAAATAGAAATCAGCCACTTAACTAAACACATAAAATCCAGTAACAGACAACATAGACTACTTTAGGAAAGGCCTTGGGAAAACGTCAGTGAGAACAGGCTAGAGACAAGAAGGCAGGAGAACAGCAAAGGGGTACAGGTCCAGATGTAATGTGGGAACTCTCCAGCAAACTCCCCAGTAACACATAACAACATAGTGGTTCTCAACCTTTCCAGGTACTGGGACTCATTTGTAAACATCAATGGCCAGTCCCAACGCAGTGCCCCTCCCTCACCCACTGCCACCCACCTCCAGGCCCCAGCCTCCCAATGTGTGGGGTAGAGGGTGGGTGTGTGAGGCAGGGGGGTCCCAAGTAGCCCTTCACAGGCTAGATCTGTCAGCCTGCAAGGAAAAAGCCATGGTTTCTCATGTTTTTCTCCTTTAAAGGAAAACCCATTTTTAAAGCTTGTTGATCCATTTTTAAAGTTTGTTCATGATCTTTTCATATATTCTTGTGACCCACTTTTGGATCACGACCCATGGATTGAGAAACACAGAGATAGACTACCTTAGGGCAGGTCTTTAGGAAGCAACAGTGAAAACAAGCTAGAGGCAGGAGAAAGGGGGAGGGGGTGGTACAGGTCCAGATACAGAAATAGGAAGTTTCCAGCAAAAAACAACACAGACTACTTGATGGCAGGCCTTGGGGGAACATCAGGCTAGAGCTAGGAGGGCAGGAGAAAGATAGTGTGGGGGAAAGGGCCCAGGAGGGGAAGTGGAAACTCTCCCACAAACTGATCTACTCTGGCTTTGACCACTTTTGGGCCAGTCACTCCCCTTTCTCCACACTGTTTCCTGCTGGTGCCTGCTCATCAGACCCAACCATCCCAAACTTCATCAGTGGTGGACTCTTCTTTTTTTTTTTTTTGTTCTTGTTAAGCTCTAGCCTCGCCAATGGGTCAGGTGTTGCTCTCAAGCCACCTGAGGCCAGTCTGAAGTTACTTCAGGGGGTGGAAGCCATCAGGTAGTATCTGGGCAGGCCCTGAGCAGTGTTTCTCAACTCATAGGTCGCAACTCTGAAGTGGGTCACAAGAACAACCTTTCAAAATGGATCAACAAACTTTAAGAATGGATTCTCCTTTAAAGGAGAAAAAGGTGGAACACCGTGGCTTTCCCCTTGCAGGCTGGCAGAGATCCAGCCTGTGAGGGGCTGCTTAGGGCCCCCCTGCCCTACCCCACACACCACCCCCTTGCCCCACACGCAGCACTGCACCTAGACTCCTGGCGGGCCTGGGCAAATGTTTTAGTATTGGGCTCCCCTTCGCCAGAGATCATGATGATAATAATCAGACCGTGGAAAAAAATGACCATTTCTGGACCCTCACTTCTGTCTGGGCCCTGGGGCAGCCACCTGATTTCCCCATGCCTGTGTCTGAGTCTGCCCACGCACACCCACCGCCCCTCTCACCCGACATGGCACTGTACCTAGACTCCTGGTGGGCCTGGGGAAACTTTTAGTATTGAGTATCCTTTCACCAGAGATAATGATAATACTAAATCAGGGGAAAAAAAACCCAAAACATTTTGGGCCCCTCTTCTGCCTGGGCCCCGGGCGGCTGCCCAGTTTGCCCATGCCTGTGTCTGCCCACAGCCCCCAACTGTGCCCCCACCCCTCCTCAGCCCCCCCCCCTTGCCTCCCTACCGCCCCCTTCCCCCATGCACCCCCCACTGCCCTCTTGCCTCACACACCCTCCACCACCTGCTGGCCCCACACACCGGGGGGCTGCGGCCTGGGGGGCATCGGGCAGCAGGAGCGAAGGGTATGGCATGGGGACTGGCCACGGATGTTTCCAAATGGGTCCTGGCACAAGAAAGGCTGAGGGCGGGGGTCGAGAAGGGTAGACCCCCATGAGGAGGGGAAACCCGCCCTCCCCTTACCCTCCACCAGCTCCTCCAGGCTGGTGACCTTCCTGCTGCCGTCGACGGTGTAGATGGCGCGCACGCCCTGGGGCAGGTGGACGTTGTCGGACAGGGAGCGGGTGAGCTCCACCAGGAGCGCGTCGAAGGAGCGGAGGCGGTCGCTGGAGATGGCGTAGACCAAGCCCTTGAAGTACCGGTCCCCGTTGCGGTAGAAGCGCGCCTTCTTGGCTTTCTTCTCGGAGCTGAGCGCCTGCAGCGTGCGCGTGCGGTACAGGCTGCAGTGCGCGCTGTGCGCGGGGCTGGGCACCAGCCCGTTGCCCTTGGGGCCGCCGCCGCCCGCCGCCCGCCGCGACCCCGCGCGCTGCTGCCTTTTGTCCCGCTCCTCGAAGTGCTCCAGCTCGATGCTCCGGGCGCTGGCCATGGGGGCCGGCCGCTGCGCGCTGCCCGCCGGCCGGGCTAAGCCCCCCGCGCTCGGGCGCCGCCGCCAGCCGCCTCGTCCCGGCTCCCCGCCGCGGCCATGCACGCTCGCACAATGCGGGCCGGGCCCCTGCTCTGCCGAGCTACGCCAGGCGCTGCATCGCGGCCCCGGGCCGGGCGGGCGGGCGGAGCGAGCTGCGGCTGCCTCCCGGCCCCCGCGCTAATGGCAATGCGGTGTGCGCGGCGGCGCCCGGGTCCTAGCTCCGCCGGCCCCGCTCCCCGCCGCCTCCCGGCCCCGCTCGGGGGGGCTGCCGGCAACGATCGCGGTGGCGGGGACGCTTCGCGCCTGGTACTGTGTAGCCCCAGTGCTCCGGAGGGTCAGAGCTGGGGGCAGAGACGACCTCTTTTGTTAGACCAACTAGACGCTTGCAAACAAATAAAAATGAAAAAATGGCTTTCTTTGCCAGCTTTCGGGCACACGTGCTCTAGCTGGCATCTCCCCCTAGTGCCGTAGCAAGGACGTTTGGCGCCCACCGCAGCAGCCCGCCCTCGCCCCGCGCACAGGTCTCAAGGGCACGGGGCCCCCCATGCTTGGCAGCTGCCATTGCCCAGTCCCTGCGCACCCCCGGATGAGATGTGGCTCCATCCCATGCCCTGCCCTTTGCTTGGGCGCCTGGGGCAGTCACCCTGCTCACCCCGCTTTTGCTGCACCGCTTAGACCACCTTTCAGCTCCTCCGAGAAACCGTAGCGACTGGAGAAAATACGATTTGGGGGGGATGAGGGTGCTGCAGGGCCAGCGCGCACTTGTGTTGTACATGGAGTGTGCAGCGAGGGTGCTGGCAGTGGGGCATAGTGGTGGCATCAAGCACTGCTGGATGCTGCAGGACAGTGGTACTGTGGTGCTGTTGCTGTCGCCAGCTGCCATGAAATTAGTTTAGGGGGGCTAATCCTGTTAGCCCAAGCCTTCTGCCATCTAGAAATATGAATTTTCATTTCCACCTGGGAGAAATGGTACTATCTTTGCACTCTCCTGTGCGTGAGGAAGGGCACGTGTACTGGAAAGCTTGCAAATACAGATTGTTTTTGCAACTATCTACATGATTTAATAAAAGATATAACATCCATCAAGAATTCTGGTTGCTTTTGCCTGTGACAAACACTGCTACAACCTGTATCCCAAAAAGTACGATCATTTTTGTAGGACAAAAAGGTATGTGTATAAATGCTCAACGTGCAGGCATTAAAGTGCATCAATACTGTGTCTGGACTGATTTGGGACTAAATTTAGTGTTACTACACAGTAAGGCGTCTACATGTGCATTACTGCACAGTAACTAACCAGGCATAAATTTGATACCTTCATGGTGTGGGTATCAAATTTACGCTCAAGTTGGCATAAGTCACCATATTTACTGTACAGTACAGTTTTACCCATTTATACCAGGAAATAATAGATTCCCTTCTCTCCTTGTATATATGACATGCAATGTTAATATTTCTAGATCGATTTACAGCTATGGCGCTGTTAATACATGCTACAAGACAGAGAAGTATAAAGGAGTGTTGTACTTGATGGGGCACTGTTTCTTAAGGTACAGAAGTAGTGACAGTGTAGCACGTTGACCGTTGGTGTGGCATTTGTCATAGTCAAGTAGGTATGTCCCATGCTGTTTTTGCTACTGGATGAAGTTAAAAGAAAGGAAATAAAATAAATAGTCAGATAGTCCACACTGTTGGTTGGGAAGAGGATAGAGTTAGGGCATTCAAGTTTTTAGTGTATCCTTCATGTAGCCTTGGCAAATGATTCTTTTGTATATGGGAGTTCAAATAGGAGGCACAACCAGGGAAGGGTAGAAATCTAATAATTGTTCTTTGTGAAAATCGTTTTGCCCTCCCCGGCGCAATAGTTAAGGTTGCAATAGAAAGGTAAATGATGAAGTGTTTCTATGCTGACCACCCAACCACCCAAATATCTTCTTTTTTAAATGTATACTTATCAGGAAGCGTTAAGAGAGTTGGGTTAGGGTTAAGATTAAATCTGTTTTCAGTGTGTTTCAACAGGTTTTTTTAATAGCAATTTTCCAATATTTTCCTACTTATATTGATTGTTCACTTTGAAATGGCAATAAACTTATGGGTTCTTTCTTTTTTTTTAACTGGTAAGTGTGTTGCTT
Source organism: Crocodylus siamensis (assembly GCF_052110815.1). NCBI lineage: Eukaryota > Metazoa > Chordata > Crocodylia > Crocodylidae > Crocodylus > Crocodylus siamensis. The sequence goes on along the minus strand of NC_143396.1, from coordinate 93,786,063 downwards.
TTAAGGAAAGGTGTAAAAAGAATGTACCATCAAGTTTGACGTGCCATATCCTTGAGGCATGCTGCTGTACCAAAAAAACCTTTATTCTGTCCTGAAGAGATCAAATGAGTTGTGTGTGCTAAAGAATAAGTTTAATAAGCAAAGAAAATAGACACACAGGTGGAGCTATACTTCCCTGGCTTTCCAGACAGTTCCCTTCTAGGGAGTTTCTAACCGCAGCAAATCATCTACTGAAAACACAACGCCATGTTGTGTTTTATATATGGTGCATTGGGTATTAGCAAGAAATGACTCTGTAAAAATAACCTATTTTTCTATTAAAAGGCCTGTTAACAGAGGTGCTGCAACTGCAGTTAGCATTTTAGCTTTGTGAACCCAGAATGAAATTCCTGGGACCTCTTCCAGGCATATTCTACCTACAACCCAAACTTCTCTATCAACTTCATGGAAATAATTAGAGCCTTCATTTCAACCATTTTTTTGCAGTTCTTGCATCTTTTGTGCATGTGTTTGCTTTTTTGTTGGGGCCACCGTGGCACGCCATTCGCCATGGAGGTATGAACTTTGTTGGCAGCCTACTGCAGCTTGTTAAGCCTCTTAATCCTTCAAATGTGCTGTCCTCAAACTTTTTGTTTATGTTGTCCCAGCAGGTCAGGGACTTCCTTCCACGCTGTTGCTTCCTTCACGTTTTGTTGAGTAATGTTTTGCTGGTGCTGTGTGTTGCTTAATTCTGACTTCTATGTCCAGCTAGCTGACAGCTGAGATTTCAGCATGCTTCAGTGGCTCTGCTCTTGGTTTTGTCTGCCTGGGAGTGCCAGTGGTCTGTTGTTATTTCACAATTTCAGTTTCATTTCCAATAATACTCTAAGCCTGATTTCTCAGTAGACAATATAGCAGGCTTGCCCATCTCATTTCTCTTGTACAGTTTCTCTTCCTGTCTTCATATTATTCCAGTGTTCATTTAAAAGTGGAGCAATCAGATTTTGGTTTCAGTCTGTTTGTGGCTAAAAGCCTGTCTCCAACTCCCTCCCCAAAAAGGATTACCCATCTTTCAACACCTTAAGGCTAGGGACAGAAGATACACATAAATAGGTTTAAATGATCAGAAACTGGTTCAAAACGGCCAAACCTCTTTTAAGATAAACCTGGTTGAATGTAGTATCAGACTTAACTGATTGAGGTCAAACTGGTTTATCGAAATTCTGTCCCAGACCCCTTCCTGGTTTAAGTTAAATCAGAGTCCCCCAGCATGCTGTGCAGCCCTGGGCTGGGTTGTGCTGTCTACTCCAAAATGCAGGGCTGGCCCCAGCCCTCTACTCTTTAGCCTGAGCAGGGGTGGAAGCATGGCTAGATGCTGGCCTGGTATGGACCCCTGAGGTGAAGGGGTCAGGGAGGGGGTTTATTCCCCCCTCCCTCCCATCCCCCACTGGGGGCTGCAGCTGGTGTCTTCAGCCCTAGCCATTGCCTCTATCACTTGCTCCCAACCAGGCAGACCCCAGCTGGGGTTCCCCGGTGGGAGAGGGAAGGGAGAGAGGAATAAATGCCTTCCCTGCCCCCTCAGGGGCCATGTCGACCAGTGTGTGGCCACGTCCACACCCCTGCTGCTGGCACGGCAGGGGGGGAACCTTGACAGAAGCAGCAGCCACTGTCATGGTGTCCCAGAGAGTATGAGCCTCTTCCTGATGTGGGGGCTGTGCTGCAGACAGAAGTGAGGTGGACAGAGCTGCCGCAGCCAGTGCAAGGTGGGTGGCAGTGGGGGCTAAGCCAAATTTTGGGCTGGCCATAGCCCCCCAAGACAACCCTAGCACTGCTGCCACTTTCTCCATGCAGACTGTGGCAGCTCTAGCCACCATGCTCCTGCCTGCAGCACAGCCCCCACACCGGGAAGAGTCTTGCGCTCCCTGGGGCACCATGACAGGGGCTGCTGCCACTGTCACGGTCCCCCCACCACCACCCTTGCTGTTCCAGTGGCAGGGGCAGGGGTGTGGCTAGACACTGGCTGGCATCGCCTTCTGTGGCAAAGTGGGCAGGGAGGAGCTTATAACACCAGCCAGGATCTGCCTGGCTGAGGGCAAGCGGCAGAGATAGTGGCCAGGGCTGGAAGACCCTGGCTGTGGTCCCCCAGTGAGAGAAGGAAGGGAGAGGGTGGACAAGAGTTCCCCCCTCCAGCTCAGCTGTGGAAGGGAAGGGAAGGCTCACCCTAGTGCCCCCCAGCTTCTAGCCTGAGCCACTGCAGGCATGTGGCTGCATTTCCAGACTCAAATGTGAATGTCTATTCACTTGCTTGCTGAATCAATGTACACAGGTTAGACTAACCTGCAAAGATTGAATCAATTCAGGCTCGGGCTTTTTGAATGTCTGTACTTAACCTAAATGAAAGGAGAATCAGAATTTCAGGGGAGAAAGAAAATCCTTATGCATTTGGCCTTTATGTTTATTTCATTAAGTTTAACCTGCAGATGATCAAACACAGTGATGCTAAAAAATGAAGAAGAAATGCCCAGAGATTTGAGGTTTGGCACAAGACATATTGTATGAAAAACAGCCAGCCTCTGAATATAAGTAACAAAGTGCTTACTTGTAATGATTTACTTTGGTCCAAGGATGTCAACTCTGAATAGTTAAGTAACAAAATGGTTACTTATAATGATTTACTTTCAATCGAGGATATAAAAATATTTTAAAATGTTTGTATATTAAAACTTTAGAATATAACACCTCAAGGGAATATTGTATTTCCAAGTTTATGAAAGTTAAATGACTTGCCCACATCAGAGAGAAGATCAGTAGAAGCCTTGCAAATAGAACCCACAGCCTGATTCCAACTTTACTCCTCTATCCACATGAGCCTGTTCCTCTGCAATTCCTTTATTAAAGCATTGTCTATAGATAGACATGCAGAAACAGAAAAATTTATAATTAAATAAAATAATAAGGCACTGGCAGTGTATGTTAGCAGTCCTATTTTCATATGTTGCGTGTTTCAATGCATTTTATGTTCATTTCAAAACTGGAAACTTGAGCTCACCCTCATTGAATGCTGAGTTAACTCTGAATCACAATTAGAGAAACATCTGTATTGAATGTATTGAACCATTATAAATAGTCACAGCATTCATGAGATCTCAAAATTACTATTTTCTTTTATTAGACAAGGTGAAACAGGGGATGGGGGGAGGAGGCAATTATTTGGGCCACTTAGGGAGTTTTGGTGAGCTGTTGCAGGACAGGTCAGCACCCCTCTCCCCTCCCCACAGCCATGCCCACAATAGCTCACCAAACTCCCTAAGTGGCTTTGCCCCGGGGCCTGGCCCAGTACTATCATCATCCAGTGATTCTGGATCTCGAGTTTCCATGCACTTGAGCGGGCAGATGGGACGGGGCTGTGAGGTGAGTGGTGTCCAGGAGCAGGGTGGCTGGGAATAGGGCTGGAGATGGGGCTGGGGGTGAGTCAGGACCTTAGGCCAATGCAAGTGTGGGGCTGGGGCCCAGGGCAGAGCCATGATCCATTCCTGGCATACCCCTGCCCTTAGAACTGGCTCCCATTGCAGGGATGTACAGGCATTGGATTTTGGCTTTGCCCCAGGCCACATTTTTGAAATATCATCTAATTCTTGTTGCTGTTTTTTTGTATTATCTTCAGTTAAACTGCATCTTTCTTTAAGTATAATGTTTACAATTGGATCTAGTACTCCAGAGGAGGCTTACTAGTTCTGAGCATAGCCTGATAATTACATGTCGTACATAAGCCACTTCCAGTACTATACCCCAAAATGAGATTTACCTTTTACTACAGCATCTCACTGTTGGCTCATATCTGTCTTGTGATCCACTGTACCAGCAGAGCATTTAATCCCATGCTACTGCCTAGCTAGTTATTTCCCATTTTATGTTTAATTTGTGATTTCTCCTTGCTAAATTTAGCAATTTGTGCTTGTCTTTATAGACATTTCTTGATATGAGATCACCGTTTCAATTTGTCAGAAGATTTTAAATTCTGATCCTTTCCTCCAAAAGGTTTGTAAACCTCTCCCCAACAACTTGGTTTCATTGCAAATGGTATAAGTGTACATTTTATTCTATCATTCAAGTTGTGAATAAAAATGTTGAATAGATTTGGGCCCAGGACAGACAGCTGCATGTTCCTTCTTGGTATGGTACAAAAGCTTTATAGCATAGCACTGATAACTATTCTATGAGCAGTATTTCCACCAGTTGTGTACCCACCTTAGGCTGACTTGGAATAGAGCAGGTTTTCTTGGCTTGTTAATACATACATCATGTGGAGCAGAGTCCAAAGCCCTACAAAAGTCAAGGCCTATCGCATTTACTGCTACCCACTTAGTGGGCCAGTTAATCTAGAAACTATACTGGTTTGATGGGATCATTTTAGCAAATCCATGTAGACTGTTTTATCATTTAATTATCCTCTATTTCTTGTGGATTAATTGTTTAATAATGTGTTCGAAAAACCTTTTCAGAGCTCGAACTAGCCTAACTGGTTTATAATTACTTCAGTCCTCCTTTTTTTCTATTTAAAACAGGTATACTGTGTTTGCCTTTCTCCTGTCCTCTTGGATCTCCATCATTCCCTTAAAGCTATTTTCTAATTGTTCAGAGGTTATTTGGGCTAGTTCCTTAAGGGCCCTGTGGATTTGTTAATCTTTTCTAAACATACTCAAAACTAGACTCCCTTTATTTTGGTCTATGCTCCTATCTCCTTGTTAACACTAATTATGTTAAATATCTGGTCACAGTTAACTTCCTTTGAGTAAATTGAAGCATTTTCTGTGTCATATGGTATTTGCTCTATTTTTCATTAAAAATGGATGTGTACTTTCCTTTGTCTTTTTTACTTCTAACATATTTATATAAACTTTTCTGTTTACCTTTTTTCTTCCTTTTTTGTGACTTAAGCTTTCTGATTTATCCCTGCATACTTGTGCTATTCTTTTATGCTCCCCTTTAGTTATCTCTCCTTATTTCCACTTTTTGTATGACTTCTCTTTCATTGTCTAGTCCTTTAAGCAACTCTAAATATAGCTATAATGGTCTTCTACTATGCTTCCTCTCTTTCCTCTGCATCAGGATATTTTGCTTTTGTTGGTTTACTGTGTTCTTTTTTTCAATTAATGCCAGCTCTCCTGCACCTCTTTTATACCTTGCAGTTGTCAAGAAGAAAATTATTAGACTGTTGGGGAACACTGTTATGAAAATTAGCTCAGGCAAGGGTGCGTACAGAAGCACAGGAAGGCACTTGCAATCATGCTGTAACTTTTGACCTTTATGCAAAGTGCTAAAAGTTACAGTGCAATCGAATATAACAGTTGTTTGGTGTTTAGTGGCGGGTGGGGAGGAAATAGGCTCGGAGCCTCCCTGCATTGGCTGAGGCCAGGACACAGGTGGTGCTGTCACACACTTCCCAGCATGCTCTGCAGGCTTCAGGAGCTACCAGAGACTGCCCATAGCAACCAAAAGGGCTAGGCATAGCCAAACAGCCTGTGTGCCCAGAGCCAGTGCAGCCAGCCCTACCCCCAGGCTGTTAGTAATGGCCTCTCATCCCCACCCTGCATCTTCCTTCCACCAGGTGAGAGTCATAGCCTGGCCAAGGGGAGGGAAGTGGGGACAGTGCCTCTCCACAGTGCCCCCAGGATTGGGGGAGCCAGCAGCCCAGCCAGGTGCTCTGTGGGGGGTGGGAGTATCTCCCCCCTGCTTTCTCCCCAAGGACCCGGAGAGCAATCAGTTAATATAACTGCTATATTAGATCATGTCAGATAATTATTTTTAGCTTTTCTTACCTATATTGTATGTGAGGCTTTATTTGGATACAGTACTTAGTTTAGCTGTTTATGTTACTTTGACAGATTATGGGCTTTATTGTGACGGTTCTGTATTAACTGTGTTCACTTTGTGCATGGAGAATGAAGGGATAAGTGCCAGGGCTGGCTACATTCAGGAGAAACAAGGTAGACTTTTAGCATCAGTAGAGTCTTGAATGGTGTTGTTGATATATCAACAAAAGTGAGATGTTTGACACTCAGGAGGTGAAAGGAGGTGTAGATGTGCACACTGTAGAGATTCTCTATGGCCCAGGAAGTATCCAGACAAGAGAAATATGACAATAGGAGAGCAGGCTGAGGGGAGAAGAGTCTGGGGGCTGAAAGAAGTACCGGAGCTTTGAGCAGCTGGAGAAACTGGAAAGGGAATGGCTGAGTATCCTGGGACTCCTCAGGGTTTTGCAGAGTGGACTGGGGACAGAGGGGCTATGTAACCTCATAGGTACCCCAGCCTCTGGTTAGATGGCCTGTGTCCCAATACATGCCTTCACTGTCTGCTGTGTTGCTTGGAATTAGAGGTTCACAGATTGCCTCAACTGGAGGTTGCACTAGATTGCCCCACAGGAGGTGAAGCCCCTGAACTGGATGCTCACTCCCTGAGTCAGTGCCACAGACAGCCAAGAAAGGTGAGAGACCTTAGGCTGGGGTCTCAGAGCACAAAGGAATCCAGGCTCCCACTTTGGTCTGGAAGCCAAACCTGGGCTGTCTTCAGAGGACTAGCTGCAGTGGTCCTAAGCAAGCACCCTTTTAGGGGAAACTCCATGTCAGTTTTGTGTTGATTTCTTTAGAATTTCAATCAACTCATTCTGAATGGAAATACTTTGGTTCTGACTGTTGCATTTTTTATTTTTAAGGCTTGGTCAATTTGTTCTCCTGAAGGTTGCCTGGTCTAGGTTTATGACAGGTGGAAGCAGTCCTGATCTCCTGTGTTTCCTGAGGCATATGCTTTAAGAGTTTATCTAGTTTCTTCTGGTATTGTGCTAGAGGTCCTCTGTCAGGATTTTGTAAAATTCCATGTTGGAAAGTTATCTCTTGGCTTCTTATATGTATGCTGTTTTGTCCATAATAACAGTTGCAACCCTCTTATCCTTTTGTATGACAATCCCAAGGTTGTTTTTAGGATAAATATGGCTCTCCAGTTTGTAGAGATTGTAACATAAATGCTGCTTTTTGGCAATCTTGGAGTGGACATAGAGCTGGAAACAGTTTATATGCAGGTCCAGAATGAGGCTGCACACCTCAGGCAGAGTTCGGGAGCTGTCTTTTCTCACGTGCTGTATTGAGGCCTGGTCTGTGGCAGGTTGAATATTGCATACCTTCTTGTTATGGAAATAGTCCCTCAGTTTTAGGCAGTGGAAAAAAGCCCCAAGGTCTCTGTACAGCTGCACTGTACTAAGTTGCATAGTAGGACAGAAACAAAGACCCTGGGATAGTACAGATGCCTCAGTGGGGCTGAGAGTGTGGTTAGATAAGTTGATGACATTACTGTCAATTATAGGTTTGTTGCCAGAGCATGCAAGTTTGGAAAGTTTTGCTTCCTTCTTCTTAAAGGAGGGAAACTGTTTGTGATACAAAGATTTTCTCTTAGTAAATGTCTATGTCCAGGTGGTTCTGCACTCTTTTTCTTACTTCTGCAAGTCTGCTGTTGATTTGTTCCTGTTTCCTGTATAGACCACTGATGTGGTTCCTCAACTTAACACTTTAACCTTCCTGCACATTTGATTGCTGACCTCAGGATTGCTGTTCTCAGGCAGAAGAATTTTAAAAACCAGTTTGAACAGGAAATTGAGGAGCAAGAAATCATCCACAGAGTGGATTGTGTTAAGTATGGTCTAAGCAGGGACTATGGATTCCTATGCCATTACCTGGATTAGCTTTTGTGATCCTTTTGTTCCTACGGGTTCTCTTCCTGTTTGCTGCCTCCCCACTTCCTCTCCCTTCTTTCTTCCTACTTTTGCATTCAAATCACTCACTCCACTTTATACACTACTCCGTGCATGTCTTTTCACAGCATCTAATGAAGTGAACTCAAATTCACAACCCCTTATGCTTTTTATATGTCATTTAGTTAGTCTATAGGGTAGTCTATAAGGTACAAATCTACCCTGCTTTCTCACTAAATTCATCACCAGAGCTGTCACTGGAATGAATGAGTGTAGGATTGAACAGGTCACTCATGCAAGAGACTGTAGGTTCTTAGAGCTTATAGAAAATGTAACTGCTGAGGCTAATTAGTCACTAACACGATTTTCTTCTTAGGGTTTCCACTCCACTGTCCACTGATTTTGTCACTCAAGAATGTCCACCCCGTTAATGAATTCCCTCCATGTTACCTTTAGTGATGGCTTCTTTTCAGGGCTCCTCCCCCCAACATGTTGGTCCAACAGTCACCCAGTTGATGTGATTAATGATGCCCATTCAACTACAAAGAATTACATACATGACTCTATTCTCTCCCAATCTCTGGTACTTTCCCCAAGTCTGTTTCTGGTCAGGTCTAGGTCCACTAAATCATAAGTGCAACTTTAATTAATAAATGAAGTGACCAGTTCCCTGTTCCATGAACTTCTCCTCTTAAACAGAGTTAGTTGGTATTGGGTCCTCTTATATCTCAGACTACTCTTTCCTCACTTAACTTCCCAGTTCTTAGCCTATCCAGCCGATCAGGTTTCTTATGATGTCCACTACACCCTGAATGACCAGCTGGTCCTTCGTTATCTAAATGCTCTCAGTTAATCAAGGGAGCTTAGGCTGCTTAGTCTGCCCTTGATTCAGTTGGTTTCTCAACTGATTTTGTACCTCTTACTCACTGAAGCTCAGAGCCATTTTAGACACAGTCCTGACTCTGGTCAGTCAATTTACTCTTTGATTCTGTCCCACAGTCCATCAGGCCCCCACTTCCCTTGGCTCAGTTCATTATGATCCCACAATGAACAGTTTTTCTGGCCTTAATTAGTGCCAATTTCCAAGTGGCTTATACTCAGACTAAGGTATCTGCTTTTGCCAACTCACTCTCACTTTCTCTATCTCTTTCTTGTGTTTTCTGCTTTTCTAGTTCAGGACCTACTGGCAATCCACCACAGAGAACCTGTACCCTTTTCCCTCTTTAATGACAAAGCATCATCCTTACTGGTTCACCAGTAAGTTGGAAGCAGCTATGATCATGTGAGGTTTCTTGCATCATCTCTGTCAGCTGAAATCCACCACATCCATCGGCAGCAGTTAGTTTACGCTTCCATGTCAACCCCAGGTAAGTTCCCTGGCTTTCCCCCTTTCCAGGGAGAAGACCACCTGTCATTCCCCACAGGCTCTGTTTTAAGGACTGAAACTCCAGGGGCCTCTTGGGAGCTTGTCTAATCTGTGCTGGTCTACAGCATGGGAAATGTAACTGTCTAATTGCTGGCCCAGTGTCCCTCCAGAGCCAGATTTCCATGCCAGGCTCACCTGGAGCAGTGAACGTAGCAGGGCTTGAAGTAGACCCCATACTTCAGAAAGGTTCTCAGAACTATTGGACATTGTCTTGTCCAATTATTAATCTTTCATCAGCCCCTAAATAACCAAACTAGGGAGGTCAACTTCTCACAGATCATACATTTTCCAGCTCTCACTAGTTTACAGAGGTTTTCAGTGATTCTTGTTGTGATGTAATGATATTCTGAAAGGGTGTAAGAGTTCCCCTTTCCCTGTTACTAAGAGTTATGATAGGACTGGAAGTGCTGGCCCCTTAAGGTCAGAAAGAAGCATGTCTCTGGTGACTTGTTTCAGCAGACCTATAAAAAGAGGCAGGCTGAACAGAGAGAGCAGGTAGTTAGTCCTACTAAAAAAATAAAGAGTTTTAAGAGGCAGTGCTGGACAGCTCCCAGCGGGAGCAGGGGCCAGGGAAGCTGCCTGGTGACAGATCTAGGAAGAAGGTCCATAAGACCATATCTAGATGTTACACTTAAGGCAGGATTAATTAATCATGCCTTAAGTGGTCACCTGGCCACACATCCAATCAATTAATGGCATAATAAAAAGAGGAATAAGTTACAAACTGTAACTGCTTCCTATCACGCAATGAACTGAATGTGTGGCCAGGGGCCCCTGTGACTGGGAGCCCCATCAGCTGATTGGAGCTCCCAGCTGGGGGGAGCCCATGTGAATCCCTGAGCCTAGGAGCTCCCAGCTGACAGAGTTTCCAGTCACTGTGGTGTCCCATAGCTGGGAGATCACAGCAGCTGCAGTCTCCCAGCTACGGGGGTGGTGTGCAGCATTCCCACAGCTGGGACCATCCTCAGCTGCGGGACCTCCCAGCTATGGGAGCTTGCTTCTTGCTGGTGCAGGGAAGCCCAGGATCAGGCTTCCCCTGCACTGGCAATAAAGTGTGATGGAATCTGATTTGCAGTCTCATGCCTTCTGCAATGTATGCATTAGATCCCATTGAACCTTTACCTGGACATGTAGAGGGGCTCTGAGAGTACAGAGAAGTGAGGCCAGATCTTCAGGCTAGGGAAGATAGAGAGAGGGACCAAAGGCAGAATGGAGCAGTGAGACAGAAGGGCAAGTTGGTACAGCAGTGACTAGATTGTCAAAGCAAGAAAGAAGGTGTTGTGCTGAGGAGAACCAGGTTACAGAGGGGGCCTTGGGAATATGTAATTCATCAGAGTATTTCCTGGGTGGCATAATTGCACAGACAGTCAGAACCCTGGGTTGTGGCTTACCAAAGCTGGGTGGTTCTGGGTACCCCATATTTTCTCTGGTCCCAAGAGTAAGAAGAGTCAGAAGAAAACTTATTTCTGGTGTATGGGATAAAGACTACTGAGAGACAGTTAAGAATAGAAAACTTTTGTGACTATGTTGAGAAGCACAGTAGCCTCATCTGAGATGAGACTTGGTGAACATGTAATTGGAGGAAGACCCTGGATTTTTAAAATCTGTGAGGTGTGCAAGTGGCTAGTAGTGACATACAGTAGCTGACATAGTTTTCCCCGAGAGAAGTGAGAATTGTGTATGCCTGGCAAGTGCAAATGTTTTATTCAACCCATGCATAGACAAGAAATAGCAGTAAGCCTACTACATCCAAGAATGGATACAGCAAGCTACTTGGTTGCACTGCATATAGTTGTGAGACCATGTAGTAATGGAAAACAGTGTTATGGAAGACATGTGATAGACTTCAAGGAAATAAAGACAGCTAGATATTATCACACTTTTTCAATAACATTGTTGCTATGCACTTTCACAACAATAGGCAGTGCAACTACATAGCTCCATATTCCGAACTACAGAGTACAACGTATCATTTCCTAGGGCAATATTTGTTCACTGGCAGATTCTTTTTTTGGTTCATCATCAGACTGCTGGGTTGGAGTTTTTCTGTAGCATAACTGCCCTAGTTATATTTGTTGGACCTAGAGAGTTATTTAACCTTCAAAACTTCTGTTGGTGTAAACCTATCTCTGTATATTTTCAGTTGCTAGTTGCATCCCTAGAACAAATTGCTTAAAATGGGATATCATTTATTCAGCCTAGATTTTAACTTTTTACAGGACGATAAAGAACAGTAAAATTTGCAGTTAATCATATGGTATGTGACTGGCATGATACACATTAATTACCAGAAAACTTGTATGTGCATTTTGTTGGTTAAGTGAACAAATGGCTGTAGAATAACCTCTATGCTAGAAGACTGTAGATCACAAATGTACTATGGGCTATGCAAAAGGTGGGGCAATTGCTTTTATATACAAGTATGTGTAAACAGTCATAGTTAAAAACAACAGGCCAGACCCTAACTGACCTCTCAGGTGCCTGAACAGAACTTAGACAGAACTGAGGTGCCTAGGTCAGAAATAAGAATGATCCAAATTGACCCTGCTCAGTAGACACAAATTTAGGCACCTAGGTGTTATTACATATGCTGCAGGGGTAGGAGGCTGGTTGGAGTAGTTACCATCAATTAATTGAGTATGCTCCAATTACAGCATGTCAGAGCAGCCTCCTGGCTTGTGTACAGGCACCCTAGGTTTATTAGGTGCCTCTATTTTGGATGGAAAAAATCCCTAGGCACTTGGATTTGGGCTATTTGCATTCTCAGAAGCAATCATGATGATCCAAGTGGACTTCTTCATTCTGCCTAAACTCTGTTGTGATCCAAATCAATGCTGAAAGCCACTTGTCCAAGTCCCTTACTTCTTAGCAAGGAACAGACCATACTGAGTGATTATTTGAAGCTGACGGCAGGCATTCTGCTTAAAACAAGATGATGTCACAAAGGCAATGGATGCAGGTGTTGCCGTGGACGTAGTCTTTCTAGACTTCAGCAAGGCCTTTGACACCGTCTCCCACCCCATCCTCATTAAAAAACTAGGTGACTGTGGCATTGATGCCTACACAGTCAGATGGATTGCAGACTGGCTGAAGGGTTGTACTCAGAGGGTGGTGGTGGACGGGTCATATTCAACCTGGGGGGCAGTGGGCAGCGGAGTCCCCCAGGGTTCGGTCCTGGGGCCTGTGCTGTTCAATTTCTTCATCAGCGATTTGGACAACGGGATGAATTGCAACCTGTTTAAAATTCACTGATGATACCAAAATTTGGGGTGAGGTGAGCACGCTAGCAGGGAGGGAAAGACTGCAACAAGACCTAGATAGGTTCCAGGAGTGGGCTGACATAAACAGGATGCGTTTCAATAGTGACAAGTGCAGGGTGCTGCACTTAAGCAGTAGAAACCAGCAGCACACTTATAAGATGGGAAACTCCCTTCTTGAGAGCACAGAGGCGGAAAGGGTCACATTATTGACTCCAAGATGAATATGGGCCGACAATGCGAGGTCACGGTTGGCAGGGCTAACCGGACCTTGTCGTGCATCCACAGGTGCATCTCAAGTACAGCCAGGGAGGTGATCCTCCCCCTCTATGCAGCACTGGTCAGGCCACAGCTGGAGTATTGCATCCAGTTCTGTGCGCCCCATTTCAGGAGGGATGTGGACGATATTGAAAGGGTCCAGAGGAGGGCCACCCGCATGATCCGGGGACTACAGGGCAGACCCTACAATGAAAGACTGCGGGCCCTAAACCTGTTCAGCCTTCACAAGAGAAGGCTGAGGGGGGACCTGGTGACTGTCTATAAACTCACTAGGGGGGACCAGAAGGGTTTAGGGGAGACACTGTTTCCCCTAGCACCCCCTGGCATGACAAGGAACAATGGACACAAGTTATTAGAGAGTAGATTTAGATTAGACATCCGCAAGAACTACTTCACAGTTAGGGAGGCTAGGAGCTGGAACCAACTTCCTAGGGAAGTGGTGCTGGCTCCTACCCTGGGGATCTTTAAGAAGAGGCTTGATGACTACCTGGCTGGACTCATTTGAGTCCAGCCTTTTCTCCCGCCCAGGCGGGGGTTGGACTTGAAGAGCTACAAGGTCCCTTCCGACCCTACTTCTATGATTCTGTGGTGATGGTGCTGATATCCACTTGTGGCTCAGCAAGCTAGTAGCAAGATCACTTGCCTGTGATGTAGTAGACAGGAGTTCCAAGCCATCCTGGCCCTAAAGGAATTTAAACCCATATCCACTTCCCAAGTAAGTGCCCCAACTACCAGCCTATGGGGTAGATCGCATCATGGCCCCCACCTCTCTTAGCTGACTGACTGGGCAGCCAGAGTACAAGATTCACTGAGTCAAGAAGAAAATAACAGGGTGTGTCATGAACTTTAGGGCTTTGTGAGGTGTCTTTGTTTTACTGATATAGCATGTGTAGTCCCTACAGATAGGTACCATCATCTGATTGAATCAGCTTTAGCTAAAAGTGCCAAAAAGTCCTGCTGAAGTGCCTGATCTATACAGATGCTACAGAGCCAGGTGGAAGTAATGCACTGCTGCTTCTGGTAGAGCAGTCCCCCATCCTCCCACATCTGTCAGCACCCTATGCTATTTGGTTTAAATGTAACGTTGATATATCTTTATATTATAGCCAAGACTTTTAATGAGGCAGTGGTTAACTTTTTCTATTTTTCTATTTGCAATTAGAACAGGTAATCCCTGAAAATTAGCATTCAACATGAGTTTGTGTAGTCATAACCGTTGCAGATGTACTCTGTAGCACATCCATCCCAGACCTTACAGATGATGACTAGTTTACTTTAAAAAAGCCCCCAAACCCTAGCATGAACACTTTAAAAAGGGCCCTCAAAGAACAAAAGAAGTATTCAGGTCCAGCTCTGGTGTGAGACACATGAGTGAAAACCCATTGTGCCCCTGTGAGCCCAGGACCCTGGTAGACCCTCTGGATAACCCTGACCCAATACCCCAGTGCAGAGCTGGGAGGTAGGTGGGGCCTGCAGTGGGTGGGCATTAGGTGATGGGGGCAGCTGAATGGAGCTGAGGAGGGTCACACCCCACCCTGGCTCCAACTTAGCTCAGCCCCCTAGGGAGCCGTGCGAACATAGCATGCAAACAGGTGCACTCTGGGCCCAGCACATGAGTTTGCGTGGGAGTTTGTGCAAGAGGGCACACAAAAGGGTGGTCCAGCAGGCACTTTCAGTACTAAGTTGCCCTCTGGCTGCCCCATTCATGGCACAGCACATCACAGGCAACTGAAGCCCCTCCACACTGAAGAAAGTCCTTCAGCACTCCAGTGCTGGACACCAGGTAAAGGGGACAAAGACTCTACCCTCCCACCCAGGGAGGGACCCAGGACCCTGGGAATCCCCCAACCACTCAAGAAGTTGGGAAGCTAGGGGATCCCCCCTATACACAGTTTCTTGAGCCTGCCTGCCTAACCACAGTGGCAATGGGAGAAGAGGGTGAGGACCACATGGGAACAATAACACCCACCTGGTCTCCAACTCATATAAACACCCAGGCAGCCATGCAACCAGAGTCATCCTGCATTATTATGATGGGTATGCATTACACCCCTAGGCTTCCTGGACTGGATGACCCACCCTCCCACTGCCTTGGAGGTCTCCAACCAGACAGAGCCTATGGTCCTGTCCTAGCCTCCATGCAGATGGAGCCTCTGACTCCAGGCTGCGAGGGTTGCCTGGCACACCTGCTGTATCCTGGAATCAAGGGCACGGGTGCTCTTATTTGTGGGATGTGCTCCCTGGTGGAGGCTCTAGAAGGACAGGTGATGGAGCTATGAGAGGAGGTGGATAGGTTGTGTACCATCAGGGAACACAAGGGAGAGATTGATGTTTACTGCTGGGCCCTGCACCTGGACAAGAACACCACAGAGACAAAGCTGATGAGCAGGTCAGAAGAAGATACCACAACTGATAGAGGGTGGAAACTAGTCACATCAGGACTGAAGTCACGAGGTGCACCAGTTGTCCCACCAATAACACTGCACAACAGTTATGAAGCCTTCTCACCATTGATGGACAACGCACCCGTGTGGGATCAACCAACCCCAGAAAGGAAACAACGTAGAGTGATAGTCGTGGGAGACTCTCTGCTGCAGGGCACAGAGGGAGCCATCTGTTGACCAGACCCCCTTGCTCAAGAGGTCTGCTACCTTCCAGGAGCCAAGATTCCTGATGTTGCTGCAAGTGTCCGCAAACTGGTCTGCCCTACTGACCACTACCCCATGCTTCTTGCCCATGGGTACTGAATTCTTGAGACAAAGACATCATGACAGAAAACCTGAGGTGACTAGGTGAGAGCTTAGATGTCTTTATGGGAACACCAGAAGCATGGGAAATAAACAAGAGGAACTGGCATGCCTTCTAGCTGATGAGGAATTCAACTTGAATGGGTTGAAAGAGACCTGGTGGGATGATATACATGACTGAGCAGTAAATATTGACATTAAAGGCTTTACAGGAAGGATTGGATTGGGAAGAAGGGAGAAGGTGTGGCCCTTTAGGTGAAAGAACAATACCTCTACCTGCAGCTCACCTTTGACAGCAGGGAAGTCCCTTGAGACTCTCTGGGTTAGGCTAAAAGTGGGACGAGGAGAGGGAGATCTGATGGTGGGAGTCTACTACAGGCCTCCCTCACAAAAGGAGGAGGGCGATCGAGCATTATCAAGAGAACTGCCAGAGGCAGCTAACACGAGAGACATGATTGTCATGGGTGACTTTGACTACCTAGACATCTGTTGAAAAGAACATTCAGCTGTCTCCAGCAGGTCAGCCAACTTCCTGGCAGCAATAGACGAACTGTTTCTGACACAGGTTGTGGAAGGGCCTACTAGGGGCAAGGCCACTCTGGATTTAGTGCTGACCAAAGGGGAAGACATCATAGGTGACCTGAGGATTGGTGGTACTCTGGGCAAGAGTGACCATGACCTGATAAGGTTCACCATCCCCTGTCAGACTGGGAAGTTAGTCACCAGAACAGAAGTCCTGAATTTCAAGAAGGCAGATTTTGGCAAACTGAAGAGGCTCATTGGAGAGGCCCTCTGCAACTGACAACTAGATGATTTGGGAGTGCAGGAATGATGGTGCTTCCTTAAGGAGGCAATTCGCATGGTTCAAAAACAGGCCATCCTCATACAGGCAAAAATTGGGAAAGGAGCCAGAAGACCCACTTGGCTCACCAGGAATATTCAAGAGCTAGGGAAAAAGAAAAAAAGAAGTGTGTATGTAATGGAGGAATGGCTCAGCAGCTAGGGAGGAATAAACCAGTATTGCCAGGGCCTGCAGTTACAAGACACAGAAAGCTAAGGCAAGGATGGAGATCAAACTGGCAACCAATATAAAAGGGAACAAAAAGTCCTTCTACAGATACATAGGGAGCAAGAAAAATTTGGGCTCCACTGTGGGACCCTGACTGAATACCCAGGGGCATCCCACAGTCGATTCCCATGAAGAGGCAGAACTCCTAAATATATACTTTGCGTCAGTATTCCTGAAACCCAACAGGAGTTCCTCACCTGACTAAAGGCCCAGGGAACAGGGGGAAGGTAACAGCCTACATGAAATCAACCCAGAACAGCTGAGGGATCTTCTACAACACTTGGACTTTTTCAGGTCTGCTGGGCCTGACGACCTGCACCCGAGAGTCCTGAAAGAACTGGCTGAACTTACAGCAGCACCACTGGCCAAGCTGTTTGAACAGAGTCATGGAACTCAGGAGTGGTCCTGGACAGCTGGAAGGGGGCCAGTGTGGTGCCCATCTTTAAGAAAGGAAAGAGGGATGACCCTGCAAACTACAGACTGGTCAGTTTAACCTCAGTCCTGGGTAAAATGTTTGAAAAGTTGGTTAAGGAGGCCATCAACTACAAGCTGGTAATGGATGGGGTGCTAAAAAGCAACTGGCACAGCTTTGTTGAAGGTAGATCATGCCTGATGAACCTTGTGTGCTTCTATGACCAGGTAATTAACCATCTGGCTGAGGGACACAAGGTTGATGTCATGTACTTAGATTTCAGTAAAGCCTTTGACTCTGTCTCCCACAGGATTGTCTCTAACAAACTGGTGAGTACTGGGGTGGACCAGTCTATAGTGAGGTGGATGGACAACTGGCTTAGAGGCTGCTTCCAGAGAGTGCTGATTGATGGGATGGCCATCTCCAGTGGTGTCACCCAGGGTTCAGGACTTTGACCAGTGCTATTCAATATATTAATTGTGAGGGAGTGGGGCCTAGGAGCAGCCGTGAACTCCCTAGCGCCCCCTACCGTCACTCAGGGTGGACTCAGCACCCTCGGATTCTCGCCCGCCACGACTTTGATGACCATTAGGTTTATATGGGAGGCTGCCTTTATCCCCGAGTGGATGGTATGTGTGTTACTGCCCCTACTCCATATGGGGTACCTCTGTGCACCCCTGCCTTAAGGGCCATGTGTGCCTCCAAACCTCCCCTTTAGCACGCCCCAAGCCTCGCAGCTGTTCCCTGGGCGTTGTTGGGCCTCCTGCCCTCTCTAGCACCCTTTTGGCTAGTCCTGCCCCGGTGCCCCTCTCTGGCACTCAGGGCATGTCACCCACCTGACGCCCCTGGGCCTGGCACGCAGCCGCCGCCCCATTACTGGCGCCCCTGGGCCTGGCACGCAGCCGCCGCCCCATTACTGGCGGCGCCCCTGGGCCTGGCACGCTCTTGGGCTATTACTCCGCCTGCTGCCCCACTCTGGGGCCTATGACGTGCTCTTCACGGCCGTTGCCCCCTTCTGGGCCTACGCCACGCTCTTCACGCGCGCTCACTGCCCCCTCTGGGGCCTCGCCCTCTCTGGGGCCTATGACGCGCTCTCCGCGGCCGTTGCCCCCTTCTGGGCCTACGTTGCGCTCTTCACGCGCCCTCGCTGCCCCTTCTGGGGCCTTGCCCTCTCTGGGACCTAAACTGCACTCCTCGTGCTTGGGGCTCAGGTGGCTGCCGCCGAGCCTGGCCCCTTGACCCTTCTCTGGGTCATTCGCCCCACTGGGCAAAATACTGCCTTTACGGGCTGGGGTCTAAAACCTCGCACACCGCGCCTCTCCGGTGCAAACAGTAATGCTCTACTGGCACCGCTGATGCCACTACTGGGCACCCGGGACCCCCAGGTTATTGGGGAGCTCCCGTGAGGCCTCCTCTCACCCCTACAGCCTCACCCGGTCCTCCGGTTAACTATAACACAAGCCGAGCCCCAAACAGCTGTAATGAAACCAACAAAGAGCCTTCTCGCTCGTAATGCAAACTCCGAGCCCCCTCTAGGGCTCCCAACCATACCTCCCTTTAGGGTGTTCTCATCCCTAGCATCATCGCAACCGGTCAGCAAGGTAAGGCTGTGAACACCAACTCAGGCCGCTCAGCTCAGCCACAGAGGTCTTGCTCCTGCAGCTGCCAGAAGGGAACTGCTGGTCAGGCTCCGGCCTGGGCTGTTTATAAAGGCCCAGCTCTGCCCCCTTCTGGCCACCTGACCCACCTGGTCACCCTAGCAACCGGCACCTGAGCTACCCTGGTGATTGGCAGCTCTGTCAATCTCAATCCCGGTCATGGGGCACCTAAGTGACCCCGTGACATTAATTAATGACTTAGATGAGGAGGTGGAAAGTGCAATGATAAATTCACAGATGATACCAAGGTGTGGGGAAATGCAGGCACGCCAGAGGATAGGGCAAAGATTCAAGATGACCTTGACAGACTGGTTTTATGGGTGGAATGAGATCAGATGAGGTTTATCAGGGTGAAGTGCAAGACTTTCACTTCTGTGGAAGACCCCCCACCACAAATATACAATGGGCAGTTGTCCACTGGCTAGCACAGCATCTGAACGAGACCTGGGGGTCATGATCAACTGGAAGATGAATATGAGACAACAGTGCAACAAGGCTGCCAAAAGGGCAAATAAAACGCTGGTGTGCATCAGCTACAATGTGGCCAATAGATTCAGGGAGGTACTCTTTCCTCTCTGTTTGGCATTGGTGAGGCCTCAGCTGGAGTACTGTGCCCAGTTCTGGGCACTGCACTTCAAGAAGGATGTGGATAAGCTTGAGGGAGTACAAAGAAGGGCCACCCATTTGGTTAAGGGCATAGAGGTTATGTCCTATGAGGAGACACTTTGGGAACTGGGTCTGTTCAGCTGAGGAAGAGAAGGCTGAGAGGTGACTTGATAGCTGCCTACAAGTACATCGGGGGAGCATCAAGAACTAGGAGAGCAACTATTCAGGAGGGTACCTCAAGGGAGGATGAGGACCAATGGGCATAAACTAATAGAAGGTAAATTCAGGTTGGATATAAGGAAAAGCTTATTCTCTGTAAGGGTCTCCAGAATCTGGAACACACTCCCAGCAAAGGTGGTGCAGTCACCCTCCTTGGAGGTGCTCAAGATGAGGCTGGGCAGGCACCTTGTTGAGCTCATCTGAGCCCAGTAACTTCCTGCCCAAGGCAGGGGACTGGACTTGATGGTCTTATATGTCCCTCCCAGTTCTATGTTTCTATGATTCTATGAGTAACACCTAGAAACAGGAAGAACATTTCCCACTGAGGTAGAAATTAGGAGAGAGAGTACTTTAGATTAGCAAATTTCCATGTCAGAAAGGAGGCACACCCAGGCTGTGTCTGGGTTCAGGGCATGTCACAGATGACTCTGTGTCATAGTGTTGAAGATTTTCTTCTGGAAAAAAGGAGTACTTAGTTCAATTTCCTGGTACCGCTCCCTGGAATTATTTACACATTTTACAGTAATTGGTTTAAAAATGAACAATCCTGTGTTACTTTAAATAACCAATTGCTCGAATCAAGAGCGAGACCTTATAAAGGGGGATAAGGCAAAATGCCATGTTTATTGATTCCATGAAGCAGATACGTAAGCTTGGACACACCAGTCATACAAACAGACATATACAAGCATACATACAAACAGACATTGACAGACATATAGAGAAAACCACTCCAGTAAGATGTTATAGTTACCAGCAGAAGTTACTCAATGTTAGCACTACATGGCCAATCCATGCTCCTTGAGGGTGACAAGCGGGGGTAAACAGACGCGCCTGTGCTCCAGTAGGTTGCAAAGACTGGTTTCTCTATCTTGGCTTGTCTGCATCTCACTTATATAGGGATTTCAAGTCTTTGTTCAGCAGTGGGGTTTTTCCATGCTCAGTTTTTAATTAGAGGTTATTTCTTCTGGTTATCTCAACTTGAGGTCATTCCAGTAAAGTTGGTATCTCAGAGTTGGTATTTCAGTCTTGAAGCATTGTGTAGTTGATATATGTGCCTTGAAGCATTGTGTAGTTCAAATGGCAGGATATGCAAAATTCCTTCTACTCACTACCTTCTTTGCACCTGATCACAGACAAGCTCTTCAGCCGTCTACTAACTGCTTAATTAGTTTACTGTCTAGTAACTCATACATTGGCGCCTTGTTGCTTACACAAACAGTTAAATCTTCTGTTTTCATGCAAATAGTTACCATTATTTCACTATTCACCCTCTCACACAGACACTTGCATACACAGGGCATATGAAGTTCATTTACTAATACAAACAGGGAAAAGACAAAAATAATGCTGATACAATCATAGAAGTTTATCAATTCAATACTATTATCATTTAAGCATAATAACTAATATGCAAAAATTCATACTACACCTGGCAATAGAGACTTAAATCCAGGACTCCCCCTTCTGAGGTGTTTCCATTCAGTGGTGAATTTGTGGCTGAGTGGGATGTTGTCTTTAAACCAATGCTACTGAAACTATAAAACACTCCAGAAGAGAAGGAGAGTTTACATAAGCCAAATCCCTGGAAACGTTCAACATCTCTGGCAGGATTAGAGTACCACCCTACCTCTTAATCTTTCTATATTCAGTAAAAAAAATCCTTCTTTCAGTGAAATTAACTGGTGATCCAAGTCTACTTCCTAGTAAACAGGAGTCCATATTACAAATGGCAAAAAAAAAAAAAAATCCAGGAAAAAAGGTTTCCCACAAATCATAAAAGAAGAAATCATATAATTCATAACCTTCAGTGTCAGCAAGTGAATTAAAGTGACAATAGTAGATCTTCCTAATAGCAAGTGACCAGGTGTCCCTAACTTTATGGGTGAATTTAATAAGGCTCTCCAAGAGGCCCTTTTAAATTAAATCCTTAAGGTATTTCAACATTGTTTCAAACAAGGTTTGGAGATGAACATTGTTCAGAAAAAGGAAATTGGGACAACTACAGGTAATTTCCTCTAATATGGTTAATTAACATGGATAGCAGAATACTTGTGAAGATTTTTGGCAATTGTCTATAGATGATCTTTCTAAATTAATTTATGCAATAATTTGGGATTTGCATATGACAGATCACAAATAAACACAGCACAAGAACTCTAAAGTATCACATATTATTCTGGTCAGATGAATTTAAAGTGCTTCATTTGTCCTTATGATGAGAAAGAGCTCATATACTCTTTGATTAACCTTTTCTGGTATTTGAGAAATTTAACCTTGACCAGTAAGTATTGCATTGGATCAACCAAAATATCTATAGTTCAGTAGCAGCTTCTTTATTCTTAGGGGACAGTTTGCATTGTATTGTGGGGCTTAATAAGGTTACCTAATGTTCTGTATGGAGTTATGCATATATTAGACTTTGTAGGAATTAGACTATAGCATGTTTTCTGATGAGTACAGCATAACTCTGAGAGCAAAAAGGAAGGTATTTGAGAAAAAGAAAAATGGATGTTCTCAGGATTTTAATCTATGATAGTTTTTTTTTAACAAATAGAATATTTTCCCTATGATTCAAAATGTTCATAATTTATATTATCATTAATTTTAATTCCACCTGTTGTGGTCTATCTATTTTAGTATAAAGACCTCTCTTGTTAGTTGCTATAGGTCATTGTGAACAATTTGTCAGTATGGCTGGTGCCAGCAGAGCTCCTGAGTGACCTGAATATAACCTCTGATGTTTCAAAGCCTCCTGTACACTGCAAAACCAGTGAAATAAAAAAGTAACTGTGGGGTATTGACTGAAGATGAGTGAAAGCCAGTCATTCTATCATTTGCTATATTTAAAAAGAATAACTAGCAAAACAAAAAAACAGAGAAGGGAAGGGGGACACAAGTCTGTTCTGCTTTTATATGCATTTCACCTCTGAGGTGCAATAAGTGTTAAGGTCAGAAAATACAATTTGGTCTTTCAGGAAAATATTTTCTACAAACACTTTATATGGCCAATACTCTTTAGAAAAATAAATTGTTTGCCTTCTTAACACATGCTATCCATAGCCATAAACACTATACAATCCCATGTTTACAAAACACTGTGGTACCATAATGACCCATAGCAAATGGAGCATGGAAAAAAGGAGGTCAAAGTGACAGAAGAGAAAGATTCATTCTGAAGCCAATTGACAGCATAATGAGTACTTGAAAACCTATATTGTGAAGGATTGGGAGGAAACCATAAGATTCAGCTTCACAGCCTCTAACAAGTATCAGACAGTGGAACTGTTGTAGATCATGAGGCAACTAATCAGTCCCATGTTTCTAACTGTCTCATAATTGTGTCCATTCTCTTTAGGGCAAAAAAAATCCTCCTGTAAACTGGCAGCTTAGTAGCTGGAATTGAAAGAGGATGAGAAAGACCTGGATGTTTTAGTGAATTATAGGATGACTGTGAACCACTAGTATGATATAGCCATGAAAAAGGCAAACATGATCTTAGGATGTAATGGATGAGGTCTTTGCAGTAATGTTAAAGAAACATTAATTCTGCTGTAAAGGCATCCATGAAGCATTTAATTATTTAATTCATTATATTTTTGTAAAGTACAGCAAACTTAAGAAAATTTCCTGATGTACTTCTAAGACATGACAATGGGCTTTACGTATGGGGAGAAGCAGTGGATGTGATATACCTTAATTTTAGCCAGGGTTTGACAGTATGGCATTCTCCTTAGTAACCTAAGGAAACAGAGTCTAGATTAGGGCTGTCTAGCTGGCAGCCCACAAGTTATATGCACCCTATAATGGATTAATTTGCAGTCTCTGGACTCCTCCCAGTTGCCACTCCCCCTATTACTCTGGCTACAGCAGCGGTCAGGTAACTGGGCTCTCCAACCTCCAGCTTTTACTGCCTGCACCTGCTTCAGAGGTCAGGGCAGGTGAAGGCAGCACAGCCCACATTGCCAGAGGAGTCCACAGTCTAGGGCACCCATGTGATACCATACAGCAGGGGATCCTATGGCCAGGGAGTGGGGAGTGAGGGCTGGGGTTCCTGTGTGGTACAGTGCATCAAGGGGCACTCATGGTGTGGGAGGATGGGCACCCACATGGTGAGTGGCCAGGTGGTCTGTGGCTTGCACTGGGGTAACCTGCATGGTTTTTGATCCCTGCTGGTGTGGCCCCCAGCTATTTAGTTCTGAAAATCAACTTTAGCATAGACAGTCAGCAAGGAAAATACATAGTAAAAAAAGTTTTTGCATAAGCAAGATAGCTCTCATAAAAAGTCTGTACAGGTTATAGTTACAGAACACGCTGCAAATTAAAGTTAGAGCTCACCCTACATTTCTTCCTAAAATGTAGTACCTCTCCATCAGCAATAGAACTCTTCTGCTTTCTCTGCTCAGAGTTTTCTGCAAGCAGCTTCTTAGCATGCAGTGCAGGGGGTTTAGATCATCCCAAGGCTAGAAATCTATAGACAAGCTCCCCCAGCACATCTTAAGTACTTCATTTATCTACCCATCTATATTTTATAGGGGTGCACTGACAGAAAAAATTTGGGTCATTACTGATGGCTGATTTTTAACAGGCTATATTGGCTGATACTCATCCGATTCTGATATGCAGCTGGGCAGCATGGACAGTGCCTGAAGACTGCAAGAAGGCCAATGTGGTGCCTATCTTCAAGAAAGGGAGGAGAGTGGATCCGGCTAACTACAGGCCCATCAGCCTGACTTCTGTCCTGGGGAAGATCTTAGAAAAGTTTATTAAAGAGGCCAGCCTTAATGGACTGGCCAATGCCAACATCCTAAGGGATAGCCAGCATGGGTTTGTTGTGGGTAGGTCTTGCTTGGCCAATCTCATTTCCTTCTACGACTAGGTGACCTATCACCTGGACAAGGGAGAAGAGATTGATATCATATATCTTGACTTCAAAAAAGCCTTCGATCTGGTATCCCATGATCACCTCTTGGCGAAACTGTCCAGTTGTGACCTTGGGTCCACCACGATCTGCTGGCTGGGAAATTGGCTCTGTGGTCGGACCCAGAGGGTAGTAACTGATGGAAGTCAATCACCATGGTGTCCTGTGACCAGTGGAGTCCCTCAAGGCTCTGTCCTTGGACCCATATTATTCAACGTCTTCATTAATGATGTGGACATTGGAGTCAGAAGAGAACTGGCCAAGTTCGCCAGTGACACCAAACTTTGGGGGAAAGCATCCACACCAGAAGACAGGCGGGTGATCCAGGCTGACCTGGACAGGCTCAGCAAATGGGCGGATGAGAACCTGATGGTGTTTAACACTGAAAAATGCAAGGTTCTCCACCTTGGGAGGAAAAACCTGCAGCATCCTTATAGGCTCAGCAGTGCTACACTGGCTAGTACTACGGAAGAAAGAGACTTGGGGATCATGATTGACCACAAGAAGAACATGAGCCTGCAATGCGATGCTGTGGCTAGTAAAGTGACCAAGATGCTGGCTTGCATCCATAGATGCTTCTTGAGCAAATCCCGGGACATCATTCTCCCCTTGTACTCGGCCTTGGTGAGGCCGCAGCTGGAGTACTGCATCCAGTTTTGGGCTCCACAATTCAAAAAGGATGTGGAGAAGCTTGAGAGAGTCCAGAGAAGAGCCACGCGCATGATCAGAAGTCAGGAAAACAGACCATATGATGACAGGCTGAGAGCCATGGGGCTTTTCAACCTGGAAAAGCGTAGGCTCAGGGGTGATCTGATGGCCACCTATAAGTTTATCGGGGTGACCACCAGTATCTGGGGGTACATTTGTTCACCAGAGCGCCCCAAGGGATGACGAGGTCGAATGGCGATAAACTATTACATGACTGTTTCAGGCTGGACATAAGGAAGAATTTCTTTACTGTCTGGGCCCCCAAGGTCTGGAACAGCTTGCTATCAGAGGTGGTTCAAGCACCTACATTGAACACCTTCAAGAGCAAATTGGATGCTTATCTTGCTGGGATCCTATGACCCCAGCTGACTTCCTGCTCTTCGGGTGGGGAGCTGGACTTGATGATCTTCCGAGGTCCCTTCCAGCCCTAATGTCTATGAAATCTATGAAACGTTAATAGGGAAGTAGCACTATTAAAGCCATGGGCTTTTTGACTTGCATGTTGTTGCGTTTAAAAAAATTCCTGGAAGTGAATCATCAAATGAAAGACTTGTCAATCATGGGACACTTTAAGAAGCTTTTCAGCATATTGAAAATGCATCTCAAAACCAATATAGCAGCCTGAGACTGAGCTGTGCTCGCAGCTGTCAGAGACAGTGCTGGGAGGGGATAGTGGGGGGGGGTGTTGCAGCCACCTCAAAATTCACCATAGCTCCCCTGTGTTGCCCTCTCAGCACTGCTGCTACTCACCCCGAGTGAAGCCCTGGTCGAGCCCCTGCTGGGAAGAGCCCGGTGCTGCTCTGGCCCCAGCCCACAGTGGCAGCCCATCCTGGCCCTAGGGGTGTGTGCTGTGGTGGGAGCCACCCCTCTTCCTGCACCTTCTGGATGAGCTGCTTGCAGCTCTGACTCACACTCTGCCCTGGCCGTACAGTGCCTGCCCCTGCCCTAGCCCCACTCCCTCCCTCACTGCGGGGGCTCAATCTGCTCCCCCCATGCTCCTTCCCTCACAACAGACTTACCAGCTGGACCTTGCTCTCTGTGCTGCTGGGCTGCACTCCTGGCCTCCTCCATCCTGTGCTGAGGCTGCACGCATGGGCAGGGCAGGGCATTTATTAGACTTCTTCTTATTCTATCCAGGCTGAACAATATCAGTCTCTGCTTGAGATTCCTTCCAGTTCTTTGTCTCCCTAGTAGTTTGCCCCTGCTAAAGGTTTTCCCTATGAAAGATAGCCCATGATTGTTTGGGACTGGCTTCTCTACCCAAATACCCATTACCTCTCCAGCTGGTCAATACGCATAGTAACTGCAGGTGCATCTTTCAGAGATTAGGATTTTCTCTGAAACTTGAATAGCTATGCCTGGGATGGAAATGTTTCTGGCACTTGATTAGTAATCTTTTGACTGACTATTTCCAATGATTCTACAAAATTACAAAAATAAGTTCATAATCAATATCATGGTTCATACAAACACCAATGTGATAAAACCAAACACAGATTTACATCAGCTACAAATAGAAACCAAACACTACGTTGGTTAATTTATGATAATTGAGAAAAATATCTATGCATGACACACTACAAACCCCCAAATCAATCCTGTTTTGGGTAGGTTCATGACATGCCTGAAAGCCAATGAAGGTGATCCTTCCTCTCTATTCATCTCTGCTGGGGCCTCATCTGGGGTACTGTGTCCAGTTTTGGGTATCACACTTCAAGAAAGACACAAGTGAGAGAGAGAATCCAGCTAAGAGCAACAACCATGACTAGAGGTCTAAGAAATATAATTTTCTCGGAAAAGGGTGGAAGAATTTGGATTATTTATTTTGGAGAAAAGAAGATTGAAGGGGAATTTGATAACAGTCTTCAAACACATTATAAAAAGAATTTGATAGTGCGCTCCATCCTGGAGGGGGCAGGACAAGAAATAATAGTCTCAGCTGCAGCGAGGGAATTTAGGTTGGATATTAGGAACAACTTTCTCACAATGAAGGTGATGAGAAATGGTAATCTACCTAGAGGGGTGGAGTTCCTTGGAAGTTTTAGGTGGGATGGTTTAGACAGGGATGGTTCTGCCTTGAGCAGGGGGTTAGACTAGATGACCTCCTGAGGTTCTTTCCATCCTACTTTTCTATAATTCTATGAAAATTCTTTTTTCTCTTAAGAAAGATACAAAGTATACTTCTGGCAACACTGCCTGCCCCTGTATGAATGAGGGAAAAAGTTTGCCCTTTGGGGGTATCATTGTGTATGAGAACTGATTTCCTTTTTAAAAGAAAATCAGGTATCATTCAGTGTGATATTCCTTTAAATTTCATGTTTTGTTTTACATGTCATATACATTATATATATTTAACTTGTGCCTTCCAATACTTTATGCTGGCAGAAGCCTGTACATTTCTTAACATTTCTGCCAACAAACCCATTTTATTTTAATAAAAGAATGATACCTCTCTGCAACCAAAGCCATCGTGGTTTAAAGCATTGTTGGAACTCTGCCAAACTGAGCTTCTTAACCCCAAATAATAAAGTGCCGCTTTGGGGCTTAATCAGCAGCAGAAATGTTGTGAATATCAAATCTCTTTTCCACAACTCACTTAGATTTAAACTGCAGCCAGCTCATGCCTTCACATTTTTCTGTTTCCTGAAGGTTCACTCATTTTGACATGTTTCAGGAAGGGTAAATATTTCTGATTTACCGATGAAAAGGGCAAGCCTAAAAGGTAAATGACAAAACGTTTGTGAAATTCAAGGTCCTATTACACTGAGCCAGCTAGGAGGGTAAGGAATTCAGTGCAACAATAATTATATTTCTGCCAGAAGTGCTAGTGGTGGTGTTCTAATGCTATGGGGAACACTAGAAATATTTAAGAAATTCATTTAGAGATTGTCCAGCCTACTGAAGCACCCTTCTGTGAAAGATCAAAGTTTTCAAGACACAAATTCAAGGTCAGATATGATTCCACAAAGAATACGTTTCGATCACATTTCCAGCTGAATAGCACAAAGGACTATCTGAAGCTAGCTGCTAAATAAAGGTCAAGTTGAAATATTACAGTATGGACTTGGAGCTGTTTCAGATTCTTCATATATTTGCTAAGACTTGAATGCAGGAGGGAAGCAATAACTCTAGCTCTGTTTGCTTACATCAAACATGCAATGTCTGAGATCTAGAACTGAATTTCAGGCAAAATGTCTGAGAGGGAGAAGAAGAAGCCTGAGTCAGAAAATTTGGATCCTGGCCTGATGCTGAACTTCTAAGCTCCAAAGATAAGGGATTTTAAGTTTGGTGTTTTACCCAAGACAGCACCCAACAGAAAACAATGAAGTGAAAGTAGTGTGTATAACTGATTCCTTTTTCATCTTTAATCTGTGCAGGATTCTGAACAACAACACTATGTTGAATTTTGAAATTTGTTGTCTAAATACCATCATTATCATGCATTGGTCTAAGAAAGGTGTTAAAAGGAATGGGAGGTAGGACACTAATCAGTCCAAAAAGGAACCAGTATTATGACTTATTCATAAAGCCTAGAGTTTGATAAAATTGCTGAAAAAATGTAATGAAAATCTGGTGGGGTTTTTTTTTGTTTGTTTATGGTATGTGATTTCTTTTTCTCCCATACCCTAAGATTATTATGTGACAAATACTATGTAATACATATGGAGGTAAGGGAAAGTTAGGGTCTGGCTCCAAGCTATGTGCCTGTTCTACCATATAATATTGCTGATGCTTCTTTTCCAAGTCTCTTTGCGATAATTTGAAAGACCATTCTTTTTAACAAAAAGGGCTTCAATTTTTGCATGTGTTTCACTGTGAAATAATTTTCTAGGTCCATCAAAGATCTTCTTATGTGACCTAGAAAAACTGTATGAGCCGACCTTTAAATGTGGGCATTCTTCAATGGACAAAATCATGGTGCCATGTGTACTTTCTGTAAGAGCCTCATATAAAAGCATCTAAATATTGTCAGAAGTTAATGGAATATTTTGCTGATTGTACATATATTTCCTTATAATTTTTTTTCTGTTGTCCCCTGCCACCTCACCCCTCAGTAATATATGTAACGTGCTAGGCCCTCACTTATAAAATAGATCCAGTCTCTTGTTTGGAAACCTCATGTATGTGGATGGACGCCCCCTGGCTCCAGTGCAGCACAATGCAGTATTGCACGTTTTGGCAGAATTGGATTTAAAATACAAACAGGCAAACAAATGCAAAAATGACAATAGACAAACCTCACATTGACCATTTTTATGCCGTTAAACTTTCCTTTTTTCCCCAAAAGTAAGAAATATAGAAAACTAGTTTTAATCACCTGCTCCTATAGTATTCTGCCCAGAACCCAGCAAAAAATCTGTTGGAAACCAAAAATATTAAAAACAACCAAAGCTACTTTTCCTCCTCCAGCCATATCCAGATGCTTCTTGCCTCAACTATACCCCAAAGTCAAGAGAGCATATTTTACATTTAAGAAACTACAGAAAATGTCTTGATGGCAGCTTCCTCCTTACTAAATCAGGGAGCTGGAAATACATTTAACAGCTCCACAAAAAAAGATGGGAATCTAGCAGATATAGATGTTCCAAAGTGTATAGGGGTTTATAAAACTAAACACTACATCTAAAAATGAGTAGTCAGTCACTGAACATAATGGAACACTGGAGTAGTCTTTTGCTTAATGAGGGGCAATACCAAAATAGTTTAAATTTGTTCCAATTTAGAATTCTTTAATTGTGTCAGACTCCAGCTTCATCTGGATGCACAAGGTTGGAAAAGAGTGTATACGCCATATACAGAAGACATGGTCTCTCTCAAATGGGCTTACTGTCTGATTTCTACTCTAAGCCTTTTCCCTTCAGGCATAATGCCAGATTTGGACAAGAATAACACCTGCTGTTGTACATCCGTCACAAACCGTGTTGCTGTTGGAGCTGTTCCTTTGTTCTGTTCCTTGAAATGCATGCCAGCAAACTAGGCTCTGGATTCAGCTGCTGAAGAAACACCTGTAGAAATGTAAAGTTAGGTTTCAAATTTAAAAACATTTGTGTTGTTCTCTGAAGCTTCTTATTGTTTTGTTCCATGGATGTCATACAAAATATGTTAACTATGTATGAGGAATCTAGAACTTTTCCCAGGACCCTCTGCTCATTTACTGTTGACCTGCCTGTCCCACTTAAACTTTAGCTGGACATTAATAGGGCCAACAGTTGTTGCTGTCAGACATTCTAATAGCAAGTATCACAACAACCAATGTCCCCTCTATGCAACATTGGTCAGGCCACAATTGGAGTACTGCGTCCAGTACTGGGCACTACACTTTAAAAAGGATGTGGCTAGCCTGGAAAGGGTTCAGAGGAGGGCCACCTGTTTGGCGAGAGGGCAACAGGACAGGCCCCATGAGGAGAGACTGCAGGACCTGAACCTATTCAGCCTCAGCAAGAGGAGGCTGAGGGGGAACCTGGTGGCTTCCTACAAACTTATCAGGGGAGATCATGAGCAAATAGGAAGAGCCCTATTCTCCCCAGTACCACCTGAGGTGATGAGGAACACTGGTAATAAGCTGATGGAGAATTGGTTTAGGTTAGAGATTAGAAGGCAATATTTTACAGTTAGGGTAGCCAAAATCTGAAACCAACTTCCTAGGGAAGTGGTCCTCACCCCTACCTTGGGCAAATTCAAAAAGAGGTTAGATGATCACCTGTCTGGGGTCTTGTGAATCCAGTATTCATTCCTGCCTGTGGCAGGGGTCAGGCTAGATGATCTGATCAGGTCCCTCCTGATCCTAGTTACTATGAAACTATGAAACAGCATTTTGCATGAGAACAAGAGAACAGTGGCTGAAACAACTGGAATGTGAAATACAGCTTACAGGTTTTCCTTGCTTTAGGTGGGTTCTGTATATACGAATTCTCTCTTATGCGATGACCCTTTTTGTACCAAACATTCATTATATGCAAGGTAAATTCACTCGTATGTGATCGGTGTGGTGGAAGCCTGCAGTCAGCTGCTTTGTGTGGTGCCTTGTGGGAGTGACGCGCATCAAAATATAGTGTTCTGTGTATCTGTGCTTCTCACTTGTTGTCTGCAACACATGTTTCTGTAGTTGCCATCCCCATTATGATAACATTTACCACCACCCTATGCTTGTGTGTATTGTCTGCTGTTGGCAAGTCCCCAAACTGTCTTGTAAAAGTGGTAGAAATGGGTCTGGGGGTCAGTACAGTCAAGGACTTGGAATGTAGCCTTATTTGTTACATCGTAAAGTGGGTGCCCTTTACGTGAATTTGAGTTATGCACCCTTAACCAGGAATGCATGTACAGCATAAAGTGAGGAAAACCTATATGTGAAATTTTTTGCTGACTGACAATGCTAATTTTGCTCTCACTTATCAGAATCCTGAGGGTGATGAAGTAGTGCCAGCTTTGCAAGAAGTAAAAGAAATTGGAGGGAAGATAGGGAAGAGAAGCTTTTTAGTTCCATATTCGAAGGAGGTTTAGAAGTTGAGTTGTTTGTGTGTTATTTTCCCTATTTGGGGAAAAAATAAAGCACTCTTTGAAATTGTGAGGGTACATATGAGTGGATGACAAGCTCTGAGTACAGCATAGTCCATTCTAGAATAAGTTGCTGAGCTGGTTCTAGGTAGCAAGCCAACAACCTAGTGGAAATGTACTGATCAAATTACAGGTCCTCTAGATTTCTCTAGGGGAATTAAACAGCAAGAAAATATGCTGTATTTATTTATGCAGAAGCCAGTGCCTCCAAACCTGACTAGTATGTGCTATGTTATAAAAGCAATTACTGATTGGAAGCCCAGGATACTAAATATGGACCCGCCTGTTGCTGAATGTTAAGATTTTGTCTGCAGTTTGATCAAACTACCAGCTTCCAACAAGCTTCTATATCTGTATTGTTCAGGGAGAGAGAGAGATTACAATATTTTTTTATTTATGCTATACTGTACGATGCGTATATTGCCATCTGGTGGATGATTATAGAATGTAGAGCATTTTTACTCAAGAAACTGTGGCTACAAGATGGGACAAGATTCAACTTCATTCTTTAAAAACCTTATATAGCTGCAATTCTACAGCAACATAGTTCAAAATTGTCATAAGCATGGACAAAAAAAGGTAAAGGGAAAACAGAGAAATGGGTAAAAAGCTGATTCTTTATTGAATTGCATTGTGTATCTATGTCATGAGTTAAATCTTGTTTCACTTCAGATGGCTAAATGCTGTGTATATAGCTGCAAAATTGCAATTTTTGGCACTTAGTTTGAGATTCAGCTTTGCCTGCATAAGCCTACTGAGCATGCATTTATGGTATGCTCAGTAGGGTTGCATTTGCAACAAGAAATCTATGAGGGATATATGGTTGGACAAATTCTGAAATTTCAGTTAGGCTAAAACCATGACTAGCAGGTCTAAGATATCAGGGGAAGAGGAGGAAGACTTTCCTGTCTTTTACTCTGGCAGCTTAGTGATTGGGACACTTGCTTCCAAAGTAGAAGACCTGGGTTCCAGGCCCCCTTACACAGAGTAAGAATTTCTGTTTTCCAGAAAAGAGCCTGAACTACCAAGCTATGGGCCCAGCATTACCAGACTCCTTCTCAACCTTTCTCTTGCAGCTGACCCATTGGGTAGCAAAGAGAAGGAGATATATAGGGCCAGGAAAACCTAGAGAGAATATAGCTGTGTGGGCTGGATACTGACATAAAGGAGAGGAAACCTGAAATTCCTGCCTAGGTCCCTGCTCCCAATGGGACAGGAATTTGCTAGTGTTATTTATTCATTTTATCCAATGATTACTAAATGCAAGGTAAAGTGGCCCAGCTTCAAGAGAAGGACTGAAGAGGGCAATGGACTGGTGGTATAAGCCCTCTACTGGGAAGCAGGAGACAAGAAGTCAAAACCTTTTTGGGTGAAGGGAACACAGAACCCAAGTTTCTAGCTCCTTGGGTAAGTATTCTACTTGTAGACTCTTGAGTTAAAAGGTAGCAGTAAGCAATTTTATTTTAGCACACGGAGAAATAGAATTTCAAACTGTACCTAAATGCCAGAAAGCTGCAGTTATGCAACTAGCTACATATGTACCACTTGGGCACATAAGGTGAAATAGGATTTAGCTTCAGGCTCATTAAGGGTTAGTTTTACTGTTTGGAAATTGTGATATGTTGCTTCCTTTGTATTGTTGCTTACTTTCCTTTCAGAAACATTCAGGTTTCTATTTTATTTATTTACTTTTTAAATTTTGCATTTATAGCCACCAGCAAAAAACCTGTGGTTCCATGCATCAGTCTGTAAAGGTTAGTGTGTACACTCAAACTGTAAAGCTTTACTTCTTTTTAGAATAAATTGTCTTCCTTGAGGTTGAATGACCTGTATGTTTTCTCTCAGTCCTGGGATTGACTGAGTCTGTCTCCACCATAAATTATTACAGTACTGGCATTATCTGGCCATGCCCCATGTTCTGGGAACATATCCTGCAGCAGGAACTGAGAAAAAATGTGACACAGATGCTAGTACAGGGTCTCTGCACCATCCAAAGAGTTTCTGAATCAAGAGTTTTGCAAAAGAGCCAAGTATAAAGCCAGATCTGGCCAACATTTTCCCTAGCATTCAGAAAACCTCAGCCTGAGCTGTGTGCCAGTCTGTGCCAACAAAAGTAGGGCTTTCTTTTTTTTCCCCTGCTGGTGGCCCTGCCTGCCTGTGTTGGCCAAAAAAAAAAAAAAAAAAAAGGGATGGGGAGAGGTTTACTCACTGAATGCCTCACTAAACTTCACTGTCATTTGCTAATGCTGTTTAATTAGACTTGTGTGCAACTCAGGAGTATAACACTCTGAAGATAAGTCTTCAGAAAGAAATAAGCCAATCATATCTCTTTAATTAAGGACAATAGCCTTACAGTTTGTGTTCTGACAATTATTCTTTGTATTACAGTAATACCTAACAGCCTGACACCAGGCTCCATTGTACTAGGTACTGTTCCCAGGCCTAGATAGAACTAAAGCAAAAGTCTGCTTTATTCCAGAATAAATATTTCCACCTGGAAAGCTATTGCAGAATAGGTGAGGCATAATGGGCTATTCTACAGTAATTATTTCAGCTGTCCTATGGATGTGAGCTCTAGGAGTAGAAGAAATCTACCCAGTGAGAGTTGAAGGAACAGGACCTGTTCCTTTTATGGTTAGGAAACATACACAGTCAACTCTGGGCTCATAAGGAAAAAACAATCACTTTTTCTGACTGTTGAAACTTCCCCACCTGCACTGAAAGAGAGCAGACACTTAGGTCCACCTTTCCTGTCATTTATGTCCATAAGCAACTTTCAGCTAAAGGTTTCCCTAACGAAAAATGCAAGGACTGAGAGAGAGAGAGAGAGAGAGAACAGGCCAAATGTACCTAAACTGAGAAAGGAGCGGGTTGGGTGCCATGCTCCTCCTTTTATTGCAAACAAGACTTAGGGACATTTTATAAATAAACAAATTACATTAAAGAAACACCTGATTTTATCTTTACAAAGTCTTTTCCCTCTCCTCAAAGGTATAATTGAGGCTCTAACAAAGATTTTTATTTTTTTAACAAATTGTTCAAAAAGCTAATGAAAAACTTGGCTAAAAGAAAGAAGCTCTTCAGAGGTAAATCCTCAGATGAAGACCCCAAGCAGTATTAGAAAGAGAACACTGTGGCTGTAAACCAGAGGCTTTCAACCTATTTAAATTTAAGGGCCAGACCCACATGAGCAGGTGCGTGCCCACAAATAGTAGTGGCACAAATTTGACCATTACTCTGCCTCAGTGCATGTCGCTGCTTATGTGCTTTGCAGCAGGACACATTGTCCCACTGCTCCATGTACTGTGGGAGGGAGGGTGGGGGGTTGGCTCGAGCACAGGGTGCCTCAGCAGGGGCTAGCCATCCCCTGCACTGAGGCACCTAGTGTCCTGTGCTGAGGTACACTGTGGCCCGGCCAGCCTGGAAAACCAGGAAAACCTGGTAGCAAATTTTGCTCTGGTGCCGCAAATTAGCAGTGTTGTGCATTGATTAATGTGCAACTCGTGCTGTCTGTGGTGCTACAAAGAGGTTTGCAGTGCCACAAACTACATGTGCCTGCATATTTGGATCCAGCAAAGGGGTGCATCCTCACATGTGGAGGTGTGCCCTTGCAACAGCAAAAATGTAGCAGTACAAATTTGCTGCTACCTTTTGCCCCTGTGCACTCCCCTGCATGTGCAGTTTGGTGTGGAGTAAATTGCTCCATTTCAGAGAAACTGCCATTCTTCTCTCAGCTCCCACCATGCTGGAGGAGACTGGAGACAACTAGAACATCTTCTTGGAGGTCCCTGGAGGACAAGCCTTTATATTTGGTGGTCTTGGAATGTGTGTTGCTTTTTGTGGGTTTTTTAATACCAGGAGTTCCCAGTATTAAATTTTGATGCCACACGGTAAATTTGCAGCACAGCAAATGCTTGCACATGTACCCCATACAGTTTGCAGCACCTCAAATTGGACATGTGCACTTGTGGAGGTGTGTCCAAGGTGTCTAGGCACCTAGATAGGCTTGAGGCACCCCTTGGAAAATGCCAGTTCTTAGTTTTCAATTGATTTTGGCTACAGAAAAATAACAGAGAAATTCTTATGTTGTAAAGAACTCAGAAAGACCACAACAGGTCAGAATGTTTTAACACCATAGATTCCTATTTGAAATGTCTGCTGCACACCTAACAGTGCTGACACTGTGTGGCATACCCTGGTTTCCTTGAAAGGATTTCAGTGCACCCCAGAATGCCACAGCACCCTGGTTAAGAAACACTGCTGTAAATAGACTTCTCATTTGAGGTGGTCCTGATTGATCCAAGTCAAAACCCATGACTGTGATAGAGGAGTGGGACCACTTTTACATATGTAGCCTTTTCAAGCTGCATTTGTGCTCTTCTGCCAGTAGGTAACCAGGGAGAGCACATGGCCTGACAGGTTTGTCCCTTGAGTAACTTGCAGTTAACTTGCATGAGCCATGATTAACTCACAGACATACACAGCATTGTCTGGGAGTGGTATGGGGAAATATATTGCCACATTTTAACTTGCATACCTAACAGGTACTTAAAGCAGGACAATGGACTTGTACCTCTGTAGGATTCTAGGACAAAAGATTTTCTCCTGGGAGAAATGTTATGTCTGTTTACACCCTGTCTCTTCATTAATGGTATTGTGCTCAGAGGACCAGGTGACTCCTGAGATAGAACTTTAAAAAAATGCCTTTGGGGGTTGTGGGACTACTGAAACAAGTAAAGAATCGCTGTCATTGCAAATAATCTCCAAGGGTATAAAATTCTGTAGCAATGTTACAAAGAGAACATCTCATACTGAAGCAAGAGTGTTGATGTTACAGAATTATTAACAGAAATCCTGACGTAAAGTGTTTTTGGAAAGATGTGTCCTTGCTAAAAGGCAAATGAGATAATTATGAAAATACAACTATGTCTGCTAACATCAGAACACTTGTAAAGCAACTGTGCAGAGCCGGTGGAAACACTTTTCCTGTTGTTATAGATCTCAGCTGAAAACCACTTACTCATGGCAATGTGATATAAAGACACTAGTGTCAGCCATCTTGTGAGTTTGTCTGCAAAGTCAACTTTTTCTAATCATATTCTATTAGTTGAATTAAAAAGCAACGTTATTTATAACATCTCCCAAGAAGGCCAATTGCCTAAACAGGTGCTCAGCTATTTTTGTTTAGTTGCCTGATGCAAGGTCACCTGCCTCTTTGGCTTAAAATATATGTCAAGTCCCTTCTCTTTTTTTAAGTAATGTTTTATCAGGGCTTTGTATAGTTTCCCAGAGGAGAGAAGAGGCACTTAATGATAAAACACAGAACTTAGAAATCAAAATAATGTTGGAGCAGGAGGGATACCTTGGAATAATGTATTGCTGAAGAAACCTAGATGGCTTATATATATACAATATTTGTAAAATTGATTCTAAACCTAGATTTGTGAACTTTATCTTTTAATAAGTCTAGTCCTTTAGAAACTAAACAAGTTTTCCCCTATTTTCCCAGTGTGACACCCTGACCTTATTAAAGTCAATGGGAGTTTTATTTTAGTTGAGGAAGTTTGGATACTACTTCCTATCCTACTGCTGTAAAGGAAGAAAATCTTCTAGACATTTATAAAGTACTCTTAATATATAATCTTTGTATGTATACAGACATTACCTACTTAGTCCTCATAACACCAGTTAAGTATTATTCCCATTTTATGCTGCCACGGAAGCTGACAGAACAATGAGGCAACATGGCTAAGATCATACAATATGTCAGCAGTATAGTCAGGATGAAAACTGTTGCCTGTTCAATATTGTGATCATAAACAAACCGCTAAAACCTCTGTACTTAGAGTCTTTATTTTTAAAATGTAGATAATATATACTTGTCATAGCAAATCACTTTGAGATCTGGTGCTCTGGTGAAGTGCCTGATGATTGGAAGAAGGCCAACGTGGTATCTGTCTTCAAGAAAGATAGGAAAGTGGATCCAGCAAACTATAGGCCCATCAGCCTGACCTCTATCCCGGGGAAGGACTTAGAAAAGATTATCAAAGAGGCCATTCTTAACAGACTGGCCGATGGCAACAGCCTGAGGGATAGCCAGCACGGGTTTGTTGCAGGTAGGTCTTGCTTGACCAATCTTATAGTTTCATAGTAGCTAGGGTCAGGAGGCACCTGATCAGATCATCTAGCCTGACCACCTGCCACAGGCAGGAATGAATGCTGGGTTCACAAGACCCCAGACAGGTGATCATTTAACTTCTTTTTGAATTTGCCCAAGGTAAGGGTGAGGACCACTTCCCTAGGAAGTTGGTTCCAAATTCTGGCCACCCTAACTACAAAATATTGCCTTCAAGAGGGGAACTCTAGCTAAAAGGGAGGCGTACACCCAATGGAAGGGAGGAGCCATCACCAGGGAGAATTATACTGCAGTTGCATGGGGATGCAGGGGGGTGGTCAGGAAGGCCAAGGCGATGAAACTGGGATTAGCTTCCTGGATCAAGGACAATAAGAAGTCCTTTTTTAAATACATAGGGAGCAAAAAAAGGTACCGGGTAACGTGGGGCCCCTGCAAGACACGCTAGGAAATTTGGTCGTCGCACCAGATGACAAAACTAATTTGTTTAACGACTTCTTTGCCTCCATTTTCCTGAGCAGGGACTGGATCAGCTCCCCACACTGGGCCCCCTTCGGGGCCCAGGGGAGGCACACTTAGGCCAATGGTCAGTGAGGATCTAGTCAGGGAACTTCTAGAGGGACTGGATGTATTCAAATCAGCTGGTCCAGACGATCTCCACCCCAGAGTGCTGAGGGAATTAGCTGAGGTCATTGAGGGACCCCTGGCACGGCTTTATGAACACTCGTGGTGCTCTGGTGTGGTGCCAGAGGACTGGAAGAGGGCCAATGTGGTTCCCATCTTCAAAAAAGGGAGGAAGGAGGACACGGGGAACTATAGGCCAGTTAGTCTTACCTCAGTCCTGGGTAAGCTTTTTGAGAGAATTATTGGTACATGTCCAAGAGGGGCCAGAAGGGGAGATTATACTTAGGGGCAACCAACACAGGTTCATTAGAGGCAGGTCCTGTCAGACCAACCTGGTGGCCTTCTACGAACAGGTCACCAAATCCTTAGATGCAGGGGTAGCAGTGGACATAGTCTTCCTGGACTTTTGGAAGGCCTTCGACACTGTCTCTCACCCCATTCTCATTAAGAAACTGGGGGACTGTGGTGTTGATACCTACATAGTCAAATGGGTCACCAACTGGCTGAAGGGCCGCACCTAGAGAGTGGTAGTGGATGGGTCATTTTTGACTTGGAGGGATGTGGGCAGTGGGGTTCCACAGGGCTCGGTCCTCGGGCCCGCACTGTTCAACATCTTCATCAGTGACTTGGACGAGGGGATAAAATAAAATCACCCTGTTCAAATTTGCTGATGACACTAAGATGTGGGGGCATGTGGGCATGTTAGAAGGAAGGAATAGGCTACAACTGGACCTAGACAGGTTACAAGGATGGATGGATGAGAATAGGATGGGATTCAGCACTGACAAGTGCAAGGTGCTGCACCTGGGGAGGAAGTACCAGCACCATACCTACAGGTTGGGGAACTCCCTTCTTGTCAGTACAGAGGCAGAAAAGGATCTTGGAGTCATCATTGATGCCAAGATGAACATGGGTCGGCAGTGTGGGGATGCAGTCAGGAAGGCGAACCGTACCTTGTTATGCATCCACAGATGCATCTCAAGCAGGTCCAAGGAGGTGATCCTTCCCCCTCTATGTGACACTGGTCAGGCCTCAGCTGGAGAACTGCATCCAGTTCTGGGCACTGCACTTCAAGAGGGATGTGGACAACATGGAGAGGGTCAGAGGAGGGCCACTCACATGATCAGGGGGCAGCAGGGCAGGCCCTACGAGGAGAGGCTACGGGGCCTGAACCTGTTCAGCCTCCGTAAGAGAAGGCTGAGGGGGGATCTAGTGGCTTGTTACAAACTAGTCAGAGGGGACCAGCAGGCATTGGGGGAGTCCCTGTTCCCCCGAGCACTACCAGGAGTGACTAGAAATAATGGTCACAAGCTGGCCATTGAGGATAAATTCAGATTAGACATCAGGAGGCACTACTTCACTGTCAGGTCAGCTAGGATCTGGAACCAACTTCCAAGCGAAGTGTTGCTGGATCATACCTTGGAGGTCTTTAAGACAAGATTTGACAATCACCTTGCTGGGGTCATTTGACCCCAGTACTCTTTCCTGCCATGGCAGGGTCGGACTTGATGATCTGCTCAGATCCCTTCCAACCCTACTAACTATGAAACTATGAAACTCCCCAGCCTGTATGTATGCTGTGGATTCCTTCTCCCAAGGTGCAGCCCCCTGCATTTGTCTATGTTGAACCCCATCCTATTCTCATCTGCCCACTTTTGTAGTCTGTCTAAATTTAGTTGCAGTCTCTTTCTCCCTTCAAGTGTGTCCACCTCACTCCACATCTTGGTGTCATCAGTAAACTTGGACAATGTGCTTTCAACCCCCTTGTCCAAGTTGCTGATGAAGATGTTAAACAGTGCGGGCCTGAGGACCAAGCCCTGGGGGACCACACTGTTCACATCTCACCAGGTTGAGTATGACCAGTCCACAAGTACTCTCTGGGTGTGCCCCCTCAGCCAATTTTTTACCCATCCAATTTTTTATCCATCTCATTTCCTTCTACAACCAGGTGACCTATCACCTGGACAAAGGAGAAGAGATTGATGTCATATATCTTGACTTTAAAAAAGCCTTTGATATGGTATCCCATGATCACCTCTTAGTAAAACTGGCTAACTGCAGCCTTGGCCACACCATGATCCGGTGGCTGGGGAACTGGCTCTGGGGTAGGACCTAGAGGCTGGTGGTAGATGGAAGCCAATTGTTGTGGTGCCCTGTGACCAGTGGGGTCCCCCGGGGCTCTGTCCTTGGGCCTATACGATTTAACATCTTCATTAATCATGTGGACATTGGTATCAGAAGTGGACTGACCAAATTTGCTGATGACACCAAACTGTGGGGTAAACCATCCACACCTGAAGACAGGAGGGTGATCCAGACTGACCTTGATGGGCTCAGGAAATGGGTGGATGAGAACATGATGGTGTTTAATACTGAAAAATGCAAGGTTCTCCACCTTGGGAAGAAAAACCTGCAGCATCCTTATAGGCTTGGCAGTGCTATGCTGGCTAGCACTACAGATGAAAGGGACTTGGGGGTCATGATTGACCACAAGATGAACATGAGCCTGCAATGTGATACTGCTGCTAGTAAATCAAGCAAAATGCTTGTTTGCATCCACAGATGCTTCTCAAGTAAATCCCAGGACGCCATCCTCCCATTGTACAGCCTTGGTGAGGCCGAAGCTGGACTACTGTGTCCAGTTTTGGGCTCCACAATTCAAAAAGGATGTGGAGAAGCTTGAGAGGGTGCAGAGGAGAGCCATGCACATGATCAGAGTCAGGAAAGCAGACCTTATGAAAAGAAGCTGAGAGCCATGGGACACTTCAGCCTGGAAAGGCGCAGGCTCAGGAGTGATCTGGTGGTCATATATAAGTTCATCAGGGGTGTTCACGAGGATCTGGGGGAATGTGTGTTCATCAGAGTGCCCTAAGGGATGACAAGGTTGAACGGTCACAAACTCCTCCATGACCATTTCAGGCTGGATATAAGGAAGAACTTATTTACTGTCTGAGTCCCCAACGTTTGGAATAACCTGCCACTGGAGGTGGTTCAAGCACCCACTCTGAATGCCTTCAGAAGACATCTGGATGTTTATTTTGCTGGGATCATACGATCCCTGCTGACTTCCTGCCCCTGGGGGAAGGGGCTGGACTCGATCTTCTGAGGTCCCTTCCAGCCCTGATGTCTATGAAATCTTTGAACAGTAAGTAATAGGAAGCAACTTTGCTGCTCATGGTGCTTTGCTACTTATGGTGCCCACTTATAGTGTCCATTACCACTTACAGTGCTAGTCCTTAAGAAAGGGAAGGAGGAGGATCTTTGGAATTAAACCAGTGAGTCTGACCTCTTTACCTGGAAAAATCAAGGAGCAGGTCCTCAAGGAATCCATTGTAAGGCACAGGGTAACATGTTTATCAAGAGCAGCTAGCCTGGATTCGAGAGAAAGTCATGTCTGGCTAACTTGATTTCCTTCTATTATAAGGTGACTGGATCTGTGAATGGGGAGAGAACAGTGGATGTGATAAACCTTGCTGTTAGTGAGACTTTTGACACTGTCTCTCATGACATTTTCTTTCACAAGCTAAGGAAATACAGACTAGATGAACATGCTGTAAAGTGGCTATGTCACTGGTTGGATATGCTCAACATGTAGTCAGTAATGGCTCAATGTTTAGGTGGAAGGAGTTACCAAGTGGAGTTTTGACAGTCCAGCATTTTTAATATCTTCATTAATGATTTGGATGATAGGATCAAGAGCTTACAAACTAATTTATGGATGACACCAAGGTGGGTGGTGGTGTAGGTATGCCGGAGGACTAGGATCAGGACTAGGATCCAGAATGACCTGCCTAGGCTGGAGAAATGATCCATAATCAGTCAGATGAAATTCAGCAAGGACAAGTGCAAAGTCCTGTACTTGGGATGTAAAAATTGTACGTGTAAATACAGACTAAGGAATAACTGTCTAGGCTGTAATTCTGCAGAGAAGGATGTGGGAGTTAGAGTGGACCATAAACTGAATATGAGCCAATAGTGTGCTCTTGTTGCAAAAAAGTGAGCAGCATAGTGGGTTGTCTTAATGGGAGCGTCCCTTGCAAATCAAAGGAAGTGATTCTTCTGCTGTATTCAGCAAGGGTGAGGCCTTGCCTGGAGTACAGTATCCAGTTTTGAGGGCCACACTTCAAGATGTGGACAGTTGAAAAAAGCCCAGTGCAGAGTAACAAAATGATTAGAGCCTGGGAGGCAAGATTTATGAGGAAAGGCTGAAAGAACTAGGATTACAGAGGGTGATTACAGAGAGGATGGAGATGGGCTTTTCTCTTTGGCTGTGGGGGATAGAACTACTCAAGGGTAGGTGGAGGGGGGTTAAGCATTGGTATAGGCTACCTAGAGAAATTGTTGAATCTTCGTCCTTGGAAGTTTTCAAGAACAGGTTAAACAGATACTTGGCAGGTTTGGTTTTGACAGGAGGCCTGGATTAGATGACCTCATGAGCTCCTTTCTAGCCCTAGTTTCCTATGACCTATGGCAGAGGGCATATTTGAAATGTATCCAGGGGTTTTGAAAGCTTCTATTTCCATTCAGTGTCTTGAAAATGTCCATAAAATGTCATAGACTTAGCAACATAAACTAAAATAAAAACAAAAAATCATTTTCTGATTTGTGCTGATTTTAGCTTTCTCCTCCCTGGAAATATTGACAGTCAGAGGACCTAGATCAGCCAGAAATGTTTCCACACTAATGAATGAATTATGGCATAAAAATAAAGGTAAAACAAGATCCAGTGGATCTGTGATGTTAGGATAAAAGTAAAGTAGTTCAAGTGGAATCTGGGGCTACTGACCTGGGTGTGATCAAAATCAGACTAATAGTGTAGAAGGCAGCATTAAACATTCTGACTAGCTAGATGATTATAATACTCTGAGTATCTACAGGACCTTTAAGTCATTTATATACATCAGTTAATTCTCCCAATACTTTTGCGAGCCATAAGTGCATTATTATCTCCCCCACTGTAAAGATGGGGACACAAAGGTACAAGAATTTGCTTAAGGTTGCAAGGTGAAACAGTGACAATCAAGATTAGAACACGGCTCTTTTCATAGACAGTACCTTGATGTAACCCAGTGATGCTCAACCAGGGTGCCACAGTTCTTTGGGGTGCCTTGAGATCTTTTCAAGGGTGCTGTGGGGTGCCAAGGGATGTTAGCACTGTTATGTGTGCAAATGGGGTTAACAAGATCAACCCAGATATTACTAATAGGAATACAGTGTTAAAAACATTCTGACCTGCTATGTTTTTTCTGAGATTGCCCTGCTATTTTTTATGTAGTCAAAAAAACAAGTGAGAACTAAGAGCTGGAGTTTTCCGAGGGGTGCCTGGAGTCTTCTGAGTGGTGCCTGGAGGCATTTGAGTGGTGCCTGCAGTCTAAAAAGGTTGAGAACCACTGCTGTAATCCACTGATCACTATCCCAGAACACTGGGTTCAGGTAGGCATTTGGATTAGCAGGGTATGTTGGGGAAAGGACTGAAATGCACTGATTGTAATAGA
Organism: Crocodylus siamensis; assembly: GCF_052110815.1. Classification (NCBI taxonomy): domain Eukaryota; kingdom Metazoa; phylum Chordata; order Crocodylia; family Crocodylidae; genus Crocodylus; species Crocodylus siamensis. The sequence continues at coordinate 93,742,234 of NC_143396.1, read as the reverse complement.
CCTGAGGAATTTAGAATAGTGTACTGAAAGATACGGATTGGGAACACCTCTCATCTGGTACATCTGTTTTGAACTGAGATCAGTGACCTTTTTACCATGACTTTTCCCTGACAAACTACTGTCCTGAGAGAAACTTTGAATCTCATTTCCTGTTTATATTTTTCTAACCATGTCCTTTGCATTGCTTTTATGTCCTTACTGAAATGTGCAACTCTCCTGATTTATTTTTGTCTGCTAATTTAATTATTATGCTATTTTACTTTTCTTCTAGCTCATTAATGAAGATGGATAGGAGATGTCTTTTCCATTTATAATTCCTATGATCAGTCATATGTCTAAGTCTGGATCTAACTCTGTGGCATCCTCTTAGGTCCCTTCCCTGCTCTGTGTTTTGAATTTATCGTTATTCTTTGTTGGCTTTCTACTAGCTAGTTTACAATTCAGTTCACAAAACAGTGTTTATATCCAGGTCAGTTTGATTTAATTTTACAAGGTACCATGAGGCTCTACTAAGTGGTTTAGCAAAATGCAATATTCAAATATGTTCCACTTCATTCCTCCATCAATTTTGTAACAGTGCCTTTAAAAATACAGCAATTAAAACAATGTGGTAAGATAGTTATAAACTATTTTGTTTATTGTTTATAGTTCACTTATCACTTTCATAAGGTATTTTTTCATGTTTTATTCTATTATTTTAATAGTACTTGAAGTCAAATTTATTGGGCAGTAATTGCAAAGGTTTCTTTTTTTGTCTTTGAAAACCTGTGCCTTATTTTCTTTATCTCCTCTTATTTTGTACCAACTTTGTTCTCTTCTTCCCCAGCTTCTTTTTTTGAAAATGCCTATCAGTTGTGCTCTGAAGCTGCAGCAAAGTACTCAGATGTTTATATTTTCATTTTCCAGCTTGTCTCTTACCTCCAATCAGCACATCTTCTTAAAAGGTCTTCATCACTTGATAATTTTCCATTTCTCTGTCCTTAACTTCCCTTGCTAAAGACACATTTTTAAAAAGCGGTTCAGTATCTCATCCATTTGATATGCATCATTAATTTCAGCACCCTCCTCATTTATTAAAAGTCCTTCTTTGTCTCCAGCATGACTATTCCCTGATTTGCTATAGTCCATCTAATTCTTTCAGGCTGATTTGGCTGCATTAATTCACTCTGCATTTTGGCTGCCCTTCTCCTTTCTCCAACACATTAACTCACTGTAATTTTTATATAGTTGCTTCCCTTTCTCCATTTTCCTTTGTTCTCAGGCATACAATCAATCTTTTCCTGCTTCTTGCGATTTGAACATCTCTGTTTTGGAATTATTATTTGCAAAACTAATAATCTATCTGGTTGTAATGTGGGGTAAGGGTTTCACAAAAAAAATCCATGTTTTTCCTCAAAGTTTCAATGAATAATTTTTGGAAAATTTAAAATTCTTTTGATGCAGTATTGCATCAAATCCTAGTAGGGATCTCAAAATTAAAACCTGCTAGGAAGACTCTGACCCAGCCTTTGATGTAAAACCAACTGACCGTGCCATAGCGAAACTATCCTAAGAGGTACAACGGTAGTGTAATTAAAGTCTTGCTTTGGCTCATGCCAAAGGCTGCTCCACCCTGCCCCCACCCACTGCCTGCCTAGCTGTACAACCTAGCTGTACATGGGTACCTAATCATTTGGGCTGCAGTATCCACATCACTCCCTTGTGTGCTGTTGCCTGTAGAACCTGGCCTGTCTTATCCTTGCTAGCCCTGTAGACTGGTAGGTTCATGCGGACCATTGGCCTATCACTCTTAATCCTTCCTCCACCAGCCCTGCCATTTTTACACCCACTTGTTGCATGGTGTTAAATGTGATAGGCTCTTTGGAACAGGGACTATGTCTTTGGGCCTTGTTACATGTTACACTTAGGCTTCTCAGTGATAATCAGTGTTAGTATTAGATCAAGTTTAGAGCAGTTATGTGCTAAAATCCTTCTCTGACTGTCCTGGACCTGCACAACTGTGACTTGCCCCTGGCAAGCAGGGGCCTGGAGGACTGAAAGGTAAGAATCTGCACCCCCTCCCATTCCAGGCTCCCACTACCTCTAGGGTGCCCCCATGCCACTTGGGGTTCTCCCCTGCCCTCCCTGTCTTTGGGGCTCCCTCCCTGCCCCTTGGGTATCCCCCCTGCTCCCCAACCCACAGGGCTCCCCCCTGCCCTGTGGTATATGGAATGTACTTTTCAGGGGCCAGCAGTGGGGTAACCCAGTCTCTCCCCCTGATGCCCTCCTGTGGAGCAAACTTCACTGATGGCTTGCTTTGCTTTTGCTCAACTATATGCAAGCTTACTTCTGCAGAGTAACTGAGGCCTGAGCACTTGTGCGAGCCTTTGCTCTAGAGATATCCACAGCCTGTGCTAGGGTGAGGGAGGGATTTTCCAGAAGCCTTTCTTTGGGGTTGTAGTCAGTTGTGCCAAAAACAATTTTGTTCCTCAACATAACATCCTCAGCAAGTCCAAATTTACAATGCTGTGCTCTGCTTCTCAGCTCTGTAACAAAATCATCTATGGCTGCAGCCTGATTGTATCTAAGTTGCCAGAACTGATACCTTTCAAAGGCAGGGTTTTTTCTGGGTTGGCAGTAGTTCTTGAATGTTGCAAGGACTGCTGTAAGGGTTTTGTTATTAGGGTCTGCAAACACCCCTTGCATGTTGTAAATTTGTAGGGCTTTATCCCCAGTGCAGTGAGGCATAACTGCAATTTTATAATCCTCTGCCTCTTCCTCAGCCTTTGTAACTGCAAGGTATAATTGAAGCTTCTGTTCCCATCTCCTCCAATTCGACCCAAGATTTCCAGTAAAGGATAATGCTGGTGCAGGTTTGAAATGCTCCATTTTTCTTCTCTTTGAATGAAAACTGTAACCCCCCTAATCAGACTGCTGGTGACTCCTCCAAGAGACAGGTCACTTCTGACAACATATAACGTTTATGACTCTATGCCATTGGGTTCCAGGGATGGGGTACTCACTCAGACCTCCATGCCTTTGAGGTTCTGTCCTCGAGTCGCCATTCAGCAGAGATCGGTGGAGTGGTAAATAGCTTTATCTTTACTGGGAGCAGGATTCAGCAACTCATGCTCATAGCTTTCAGGGAGAACTACAACTACTTCCCATCACAACCACACCCACAAGGCATCTGGGTGAGAGACTGCGTCATCCCAGTGCTGGCCCCTTAAAGGTACATTCCCTCTACCACATGCCCCTCAGACCTCATGGCTCACCCACACCCACTATGTTCCCTGACCTTGAGAAGCTGGATACCTTCAAGTCAGCTGGCCCTGACAATCTGCACCCCAGGGTACTCAAGGAGCTGGCGAGCGTCATAGCCCAGCCCCTGGCACGGATCTTTGAAAACTCCTGGCACTCTGGTGTAGTGCCCGAAGACTGGAAGAAGGCCAATGTGGTGCCGATCTTCAAGAAAGGGAGGAGAGTGGATCCGGCTAACTACAGGCCCATTAGCCTGACTTCTATCCTGGGGAAGATCCTAGAAAAGTTTATTAAGGAGGCCATCCTTGAGGGACTGGCCCAGGCTAACATCCTAAGGGATAGCCAGCATGGGTTTGTTGCGGGTAGGTCTTGTTTGACCAATCTCATTTCCTTCTATGACCAGGTGACCTATCACCTGAACAAGGGAGAAGAGGTTGATGTCATATATCTTGACTTCAAAAAAGCTTTTGATCTGGTATCCCATGATCACCTCTTGGCCAGACTGGCCAGTTGTGGCCTTGGCTCCACCACGATCCGCTGGCTGGGAAATTGGCTCCGTGGTCAGACCCAGAGGGTTGTTATTGATGGCAGTCACTCATCATGGTGCCCTGTAACCAGTGGGGTCCCTCAAGGCTCTGTCCTGGGACCCATACTGTTCAACATCTTCATTAACGATGTGGACATTGGAGTCAGGAGTGGACTGGCCAAGTTCGCTGATGACACCAAACTTTGGGGCAAAGCATCCACACCAGAGGACAGGCGGGTGATCCAGGCTGACCTGGACAAGCTCAGCAAATGGGCAGACGAGAACCTCATGGTGTTTAACACCGAAAAATGCAAGGTTCTCCACCTTGGGAGGAAAAACCTGCAGCACCCTTATAGGCTCGGCAGTGCTATGTTGGTTAGCACTATAGAAGAAAGAGACTTGGGGGTCATCTTTGACCACAAGATGAACATGAGCCTGCAATGCGATGCTGCGGCTAGTAAAGCGACCAGAATGCTGGCTTGCATCCATAGATGCTTCTCGAGCAAATCCCGGGACGTCATTCTCCCCTTGTACTCGGCCTTGGTGAGGCCGCAGCTGGAGTACTGCATCCAGTTTTGGGCTCCACAATTCAAAAAGGATGTGGAGAAGCTTGAGAGAGTCCAGAGGAGAGCCACGCGCATGATCAGAGGTCAGGAAAACAGATCTTACGATGACAGGCTGAGAGCCATGGGACTCTTTAGCCTGGAAAATCATAGGCTCAGGGGTGATCTGATGGCCACCTATAAATTTATCAAGGGTGACCACCAGGATCTGGGGGAATGTTTGTTCACCAGAGCGCCCCAAGGGATGACAAGGTCGAACGGTCACAAACTCCTGCAAGACCGTTTCAGGCTGGGCATAAGGAAGAATTTCTTTACTGTCCGAGCCCCCAAGGTCTGGAACAGTCTGCCAGCGGAGGTGGTTCAAGCACCTACATTGAACACCTTCAAGAGTAAATTGGATGCTTATCTTGCTGGGATCCTATGACCCCAGCTGACTTCCTGCCCTTTGGGCAGGGGGCTGGACTTGATCTCCCGAGGTCCCTTCCAGCCCTAATGTCTATGAAATCTATGAAATCATTTGTCCTACTAGCACTATCCCAGGGGAGTAGACAAGAAAGGGGAACCCAGCCGGCAGGCCATCACCACTGCTGCTGCTGAACCTCACTTGTTCTGTGGGCTGAGCCCAGCTTAGAGTGTGGCAGTAGTGCTTGCAGTGGTGACTGGGCTCTTCTGTCCTGCTTGTTCTCCTGAAACAGCACTGGCAGCCACAGGTGAGCTGGGAGCTGTGGTGAGTGTGGGGTTAAGTGGGGGTCCATGCTGCTGGGAGGGTAGGGGATGGCCAGCCCAATTCAGGGGGGTGAGGGCAAAATGGGCCTGATCTGGGCCAGCAGCTCAATCTGGGTGGGGAGAGTGGGCCTGATCCAGACTGGCATGGGACCATGGCAGGGGACGGAAGGCCTATTTTGGGCCAGTGGGGGAGTAGGGGACAGAGACCAGATCTGGGAAAGTGGCAGGGAGGCAGTGGGCTTGAGCTGGGCTGGCAGGAGACAGTAAGGTTTTACACTAACGTGTGGCTTAGAGTGTAACATGAGCTGGCTAACACAGATCACAGATAAACCTATTGTGGAGTGGCATAACATTAAGATGTGTACAGGGTGCTTAAAACTGTTAATGTGTGGACAATGTTAATGTGTGGACACATGTTAATGTGTGGACAATTCCTGGATTAAGAGCTACCTGAGCCTTCTAAAATGAATGTGTAGGAAAGACCTTACTGTGCATTTTCACGGTGCCTGGTGTTACCTCTGATTGTTACCTCTGACTACCGTGTTAGTGGTGAGTATAAGATTTATTCTTCTGGGTATAGATTGGCAACTGCATCAGAAGAGACACTCATTAGAAGAGAGGATATCAAAAGGCCGCTACTCCCAGAGATTTTGTAATTTAGAGAAACAGCTTAAATTTGCATAGATTCAAAGATTGTAAGGCTGGAAGGGACCTCAGAAGATCATCTGGTTCAGCCCCCTGCACCAGGCAGGAAAGACAGGTGGGGTCAGGTGACCTCAGCAAGATGACTATCCGGTCTCCTCTTGAAGATTTCTGGGATAGGCGATTGTACCACCTTTGGAAGGAGCTTAGTCCACAGTCTGGACACCCTAACTGTGAAGAAGATTTTCCTAATGTTGAGCCTGAAATGATCTTCCCAGGAGTTTGTGGCCACCACTCCTGGTTTTCCCCAAGGGTGCCTGGGTGAACAGTTGTTCACCGAGCCCCTGATGTACTTCCCTGAGGTAGCTACCAAGTCCCCTCTCAGCCTTCTGTTTTTTAGGCTGAAGTCCCAGGTCCCTCAGCCTTTCCTCATATGGCTTGCCTCCCCTTCTTGAAGAGCCCTTGAGGGTCCTTCCTCCTTCCCTTCTTGAAGATGGGCACAACATTGGCCCTCTTCCAGTCCTCTCCATGGACCTCTCCAGAGTGCCGCAAGTTTTGGAACAGTTTTGCCAGGGGCTCCGTGATGATGTCGGCCAGCTCCTTCAGCACTGTTGGATGGAATTCATTTGGTCCTGGTGATTTATATATGTCTAATTTTTTAATTGATCACACACCAGTTCTATGGCAACAGTAGGGAGGCAGTCATTTCTGCTTTGCTCATTCTGTACCCTATCCAGCATGATTTTCCCCGTGGCCTGGTGAAACACCAAGGCAAAGTAGTCGTTCAGAAGTTCAGCTTACTCCTGGGTGCTGGTAACTATTTCTCCTGAGTTGCTGAGCAATGGCCTCACACTTCCATTTGTTTTTCTCCTGTTCCCTATGTACCTAAAGAAGGACTTTTTGTTGTCCTTGATTCCTGTCACCACGTTAGCCTTTCTAATTTGTTCCCTACAAGTGCAGGCTGTTGTTGTATAGTCCTCCTTGGGGCCTGCCCCCAGCTTCCACTGTTTGTACGCCTCTTTCTTCTTTCTAAGGAGGACCGTGATTTCCCTGTTTAGCCAGGAGGGTCTGCCAGATCTGCAGAACTTATAGGGTGTAAACAGATGTAGCATTTCTCCAAGAAGGACTTTTTCCTAGGATTCTAGTGCCAGTCTCTTGTCCCACTTTAAGAACCTGTGAAGTATGTGGCATAAAATGTGCTAACACTTTTCCCCTGGGACAGCATGGTATATGACTGTAAGTCAGAGGTGTCAAACGGATCTGGTCCTGTCAGTTAGAGGAGTGCTGTGGGGCTGGTTCTTTAGCCAAATGAATTGTATGAAGTCAGCCGTGTGAGCCAGCTGTGTCCTTGCCTTCCCTCCCATGCTGGATAAAGTGCATGTGGTAACTGCAGCCAGTCTGGAAACCAGGGAGAATCTGTTTTAATACTGACATTTTAATAAATCTCAGAAACCTCTAAATACAGCAGTTACACATACACACACTTGTAGCTTTAATCTTTGTAATCTACTAGGCACTTCTTATGCAGCTTGAAGGGAGAATTTCCTGACTTTCTAATTAATTTAGAATGTTAAGTCTTGGCCCTCTAACTTTTTGTTGAAAGAGGACTGAATAATGTCAGACAATTACAAGTAAGGAGAAGTAGGGGAAACAGGGAGAGTAGAAGAAAATACCTTGCTGGTATGTTTTTGTAGTGGCTGTTTGAAGCACCTCAGATTTGGAATCATAGAATCATAGAAAATGAGGGTTGGAAGGGACCTCAGGAGCTCATCTAGTCCAACTCCCTGCTCAAAGCAGGACCATCCCCAACTAGATCATTCCAGCCATGGTTTTATCAAACTGAGCCTTAAAAACCTCCAAGAATCGAAGTTCTACCACTACTTTCGGTAGCCTGTTCCAGTGCTTCACCACTCTCCTAGTGAGAAAGTTTTTTCCTAATATTCAATTTAAACTTCCATTGCTGCAACTTGAACCCATTGCTCCTTGTTCTGTCATCTGCCACCACTGAGAACAGTTTAGTTCCATCCTCTTTGGAACCCCCATTCAGGTAGCTGAAGGCTGCTCTCAAATCCCCTCTCAGTCTTCTCTTTTCTAAACTAAATAAATCCAGTTCCCGCTGCCTCTCTTCAGAAGTCATTCCTCCTCATTAGGATTATTAGAAAAGATGGATTAGTGATCACGATTTGGATGAGATAGCAAATATGTCGATAAATACAATTAAGTAAATGGATATTATAATGAAAGGGTCTTGAGAGACCCCATGAGCAACCCCAAGAATCCCGAATGGGTTGAGCAAGCCCCTAACTTACCTCCTGTGCAGGAAACGGCAGAGCCAAGATGACATGTGATGCTACCGCCGAAGTTTAAGACCCAGCTCTCAATCAAGCTGAGCAGTGGTGGGCTGATGATGTCAGATTTAAAAGACACCCAGAGTGCTGGGGAGAAGACAGGAGAGCCTGCCTTTGCACTAGTTGCAGCAGAGGCAGTGGCAGAAGAGGGACACTGAGGCAGTAAGGTGTCAGAGCCCCAGGGCTCAGTCTGTATGGGGCTAAGCAGGCTACATGCTCCTGAGGCTAGGGAATGAAGCCTCAATTAGTGAGCAAAGTTAGTGGCTTTAGGGTGCTGGGAGAGTTGCCAGCAGTCTAAGAAGCGCATTAGCCAGAACAGAAGCAACCCTCCAGAAATTAGGTTCCTCTTCATTTCTTTCTTTTTCAGTTTTTTTTCTTTTCTTTGAGGAGAGGCCTAGTTTAATGGGGACTCAAGAACTTTCCATTATAAGATAATTGGGTGCATTACAGATATTCACAGTGTTTGTATATATAAAAATATGAGGGTAACAACTGCTTATATTGGGTTAGGTGATAGCACTCTGCTGCATGTATGTTTTATGGAATAATGATTCTCAACTTGAGTGCTGTGAGATCCTCTGAAGGGTACTGTGGCACCCGGCCCCTGTGAGAAGAGGTAAGTGCAGGCTCATCCACATGCCAGGTACCCTGTACCAACCTGTGCATCCTCGTACCATTTTCCATAGCCCCTCCCATCTGTTCTGGGGACATGGGAAGAGTGGGGGAATGAATTGTACTGAAAAGCACAAGTTCCAGCCCCTCCCCACACTTCAGGAGCCCCTGTGTCATCTACTGTCATGCTCCAAGCCCCATGCTATGCTGTGGACAGGTGCAGGACTATCCTTTTTCAGCTTTGCTTGTTCCTCTGCTCCACTTACACTCCTGGAGCTGATGGAAGGGACCATGGGGAATAGTGACTCTGATCACCAACAGCTCATGTCTCTACCTTGGAATTTGATCATGTAATAATTTTTTTAGATAGTACTGCTTCCAACACAATAGGTTTCCCTTAACTCAGTCCTGAGTCTGCAATAGGAGAACATCATTAACTGAAACAAATACCATTTCCTGTAGTATATGTTTGTTTGGGGATCTTTTGATACAGTACTAGACTGGCCAACTCTATAGAGGTTATGAGATCTGTGCTTGTAGCCCAGACTGGTATTATGTTGTGCAGTAATCTAAAATACAAGTACCATTGCTTCAGTATTTTTGCTACAATTGGTAAATGGTAAATGGATGGCAATTCACAGCTTTGTGTATTTAATTTGCACTCTGTTTAAAAACTATCTTCTTAACAGTTTCTTGAGGATAGCATTTAAGAGCTAATTTCAATTATCCTGGATTGCTAGTATTAGCCATAATATGTATCCATTGTTCTTGACTGCAGCTTTATACCTGCATAACCCTTCCTTTTCCCTTTCCTCTTCCCCTTACTTCCCTTCCCTCCCCATCACTCCCCTCCCTTTCCCCATCCCTGTTGGCACTGGATTTATGACACAGACCTAGTTCCTGGTGAACCAAGACTCTCAGACAGACCACAGATTCTCCATTCAATAATAGGCAAATTTTATTGATACACAGTGATACCAGATAAGAATAATGCAAACAAGTCTATATCTACCACTCCTAGAGCTGTCACAGAGAGAAGGTACATCTAGCTAGTATGTGAACTTCACCCCAAGGTTCTCCTGAATGTCAGTTGTCAGCAGCCTGGAGGTCAAGGGAAGAGGCCCCGCCCTTCCAGTGGAGTGGGTGAGATGGCCGTCTGTTCTTGGTGGCCTTGGGTTCCCCTCTCAGGGGTCCTTTGCTTCTCTGAAATCCCTCCTTTGGTATTCTTTCTTCCCTCTGATGACTCTTCATTTCTGGGCATCATTGATTGGTCTCTCTGTGGTCATCATACTGTCCATGTTCTTTCCTGTCAGCTTATTTCTCTGTTTTCCACAAATCCATCACATATACACATTGTAATTTGGTTATTTACCACATCTTGTGATTTGGTCCATTCACTAAAAACGGAAAGCCCAAGGGCCCTACAGTTTGGCACTGTGACCTAATGCCACCTTATGTAATGTTATGGAACAGTGTGGTACATGTCTTCAATTTCCAAGCCGATGTGTCTGCTGGCTTCAGATCTGGTGGGCCTTGAGGAAAACTTTGTCACAAACAGGCTTTTAGAAACTAGTTAACTCTTACCGTTCCCCTGGACTATTGTTCTAATACATATCTACTTTACCTGTAAGCCAATTCCCAAAAGTAAACCTTTAAATGACATTTTCTAGCCATTACCTCCTCTTTATATTTCATATTAAATTAAAGATTATGGCAGACATTGCTAAAGGCGCAAAATGGAGTTAGGTGTTCAACTCTCACTGAAAGTCAATTCCTTAAAAAATTTCCAAGCCATTTTTATAAGGAAATATAAATACATGTTAAAATGTAGGTCATATGTGTTAAAATCTAGGTCATACACTTCAAATTTGGCCAGATTATGCAGTTCACTGAAGTAATTTCTGTTTTATGACTGTTCCCCTAATTGTGTAAAATGATTTTTGTCTCAGTCCATTTCCCAGTAGACAAGTGACCATGTAGTGAAAGTGTTATTACTGTTAGCATTAAGTGTCATCCTTTGGTATTCTCTGAGGTCAAGAGCTGAACAAATGTGGAAAAAAAACCTGAGTTATCATGAATGGAGTGTAACTGAGCTATGCAGCATGAGAAAACTTGAGTTAGTAGGCTGCCTTTGCAAGTCATAGTTGAAACTAAAATTATTTAAAAAATTATGGCTAATATACTATCTAAAATGTTCCCTAGAGGGTACAAAGCAAGGATTAAATTTAAATCATGACCTCATGAAACAGGGGAGAAATTAGTGTTATATCCAACTATGGAAGATAGCATAGCAATTTTTGCAAGCTGTTACTTCTAGTTTGTGTAATGAATGTCTTGACCCGACTTAAGTGAGCCTCCCTGGATAAATTAGTAGTTAGTAAGATGCAGAAACAGAAGCAGGAGGGTATTATGGTATGGGACATGGATATACACACATCACATGAAGAACTAAGGAGGAACACTGAGACCACCAAAGACTCTGAACAGATTCTCTACGCAGGCCAACTTAATGCTAACAGCTGGTATAATCTAGTTGGAGATGGTCCAGCTTTGTGCAGGGGGTTGGATTAGCTAATCTTTCCAACCCTAACTTTCTATGATTTTATGTTTCTATGATTCTGTGACCCATGCTGGGTCAGAAACAGGCTGGAGGGTAGGACCTGGCCACTGTTTGCCTCCACAACTGACTGGGGACAGTACCTGCAGCTGGCACTTATCCCCATGGCAGCACAGGGAGAGCACCCTCAGTTGAATACCCCCACCTCTGAATACCACCAAAGCCTGACATATGTGGCCTGGATCCTGCAGGCTGGATCTGGGCCATGGGCTGTAGGTTACTGACCCCCATTCTAAGAGAAAAACATAGCTCCATCCTGGAGGGTGTATCTTGCTGAATTCTTGACAGAGAAGTTTTCCCATGTGAGGAGGCTTGGGACCAGGCTTTGCATAAGTTGTGTAGGTGTAATATGCAGCAGTTCTTAACTTGTAATTTAATTGTAAAGCAAAGGCTAGGGAGGGGGCAGAGGGAAAGAACATATCAGCCAAACTGTTGGGGTTTTGATGCACTAAGCCATCTGCCACTGGAGGCCAGACATGAATGGATTTCTTCATCTGATGGCATGTGGAAGTAGCTGTGCTGACTTTTTGGCACCCAGAACTATTTGTGGGTACCAGAATGCTTAGTATCAACTTATTTTACTGTTGTTTTTCTCTGAAAAATTGCTCCATTGCATGGGAGCGAATTGAGCACTTTGCTTATCTGTGGTCTTTTTCTGTAGGAATACTTAGCATAGAGGCATCTGGAGGTACACTTTATGGCTAGGTACAGACATTAAAAAAGCCTGAGGTGGAATTGATCTGAATTACATGGTTTTCTGTAAACAGCGTAGTTTAGATTGGTAGTGAACAGAAAAAACATTTGCCCTTTGTTGGTTGGGGGGAGAGGGGGGTGGAATCTTAGGCTGGATTCCACTATTTTTAAACCAGTCTATGTATGCTGAAGTTTGATTCTGTTACAGGTATACACTGGTTTCCTATCACTTACACCGATAAAGGTGTAATGTCTGTACCTGATCTATAGTTTTATTTTTTCTCTAAAGGGAAATAACAACCCCCTCCTTGCTGGTACATTTATCAGTATTAGAGTGAACAAAGCCTCTTTTATGGCTTTTTTGTGATATCAAATTGCCATCTCTTTTTAGACTCTTGATAACTGCTGTTTTTGTAGCCTGATCAACCACTTTGAATTGTCTCATACCATAGTTTCCCTTCTACTACGTACCTGTAGTGAAAATGTGCTGCAAAGTTGTGACCAAAGAGCACTTTTATAGAAGCTCCAGACAGGAAGTCCATAGTTAGGGTTGAATTTTCAAATGGGGCATATGTTTCTGTTTTTTCTCTTAGTTAAAAAAATGGAGGTGGAATAAATGAGGTGGCCAACAGTAAAATGACATTTGAAATTTTTACACTTTTTATGCCCTTTGGATTTTCTATAGAGATTTTTTTTTCTCGATTTCTCTGCATAATTTTTTGGGCCACAATTGATTTTTTTAAGGCTAATTTTTCATTATTGGAGGATTTTAAAATGACGTTGCTACAAAATGCAGTAAACAGGTGACCCGAGTGGGATTTATTCATTTTTTAATTGGATTTAGGTGATTTTATCTCTAACATTATAAGTAAGTTTGTGCTGTGTAGACAGGTATAATTGATCATTGGGGATTGGGACCATATGAAGCTGACTGATAGAAACCAGGCATATGCAAAACCTTCTCCATTAGGAGATCTTTTGTCAAATTTTATCTTACAAGATGGAAGTATTCAGGTACAGCTGTAATGGATAAACTATCCCCTGTCAACAACTGCATTTCTCTCCCAAGTCTGCATACACTTACGACTGTACACATAATTTAAGTTTTATTTCAGCTACCACACTGAGGAAAAATAAGGGGAAAGAGAAAGAAAGAGAGAGAGAGAGAGAAGGATGCAAAATAAACTTGATTTTTGTCACCAAAATGAAAAGTCGAGTTTTTAAAATGTGCCATTTGTCCTAAAATAAAACATTTAGTTCTTGACAATTGTAATAAATAAATAAGAGGAATAGTTTCCTTTAGGACATTCATGTAGCATGTGCAAAATACAGATTTAGTTCCTTCTGTATGAGGGCATTCAAAGCCTTTTTTCTTAAATATTCTGGAATTGATTGCTCTTAATTTCTCCACTTGACAATGTTCTTCTTTGTACAAGATACTTATTCATTGGAGAAATGACTGGAAGCTGCAATAGCTAGAGAATTTCTTTCTCCTCCTCATCTGCCACCCTTCAGTATTTAAATATTCCATGGAAAAGTGTAACAGCTCCAGGCAGAGAAACTGAGGGAGATCCACCCAGAATACCACCCACTCTTTTTCTGGGGAGCTTGGAGGTGAATGACCAACAATCAATTTCACTCCCTTCTCAGAGAGTGGGAAATACAGTTTCCTACCTTTCAGGACAATGCTTTAAGCACCATCCTATTGTGATGAATCTCCTGCACTATATCCTCTTTAGGCATGTCCAGATGATTGCAGCCATGTGGTATATGGTACCTGAAACATGTCTGCAACACCACATAAGGCACAGTCAGGTATTTTCTGTGCTTCAAGGGTGCACTGTCCGCTTGTGCGTTGCTCCGGTTTCTTTTTTTCCACAGGTTTTTTTTGACCCTTGGATATCCAGGGGTCAGAAACCCTGTGGGGAAAAAAAATGGAGCAGCGCATGCATGGGCAGCATGTACCACTGAAAAGTGGAGCTGGGCTGCCTGGAGTTACACTGCAGCTATCAACCAGGCTCTGCCTGGCAGGATCACCACTGATGCAGCCCCAAGAGACCCCCAGAACTCCAGGTAAGCTGAGGCCAGCACAGTGCTGGTCCCAGCCTCCAGTACTGCCCCTGGGGTAACTTGCCATGTGCCAAAGTGCGTGTGGCACCAGTGTTCACAAAGTGCGTGTGGCACAAGTGCGTGTGGCACTAAGTAGCTGTAGTGCAAGGTGCATTTGACTTGCTCTACTTTGCACATAATACTCAAGTATTCCTTGACCTAGAGAAGCAGGGAATAACACTCTAGCATGAGGTGGAAGACATCTGTATTTTATTTTCCATAAATAATAACATTCTCACTAGTGCAGGAACTGGAATGCACTAGACTGCCTCCCTGATCTCCCATTCCATTTTAAGTTTCTTATTTTCTACACTTAAACAATTTCCTGCATGTGCCCTAAAGTATATTATGTCTTCAACAATACTATTTTCTACTAGTGTTGTACTATAGATCATGTAGAAAAACAACATGCATCACAGAATGGCACATTGCACTTTGCAGTTGAATGTGGCATGAATAAAAATAAGATTCTAATTGTGCAATGATGATATGAAACATCTGGTTCTTGAAAATTGCATTTACTGTTAAGGCAGGACTGGGTCCCATTACGTGCCTGTTAATCAGCAGGAAGTTTACTTCTGGTGATGTGTTGGGCAATGTTAGGGAGCTGTTTGAAGGCCAGAAGTAGGGTGGGGGGGACCTAGAAAGGGGCAGGGAATATTTCTCTCAAAGTCTGTTCCATTTCAAGTATGGGCTGTAGTTGTTTGATTATTGGTTTAAGTGTAGGATGGTAGGTGACAATCAAGGGTATGCAGTCATTGGGGGTGTTCCTCTTGTATTGCAGTAGATGCTATAGGGTATTTGGGTGACTCATTCAATGATACATGTATTTCTCTGCTGGAGTGTCCTTGCTAGGTAAAGGCAGTTTTTAATTTGGCAAAGTGGGTGTCACAATTATTCTTGTTAAAGTAGATGTGGTAGTATCTGAGTGTCTGACTATAGATCACCAGTTTTTTGGTGTGTTTGCATGATTTATGGTTTTGTGGATGTAAGTGTGATAGTCCATTGGTTTTCTGCGCACAGCAGTGTGTAAGATGTAGATTGTGGTATGCATAGAATTGACACTAATGCAAGCAGGGGTTTAGGTTGTAGCCATGTTGGTCTAAGGATGTAGGCTACATTAATGCAAAGGTATTCCACAGAGAATTTGATTGAAAGGAAGTCAATAAGCAAATCTTGGTGTCCAGTCCAGATTATGAAAATACTATCTATGTAGCACAGGTGTAGTGCAGGTTTGATTTGCTAAAAAACACTCCTCTTCTGGGTGACTCAAAGGTTAGGGACAGACATTCAAAAAGTCTGAGCCTGAATTGATTCAGTCTTTTCAGGTTAGTCTAACCTGGCTAGGCTGAACCAGTTTACAACCATACAGACAATCCCTCTGGACTGATGAAATTCAGGAAATGCCTGCAGTGGCTCAGGCTGGAAGCCAGAGGGCACTAGAGTAGCCCTCTCTGCCTTTGTAGAGCTGAGCTGAGGTAGGCATGGCCAGGCTGCAGCAGGGCTCTGATTATGGAGGGGTGTGAACCCCCAGCCTGCCTACAGTCCCAGGCTATCTTAGTGTTTATTGCTCCATTAAGACTGTTGGGTCTACCTGTTGATTCAGGACTGACCCAGCATGTGGTCTGTTAGCTAATACACAGACACCTCCTTAGCAAGGCAGAGGGGAGTGGGGAATTCCTGCTTAGCAGGGAGTGGTGGTGGGGGGGGGAAAGAAACAGTTCTTAAACAGTGTTTTCAAGGAAGGACATTAAGCTACTTGTTAATTAGCTCCAAAAAGCCTGTTTGCTTTGGTCTTTCCCACAGCATGGATGGTAGCCAGCATGTGATCTGCTAGTTAATACTGAGGTGTCTGTGAGGGATTGGGGAATGCCTGCCTAGCACTGAATGGGGAGGGGAGGGGGAGCAGAAGCCAGGCAGATGCCTGCAGAGACTGTGGAGCTGTAGCCAGGAAGCAGAAGGGAGGGGCCAGCCCTGCTGTGGAGCAGAGAGCCCCGCCCAGCCCAGAGAGCATGCTGGGATGCTGGGGGACTCTGATTTATTTTATACAAGCAAGGAGTCTGGAACAGACATTGCATAAACCGGTTTGAGCCAAATCAGGAGGTTTTCACAAGGTTTTTCTTCTACTACCACCACTAGCCTTATGTGCGCCTCCATCCATGGAGTTATGGTCAACCTCAAGTTTTCTCAGTCATAGCTTTACGTCAGTGTACACATACTGGAGACAGATAAGTCTGCTGGGGAGTGGCAGAATAGTTTGGATGTAGATCAAGTAGATTAATTTTATCACCTCAATTCTAGTTGGGCTTGGAAAATCAAACTGTCTGGATCCTACTTGCATGCCTAGGTTTCCAAAATTCAAATCTGACTGATTTCCTCCCATACAGAGACTGATGTGACCAGACTGTCCCCATTAGAATTAACTTCTCAAGAGTTAACCAGTATGGGTTGCCTTGTGTTCAGTGACAGATCCTTTCTCTGGCACCCAAGTGGACCTTTCAGGGTGCCACAGGTTTGTACCCTCAGTTATACTTTGTGGTCATGACCAAGATTCACAGTTGCTGCTTGATCTTTGCCATCTACCTCAACAGCTAGTATAGATCCATCCTCTATCAAATGGTAAGTGAACTCAGCTCCTTTAAAGACTCTTCCATGGGACTGAAAAGATACCAATAATATCCTCTTGCTATGAGACAGCCCTGAAATCTCATGATCTTTAATCCTTGGCAGCCAGGCATATCCAGGTGCAGAAAACTCAGCCTGGTAACTAACATGTAAATGAACTCTTTTGGAGATATCAAAGAGAATTAAAAAAAGAAACAGTTAACAGAAACGGGCATCAGGCCTCCCTTCTTTCATAGGGGCCTCCAGCAGTCTGCAATCCAGTTCTAAACTCTCCCCAGCATTTTGAAGTAACACTTCAAAGTCTGTCCCTTTCTTCTTCACCAAGAGGCTCAGACTGGCAAGAACTGAAATAAACAGCCCAGCCTCAGGCAGTGCAGATTACCAAACTGTAAAGTGCTGAGATGTGCTCTTCCTTTTAAGAACCTTCTTCTATTTCCAAGAAACCTGGCAGTTGTAGCAGATGGGGCTGCTTGAGAAGCCCACAGCATCTCTGTAGGTCATTCCTGGTTAGAAGAGCACCATAGTGCACAGCTTCGAAAAATGGTCAGTTTGAGTTTGAATGATATGGACATCTGCCATAGAAGGCAGAGTTGGTCTGTTTTATCCAGTCTGATTCAGCTATTCCTACCATAATTTTGAGTATTGCTATGCCTAGCACAATGGGGTACTTACAGCAAGGTTTAGTGAACCTGACATGTGACAATATATATTGTACTCCTTGCAACAACCTATGTGCACAAGGGAAGGCAAGTGGTAGGGAAGTCACCACTTCATTTTTTTGGGAGGCAGCAGTTTCATACTACAGTTGGGGTTTTAAGGGAGGTCTGCTGGGAGAAGTTGCGACCGTTATGTACTGAATCAGTGCATTTACCTGGCTGCCATGGCAGTGCCTACTTAGCAACCAACACATCCTATTTTGTGGGTGGTATTTGTTGCCTTCAGTACACTCAGTTATAGAGCCATAGCAGCTAGTTTCTTATAGTTCCTATAGAAGACTTACTGTTATTGGGGTGCCCTCTGGGTTTTATGTCAGCAAATATCCTAAGTATTCTGGAAGAGATCACAGAAATTTGACAACTCTTGCACAAAGTAAGAGTAAAAATATAATTTGAAGGAAGTTTACATTATAGACTGCAAAGTATAACCTTAAACAATCGGCTAATAAATGAAAAGTAAACATAATTATATTGGAATATTCTAAGTGCAATATTTATAGGCTCATTTTTATTTCAGAGAAATTCAATCGGTATATAGTTCTTTGTTTTTAATCCAGGCATGACCTAGCATTACAGGGGAAAAAAAGTAGACCAGACTGGCTAACAGATTACCCAGGGAAAACTCTGGTATTTTTAACCATGCAAATAGCTAGTAGTCTGTTGTGAAATAAAGAGGATTACTTTTGCCTGATAGCTCTATGCTGTATTTTCACTTTGCCCTGACCATGAACCCTGAAGATTCCAAATAAAGAAAAAAAAACCCCCATAGCTTTAGCTCCAGCAAGAAAAGGCTATATTCAGTTGTATTAAACTGAGGTTCTGAGTATTTTGGCTTTACTAAACCATTTACGGGTTGCTTGTACAACACTGATATTTACATTTCTTTTCACTAAATAGAGAAAATTTCTCTGCCCTACCTGATGTGCCTATGTCAAAGCTTCATTACTTTACCAGTACATAAAAGAAATAGCCAACAGAATCTCTGTGTACCTTATGAGGAATTTAAATCTTTGGGCTCATTACTCCATGAGCTGGCCAGAAAGTGCATCTGGGAGAAGGATGAGCCTAAGAGTGCACAATACAATATTGTTCGCCTGATTCTTCCTGACTAACTCTGAAAGTAGATTATGTTATCCATCTGCTAAAAACAGGATTAAAATATTTTAATTGGATTTCCTCTTAAAATTTTTATTTAGATTTGCTGCTTTGAGGATCTGTTCATTCTGGCAGTTTCATGGGAAAGAGAGTAAAGTCTGTCCTTTGCAGAACAATCTGGAGGGCTTGCAGGTTTTTTTCACTGAAATAAGGGGAAACCTATCATTTGACCACAAATTTGATCACAGATTAATCCAACTTCCTCTTTAGATTGTGCTTGACCCTTTTTCATGTTCTTAAAGGGCTTTTCATGAGGGTTCAATAAACCTCCGTCTTATTTGAGGAGGGAATCAGTTTAGTGTGGCTACAACAAGACTTCTAGGATATATATATTTAGGTCTATGACCCCATCTTTGCCCATGGACAACAATACCAAACAAAGAATGTGGTGTGGACAACACCATACTTTACTTTCCTGGTTGGCCTGTTTAAGCTTTTCAGTGTTTTGGGTTGTGAGCAATGTTGGAGAATGTTACAGGGCCACATTGCTGCCTGTAAAGGCATAGTTGTGGACTTTTAAATTAGGCCAAGGGAAACTAGGTTCTGTGCTGCTTCCAGTTGTGGGTAGCTTGTAGGTAGTTCAGGTGGATTGTAATAAACCTATCTCTCAAGATGTCATTTCATGTGTATGTCCTATCTCTGCCACATTCTAAAAGGCCAGCCATAAAACACTACTGGTTTTGTAGGGCAAGGATTTCACAAATCCAAGTGCATTAAAAGTGGAACAAGTTGGCTGTACTAAATGTGGGTGAAACATTAATTCTTTATAGAGATAACAGAACATCTGCTAACTGTAGGTAACATATATTCATTCATGATTTTTCCTTTTCACCTGCCCTTGAGATTCATTTTGTTCTGTGGTTGAATATGCACATATGTTATGAATCTTATGTATCTGTCTTTGGGGTTGCACTTCATGCCCATTGAATTATATACATTAAAAAAAGATGAACACGTGGAAGGTATATTTGAAAAGTTTTTCCTTTTATTCTGTTAAGTGCACTTAAATCTTTTTGGCTGACTCCAGTTTTGTCTTCCAGTTCATCTGGCTTTAGTTTTTAAGCTTGCTCGAGAGATGAAAAACAAAAGGCACCAAGAGCTACAAAGTGGGAGTAATTACTGGGAAATGGGACCATGCTGCTTTATGGAAAGATAGTCACTATTTTTGGATCTGTTCTCCCAGTTAGATTCTTGATAATTGGGTAGGAAGTTTGACAGACTGTTTTTTTACTGAAAGATTCTACCCACTCTCTCCCAGATATTGGATTATTGTGCTTATTATCTATGCTATCTTCTACTGCTATATTTTAACATGAACACAATAGCAATGTGTAGGGGATACAGGTAATTAATACTTCCACAATTATAACTCCAGGGACACTGATAGACTCTAGTTTATGACTTTCATCAGTTCTTTAGAGTAAGCAATTTAAATGTATGGAAAAGCATAGAATAACAATAGCTTTTAAAATAGGCAAAGCAAAACTAACATCTTATGTTACTGTGTATTATATATGACTGTAAATTGTACAAGAATTCCCAAACAGGATGCCAAAGTAGACAGAAGTTTAAACATGTTCCTTTGCAAATTATTAAAAAATTTGTAACCCTGCAAATCACGTTATATTGATAATGGTCAAACCTTGTAGTGTTTTTTAAAGGGTTTCTTGATCCCTTTGTCTGAAAGATGGACCTCTGCAAGAAAAATAGATATCAGATAAGGCCATGGGTGGATCAAGGATTTTGGAAAGGGAGGTGCAGATGGTGTGATACATCTTCAAATATAACACAACACATTCTTCTGCAGTTAGAAACTAGAGACTTTAGTAACAAGCTAGAGGCCTAGGTCTATATTATCTAGTTTAAAATCAAAGCAAAAACTAATATAACCTAACTGGAACATGCATTCATTTCCTGTATCATGTATTGTATATAAAAAACACAACCAACTACATAAAAATAATCAAAAGATGTTTCATTAGTCCGGTAGTCACTAGAATAAAATGTATATTTATTTTTCAGAGTCACAAAACAAAATCTAGCTTTCTTGAGCATCCTGACAGTGCTTCTAATGCTTCACTGAAAGTTATTCCAACACCCGAGTAAAAGTTCACTGGAGTTAATATTTCCATACTTGAGTTAACGCCTTTAGCTAGAGATAAAACAGTCTGTAGAATTGTGAAATAGCAACTAGATTACCAGGAACAGCTAACGAACACTAGAATTCCAGAAGAAAGGCTAGTTTAATTAGTAGAACATCAAGACCATTAAAAAGGAGACAAAGCCATTAATGCCCGTGGAATGAAGAGTTTAGAAGGAATCAGGTGGAGTCAATGAATTGTGAAGTCAATTGACTCTCTAACTGCTCCATGAATAGAAATGCTGTTGCTCCTCCCAGGCAGTTGATTTTTAATTTTGGGTGGATCAGAAAGTAAAGGGGCATGCAACTGCAGCACTGTGCCCTTCCCCCCTTCAGTAAGACTGAAGTACTGTGTTCAAGTATGCAGCATGCTGGAAACACTTTTGTGAGTTTAATCTAAGTCTTAGGATACCTGGTATCTTTTCCTAATGCCCAGGCTCCTGATTCAACTGCTTATTTAAGAATCCCAGCTTTCATTATTTTTAAAGCAGTTTTCTAGCTTTCATGGTTTTGTAGAAGACTTGAAGAAATGTTCTCTGAGTTTCAAAACTGAGAAAGAAAATAAGAAATTACAGATTAGTGTTTTAAAAATATATATGATAATGTTTAAGCCAATCTCTTACTTTTAGCGGTCATGAGTTTTTTTTCTCAACACTTAAGGTTGGCATTATATCTATAATGTCTCCTGAATAATAGCACTGGTATCAATTATGCCCTTAAACAAGATGTGGCATATAATCCATTCTTTCCCATCAGCATGAAAAACTGATGCAGTTTTGCTGGTCTATGTACAATAAAGGTGTGTGTGGAAGGGAGCCCAAGGACTGACATAATCCCTGGTGCTTGCACAGGAATGCCCAAGAGAGATGACAAATTATGATTAGATTTGAAGATTGAAACAGTTGAGTCATGTAATGATAAGCCTGTTTCAAGCCAATTTAAGTTTTAGTTTTAATATCTTAAGAAGTCATTTTCTTATGAAAGAAAATCTGTGCTGTCCTACTCATGCCAACCCAATGGTATGTCACTTGTGTTATCACCATGTAATTTTCTCTTAGCTGTTACTTCAAGTGCAAATTGTCATTTATGTCATAAATACCTCTGTGGGCATAAATACTTTTGCGGAATGCTTTTTCCAGTCATTAATTCAATTGTTAGCAATGCTTGCTTGCTTTAATTAAGTTCAGTTACTAAGGTAGTTAGCTATCTATCTCATCAGCTCATAGTGGTGGACTGGAAATGGGGCAACTATGTCAGGAGAGTCTATGGCAGGGCTGGACAAAATATGGCCTGCAGGCTAGATTTAGCCTGCCAGTCCACAGCTGCCCCCTTTCCCCATCCATGAAGCTGTGCACAGGGATGAGCCCCACTCTCTCCTGCCTGGGGCAGCTCATGCAGTGCTTCCACCTGCACTTACCCTGCACCTGCTGGCAGCACTGCCCAGGCCCTAGCTTTGTCCCCAACCAGGGCACACAGCTTCCCAATGGGACTGCCATGGCTGATCCTGCAGCCACCTGAGTATTGCTCAGCTCCTGCCTTCCAACACCACCTTCTCCTCCTCCTCCTCCTCCTCCTGCTGCTGCCCTGCTGCACTGCTCCAGGCAGCAGATAGCATGGGGAAGTTGTTGAGGCCATGGGCATATGTGCACCAGATGCCCAGCAAGGCAGTGGGCTCGGGGAGGGCTGGTGGAAGCTGCAGCATGGAGGCTCCATCTTCCAGCCGCCTTCTACCCACTCTACCTGTCCGGTGTGATGAGAAGCCGCATCTCCCCACACACATGTGCACACCCAACACACACCTCATTGCCCCTAATATACAAAAGTAAGATTTTATTTTGTGCTATAATGCAACCACCACTATATACACTACTCAGAAAATATAAATCAGCACAAAAATTAGTTTTTGAAATAAAAATAAGTTATATTAAATTTTTGATTTTTAGTATATTATTTTGTTTATCTGCAATTTGTTAAAACTCACCAGCTAAAATAATTTACTACCCCAATCAACAGGTATAACAGGCTAGGAGCAGCCATGACAGACTGTGGGCTGCTTGCTTCATGTCACTCAACTGTTAGAATGCTTAGTGGATGATACCCTATGGCAAAGCTGAATTATGTGCCAGTGACTTTTGGACCTGGTTCCAGAGACAGAAGTGGTGGTAGAATGAGAGAACACTAATACCACATTTCCTTACATACCACGCACCCTCAAATAAGGCACTCATCTTGTTTTGGAAAGGCTGAATGCAGAAAAAAGATTTTTCCAGAGTCATAGCTGAAAGCTGACCACATGGAGCAGCTTACTTACCCTCAACCAGCTCATTTTTTGCCCAGGGAAAAGCAACTGCCAATTTGGCAGTGGCTGTGAGAGGGTTAAGACTAACTCTGATCATTCATGAAGAGTAAAGAGTAAACTGAAGAGTAAACTCTGCCCCTGCTGAATGTTACCAGAGAGAAAGGAGAGAAGCAACAGCCATTCTAGTATCTTAAGACTTCCATTCCAGCACATTCAAGCAGCTTCCCCATTTAGGACATGCACCCTAATTTTGGAGGGCTAATTTTTAGGGAAAAGGTGTATATGATATGTGAGTGAATATGGACAGTATACCCTTGGGTAGCAGAGGTCAGGATGTGTTGACAAGTGGTCAGAGCTCAGCTGCTTCTTATAGGGAGCTGGTGAAATAACCTTTCTTGGAAGGGAAAAAGAACCCTTTCCTTCATTTTTAAGATTGTTAAGACTAAATTATGAGACATTCATCCTAAAAGAGAAATGATAGGAGACCTCATGAAAGATGCAACCTCATACAGACTCATTGTTCCAAGAACAGGAACAATGAGAGAAAGATTAACAGCTCTATGAGCTGTGATAAATTATGAAAATACTTATTGGGACAGGATGGTCTAGTTTGAAAGGAGATGATTAGTCTTTCCATGAAGGGACTGACAACTATACCAAATCAGCTACTGAACTAGGCAAGTGGAAAGTTTTTGTCGTATGATCTAGGAAAAATGGATAGTTCAATATATGTGGGGCCTGAGAGCTGCCTCCCTTTGCTTGAGTTATGGTGCTTGCTGAAAATATTTCAGAGATGATTGTGACTTCAGAGGGTGAGGAAGGATTCTGGTTTTGTCTGCACAATTATGACAGAAGTGTGGGGACCCAAATGAACTTTTGGAAGAGCAAAGTGGCAGTGACAGCCCAACCTTTACCTGCTTACAAGGTCTACAGAATGTTCAAGGAGATGGGAAGTTGATATTATTAGTGCTATACTTCTCAAGAGGGAGGACAGCTAGGAAGGAGAGATGGAGAACTTTCTACAGGCTCTAGAAAGCTGGAAATGGCAACAAGCTCGTATCATCTTCCAAAAGGTAATGATTTTAACATTGCCTGTTTCTGTTATTCCTGGGATCACCCATAGAGTGACTTTGAGATAGCTTCTCAGTTTCCTCATAAGTCTTTTTTTGCTGAGTTTGAGGGGCATGTCTAATTACCTTTTGGTATAAAGGCCTTAGACTGTAGGACAAAGGAACATGGTGGTCTTGGGCTCAGGCATCCTGAAATGTGCTTTGTGACTTAATTTGTTAATTTTTGTTTTGTAACAGGTGCAAACGCTTTTAGAATTTGGCAGAGGCAACAAAGATCATTGTTGGAGCCCATGCCCTATCATGTGAAGTATTCTGAGGGAAGGCAGTTAGGATGAAATGGAGTAGGCTTAGAACTAGTGGGGCAGCATCCTCTTCAGGCCAGATCACTTGAGGTGTCTCGGGATTAATCAAATATGGGTTACTATAAGGAAGCGTGGTGTAAAAAAGCAGCAATTGCCTGAGAGAAGGCAGAGTGGGAGAAAAGAAGAAAAAGCATCACTGAATAATCTTATGACATGTAAATATCTATACTTTGAGGGAAATGATTGGTGAAAGAATATGCCAAGGCACATGTTACACCAGTGGGTGCTAGAATGCCAATTCTGTCATCTGATTTAGCTGCTGGGGTGCCTAGATAACATCATCCTATCTGCTTCTCTCAGTTTTTTAAGAACCTGAAGAGTATTCTTTAAATAAGAAGGCACTGGTGCGTGATCCATACAAAGTGTTGACTATTTATCTGTGGTGTGAAGGAGTAAGATTTTCTTTGGGATGGTAGAAAATGTGGGTTCATTGCTTTTTGGACTGTTCATAGGCAGGGAAAATTAGGGAGAGGTTGGCTAAAATGGTTGTCATCCTTCTGTTGCTGGAACCAGATGAGTCCCAGCGGGTTTTGGGAGATTCTTTGAGGTCAGTATTGCAGCAGCATGCCTGAAAGACTTTATTTTTGATCAGTGTCATTATTTTCTCCCTAACAAGTGCAAGATGGGTCTGAGCACATGCCTATTTATTTGGCTTACCCACTGGGTATGGTTGATGATCTTTAGGGAAAGTAGGATTGAGATAAGATATGCCATTGGAGGAGAAATATATATGTAAACCTACCACTTCATGGCAGTATTTTCACTTGGATATGCTTCGTACTGATGTACTATATTAGGCCAAGGACTCATATTATGTTTAGGGACATATCAATTTGCTGTAACTCTGTTGATAGGATGATGAAGGTTTTTGTCTTTTACCTGTTCCAGTAGCAGATATGGATTTAATACACAGGATATTGGTGGTTGTTTCTGCGTTGTACTTCTGAAACTTGTGTGCTAGATTGGTCCTGGTGTAAGTGCTTTTGTTATTGGGTATTTTCCTCATGTCTTCCAATAACAGGGTTTGAATAGTATGAACAGTAGGAAAGCAGGCAAAGCTTCAGTTCCTGCAGGCAAAGCTTCAGTTCCTGATTAAATTCGGCGGGGATTCAGTCTGATTCGGTGGTCGAATCTCTGAATCCAAACCGAATCAGAGTACTTCCAGTCCACTTCTGGGTTTGCTGCTGAGCACGCAGGGGGCCCCCCTCCCCACACTCCTGTTGGATGCTCCATCTGTCCCACCATGGCAGCATTCACAAGCCATGCCTGGTACCTTGAGGTATGTAGAAAAAAATTTTAAAATTGTGTCTATGGCCAAATCGGTGATTCTCTGAATCAGCATTGAATATTCAGATTTGGATACGGCCAAATAGTACTGGGGACAGTGATCCAAATCAACGAATTGAATTACTGTCCCCGATTTGGGCAGAATCTGAATCAAATACAGCCCATTTCTCCCACCCTTAATGATTAATCACAAGTAAAAGTCCCAAACTCCTTTTTGAAGAGACAGGCATCCTACAATGCAGGTCTGCTGTGGCCAGCTACACCTTATATGGTTTGTTCTAGTAAAACTCTGATCCCCTCAGTCTTGGTTATTCTAAAGGTGGAGCGGCATGAGTTTCTTTGTTAATCAGCCATATCTGATCTCACCATTTCCCTGCTAAACTGAGTCTTCAATGAAAAACTGCTTCTGTTGTTAGATACACTAAATAGTTCTATAATGAGCTAGTCAGATGCAGATTTCAGAGGAAAATACCATGGTTTCATGGTGGGCTAAACTGTATTTTATAATCTGCCTAGCACAGAGTTCCATTCCAACATGATTGCTTTTGCCCTTTGATAGACCTTCTTACTTTAACAAGATCATTTTTTAAAAGAGGTGGGTTATTGAAGTCAATCACAAAATTCCAGCAACTATAGTATATTCCTTCAAAAGTGGCTTCCCTGTTCCTCCCCTCTTTTGGTTTTATGGCATTCCTCTCCTTCATGGGATTATTAGGATAGAAAGGATAAGGGGGAGACTTTGATAACAGTCTCTGTAACAATCCTTTTGTGTATTTAAAGATGGCGATAAATTGTTCTTCATGTTCACTGAGGACAGGACAAGAGGAAATGGGCTTAATGGCAACCAGAGAGATTTAGGTTAGATAATAGGAAGAACATTTAATATATGAGGCTGGTTAAGCATTGGAACAGATTACCTAGAAAAGTTGTTAGAGCACTGGCATTGGAAGTTTTTTAAATGCAGGTTAGATAAATGTTTGTCCGGGATGGTTCAGACAGAGATGATCCTGCCTTGCACAGGGGGATGGGTTGGTGACCCGTCAAGGTCCTTCTCAACTCTTTGTTTCTATGATTCTATAGCTGGTCAGCTTTTAGTCTGTGTAACATTTATATATTCAACAGGTTGTTTATAGTAATTACCATGAAATCTTTCTAGAGCTTATATGTGGCATGTGCCATTTGTTTTAAAAGTCATATTTATTATTCCAAGTTAGTACATTTGATATTTTATACTATAATATCTTATCCTACAAACAATGTACCCACACATAGGGCTAACTCAGGTTAGTGAAGTCAAGCATTCATTTAAATGTTTGCAGAACTGTAATATATAATTTGCATAATCAGGCTATATATTTGGAAATGGCATTTACCAGGCTTAGGTAGAGAAGCTCTATTGATATAGAAGCTATGATATTGATAACTTGGGGAATTCACAAAAGCTTCATGTAGGTTAACTAGCAGGAATAAATGCTAAATTTTGGGGGGAGTACACAGCACATGTTATATTGTGAAAACAGCTGAAATATGTAGCTTATTTTATCAGGTCACCTTTAATAAAGCTCTGAGATTTTAGGACTGTGCTCTTTGCTTCAGCTGTGGACACTAGAAGTGTCTCAGATAAATTACTGTAAATAGGACTAGGGCTCATGTCTGCCATCTGGTGTAATAAAGCTTAAAATACAGCATTGTGCACTGTGAATAAAAACAAAAGGACCAGGATTTTTGGAAATTAAATTGTTTTGATTTCATGATTAAATTTAATGGTGATGCACAATGCGTGGGGTGGGGGGAGTGAGGAGCACAAAAGTAGCAGCTGCCACAGCTGTACACCACAGTTGCACAGGACACAGAGCTCTGTCTCTGCAATCTACACATCGAGGACCATACTAGTTATGCTACATCTAGTTTGGGGTCAGTGGGGCATCATTGTACTGTTACTCAGTGGCACGACCTTCAGGGAAGGTTAGCTGTGAAATTAGTAGGGGTAACTTTGATGAATAACCAGTCATGGACCAAGCAGTGGCATCACCACCAGGATGTGGTAAGGACAGCAGATGGCAATTTCACTCCTGAAAAGCTGCATATATCCTTTGACGGTGCTGTGACATGGTGAATACAGGTTGCCACTATAATAAGCCTGCCCAATCCCCAGCCATGGGTCTACAAATCCTCAGTGGTGGAGCAGACAAAAGAAAATGTTAGAATCTCAATGGCTGTGAAGGCAGATGAAGGCTGCAGTAGAATGAGATCCCCAGTTGTCTTGGTCTTCTTGCCATTGGATCAAGGTCCCATTCTGTTAAGAGCTGTGTGGAAGCTGATGTGCAGCAGCTTTTCCATGATAAGAGAAGTTACACACAGGCATCTTCCATATGGAAGACAATTATCCTTGGCTGTGAGGGGTTGCCAAAGAAGAGTTTGGGGTGGAGCATGCTTGGGTTGGTGTGCCATGATTCACTGAGATGCTCCCTAATGTAGACCTTTGAAGGTGTGTAGACATGCCTTAACATTCTCAGTCTATATGTGGCATTCGTTTTTATAAAGTTGTAAGCCAGTTGTGATGATAAACCTTCACATTGGTGCTTTGGATTTGATATTTTTCTTGTTTGGAAAACTGAATGAGGTCCATGTTTTGGGGCTGAGGGCGTTGACAAATTAATACGTTACAGTGAGTTACAAGAGAGGTAGTTAGCCAGTAGTCAGGGAGAAGGCAGGACAGAGTGGCACCTTATAAATTAGCGAATCTGTCTACCATCACTGCTGTCCGTGGCCAAGCCAAGATCCCCACATCCCCAGCAGGAATGGGTCAGGATTGTCCAAGACAGCAGCAGTGGGGGGTGGGTCTCCCCTTCCTGTGTCCAGAGGTGTAAGTAGAGAGGGCAACGGGAATGATAGGAGGGTGGGGTGGTGTTGGGGGGAAGAGGGGGCAGAGATTCTTACTTGATTCAGGGATTTAAAAAACACTGTTAGCTGCTGCTCGAATGGTATGGTCTGTGTCCCTTGGAGGAGGGATAGAGCTGGGATTGGAGTAGGGGTGCAGTTACCCTCTCGTAGCTGTTCCTGCACCCACTCTTTTAAAAATCCTGAATTTGCCTATGACTGCTCCCAATATACAATCTCACTTTCAGATGAAGTAAATGAATATACTATCAGTGAGTTCAATGGGAGTAGAGAAAGGCCTGATATAAATTGGTTTGTGCTAATCCTATGAATAATATGGCTGATTTCTCAACTCCCATCCATGTGAATTTATTGCTTTCTGTGCTATAGTAGTGTTACATCTGTTGGGAAAGGAGATCATTTTTCAGCTAACAGATGCTTCCAACCAAATAGAGTATGCTTGATGTTCAATTTTACATGTGCATTAACTCAGCACCACATATAAATCTTTTGCTGCCCATTTTGATGTTGTACCTCTGTTTCCAAATTTGATTGGACACTTGGACTGAGAGGACTTCTGTATATCAGTGGTTCCTAGCCTTATTTAGACTCATGGCACCCCTTGGAAAATGCCAGCTCCTAGCTTTCATTTGTTTCTTGACTAGACAAATAACAGAGCAATTCTTGTGTTGTAAAGGATTCAGAAAGACCACAAAAAGGTCAGAATGTTTTTTTACGCTATGGATTCCTATGTGAACTCTGGGTTCGTCTTGTAAATCATGTGTAGGCGTTTGCAAATCTAACACTTGTATGGCTCTTTGGACACCCTTAAAATATCTATTTGGTGTCTAAGATGCTGCTGTAACTTGACAGAGAATCATTGCTGAATATCTTACCATAACAGACATTTCCAGCCTCTGTTGCTGTAACAGCTAAAGCCATGTGTAGATGAAACAAGAGGCATATGTGCATGACACTTCAAAGTGGGCTAAATGCTTTTGCACCACTTTAATGTTGTTGGTGTTAGCATGGTTCAGCTGCGTATTGTGCATTAATTCCAGCTGCTGTAGGAAATTCAGCGGCATAATGCGTCTTAAATGACTCGGGGTGCAGCAAACTAAATCTTCTTTGAGGAGTTTTAGTTTGCTGCCCTACAGCCACAGAGCAAAGCACCGAGCTCCATGCAGCTCCATGGCTCTGCAGGAAGGCCTGCAGGCAGTTTGGCAGCAGCCTGGGAAGGCAGGTTCTGCCCAAGAAAAGCGGTGAGCCTGATTTCCCTCCCCACCATGAGCCTGAGCTGCGTGGGGACCCAATGCTTCCCTCTGTGGCTGCAGTGCCCCCTGGGACTGCCCGAGCCAGGTGCCTGCAGGTGAATGCTGCCTGGGAGGGGCTCCTGTTGCTGTGGAGGGAAGCACCAGCCCTCCCCCCCCACAGCCCAGGGACTGCTCCATGCACCAGTAGCTTGCCCTCCCCTCCCCACTGGACAGGAAGTTAAGTCAGTGGGGTGTATGCATAACACAGGGGTTTAATCGGCCCTAAATTGAAGCAGTGTTTTTTAAAACCCATGAGCATATGTAGATGAAACGGGGGCCCTAAATTGAAGTGGTGGGTTTTTAAAAACACCACTTCAGTTTAGGGCTGATTGACCGCCCCCCCCGGTCATGCACACGCTGACTTACCTGCCTCTTGGGCAGTGGGGAGGGGAGGGCAAGCTGCCAGCAGGTGGAATGGTTCCTGGGCTGTGGGAGGTTGGGGGTGGTGGGGCTGGTGCTTCCTTCCACAGCAGTGGTGGCCCTCCCCCCCAGGGGGCACCTGCCCACAGGCACCCAGCTTGGGCAGTTCCGGGGGGGGGACACTGTGGCCATGGCAGGAAGCACCAGGCCTCTGTGCAGCTCAGGCAGGCAGGCCGCTTTTTCCCCCCACCCATTTGGGTGGAGTCTGCCCTCCTGGAGGGCTGCCAGGCTGTCTGCAGGGCTTCCTGCAGAGCCCATGAGCTGTAGGGAGCCCGGTGCTTCACTCCACAGCTGTAGGGCAGCTCCTCCTCCTCAGAGTTTTAGTTTGTTGTGCCCCAGGTCATTTAAGGTGCATTACAATGCTAAATTTCCTACAGCAGAATTAATGCGCAATATGCCGCTGAGGCATGCAAATACTGACACCATTAAAGTGATGCAAAAGCATTTAGCCTGCTTTAAAGTGTTGTGCACACACGCCCCTCATTTTGTCTACATGTGGCCCAGCATTTCAATTTAGGGCCCCTGTTTTGTCTACATACCCCCTAAATTCTGGTTTCCTTCCACTGGACACCATTCAGAGACAAGGGTACTTACCAGTTTGCCAGGTGAAGCTTATGATCTCTTGGGCGCTCCATACAAAAGAGGTTCACCCAAATTCTGCTCATTTTACTTACACAAGCAGTCCTGATGAAGGCCGTGGCATTACTTGCATAAATAAGTTGAACAGTGTTTTATAACACATAGTTAAACAAATAAACAAGCCCCCTAGATTATTAAACTAAACTGCCTTTGTACAATATTTAAAACCCTTGCCAATACTAAGCAGAATTGAATAATATAAACACAATTAAACAAATGTAAAATCAAAAACACGCTATATGACATCTAAAATTAGTAAACTAATTAGTGCGATCCTCCACGCTTCCTGCTTCTAATGGGGAAAAATTTGCAACCAGATTGAGAGAATCATGAAAACCTTCTCTTCTCATTTAACTAATAAACTGAGCAAAAATAACCTTGAAAATTCAGTATGTTTATATTTCATTTTAAAAGATTTGATGCTTTGCAATGGCAGTATTAACTTATGTTTGAGTCTTTTGTTTAGTGAGTGACTGAGGCATTAAGTCAACATTCTTACCAGACAGATAGTTCACATTACTGGATGGAAACCAATAAATAATTAAAAATTTGGACTAAGAACAAACAAATCAGAAGGCTTTGGAGCATGTTTTGTGGTATTTTTTTCTGGAAGTAATTAATATTTCTCCCTGGAAACATCTTTCTAGAAGAAGAGCTTAGGAAATGTATTGCTTGCCAGAAGGCAGAACTCCAGGTCATAGAATCTAAGAGATGCTGATGGCCTTCAGCTACTCAACCAAATCAATGGGAGCTGAGGTTGTGCAGCCCACATGACTTCAGCTCTTTGAGGTTTATCCCAGCTCTCACTGCTGAATTCAGTTTCTCTTAATTAAAACATTGTTATTGGTGATACATCTGCTGCCAGACATTCTGCCCCCCTTGAGTCACCCCATGCCATCATCTCACACTGAAAGTTTACACTGTCTCGGTCTGCTGTAGTTTATATCAGATGGAAATTGTTAAGTTATAGGCAGAGGAACAGGTGGGTGGAGCAGCTGGTATGAGAAGTGAGCAGCCTGACAAGAGGAAAAAAATCAGGGTAGACTGCAACACAAAAATTTGCCTAGGAAATTGCAAATTTCACAATCTGTTCAAGAGAGATGACAGTACAGTACATGTGCCAGGTAACAATTCTGGGAGACTCTAGACTTCACTGCAAACAGACTATTCAAGACCTTCAAAGATCTTGTTAGGTTTGGCTTCAACCTATTACAATAAATGATGCAATCCCACTCATTCTGGAACATGATTCTTTGTGAATGTCAAAAGTAAATTTAAAAGGTCACAGTAGTTTTTCAATCTTATTTAATTAAGAGATTGACTAGATGTTTTCTTAAGTACAGATGGCAGTTCATAAAGTTTTGAAGGTGCCCAGTCACTGTTTGTTTAGTTACATGAAACTTGGGGCTTTGTCTTTGGCTTCATTCATTTGACATGACGTTATCTGTCAATTTGATCTGAATATGACAAATTCATGTTGCAGAAGGATAATTAATTAACTGTGAGCTTTCTTTTATTTGGGACAGTGTGGAGGGAAGTTTGGTAGATTGCACTATAAACAGGGACAGCTGTGGAGGATAGTAATTGCAACAGTGTTCTAATCAGCTGGTATTTGGGATATGAGTTAAAGTTACATTTTGGAAGCACCTGATGTGAAGGGAGAACAGGTAAGGGGAAATAAAGAGTCCAAGATTTCAAATTTGTGTAATGGGAAAACATGTTGATAACCATGGAAGGAAAAAGGAGAGAACAGGACAGTATATGGAAAGAGAGACTGAAGCATCCGATCTTGTGAAATGTTGTAATGGTGTATTTGGATGCCATTCTTCCTTAAGCCTGGCTGGCCTGCTCCTTGGATTCTCATTGTGAGAAAAGATGAGCCACTTCAGGGATTGTGGCTGTTATACTACCTCCACTGCTAACTGTTGCCGGGGTGGTTGTGCAAAGTGGACAAGGCTTTGGTCATGGGCAACTGGTGCTGCCTTAGTCAGAGGGGGGACATGCCCCCCCTGTGACCAATCCCACCAACCTGAGGGAGGAGCCCCTGTGGGCGATCCTGTGGTCAGGGGGTGGGGGTCCCCCGGTCAATCCTGCAACAGCCGATCACTGCACTTGCTGCAGCTGCTTCCAGGAGTGACTGCGGCTGCTTCTTGGAACAGGTACTGCCCGATCACTGCAGCCACTTCCAGAAGCAGCTGCAGCCACTCCTGAAAGCAGCTGCAGCAAGCGGAGCTATCGGCTGGCACTTGCAGGGGGGGCACTGACACTTCCGCCTGCCCCCCCTGCCCATTGCCTAAGCAGTGAGCGTGGCTGTCAGGGGGTGCACTGCTGCTCTTAGGGGGTGCACATGCACCCCCATGAACCCCTTATACATTGCCACTGACTTTGGTGTTCCTGCATTCTAGCAATTCTGGGTTCATTGGCAACTTGTACAGAGATCAGTAGTGTTAAACAGAGAAACAAGAGAGATGTTGAAAAGAGGAGATGGCAAATTTAGGGGAGATGCTACTAATACTAAGGAAAAGAAAGTGAGTTTGACTGGTGAATACTAAAGTATAGCCACAGGGGCAGATGTAGGCTACAGAATAGTTCTTTCACAATTTATTGGTTCTACAGTTCAGAATTTATAATTCTACACTTCAGATTCTTACTAAATTCTATAACATATGGGACATGTCTACAAGTACAAATGAAGCGGATGGGTTTACTCTTGAATACATTACTTGAGAGTAAACTCACCCCGGGCAGGCATCTACATGTGCGGGGATGTGGGAGCAGATTTGCTGCTCCTGGCAGCAAATCTGCTCCTGCCCACTCTGGCTCTGCCCCGGCCCCCTGCAGCAGCCAAGGAGAGCTCTAGGCTCCCCCTGGCTGCTAGGCCAGGGCCTGGCAGGGAGCATGGGGTCAGGAAATAGCTGTCTCCTGCTGGGCGATGGGAGATTGCTACTTGCCCCCAGGAGCTGCCTACTGCTGGGCTGGGCTCTGACACTGGAGCCTGGGCAGGGACAATGTGAGTAAGCTCCCAGTCCTGGCTCCCCAATTAGGAGTGAGGGGCATGGAACGAGCTGTAGGGGAGGGGCAGGTCCCAGACACCTGCCCCAGTCTGCTGGTGAGCCACCACTAGATGGGGATTCCCTTAAATCATCTTGCTGTGAATTTCTTCAAAACTGACACATTTCAGTGTAAAGTTTTGGTTTTGACAAACTAGCATTTTTTCCCAGTGAAAGATGTTTTATTGAAAATTGCATACTGGATCTAATTATAGCACCCTTTTAAAGCATTTCTGGTATTAGACCATGTGTCAGAAAGAAACACAATGAAGCAAGCATTAATGTCTTTCATGATATTTGTTTCCTGTAATTTGAGCATGTCATAAATAATGTCTTGATATGAAGGCCACTGAACTACATTCTTTGGCTTTAGTTTTAAACTTGTCTAATTTAAGTTTGATGTTCCTCCTAATTCTTATCTGGATGATCATTGAACATCAGCCAAGCTTCGTTTTTCACACAATTTAAATCAAGAAAAACACAAAAATTTGAGTTCTTGGAGAAAATAAATTTAAGCTTCGTTAATGGGAAGGATGTGTGTAGATGTGTGTGTATGGACTTTACCTAAGTCTCAGGCATTTTCAGATCTGGAAGGCATCGTGCTCATCAGTAGTTTTGGCCACCTCTCAAGCTGGGTACTGGATGGCTGGAGTGTCCAGCAAACTGCATAGCTAGGGGAACAGTCAGAGGGCAGCCTGCCATCCATTGGGGTCATAAAGAAACAATGTTAACAACCAACCCCATTCCACAACTTTCTTCTGGAGGCAGGTGACAGTTCCCTGTGGGTTATATTTTTCCAAGTGTTGCAGAGACCAGGCTGTAATTTATGCAATAGCTTCCGAGAGTGAGGGATGAGGCTTTGATCTTGGGGCTCTCTGCAGATGCATATTTTGCAGCTGCTTCGAACTATCCATGTATATGTGCGTTTCTGTGGCTTTGAGAGCTTAATATGGAATGTTGTGTGTTTCTCTCAGTTATTTGATCTATGCAGCTTGGTGCAGCTGAAGACTCAGAATTGCAAGAAGTCAGCCATTTGTAATCTAAGGAAGATTACAGTGCCCATTTGCCTATCCGTAGTGAACAATGCACTGCTGATGGCAGGAGAGTGCATTTTGCTTCTTAAGTGTTTTCTAGTATGCTGCAGTACACGTGATGACTGTTTGAACTAGTTTGTGCATATGCATCAGAAAATTCTACCACAGTTTGGCAATGCCTACAGAAAGATATGAGACCGGTAAAATTCATAGGATCAAAGATAGATTAATAGATTATGCCAATGTGATATTAGCAGGGAAGAGAATGAGGAGAGAGAGAAAAATTTAATAGCATGGAGGGAAAATAGGAGGCAGCAAAAAGGATGATAACGGGTATGGAAATCCCAGAGAAACTGTAATACTGAGTGACCAAGTCTTAGAAGAAGTAATGAGAATGCAGTGAGGAATAAAAGAGAAAGGAAATTAAGGATCTGCATCTGAAGATAGGGCTAGACTAACCAGTATGCACATTGTTTTAGAGAGGATTGAGCATAGGAGTGTTACATTCCTCAGACAGTAGTTGGACACCATTTCTGGGAGGGTGAGGTAGGTTTGATTCATAGCCTGGATTCTTGCAAAGCAAATGACAGCTGGTGGTGTTCTTAATATTAAAATTTAAGACAAAGAAATTAGCTGAGGCATGTAGCTGAGGAAATTCATTATTCATTCTAAAAGGGGAAAGGATATGGGAAGAAAGGTGGAACAAAAATTTTATTGCATGCTCTTAGATCCTTAACAGATTTTCATGAGATTTGCAGAGCGTCATAAGAATGTCAATATTTAGAGCTAGGGGACTATCTAAAATAATCTTTAGAAAAAAACTGCAAGATCAAATTAAACATGTAGATTCCTTATTCCTAATATTTAGGTAAAGCAAAGGAAAATAAGAAGGTTCATGAAATACATGAACTTTCCTGTTACTGTTTTGAAAAAGACATGCAGCAAGTGACTGAATGCAGAGGAAAAGTTAATCAAATATGTTTGTTTAAACCTGGCACAGTGTAAAAACTTCAGTAATCTTTACAGGCCAGTTATCTATTTGAATAAGTTGAGTATTGTTCAACACAAACAAATATCAGAGACATTCAGAAGGTATTGATAAATATGGGTACATATGTTGGGATCATCAAAGGAAATATTGGCAAAAAGTGTTTCATAAATGCTTTAGGACATAACTGAACAAAAAATTAATTTGGATTCAGATATGTCTGTGTTTTAGCAGATGTCTAACCTAAATGGAATTGCACAGGAACAGCTGAACTGAACCTCTTTGTCTGAAAGCTTGGAGGTTTATTCTTAGGCAGGTTCACCTCTGAGGAATGTATTATAGACATGCTGTCATGGGTCCACAGAGTGGGCTTTCCTCCAGTTGCCATATAGTCTTTCTCTTGTGCTAAATGTTAGGTCTTTACTTTTTTACAAAGGGAGAACTACTTGTAGTTCTACTATTCTGAGATTGTCCCTCCCCTCATTTTCTCACCCTTACCTCTCCCCCAGCTTCCATAGTTTTCATTTTAATTATTTTAATGAGTCCAAAATAACTTGAATATGTATTACAGAGTTTATTCTTTGGGAAGTGCAAATCAGGAGATGTTTTGCAGTGATACATGACAATTGCTTCAAAACAATATAGCTTTTAAGTAATCTATTAGAATACAAATTTTCAGGGTCCATAGGTTAGAACAGGAAAGCAAAACTTAAATTCATGTCCGAGTTGGCAGCACTGTTTGTCTCCCTGTCTCAATGCCTTCAGGAATTCATCTCCCCTACTGAAAAGTAACCTGCTTTACCCAGTCTGCTCACATGTACCACTTTATTTCAAGTATAAGTCATGCCTTTTTTATCTTTTCTGAATTTCTTGCCTAGTAGTTATTAAAAGTTAGAGCTCCTTGTTGGTTTTGCCTTATCTCTCTGAGGTAGGTTTTTCATATATTGATATCCATTAAATGACAACTAACTTGTCTATTCCCCGTGTGATTCCTACCTTGTCTCCTGTCCCAAGGGAGAAAACCTGGGATTTCAATTTCAGTAGGTAACAGTATGGAAATGGCCAGGAAAAGTGTTACTCATATTCTTTACAGATACCATAATACAGAAATTTTCCCTAAAAAACTTTATCTTGAAGAACCTGGGTTAGAAAAAAATTCTATTCAGAACTGTACTTAGGCAAAGGGTCAGTCTGTTTCTATGCTGTTCTAGTAAGAATATTTGTTGTAGATGTAAATGCAATTGGAAGGATTTTGTCACGTATGGTAGATGAGTCCCTGAGTCAAATTGTTCTGGAAAAAGGTTGGAAACATGGTGAGGGAAATAGTAGGATACTAGCTGTCAGATAACCCCTTAGGGTGAATCCACACATGTAGGCATGCGCGCTTGCAGCAGCTCAAAAAGGAGCAGCACAAATTTGAGTTGGGGATTTTTGCCTCAGTGCATGTGCCCAGACATGCTCTTTGGTGTGGTGCAAGTTGTGCTACTGAGTGCCAAATAACTCTGCCTAGCTACTCCCAGATCTGCAGTGAAGGGGAGCAAGAGCCCAGAGGAAACACCTGTGCTGGTCACAGCAGTATAAAAAGCTGTCCTGGCAAGCAACTCAGGGCTGCTTGCTTTCAGGAGCTTCTGAGGTACAGCCAATTGGTATCTGGGGATACTACCCCTTGTGCCAGCTGGACTGCTGCAGCAGCCCTAACTGAGAGTTCCCTGCACCCTCTACCCACTGCAGCAGTCTGGCAGTGGGGGCTGCTGCCTGCTGCCACCTGTGACAGCATGTGGCCCTAAGGCTGCACACTTGCCAGACCCAGGTGGGGACTGCATGGCCACAACAGGCATCTGCACCTCTGGGCCACCTGCCAGTAGGCTGTGGCTGCACAGTTGGCCTTTGTATGGTACTACTGCCATGTATGCTGCCACCCTGCCATCTGGGCAGCTATTGGCCAAAAGATGTTCTCAGTGTGATGGCCTGCTTTAGACTGTCAAAGCATGTCCTTCTGGCCCCAAGTGGCAGGGAGGTCAGCCACTTCTGCTGGGTCCTGGGTGCTAGCCCTGAACAGGCTCCTCTGCCTGGGTCATGCCACTTACTTGCCTCACTAGCAGGAATCCTGGTGTTCCCTATTTAAAAATTGCAAAATCTCTGATTAAACCCCAAATTCATTCTTTAAAAAGCCCCAAATCCACGTTATTTCATAAAGATATATAGGGAGAGAGAGATCAATCAGTTGGGCAATGTTCTATTGATATATTTACAATTCTAAAGCAATTTGGAAGCCTACCAGTGTCTCTTTCATCCTAATAAAATAAATTCTAAATATCTAAATGTTTTGATGTTTGCTTTTGGTTTTCTTATCTTAGAACTGTTAGAGCTCCCCCTGGCTCCTTCACTAATTAGAATGTGGGGACAGCTGCCCTTGCAGCACAGCTCCTGCCAGCAGGTCTCATTCTGTCTGGTAGCTGTGTGATGGGGGATGTGGGGTTTGCAGGAGAGGGGTGGGAAATCGTGGGGGGGGGATGTAGTTGGGTTTGTGGATGGGTATGGAGGGATGTGGGGGGACTGTGGGGGGATTGTGGGTGTGGGGGGACTGTGTGGGAGGGCTTCTCAGGAGGGGTGGGTCTCCAGCCCCCCCACAGGGTGCAGCCCCCACACAGCAAATTAACTGCCCCTCCCCCCTGCAGGGCCCAGAGCCCCATCCCAGCAGGGCTGCCCCCCCAGGGACCAAACCCCCCCACAGGGCCCACATGCCCCCCTGCAGGGCCTACATGCCCTCCTGCATGGCCTGCAGCTCATCCAGAGCAGCAGCAGCTGTTGGGGCACTTGAAGCCTCTTAGCAGAGCCCGTCCATATGGCACAGAGCAGTGTGTGGCTTGGCCGCAGCCACCTGGCACCCAGTGCTGTGTGTGGCAAATTGCACAGGCCCGACCCAGCACAGCTTGGCACAGCGCCGTACACCTTTGAGCAGCTCTGGGCTGCTCGGGCTATTACTTAGGCCCCCACACCATTTACAGCGACTCCCTGTTGTGCCAGGCTGGGTCCTGTGTGCATGGAACACATCCCCGCCACTCCAGTCCCCGCAACCCCCAGTTCCTTACTTACTTTGAATGGAGCTGAGGTTCATGCAGGCTGCACTGCTCTAAGCTGCCTTGCATGTGGCGGCAGCATGCTTCAGCACCAGGACAAGGGGCAACCACAGAGATGCTCTGGCTGGCTACTAGAGTGTCTCTTTGGATGACCTGACCCTCTGGTTGCCTCAGATGTTTTTCTGCATGTTGTTTTTTTGATACTTGGATATGGTATCAAATTTTGAGCCCAGGCTGCAAATATGCAGCGTGGGGAACTTTTTTTGTTCCCAGCATGCCTCTTGCTATGTCTCAAACTGCTTTAAGATGTGGCAAGAGGCATGTGTGGGCTTGTCTGGACACACCCTTAGTATTCTTATTGAACCTTCCTGAAAACTGCAATCTATAAGACTTATAAGGAATTCATCACTTATCTTTTAGTAGCTGTAACAATTACAGTTTCAAAAGCCTAGAAGAGATGTGACAGCCCTAACATTATTGATTGGTTTCAAAAAGTTGGGAAGCGTTCATAATTGAAAAATTGTCCTGTTAAGTCAGTGTTCTACAAGAAAGAAGGAAAAAAAGACACATACTTAGACATTTGTTGGAAATTTTTGGAATTTGCTGAAAAACAATCTTCTGCCTCCCAACTAGGAAGTTTGAGAAACTTTTTTTTTTTTTGAACATTGAAGGAAGTGCACGTTCAGTGCACAGTTAAGAACAGATTTGGAATAAATTTCCAAATTTAGCTGAATTTCTGTTCAGCTAACAGTTAAGAACAGATTTGGAATAAATTTGAACTCTAAAAGCAGACATGAGTAGAAGATAGTGAGCGTTATATTGTGTAGAGTTCTGAGGAAAAAGAGAAGGTGAATTAATAAGCAGGTTACATACAGAGATAGAGACACAAAAGCTTAACGTTGATCAAAACAGGAACTGTCAGAGGCTGAAAGGAAGAGAAAAAAAGAACCCAAGATTCTTTTTTTGGACCTTGATTTGACTAAAGGGAACATCATTGGTAGAAGATCTGTCTTGATGTATATTTTAGGGGATTGGATATATCTTTAAATGTTATATACATTATTTGATCATTTGGATTCATTAATAAAGTTTTAAAATGTGTATTTTACAGTTTCTTTTTGAACTGGAGTCAGTGCCATCTTTAGCATAGGGATATTGGATTATTTAGCATCTTTAGCATAGTTGGATTATTGTAGTGCACATGTGCAATGAGGGGTTTTCATTCTAAGTACTCATACAGTGTTTCCATAATAAGGTCCCAGTTTATGGTCAGTCAGTTCTGTCTTACCAATTAGAGTTATCCTCTCCATTTTTGCATATGAGAAAACTTGAGCATAGAGGGTGCAACCCCACGAGTGGGAACGTGCATTTCCCCAGGGACAACTAGCAGTGACACATATTTGTGCTGCAGCTAGTTGTCCCTGGAAATGTCCCTGCATATGCTTTCTGGTACACAGCAAATTACCCTGGGTGGAGTGGGAGAAGTTGGGGCCAGCAGCCTCACCTGGGGCCCTAGGGCCCTCCTGGGGCTGCAGCAGTGGTGCTGCAGGTGAACAGAACCTGGCTGGCAGCTGGAGCATGTCTCTGGTCGGCCAGGCTCCGGTTTTGGGTTGTGCATACTGCATCCAAGTGCGCTGCCCCCCATTTTTCTGATGTGGGTTTTTTAGATACCGGGATTTCCCAGTATTTAATTTTGCCACTGCACTGCAAATATAGGCAGCTTTGAGACACTGCAACCTGCACATTCCTGCTCATGGGGACATGGCCAGAGAAGCTAAGTAATTTGCTTTAGGTAGCAAAAAATGTCTGCAGAAGAGTAAGGATAGAGCATAGAGATTCCAAATCTTTCATGTCCTGTGAGTACTAACATTCAACAACAGCAAGCTTCTGCTATTAATCCTCGGACAAAACAATAGACGTATTACATAATTTAAAACAATATACAATAAGAATTCAAATCCTGGGTTTTAATCTGAAGGATCACTAATGAGCTCATTACTTTCTCTCTCTCTCTCTCTCTCTCTCTCTCCTCTTTTTACTTACCTCATATTGATTCTTAATATACTATCTTGTGCATATTCTACACTTATATTTCACTTTTTGTTGGTTTCAGTGCTGGAAGCAGACACAGTATGGATGAAAATTGGCAGAATGACATGAAAAGCTTCAGGAATTAAAGTCAGGTGGCAGAACATTCTGGAAGCTTCTGGCATGCCACAGATGGTCTGTATAAACTGTTGTGGTAGAGAAGCTCTGCCAGGAAACCCATGGAGTTTATCTGTAAAGCAAAACTTCAAAAGTATAAAGTACATTAAATTATTTCTAATATACTGTAAAGCTTTTGAATGTGCTCTGTATTGCACAAATCTCCCATCTGAACCCTACTTCTTGATTATAGTTATTAAAAACTCATATCTTTGTTCTGGTATGTTCAACCTCTCAGGGTTTAACGCTTTTCTGAACACAGATCAAGTAGTTGGTCTGAGGGACACAGAACTACAGCTGAGTCAACAGCTGTACTGAGTACAAGAGCTCTATATAATTTTATATTTATAAAAGAGCCATACAATAGGATTAGGGAATGAGTTAATAGTCTTGCATATTTTATGTTATAGACCTTTTTACTATATAGGAGTATCTTATAATTAGGAAGTGTGACTATTATATAACCAGTACTATAGCATTCAGAGATCCCAATCAGGAATGAGGTTCTGTTACAGGATGTGGGATGAAAAATGCTTCAACAAGTTTGGAGGGATGATCACAGAAGACACATACTTTAGCATGCATAGTCAGAGGGGTCTGAGTGGCTGGGAGGGCTGTTCCCTTAACTGTAATTGTTTTCTGTTCCTTTGATTGAGGACAGAAATGTGAAATAAATGTTTTCAAGAGAGAAGCAGTCGTCAGCTGAAAAATTCTCAGGAACACTGGCTTCTGAGCCAATTCTGTGGCATCAGGAGTCACGAAAGTCCGGATTTTGTTCTCTTTTGTACCGTTAGATAACACATTGCCTGTAAAGAGTCAGATTTGTACAAAATGTGGAGTCCTGCTTCTAGTTTTTGACAAATGCTTTGAGAAAATTGCCTGCAGTATCTGGAGAATATTCTAAAATGTGCAGTATATGAGCATAGGAGCACATGGTCCACTAGGAGTTGTCATATTGAATGTAATAGTTTGAATGCTTGTAATAAATACCTATTAGCCAGTTTAGAAAAAAGGCAAGGTTCATCTTTTTATCTAGGCTCATTGCTTGTTTTTGCCTACATGCTGAATGTCTGGGTTCTTGGATTTTATCTTTAGAGGCCTTTAACAAAGTTAACCTAAAACAACTCTTAAGCAAACATTCTGAGAGATCAAAACCTAGAAGCTTTTGAAAGGGTGTTGGGAAAGAGAGGTCACTGCAGTGGTGTGGAAAATCTCCCATAGAAACTGAATAGTCAGCGGACAAATTCCGTTGCAGAAGACAAACAGAAAGCCCAGCAGAAATCTGTTAAGTAAGATCCGAGCCCAAATTTGGGAGTAGTGACAGGTTTGGGTAGGAGGGGCTCAAGACGGCAACTCACCGAATAAAAACTGTAACCTACAGTCCCAATTTGGAGGTAACCTCACCTGCAGGACACCGAAGGAAGAATCACAAGTGTAGGCCAGATCAGGCTGATCACCTGAACCACCCTCTCCGTGAACAAGAACTCCCATTCACGCTGAAGCCGCGGAGCACCTGAGTGGGACCGAAGGAAGGGGATGTGCTCCTATCACTGCTGAGACCAACCCTAAAACCATAACTAGCGAATGAAAGTATATCTGGGGATTTGGTTCTCGGCATTCTAGGATTGTAAGTATACTATGAGAAATAATAGTAGTGATTCCAAGTTAAACTTTACTTGTAATTGTAGTTGTTTTTGTAATACTAATTCTTATAGCATTGTTTGGGAAGGATTTTTTAAAGCTAAGCAGTATTATATGTGTAGCAAGGAATTTAAAAATAAAATTGTGTTGTATGAATTAAGTGCGCAATCATTGTGAAATCGTGCAATCAACCAAATAATCCCCCAGCCAGGCGCATCAAATGAACCAGTAAATTTCTCTATTCCATAACCCACTAGAGACAGGAATGTTAACCAGTGATGGTTGTTTTGAAAGGAAAACTTTACCACATTTCCATTAGGTTTTGTGTCACCTTTTTTTCCTTTTTCACTTCCATTTCTAGATGGTATACTCTTATCTGTTGTAATGTAAATTTTAAAATGATAAAGGGACTCTAGGCTGGGATTAATCTTTCCATCTGATTCTCTGTGTCTTATTGCAAAAACCTAAATCCACTGTACCCCTTCTCAGTGTTAAGTAAAGCTGGATATTTTGTCCTGTTTGGAAATAGTCTGTTTCCAATAATCTAGTTGCTGGAATATGAACATATAGAGAGGTTTTATCTTTTGTATTAGCAAGATAGATCCTCTTGAAACAACATAAAAACTGGTGTATTTCTATTAGCATCAACATTTTGGCATTATTTTTTAGCAAGAAATCATTAATCTAGGCCACAGAATAGGGCATATTGAGGTCACCTGAGTTAATGTGATGGCCTCTAAAAGCAGGGCATAGACAGAAGCAACAGTTTTTGCCTGGTCTGGCTCCTGAAAGCACTCTACAGCTGTGACTAAACAGAAGTTCATGTCTACAGAGCACTTTAAAAGGACCCAGTCCCACTAAAATCTGAATCCTCATTGCATGAGGATTCAGATGAAAATGCTCCAAAACAGAGTGGCTTTGATAACTTCTGTCTGTGCTGCCTCACAGTCCTGGTGCCGTTTTCAGAATGGGAGGAGGGAAAGAGAGCAGAGGGAGTTTTGGGTTTTTTTCAGCCAGTGCTGAAGGGTGGGGCAGGTGGGTTGGAGCCCCCCACTTCATTGGGGGGCTCCAATCCACCTACTCCGTTCAGTGCTGCTGGGGAACCACTGGAAGGAGCTCCCTCTGCTTCCTTTCCCCTCTCCCATTCTGAAAAGAGTGCTGGGTTTGGGAGGGAGGAGGGATGTTGTAGGCTTACAGCCAGCAGCTGGATTCCCTAATCCCCCAAACTCAACAGTGTACTTCTGTTGGGTCCAGGGGATCATTGTAACTCATGATGCTTCCTGAGAAGTGCCATGAGTTACAATGGGGAGCTGCATTTCTGTCATCTGTTTCATACAGGGTCTAGCCCTCATGCTATGGAAAACTCCAGCATGTTGCACAAATGAATGGAATAAAAAAAAATTAGAAAAAATTTAAAAAATATA
The DNA here is from genome assembly GCF_052110815.1 of Crocodylus siamensis. NCBI lineage: Eukaryota > Metazoa > Chordata > Crocodylia > Crocodylidae > Crocodylus > Crocodylus siamensis. Next base: position 93,697,830 of record NC_143396.1, on the reverse strand, counting down.
ATTTTATGGCACTGGTAGCCTACGCATATCGTATAATTAGGTGTAATCATACAATGATTTACTGCTATTTGTGGTGAGTCTGTATGTGAAACCATATTTTTAGACTTGTATGTAATTTTGTTGTTGTACCTTTCCACTTCCATAGCAACAATTTAGTTATTCTCAGCTCATAGTAATTGTGAGAAAATCAAATTCCATCTGTTTCTGCCAAATGAAGGAAACAGAATGAGGGTCTAAATAAGAAAAAACTTCACTTGCTAAACATTACTTGACACCATCCATAGTTTTGCTAAGCAAACTGGCGTCTGGGAGAGTTGTGCAAAGTAAACAAACTGCCCTTCTAGCGTGAAATCTTCAGGGCTAGTCAGTTGTATCAGCCAGTTGACTGGTTTTGAAAAACCAGTTACTTTTAAAGAAAATGTAAAGCCTTTCTATAAAATCAGTTTAATATTTTTTTTCTCATATGAATCATTTTTAACAATAAAAGTAGTAGGTTGTCACTGATTTTGTGAGGAATGGCGATGCCTCATTTGAAAGGATACATTTTACAATAGGTATAATGTATTCAGAGATGATCCCCAGTTTATCAACTCTACCAAGGTTTTTGTAACTCATCAGCAACAAAAACAAACAGAAGAAAATCTTTCTTTCTCCGCTTTTGCAGTTTTACCTCCAATGGTTTGGAGTAGCCTTGGCACAGCTCTTTGCACCGTGAAATACATTTTTCACTTCTGGAAAGTAGTTTTTGTTTTCACACACACAAACAAAATAACTTGTAAAACCACTTGAGAACATGATTCTGGAGAAGTGGCTTGAATAGTCTTCACCATGAAATCTAGTTTATTTTTACTTGATATATTCTCAGAAAAAAAAAGGCATGGACAGATGACACATTTTACATTGGTGTAACTTACATTGATATACCAAATCAATTTAATTTTCACCAAAATCCATAGCAGACAGAGAAGCAGGTATCTCAGATTATTTGCACACCTTAGATACTTGTAGCACCTTGTGATTACATGGTAGGAAGTTGGTAATAGCCCATTTACCTCGAGTAAACTGCTACCCTGGGATAAGATATGGGGAGATGACACATACCCGGATGTAATTTATACTGGTGTGGGTTTTCCTTTGAATTTTTCAGGGGTTATTCTCTCCTGGATTGGGTGAAATTAGCTCTGCATAGTTATTTATATTGTGTGCACTCTCCTTTTCTTATATTAGCAAAAGGACTGATTATGCTCGTGTAAATATATTGTCTGCCCAGGCCACCAGAACAAATTTTACTTAAACAAAAACTTGAAACAAGACATATGTCTTTTTACAGGCACAAATATTATTCTGACATCTGGTAGTTTTTGTCATGTATTCTTGTATGGCATGTTGTCGTTACATGCTAACTATCTCCTGATGTTAAACTTGAGCGAAAAATGTAGCCTTCCCATTAGGCAATAAATTATTTCTCTGGCATTTAAATCCTCTTGGTGTAGAGTAGGGCTGTCCAACTAGCAGCCAGTGAGGGTTTAACATGTAGCCCTTAGGCTCCCATCCAACTGCCTGCCCCTATTGCTCTAGCTCAAGTAGTGGCAATCTTTTTGGGCTGAGTGCCCAAAAACCCTGCAACCTTGGTTTGGAGGATGTTGGCATGCCAGGGGTAGATGGTGGGGGAGGTGTGAGGGGCTGGTCCTTGTTGTGGCAGTGCAGCCCCAGCCCCTTCCCCTCTATGTTCCCTGAGGTATGCATGCTGCCTGCAACAAGCCAGGCTGGGGCTCCAGACTCCAGTGCAGCCACTTGGAGGTTCAGGAGTTGAACTTTGAGCAGCCCCTGCTCTGGGCAGGCCTCTGCCACCCACCACAGAGCCTGGTCTGCTCACAGCGGGTCTTGCAGCCTCCCTGCCCAAGCAGTGATTAGCCCAGGCTCCATGGTTCATGGCAGGGGCCTGCCTAGAGCTGTGGCATGCTGAGCAAAATGGCTTCATGTGCCAAGCTGTGACAGGTGTGCTAGGGGTTGCTGGCCCTTGCTCTCATTGCATGAACAGACAGGGTCTTGGGGCTCCTCCTCCGCCCCTGGCTTTTACTGAATGCCTCAGGCAGTGTGGCACAGCACACAGTGCATAGTGCTAAGGTAGCCCAGAGCAGCCATGTGGTGTGGTGCCACAGGGCAGCCTACAGGGAGCTGAAGGTGAGGCAGGGTGCTGGGTTGCATGGGGAAATGCCCACCAACATACATGTGTGATGTAGCAGTGTATGGGAGGGGGGGGGGCGAACTTGCCCATGTGCGCACATGATGTAGTAGGTTGGGGGAATGCCTGCCTGTGTACACGGTGCAGCTAGGGTGGGCAGGGTGTATACCTGCACAAGTGCAGGGCATGTAGCCTAAGGGGTCCAATGGCCCCTGCTTGTGATGACCCTGCAGTGTGTGGCCCCTGCTGGTGCTGCTCCTGGGGCATGTGGTCTCCAGCTGCTTTGAAGCCATAACACAGGCTGTTCTGCAAAGTGACTTTGCTGCTGTGAACTTTTCAGGATTTGCAACACCATCATTTATCAGGAGGCCAAATTACGAATTCTGTTTACAGATCTGTATACAAAACTGCTGTTGTTTTCCATACATAGGATTTGTGCATATCTGAATACAAAATCTGGCTTTATATTATCTTGGTCAAGTGTGAAAATTGGACATGACCTTTAAAGCATTAGGAAGCTCCTTATGACACAATCTATGAAAACTGAAAATCAGGATGGTTCCTTCCATTCACCTACCCCTTGCTGCCTGCCTGCCTGCATTTAATATCCCACCCCTCTCGTTGGTTGTAAGAATAGAAAACCATGACCCAGCTATCACTTTTATTTTCAGGCTACTTTACCAGACCCCTTACAATTCCTGCCCTCTCTCCATTCAGAGCTCATCAAACACATCTCCTTTCACAGTTGCTCAAACGCCTCCATCTCATCCCTTCAAGTAACTCAAGCTGCTTCCTTTCTTGCCTGCTCTCCTACTTCCCAGCCAAAAACAGAAAGCCTTTATTAAGGGCTTTCACGTCAATCATCCTGAAGGCTTCCTTGGAGGTCTGATTAGTGTTTTGAAGCCCATGTTCAAGAACAAGACTGAGCCTACCTGGTGCAAATTTCATGAGAGAGAAAGAGGGAGGTTTAAGAGAAAAATCTTGATTTTACACCCCAAAGCATGCTGTCATTTCTGAGAATACTGAACAGTGAGACTTTTTAGAAAGTAAAAATTTTCTGTATAGGAAATTTAGGGTGTCTATGTCACATTGGATTACTGTGGTATGTCTGCACTGGAGTCACAGTATAGACAGCAGTGGTAGCAGCGTAGCATAGACACACTTGGGTAAGTTTTAAACTAGCAGTCTAGTTGTAGCAGCACAGTGCTCAGTGTAAGCTGAAAAAAGCTGAGTAACAGCCTGTGCAGCCATGAGTAGACTGCTAGCAGTATCTGAGTTAGCACTTTCAAATGTGTTGTTAGCATGGACATAGCCTTCATCTCTCTAGTTTAGTATAAAATAGCCAACAGCTTGGAGTGTCAGAGAAGTCAAATGAGTGAATCTGGACTGAATTAGTTTCAGACTAGAGCAATAAAAACTCACATAGTTTTGGCTGAGATTCTGGTTAATTTGTGAACTAGGAGAGGATGAAAATGCTCATGAACTGAAACAATCTACAAGGCCTTGTCCATCTCCTGTGAACCAGAAGTGTAGGTGTGTTATCCTATAAAAGAGAAAAATGGGCTCGGTCAACTGAACAATGCTGAATGGAAGTAGAGATAGAAGTTACTTGTCTGGGATGCTTGTGCTGATCAGCTTGAATAACAAAGATGAGATATCTTTTGCTACTTTCTTAAAGATACTCTTATGGTAGTCACATTACTGTTTAATTTAATATAAACTTTTAAATGCAAACATTTTCTTCAGCTATGTTAGTTCTTTGCCCAGCTCTTGCTTTACATTTTCTCCAAAGAATGTTCCGTTTAACTCTGAAGCACCTTGCATAGTAACGTACCCTGAGCTACTACTGTCTATGGCAGCTGCAGTTGCTATTCAGTGGACTCCATTGAACAAGAATAGCAGAGCTGCACCTTGTTATAGATGTGCATAGCAGTGGCTGGCTGTTGCCTGGTAACTGGAAGTACTGCTTTTTTCCTCCACCCAGAGGCTTGGCTGGCAACTGTGGCAGCAATGGTGGGTAGCACAGTATTTGGAAGCACAAGTAACTGTGTTAGAGGTAAGAGCCCAAAGCAGTTGAAGGATGAGTTTGTACTTGGATAAAGGAGGAATCAACAGGGTGAGAAGGAAAGGCAGGAAAGAGGAAGGGAGGCTAAGTCTTTAAAAAATCAGGGTTTGGGTAGGTAGCACTGTGTAATCATCCCTTTCACTGGTCTAAACAATCAGCAGACACATGACATACAACCTTATACTAGTATAACTTACTTGAATCAGCTGCAGAATTTCCTGGAAAAAAATTATAGGTAAAATGAAAGCAGGGCAGTCCCTGGGGGGGGCGGGGTGTGAATTGGGGCAGCCACCCTGGGCCCCTTGGTTTGGGGAGCCCCACAGAGCTGGGTTGAGTGGAGCGGTGACTCTGTGCTGCTGCTGGCTTCATGTCTGACTGCTTGGCACCCCTCCCTCTGCTGCCAAATCTGCCACTGAATCTGGCACATCCAGCTGCTTGCAATCCCCCCTCCTGCCGCTGAATCTGCTGCCGGTTTCCTTGCATCAGAGGGCGGGGTCCCACACACGTTGATTTGCCCTGGGCCCCACACCCTGCTCGGATCATCTCTGGTTGAAAGCTATGCTGGTATAAGTGTCATATGTCTGGTTTTATCCTGGAGCAACACTTAGTTATATGCAGTACTTTCTTACCACCTTTTGGAGAGGCACAGTAGCAGTGCTTACTGCAAGGAATGTGTATGTGTACAGATAGAATCAGAACTTGTGACGGAGGTGATATATTTTATTGAACCAACTAGATACTTGCAAAAATAATATTTTATTTGCAAGCTTTCAGGCATGCTTACTCTTCTTCAGGCATAGGAGAATGCAGAGATTGTAAAATTTCTCCTAAGGTAGAAATGAAAATTCATATTTCACAGGAAAACTGAAGGTGTTGTAAGACTGGAATAGTTAATTTTGTGAAAATTAAGCTCAGATAAAAGTTAGAACAGACTTTTTACTGCAAAGTTCTCTGATGGCGAGCAGGATGTAGAATTATGTTTCCTTCTGGTTATGATGTTTCATATTTCACAGGAGAGTGGGAAGATGAAATGCTGTCTTGGGCAAGGAATTTCTCTTGTGTTGAGGTGCCTCTGAGCTTTGTGAAAATGCAAATTTAGCTCAAAACAAAAGGCAGGAGCAAGATGTCAGCTTTTAGGTTTCCAGGTGGTAGATTTTGCTTCTTTTTTGTAAAATGATGAAGTTTTCATGTTTGTATGTCCAGGCTCAAAAATGGATAAACTCTGTAGTCCCCCCTAGAGAGGGGGAGAACCCCACTTTGCAGAACTTAACCCAAATAAAATCCAGTGCTAGCACACATATTAACAGGGAAATATGGTGCAGAAAATACGTGGTTAGAGCAGGGTTGGTAAAATTTTGCTGTGCCAGGTCACAGCTTGCAGACGTGGTTCCTGCAGGCTGCAAATCTCTGCTCTCTGGAGTGCTTAAGCTGCTTGGACTTACCTTGCTGCAGATACCAGCCCCTCTATAGTGATGGTACACATTTGTGTAGAGGGCTGTTGAGGAGGGTTCTATGGAGGAAGTGGTGCTAGGGACAGGCATTACATATAAACTGGTTTAAGTGATCAGAAACTGGTTTAAACCTGTAACAGAACAGAAGTTCAGTGGACATAAACCAGTTTGAAAATGGCTTAAACCAGTTTGAGATAAACCTGGTTGAATGTAGTATGAGTCTTAATTGATTTGGGTGAAACTGGTTTATGCAATGTCTGTCCCACACCCCTTCCTTGTTTAAGTTAAATCAGACTCCCCAAGCATCCTGGCATGCTTTCTAGGCTGCCCACCTCTCTGCTCCCTCGCTGGAGCTCTGGCAGAGACTGCAGGAATCTGCCTGGCTTCTCCCTGCTCCCCTTCTCCCTTCACCACTTTCTGCTGATGCAGGGATTTTCCCCTCCCCTCTGCCTCACAAAGACACCTCTCAGTATTAGCTAGCATACCACACGCTGGCCACAGTCTATCCTTCCTTGGAAACAGTTGTTTAAGAAGAGCTTGAACTAATGAGAGGGGCTGTTTGTTTTCTGATGGGGTGATAAATACTCTGTTATGAAGGTGGGGAGGGAACCCCCCTAATCAGTGTCCTACTGAGCCCTGGCCACACCCCCCCTTCAGCTCAGCATTGTGGAAGGGAAATGAGGGCTGCTCTAGTACCCTCTGGCTTCTAGTCTGAGCTACTGGAGGCATGTGCCTGCTTTTCTGGAATGTCTGAGTGGTTACAAACCAGTTTAGCCTACCCAAGTTAGATTAACCTGCAAAGACTGAATCAATTCAAGCTCAGGCTTTTTGCATATCTGTCTGTAGTCTGGGAGGCTCAGCATAGCTCCATGCCACTCAATCCTTTGTGAGCCCTAGGCTGGGTTAGGCTGCCCCAGGCCATATCCAGCTTCTTTGCAGGCCAGATCCTGCCCAGGGGCTGTAGATTGCTGATCCCTGTTTTAGAGCATTGTCTCTTTCCACCTTTTATTTCATCTCCTCACTGTCCTTGTCTCTTTATTCGTAGTCTTGTATTGGAATCCATGTTTGTTTTCCACACTATTTTGTATTCTCTTTACAATGCAAATCCCTTGTAGAAGACACTCTGCTTTGTGCCAAGCTTACACTGTTCCTAATGAATTCATAGATTCATAGATTGTAAGGCTGGAAGAGACCTCAGAAGATCATCAGGTCCAGTCCCCTGCACCAAGCAGGAAAGATAACTTGTGGACAGGTGACCCCAGCAAGGTGACTGTCTAGTCTCCTCTTGAAGATTTCCAGGGTAGGTAATTGCACCACCTCTGGAGGGAGTTTATTCCACAGTCTGGATACCTTGACTGTGAGGAAGTTTTTCCTAAAGATGACCCTGAATCAATCTTCTGAGAGTTTGTGGCCATTACTCCTGGTTTTCCCCTTGGGTGCCCTGGTGAACAGTTGCTCATTGAGCCCTTGAGGTACTCCTCTAGTGTAGCAGTAAGCTGCTACCAGGTCCCCTCTCAGCCTTCTTTTCTTCAGGCTGAAGAGTCTCAGATCCCTCAGCCTTTCCTCATATGGCTTGCCTTTAAGACTCTGATGATATGGGTGGCTCTTCTTTGGACTCTATCAAGCTTGTCCATGTCCTTTTTAAAGTGTGGTGTCCACAACTGGATGCAGTACTCCAGCTGTGATCTTCCCAGTGCTTAGTAGAGCAGAAGAATCACCTCCTTGGTTTTGCTGGAGATGCATCGATTGATGCATGCCAGAGTATTTTTTGCCCTACTGGCTACAGCATCGCACTACCAGCTCATATTAATACTGTGGTCTATTATTGCCCCCAGGTACCTTTCATTTGTAGTGCTAGTCAGTTTGGTTCTGCCAAGCCTGTAGGTGTGTTGGAGGTTGCTCATCCTGAGATGGAGCACTTTACATTTCTCAAGGTTGAACTTCATCAGATTCCAATCCACCCAACTTGCCAGCCTGTTTAGGTCTACCTGTAACTGTAGCCTATCTTCAAGTGCGATCATGCTTCCCCATAACTTGGTGTCGTCTGTGAACTTGGCCAGTAAGCTCTTCACCCTCACATCCAAATCATTAATAAAGATGTTGAAAAGTACTGGACTGAGCACCGACCTCTGCAGGATACCACTGCCCACTTCTCTCCAGGATGACACAGATCCATTCAGTATGACTCTCTGGGTTAAATTCTGCAGCCAGCTTCACACCCACCTGACTGTCTCAGAATTAAACCTACAATCCTCCAATTTGCTCGCAAGGACATCCTGGGATACTAGGTACTAGTCCTCTTGGAAGTCTAAGTATGCAATGTCAACCTGCTCTCTTGTGTCCAGGTGACGAGTTACCTAGTCATAAAAGATGAGGTTGGTAAGGCAAGACTTGCCTGCGACGAAGCCATTCAGGCTGTTATTCAGAATCTTGCCTTCTGCAAGCTTGTTGTAGATAGATTCCTTGATAGATGATAACCATGCTGATATAAGTGGGGCGCTTTGGTACCTTTACTTAAGTCTGCCTACAGATTCAGATAGTATGTGCTGCATCAGTTCTACAAATTTTCTGTGTTTGCAAGCAACACTTTCGAACATGTGCTGCTTTGAGCAGGCTTCCTCCTAAACTAGAAGCAGATAAACGGTGGTTGTAGGCCTTGTCAGGCAGGCTAGATAATGCAGCTGAGTGATAGGGCCAGTTATCTCACCCCCATGCTTATTAGCCATGTGGATCCACTGTTTCTGGTAGCAGGCTTCTTGCAGAACCTTCACCGTGAAATCTGTGTTTCTATGACGGGACTATCTTGAGGAGCTTAGCTCTGTTTTCTCTATCATCCTTTCAATGTACTTGGAAATCAAGACAAGTTTATGCTTCCTGTTGGTATTTCAACAGGGCAGGTCGAAGATTGGAAAAAACAAATCAATGTGCGTTTCTCAGAGAATAGTTAAAAAGCAAAGGAAAACATTACAGTTGATCTGATGTATTGTTAGGTATATTTTATTTTACTACTCAAAAACAATTAAAATTAAGAATTTTAAAAGAATACTTCTGGTGATGGGCTAAAATTGAATTAAAAATAATACATGGGTTTTGGAGGCGGGGATTGCCTCTTAAAATGGGAAATGCAAGACTTTGCTTTTCTACTTTTAATAGGTATTTTAGGCCTAATCTAGTACCTACTGAAATATGTGGATCAGGCACTTTTTGATATATTGCGGCATTCTTAGTGTACATACATTCTTTCTGTTCTCTTTTTTTTAAACTACCTGTGGTATGATTTTACCGAATCAAAAATGTTTTACACTTGATTCCGTACTTCCTTTGGGTCAAATTTTGTCACCATTCTTCATGTGGAGTAGTATTTTATGCTGTGAATATTTCCATTTATTTATTTGGAAGTATGGGATACAAATGGCAGAATCTAGCCATTTGTTTGAAATGAATGAATAAATTAATCTTGCCTAGTAAAGGAGATAATATGCTGATAGCTACATCACAACAATGATTTTTACTCAGAATTCTTCAACTTTTGCAGTGGAAAGTTCTGCATAAAAATCCACGGCCAATTCATAGGGAACATTACTGGAAAATACCATATGGCTTGATCCTGTACCTTCAGTGAACATTAGAGGGAATTTGGTTGTACAGAGAAGATGGTACTGGACTTGCATGATGTATTAAAAGTTGCCTACAAATCCATGTGCTAGGTCTCTAAGTATTCACCTAGAATAACTGACCTGCCCTACATAATATTCTGTGGTCCTTCCTTTAAGTTTCCTGTAAGAACCAATCAGTCAGTATTCAGCTGTAATCTACTGTGACAATTTTGGTGTCACAAGCCATTATTAGCCTATTGGGTAATAATGACTTCTCAGTGAGATTTAGACTTGCTGAATTCTTTATGAACTTCTGTATGATAGACATCCAAGTTTGACCTTGGTGAGTAGTCAGCTATAGCATTGCAACTTTTTTGCTAAAGAACTGTGATTGTGCAAGGTACTTGGATGCCAACATACCTTGCTCTATGCTGATGGAGCATAAACAATCGTAACAGCAGGAGCTATTCAACATGTAATGATCCTATCACATGAGCTATAATGATGTGTACAAGTCATAAGGAAGGTGGTTCGTCTGGTGGCCCATACTTCTGAGCCTCTTGGGAACTTTTCTGAATCAGAACATGGGGCAAAGTTAAAAGGACGTCGCTTGAATGTCACAGATTACAAGATATGTAGAATATACTGATTATTAATAAAGTAGCATGCATGTAATGGAGCTCCCTCTGTTCTATAGAAACTGTTTATTAATAGGCATAGAAGACTAAGGGCTATATTCACAACAGGGCTTAGACATCTCACTGCCATGTTGAAAACATAGATTCTCAAAACCCTTGCTTAATTTTGGAGGTGCCTAAATTTCATCCACCCTGGTGTAGGTTATATACAAAATGAAGTCAAAGGTATTACATCGTCTCATGTACAGAGGACTTTGTGCCAGACCATTGACTGCAGAGTTTGTTTCCTTCCACTGGTCTACTAGAACCTAGATATAAAGCCACCTCTTTTCCTATTATTTTGTGAAGAAGAGTGTTTATAGGCCAATGCAGGGTAATGTAACAGGAGGCCATAGTTGTTTTGATTACCTGGTGGCTCTTTGCTGATATAGGGCCATGAGCATTATGACAAGTTCTTAATTTTTCTAATCTTTAACTGACTAATGTCTTCAAGAATGAAACTGGATTATGCACACTGATAAAAATTTCTACTCAAATTGCGTTAGTAGAACTCCTGTTAAATTGTTGGTGGTTCTGATTTCACATTAAGGAGTGTGTCAATGAATTAAGCTATGTTTTTGCAGGAGACTTTGATGACCTGAAAATTGCAGACTGCCTACTGGAGAAAATCTAGTTTAAAGTTATTCTGTGTTTTTCAAGGTCCTGACCTTAGCTGACAGAAATTGCCTCTCCCTCACAGCCTTGACCTCATGGGACAGATGGAACAATTTAGCTATCAACCAAATTTGGAAGAATGAGAAGTGCAGGAGATAGTTCCCTAGTGTAAGTTAAATTTTACTTCCCACAGTAGAGAAGTATGACCATTGATTTTAGTATCCCTTCTTCAGTTTCTCCTCTTGCTTAGTAAGCCCTTTGCATGTCATTGGGCACATCTACACAAAAAGGTTTACTGTGCATTAGACTAATCTAATGTGCAGTAGAACATCAATGTCTACAGATTTGTGGCATTTACTGCGAATTAAATTAGTCTAATGAACCATTTGCTAGTACAAGCATATACAGGTACTAGATAAATGGCACATTAACTAATGAGCAGTAGTACATGTGTATATGCTGGCGTCAGGAGCAAACTGTGCCTGATCAGCCACGGTAGCAGAGGCCAGCCTCCTACTTAGGGCAGAGCCATGTGGCTGGCTGCTTATCTAGCCACATAGCAGGTACAGCTTGTTGGCTGCTCCAAGATGGCCTCTGGATCCCTGACCTGACCCCTGGGACCCATGCCAGTTGCTGCCTGCCCCTGGGCACTGTGTCCCACCCAAGTGAGAATGTGTTGGTTGCAGCAGCTCTGTGGACCCTATCTCTGCCCCTCAGGGCCTATGCCACCACCTGCCTGGCCTGTGGGCTCCATGCCTCACATGCTGGTCCCAGGACACTGCAGGCAGCTAGAACACATCACCCCAGCTGGGGACTGAGTCCGATCACTGGAATCACCTGCCATGCCCATCTGGTAAGCCCAGGGAGGAGGACCGGAGGGGAAGGGGGCACTGTAGCCACCTGTGCCTGCACCAGCTCACTCATCCACCCCCAAGCTGCATGCCTGGAGCCAGGGGCCCTTTATGGAGGGTGCCCCCCAAGTCAAGTTCCCCCTGCCCCCGTGGCTACCAGAGTTTCCCTCCCCAACATGGAGGGAGGTGGGAGGCAGTTCAGGACTTTGAGTGTCCAGCAGCCTCCCGGCTAGGCAGCCAGGGCCTCCCACATGTGGAGAAACTTCTCTGGCAGTGGCAATCTCCTCAGCTGTGGGGGTCAGGCACTCATAGTATCGGCAGAGATACCCCTCCAGGCAGCAGCATACATTGCAGGAAGCACTGTCTGGGGCACTGTCGAAGCTTACATTCTTAGCTGCACCCAGGGCACCATGGTTATCAGCAGCAGCAGGATGTAGTGGGTTGGACCCCACCAGCTTGTCACAGCATGCCTAGGGGACTCTCACCAGGGGTACCCTTGGGCACAGGCCACATGTGGTGGGGGCACCTATCCAGAGAGGGCCTCTGTGGGGAGGGCAGCGGCATCACCAGCTCTGTGTCCCAGCTAGGTTAGAGGCCCCTCACCCCCAGAATCCAGATGCTGTGGGCTGAGTGGCACAGGAGCAAACTGCCTGCAAGGAGAAAGAAGGGAGTTGGTTCAGAGCTGACGTGATCCGGCCTGGGTAGGGGGCAAAGAAGGCAGGATACCTGCAACAAATGGCAAGCAGCCCTCCTGTCCCCACTGTCATAGAGGGGACAGAGGGCTTGGCTGTCAGTCATCTGTGGAAGGGTCCACTGGACAACTTACCATGGTCCCTGGGCACCTGTGCATGTACAATCCCTGAAATGAGGCAGGACAGTGCACAGGCCCTTGGTGAAGTGGACCTTATCTCTGAAACATTGCAAACTCCCTTAAAGAGCCTCTCTGTCTTTGCTCTGCAAGTTCATTGGCTGCACATAGGGGATTTCCACCAGCTGCCAGTAGAAATGGGGCTGCAAGGGTGCCACCACCATTGGCTGGTGCCCTCTGCCAGCACTAAATCCAGGACTGGACCCTGTTGCTGGACCAAGCCCAGAACCTGGCAAGGGAAAAGGAGAGGGGCTGTATGTACCTCATCCTTGAGGAAAAGCACATCACCCTTCTGGAGAGGCTGGTGGAGGCCCAGGACCAGCAGGGTATCATGGTGACCCAGGCAGTGCAGGTGTCTGTGGCCCAGCACCAGGCCCCCCAGTGGGCTTGGGAAGAGATGCAGCACCACCTGCACTGATTGGGGCCCCCTGCTCCTGAGCCTGGTCCCCTGGCAGCTTGGCCCCCTGCCTGTGCCACCCATCACTAACCCAGCCACCATGCGACCCCTAATTTGGAGCTGGCTTTGACTGGGCCAGCTATGCACTTGGGCCCTGCTGTCCCCAGCCCTGTGGAGGAGGAGAAGAAGTGGGATGAGTGGGCTGGATAGCATTTGTCCTCACCCTTGGACCAGCCCCTGGCTTTCCAGGCTTGCCTCAGCATCCATACTGGCAGTGGGGTCAATAGCTGGGGTGCCAGGCATCTCTCTCTGGAATCCACACTGTAGGCACCTCTACCTCATGGCCCCCTCACCACCTAAGAATTAGCAATGCTTCACTGTAAATAGTTTCACAGGGAAGAGGGTGCTTTATTGGTGGTGAGTGTTGCGGTTAGGGAGGGGTGCAATCAATATTGGGAGGAAGTGTGCTGTTGGGGAAGGAGGGAAAGAGAAGGTTTGTTTGGGAGGACAGGAGGGAGTCTGTTGTTGGGGAGTGGGGAGTTGTTGTATGGTGGAGGGAAATAAAGTTTGGTGTTTCCTGCAAACTGTATGTAGTGTGCATACTCTTGGGGTATCACTTTGGGCCTGGGGTCATGGCATGAACACCATGTGCCTCTTGAGTCTGGGGTGGTGGTGACAGGGTTGTGGTGATGGTGAGCGGGGAGCTCCCGCAGGGAGCCGTGGCAGTGTCGGCACTGGGGGGCGGGGGTGGGAATGGTGAGCATCAACTGGTGGTCAGTGACTACCCTCAGACACTGCTGGCAGCATTGGTGGTGGCCAGTGGCAATCAGGGACCACATGCAGACGCCGCTGGTGGTGTCATCAGTGAGCAAGGGGTGGCAAGCACCCGTAGACACTGCTGGCAGCATTGGCTGTGCTTTTTGCAGGGGGTGCATTGTCAATCTCAGGATGTGCATGTGTGTCCATCCCCTATGCATTGCCAGTGGGTCATGGGCACTCTGCTGCGGGGGGTGGAGGAGGAGGTAGTCAGTGAGTGCCTCACAGACACAATGCCTTGGCCACTGCTGCCAGAGGGAGGGCAGGGACTGTCAATGGCATGCTGGCCACTGGCTCCTGGGAGGATACCTTCTGCCAGCTAGTAGATGCCCCCCTGAACTCCCTGCCAGCCTGAGGCTGCCCCCTGAGCCCTCTGCCAGCCCAAGGCTGCCCCCCCCTCAAGCCCCTGCCAGCCCAAGGCTGCCCCTGAACCTCCCTGCCAGCCTGGGGTGGGCACCAGGGCTGCTTCAGCTACAGCCTGGAGCTCCCTCTGGCTGTTGCAGGGGGGCAGAGCAGGGCAGGAGCACCCTTGGATCTGACTGCTCATGTTGGGTACAAATCTACACCCAACAGGATGCATGTGTAGAAGCATTCCTGGCCCAAGCTTAATGTGCCTGAATTTACTGCACAGTTACATTTAGGCACATTATTTGCATGTGTAGATGCACCCATTGGGTGTGCAATACACCCACTTATACACATGACCCTAAAGTAAACTATAACATAACCATTTCTCCTACAGGTTAAGAACAAAGGAGGGGGAGAGAGAGAGAGAGAGAGATTGTTTCTGTTTCTAAAAATCTTGGCTTCTATGATTTTATGGGCCATTTAGGTACCTAGATTGATGAATAGAAGCATGTAATATTTACAGTCTACAATGTTAGACACTGATTCGGCAAACTGTTATTTACATGGATAGTTTCTATTTGTGCAAGCAGCCCCACTGTAGCTGATGAGACTAGAGAGGCAAGGAAGGTTTTGCAACTATCCTAGAACAATAAGTAGTGCAATTATAATACCATTCACAGCAGTGTAATCATATTTATGATCCTCAGACAGTTGAAGCAAGACTCTTGTGAATGCCAGAAGGTGGCAGCATTGATGAAGAAAACAAGAAGAAAATTTGAAAAGGTAGTAAATATTGATATACATCGTTTTTACTTTGATAAAGTACTGTTGTGGCAAGTTAAAGACGGACCACTAATTTAATGTAAAAAATCTTATTCCTATTCATTTTTTTTATAAGGATGAACAAATCATTATGTATACTATTGCTTCATTGTGAATTGAGAGGGAATTTAAAGTGATTACCTAACTACCACAGAAATGTAGCAGTCTTATCAAGCTCAGAACTTTTTCTCTAGTGTATAATAATTATTAAAACCATTTGCCCATGGCGGATAGAAATCTTCTGAATTTCAACTTGAGCAGAATCAAAGCTCTCCATTAAAGGCTGAAAAGTTCATTGTGCTTTAAGGTTCTGAAGAAAACCTTTTAAATGAGAACCAATTTTAAACTAATGCAGGACTGCCTTTCCAAATCTGTAGATAGATAGCTTCCATTGCTGTACAGTTACCTTATTCAATCTGTGTCTTTGAGGTGAGGATGGATGGGTTTGAGAAGGATTCATGAAGCTGTGTGGGTGGAAGAGAAATGGAGAGACATTATTATTAATTACCATATGGCACCCTCAGACATACTAGGTTTTGCACAGAAAATGCAGAGAAAAGAAGCAGCTTGTTTCTGTAGCTCCTCAGTACAAGGGCAGAGGAGTGGAAGGGGGTGCACTGATTGCAATGCTTACTGGGTGCAGTTACAGAAGCAGAGCCATAACAGTGTGCATCCTTTGCACTATCCTGTTTTCTTTAGGCTGGCTGCCGTAAGCTTTAGGAGGAGTAACTACTTCTAGCTAGGAAACAGTCTATGCGTTTGTCTGAGAGCACTGCCTGTGACTGTTCTGTATGCAGATATGGACTGCACAAGATGGGGGAGGCCCCTTATTATGTCCTTGTATCACCATCACAATGAACTTCCTTCTATTTTTTAGAGTTACATGTGTGAGCTATGCACTTTGTGCTGAGCCTTTGTAAAATGATTCAATAGGGAGGGGTGTGCATGTGTATGTGTACACGTATGATTAAATGATTTTCTATGATTACTACATGATGGTCATGGGGTGGTTCTTATTTCAAAAGTTTCTCTGGCAAAATCACTGTGTTATCATCTACTAGCATTTGTCATTTGAGGGGAGAAAGAGCTGAGATGCTTAAATTCAAGAAGTGACCAAGGTCAGTGCATACTATTTTTCAAAGCTTTCATAAGCATTTCTGATCTGCAGCACACAAAAGAAATGCTCCCAGAAATAATAGCTTTTGCTCTGGGAAGAAATTACCCTGGATGGAACCAGGGTAAAACACTCCATTACAACTAGGTAAATATCATGTGATTGAAACTTTTCCTTCTCTTGGGGTACCTGGGATTTTATTGGGGTGCCCCAGGCATGTTTCCATGGCTTCACTTTCTGTCTTTTCTTGTCTTTTATCATTGCCTGAATAATACAGCTACATTTCCTTTTAGTAAATCCATGTTATAGTACTTTTAATTGTTTAAATTTAAGGTTAAGTAAAGGGTACTTTAATGCACAGCAATGGCTTGAAATTGCAGCAAAGCAGGTATAGATTGGATATCAGGAAAAACCTCTCCACTGTTAATACAATGAAGTAGTGGAATAAACTGCTTAGGGAAGTTGTAAAATCTCCTTCATTGGAATTTTTCAAAAAAGGTGTTGAATAGGCATTGGTCAGGGATGATCTAGGAGTAGCAACAATGTGTCAGAGTGTGCTATGAAGAAAAACAGTTGAAAGCCCTGGAAACATACACACATGCATTGTTTGGAGATCACAAGAACTCTGAAGCCCTGAGCAGGTGGAACTTGGAGAGGATCATGGTCACCAGCAGGAGAATGAAGCAGAGCTCCACAACAGGTTGGTTATGAAACAAGGGATGAAGGGATGAAGAGTTGGGACAAATTTATAGAGGGTATAGAATGAGATAAAGGGGAGTTCTTCAGTTAGGGTGTGTGATGCAGTTCTGTTTGTGGTCATAGATTCATAGATGTTAGGGTCAGAAGGGACCTCAATAGATCATTGAGTCCGACTCCCTGCATAGACAGATGCCCATCCAACCTCCTCTTGAAGACCCAGAGGGTAGGGGAGAGCACCACCTCCCTAGGGAGAAGATTTTGGCCACTCTAACTGTGAAGAAGTTCCTCCTAATGTCCAGTCTAAATCTGCTCTCTGCTAGCTTATGGCCATTATTTCTTGTGACCCCCAGGGGTGTCTTGGTGAGTAGAGCCTCACCAATTCCCTTCTGTGCCCCCATGATGAATTTATAGGCAGCCACAAGGTCACCTCTCAACCTTCTCTTGCGGAGCCTGAAGAGGTCCAGGTGCCCTAGTCTCTCCTCACAGGGCTTGGCCTGCAAGCCCTTAACCATACAAGTGACCCTTCTCTGTACCCTCTCCAGGTTATCCACATCCCTCTTGAAGTGTGGCGCCCAAAGCTGCACACAGTATTCCAACTGCGGTCTGACCAGCGCCCGACAGAGGGGAAGTATCACCTCCTTGGTTCTGTTTGTCATGCATCTGCTGATGCATGATAAAGTGCAGTTAGCTTTTCTGATGACTTTGTCACCCTGATGACTCATGTTTATCTTGGAGTCCACTAGGACACTACCCACTACCCACACCCTTCCAGGTTGATACCTACCCATCCACTACCACTCTCTGGGTACGACCCTCTAGCCAATTTGCCACCCACTGGACTGTGTAATCATCCAAGTCACAGCCTCTTAATGCGTTCACCAGTATGGGGTGGGATACCGTATATCAAAGGCCTTCCTGAAGTCTAAATAAACGATATCAATCCCTACTCCTGCGTCCAAGTGTTTTGTAACCTGGTCATAAAAAGAGACTAGATTAGACAGGCATACGAACCTGTGTTGGTTTCCCCTCAGCATAATTTTTCCTGCTGGGCTCTCACATATATGAGCCTTAATAATCTTTTCAAAGACTTTGCCAAGGATGGAGGTGAGACTGACTGGCCTGTAGTTGCCTGGATCCTCTGTCTTCCCCTTCTTGAAAATAGGGACCACATTGGCCATTTTCCAGTCCTCTGGGACCTGTCCCATGTGCCACAATTGCTCAAATATTCTTGCCAGTAGCTGTGCAATGACATCAGCCAGTGCCTTCAGTACCCTCGGATGGAGCTCATCCGGGCCTGCCGACTTAAACACATCCAGTGCTTCCAAGTGACTCTGCAACATCACAGGGTCAACGCTTGGTAGTCTGATGCCCAGCTGTTGCCTCTCTACAATCCCATTGTGAGACTTGTCTTGCCCCTTGTTTAGGAACACTGAGGCAAAGAACTCGTTGAGGAGTTCAGCCTTGTCCCCCCTGTCTGTCACCAATTGTTTCTGCCCATTCAGTAGTGGTCCTATTCCACCCTGGGCCTTCCTTTTTTTCCCTATATATCTGAAAAATAATTTTTTGTTATCCTTAACTTGGGATGCCATCCTCGGCTCCATGGTAGCTTTGGCCTTTCTAACTGCCTCCCTACAACTGTAAGCTGAGGAGGTATACTCCTCTTTAGTAATCTCTCCCTGTTTCCACTGCTTATATGCCCCCCTTTTTGCCCTTTAGCTGCTCTGGATTTCTCTGGTCAGCCAAGCCTCTTTGCCCCTTTCCCCCTGCATCAGGATTGTCTCCCCCTGTGCCAGAAGGATCATTTCCTTAAGGCACAGCCACCCTTCCTGGGCTCCCATCTTGCCAAATCTCTTACTCTGCAGTGCATCATTGACTAAATGCCTGAGTTTGCTGAAGTTGGCCTTCCTAAAGTCTAGCACTTCCACCCTACTAGTTACCTTACCCACTCTATGCCTTACAATGAATTCTATTATTTGGTGGTCACTGTCCCCCAGGTGACCACTGATCTGTAGGTCCCCTACCATGTCATCCCCTGTTGCCAATACCAGGTCCAGTAAGGCATTCCCCCTAGTGGGACCATATACCTCCTGCATCAGGTGGAGGTCCTGTACACAGGATAGAAAACTGTGTGAATGGTGGGAATTTGCTGTCTGCGTCTCCCAGCAGATGTCAGTGTAGTTTAGGTACCCCATGACTACCACCTCCCTAGTCTTTATGGTCTCTGAGAGCTGCCTCAGGGGTTCCAAATCTAGTTCTTCCCCTCGGTGTGGGGGTCTGTAGCAGACCCCTACCACCAAATCCCTTTCTCCTTGACCTCCACGTATCCTAACCCATAATCCTTCCATTTTCTCCTCCTCTGATTCCATTTTGATAAGGGTCGATGTATAACGCTCCTTGACATAGAGTACAACCCCTCTATCCTTTCTGTATAGCTTATAGCCTTCAATGTTTACCGCCCAGTTGTGGGTACAGTCCCACAAGGTTTCTGTTAACCCCACTAAGTCATAAGTGTTTTCGGCAAGCAGGAGTGCTAGTTCATTCTGCTTGCTCCCCATGCTTCTAGAATTAGTATAGGTACTTCAGCCTTGTGACTGGTGTCTTTTTGCCCCCCCGCTCTGATGTCCAAAGGGCGCCTTATTGCTTACCTGCTTATTGCTTACCTGTGCTGCACTGCTGGACATCCCATGGAATGCAGGTTCCTGATCTCCTTCTTCTGCCTCCCTGTCCCCCGTCTGAGCTAGTTTAAAGCCTGATGTAGGAGATCAGCCAACCTGTTAGAGAAAAGACTTTTACCTTTTGCTGACAAGTGAAGTCCATTGCGGCCCAGGAACTCCCTTTCCAGGACTTAGCCAGTTGCTACAGGCAGCAGAGAATTTTTTGTCTCTTAGAAGCATTGGGCCTAGGCTACAGCAAGGTTAGGGATTTTGACTGCAGTATATCATTTTAGACTGGACATAAGGAAAAAATTCTTTACCGTCCAAGTCTCCAGAGTCTGGAATAGACTCCCCCTAGAAGTGGTGCAAGCACCTACTCTGGATACTTTTAATGCTTTCGATACTTTGCATACTTTGTATGCTTATCTAGCTGGGGTGATCTGACCCCAACTGACTTCTTGTCCCTTGGGCAGGGGGCTGGACCCAATGATCTTGCAAGGTCCCTTCAAGCCCTAATGTCTATGAATCTATGCCAGTGCTCCTTCTGGGACTTGAGCTTGGTGTTTTCTGGTAGAGGATATTGCTCCTGTGCTCAGGGTTAGACTGTAACAGGGCTCCGACTGAGACCCTGTTACTAAAGGAACAGGGGCAGCTGCAGGCAATTACAATGTGGGGGTGGGCCCCAGGTGGGCCCCAAGTGGGCCCTGCCCATGAAGAACCAATAAGACCCGGACTTGAAAGATAAGAGGGAGAGAAGGTGAAGGGGAAATCGCCTTTGGGAACTGCAGCCTACAGAGACACCATGGAGGATGTGGCTATGAAGTGGGGAATGCCTGACCCAGCCCTGAGGAGACAGGGACCTGGCACCCCACACTGGAAGAGAAGGGGGTTGGGACAAGAGACCCCTAGCATACGGTGAGCCCCACTCCAGCAAAAGATGTGGCAGGGGAACGTTAAATGTGCTGCTAACAAGCCACTGATTGGAATAATTAGCCACCGATGAGACAATTAGCAGTGGATACCGGGACTTCATGCGGCACTTATGTATTAGTGGACGGGAACCAGCCAGGAGGCCTGGGGGATCCCCAAGATCGGTCTGTCAGACTGCTACCTCCTGAAAAGGGGGTTTCCTGTAAATAATAGAAACAAGCTGAATAAGAGCACCTGCATTAAATCCGATCCAGGGTGGTACTTCCCGCAGGTACTCCCTCGATTAACGCCCTCTTCCTCCCTTTTTCTATTAAGATCCAAGTCACAGCAGGCAAGAATCCCAAGGATTGGGGGTGTGCATTGGCTGGGAACCAAATGGCTGGCTGGGCACTATGGATACACAGGTACCCACAGACTGGCAGCAGGCACACAGATTCATGCTGAGACTTCTCCAGGGTCAGCAGGCTCAGCTGGAGGAGATGGTGAGAATGCAGAACCAGAAGACCCATCTGTGGGCCCTTCAGCATGATCTTTGTGAACAGATCGCAGCTCAACAGACCTCCGCGGTAAGAGAAGGGGGCAGGCAAGGACTGCCTGGGATGACGGGGGAGGATGACATCGAGGCCTACTTAGAGGCATTCGAAAAGGCAGCAACAGCTGCAAAATGGGACCCAGGGAGTTGGGCTGTCAAGTTGGGGACATGGTAGGGGACCTACAGATCAGTGGTCACCTGGGGGCCACTCCTCAATGGCCCAGCCCAGGCCACTTAGCGAGCCCTCAGTAGGACTGAGGCCTGGGACTATATGAAGGTGAAATCGACAATCCTGTATTGATTAGAAATTTCACCAGAGACATACAGGCACAAATTCTGGGCCAAGAAGGGACCCAAAGGGGGTCGACCTCGACTGTTAGCCCAGATCCTCCGAGACCTAGCAGACCGATGGTTAAGGCCAGAGGAGCACACTTCTCTGGAGATAGTAGACAGGATAGTGCTGGAGCAATTTTTAACAGACCTCACGGGTAGTGTCCAGAGATGGGTCCAGTGCCATCAACCTAAGATGGTAGAGGAGGCACTCCACCTGGCAGAAGATTATGACGCAGCAGAGGGTGAAGGAGAAACACCCAAGAGAGAGGAAAGCGGCGGGCCAACTTCTGCCCCCAGGCTGAACACCACTGCCCCTCCTAGGCAAGGAGAGGTCATATGAAGGGAGGTACACACAGGGGGCTACCCTGAAGTGAGATGTTACCAATATGGGGAGAAAGGCCACATTTCCTGGTTTTGTCCAAAGGCAGTCTGTGATCTCAGTCCAAGAATGGAAAAACATGATGAGAAAATGGACTGCAGTTTTGGCTGACATTAAGGCCCTGATCAGAAGAGCAATCCAGTAGTGGAGGTTTGAGTTGGTAACACAATTATACCAGCGGTAGTAGATACAGGATGCTCGCAATCCATGGTACGCATTGATTTGTTGCCCTCACATTTAGGGAGCCCCAGCACCCCAGTCTCCATGGTATGTATGCACGGCGCGGTCTACACCTACCTGCGAAGAAGGCTGGAGCTCTTGGTACTAGGACGGATGGAAGAGATTCAGGTTGGGATAGCCAAAACCTTGCCCTGTCCGATGCTGCTGGGGTTGGATTGGTTGCACCTGAGGGAGGTAGTTCACCAGCAGATGCCAGACGTGCCCAGGGAGGGTGAAGGGAGACCCCAGACCCTCTGTTTCAGGGATGTGGAAGAAGGTTTGAACATTGATTGGATGATGGAAGAAGGAAGCTTTCACCAAGAATGAGATGAGCTCTTGTTCCAGAACTTAAGGAAATCCCAGGGTGAAGAGCTGGAGGGAGCAACAAGGCCCACCCTGAGACCCCCTCGAATCCCACGTTGCGAGGTAAGAAGAGGCCTACTTTATCGTGTAGAAGACCAGGAAGAGGGAGGAGAGACAGCCCAGTTCCTGGTGCCCCGGAGATACCGGGAGGGCTTGTTATGGGTCTCCCATACCTTGCCTGTGGGAGGACACCTGGGGCATGATAAGACAGAAGTCAGACTCAGATGAAGAGTCTTTTGGCCTGGCATATATAAAATCACTGAAAGATTCTGTGCCGAATGTCTGGAATGCTAGAAGATGGGGGGAGGGTGGTAAAACCAGCGAAAGTCCCTTTAGTACCCGTGCCCCTGATCGAGTGTCCGTTTGACCATATCACCTTAGACATAGCGGGGCCCCTCCCATGTAGCAGGGCAGGATACCAATTTATCCTGGTGATTATAGATTATGCCACTCAGTTCCCCGAGGCCATGCCATTGAGATCAGTGATGGCCCCAGCAATAGTTACCACATTACTGTTATGGATTGCCTGGGTTGGGATTACCCTGGGAGATTTTAACGGACCAGGGAAAGAATTTTATGTCTAAAATTCTAAAAGAAGTTTGTCAGGTGCTGAAGATAAAGCAGTTACACTCCGCAATATATCATCCCCAGACGGATGGGCTGGTAGAGAGATTTAACTGCACCCTTAGGGAATGCTCCAGGCATGTATATAAGGCGACGCCTGGGAATGGGACGCCCTTTTGGTCCCGTTGCTTTTTGCTATAAGAGAAGCCACACAGGCCTCTATGGAGTTTGCCCCATTTGAATTAATTTATGGTCACAGCCCGTGAGGGTTCCTAGACCTCATATGCGAAGAATGGATGCAAGAGAGGATGGACACATCCTAGCCCCGAGTGGTGGGGCAATTTCAAGAGCGATTACAGAATGCTCAGGAGATAGCACAGAGACACCTCAACCAGAACCAAGAGAGGCAGAGGCAACAGTATGACTCTCAAGCCACAGAGAGAGAGCTGCAGGTAGGGGACTGGATGGTGGTGTTACTCCCAGATAATTCCCACAAGTTGATAGCCCAGTGGCAAGGGCCCTTTTGGGTGACACGCCGTACAGGACCAGTGAATTACAAGGTCTTACGGATGACACCGATGTGGAGAAAACAAATTTATCATGTCAACCTCCTGAGGAAATGGCACCAGGGAGATGGATGGCTGGGAGAACTGGAGGACGGGCTGGAAGAATGGAATGAGACAATGGTGTGAGACTTAACCTGAGCCCGAGAGATGCCCCGGGTGGACAGCCAATTAGAGCCTAGCTGGCAAGCTGAAATAAAAACTCTGATAGCTGAATTCCAAGACGTGTTCAAAGAAATACCAGAAGAAGCTGGGGGGAGTCTACCATCATATTGTCACTGTGCCCAGGCAAGTAGTTAGGGATCACTGGAGGAGGTTGCCACATTTATAGCTGGTCGTCCGGCAAGAAATCAACCAGATGAAGAAGCGAGGGATTATTGAAGAGTCTAGAAGTCCCTGGAGGAGCCCCATAGTGGTGGTACCGAAACCAGATGGATCTATTTGGTTGTGCGTCAATTACCAGAAGCTTAGTGAGATCGCTAGATTTGATGCTTTCCGATGGCTCAGATTGATGACATGCTGGAGAAGATAGGCCAGGCCCAATTTATATCTATGCTAGACCTCACAAAAGGGTATTGGCAAATCCCAATGGCAAAAGAGGACAAAGAAAAGACAGCTTCTGGGACTCTATGGGGGCTTTTCCAGTTCAAGAGAATGCCATTCGGGCTACATGGGGTGGCAGAACAACTACTTGCCCCTCATCAAAATTATGCAGTGGCCTATATAGATGACATCATTATTTTTTCCCCCAGCTGGAATGCTCATTGCAAACACCTAAGACAGGTATTGGGGAGCCTCCAACGAGCAGGACTCACAGCAAACCTGAAAAAATGCACCCTAGGGAAGAAGGAAACGCAATACTTATTGTTTATGGTAGGGCAAGGGATCGTTAAGCCCATATCAGATAAGGTGGTGGCCATAAGGCAACATCCCCTACCGAAGACCTTGAAACAACTCCGATCATTTCTGGAGTTTGCCAGTTATTATCGGCTGTTCATCTCTAACTTTTCAGAAAAGGCAGCCCTGCTGATAGAATTGATAAAGGGACACCGCAACCAGATCTCCTGAAACTCAGAAGCCCTTCAGGCCTTTGATCAGCTGAAGGATGTATTATGTCAACACCCAGTTCTGTACACAACAGACTTCCAGAAACCTTTTTTTTACAAACGGATGCTTTGGTGGTTGCACTAGGCGCCGTATTATTTCAAAAGGAACAGGAGGCTGAAAGACCAGTGGCGTTCTCTAGTAGAAAACTTAAACCCGCTGAGACCCATTACTCTACCATAGAGAAAGAATGTCTAGTGATACGATGGGGTGTAGAACTCTTTTAATACTACCTATTAGGAAGGAAGTTCATGCTTATCAAGGATCATGCACCCCTGCGGTGGCTAAGTACAGCAAAATTAAATAATGCTAGGCTTATGTGATGGTGTCTAGCATTACAACCTTTTTGTTTTACAGTGGAACATCGAAGGGGATGGAGAAGTGGAAATGTAGATTTCTTATTCCACCTGGGAGACATCCCCATCCAGGACACAATATCCAGAAAAGAGGATACACTGGAAAGTTAAGGATCTTCTCACATGAACAAGAACAAACAAAAGAGAAGTTCTGGTCCTTTCTTTGTTTTTTGTTTTTTTTCTTTCTCCCCAGAAAGGGGATAGGACTAAGCACTTGGAGGGGGAGGTGTGTATCAGGGCCCTGGCTGAGACCCTGTTACTAAAGGAACAGGGGCAGCTGCAGACAATGACAACCTGGGGGTGGGCCCTGCACCCATGGAGAACCAATGAGGCCCAGACTCAAAAGATAAGAGGGAGAGAAGGTGAAGGGGAAATCGCCTTTGGGCACTGCAACCTAAGGAGACTCCATGGAGGACGTGGCTACGAAGGATCCTGGGGATGGATCCTATACGTGAGAGTCCCTACGAGGATGAGGAAGGAGTCTTGGGACTGGTTACCTGCTCACCAAATACCTGGAGTCTACGCAGGTGATGGTGAGTCGGAGAGGAGCGGAGCCGCGCAGCAGGGAGAGCCGCGGCTCTGGGCTGGGACGCAGTGAAAGTACACAGGAGAAAAGGGGTGTGGGGAACGCCCGACCCAGCTCTGAGGAGACAGGGACCCAGCACCCCTCACCAGAAGAGAAGGTGGTTGGAATGAGAGACCCCTTGCACATGGCAAGCCCCACTCCGGCGAAAGACGCAGCAGGAGAACGTTAAAGGTGCTGCTAACAAGCTGCTGATTGGAATAATTAGCCGCTGATGAGACAATTAGCGGCGGATACCAGGACTTTGTGTGGCACTTATCTATTGTATTAATGGATGGGGACCGGCCAGGAGGCCTGGGGGATCCCCAAGATCGGTCTGTCAGACTGCTACCTCCTGAAAAGGGGGTTTCCTTTAAATAATAGAAACAAGCTGAATAAAAGCACCTGCATTAAATCCGATCCAGTGTGATACTTCCCGCAGGTACTCCCTCAATTAACACCCCCTTCCTCCCTATTTCTATTAAGATCCAAGTCATGGCAGGTGAGAATCCCGAGGATTGGGGGGAGAACTCTGCGCGCACCCGCTGACATAGACCAATCACCACACTTGGGGTCAGGAAGGAATTTTACCTTGTGGTCAGATCAGGATGGACTGTGGGAGTTTTTGTCTTCCTCTGTAGCAGGAGATGTGGCCTTCTTTGAACCTCAAGTGTATTTTAAGTATTTCTTGTCCTGCAGTGGCAGGGCATTGACAATATCTTTGTCCCCATTCTTTGCCCTTGGCAGGTTAGGGTGTTCTTGATGTTTTTGGGCAACATGCCTGATAGTTGCATGACACAATTGTCTATGCAGGTTTTTTGGAACAGGCTAAACCCATCTCCAGATCTGGTCTAAGGGGCCAGAAATTTGGCAGTGTGGCAAGCAGTTGTTGATGTTAACCCAGTGGCTGCCAGAGCCATTCTGTTGTTGGGACCAACACTTGGTGGGGGGGGTGTTTTAAGACTATCAACACTTGACCTACTGCCAATTTCCCAGACTGAGAGCCCATTGGGGCTGCAGTTCTGTAGTGGTTGTGGTGGTGTTAACCCCTTGATGCTGGCACTACCAACACTGCTCTGTTGCTCACCCTGCTGCCAAATTTCCAGGCTGAGATCCCCCTTAGGGGAACCATTGTGCAGCAGTCATATTAGCAGCAACAATGTTAACCCCCACCAGAACCACTGTGACAGCACAGTCAGCAAGCAAGGGACTTAATATTGCTACCATTCACTCCACCTCTGGATGTGGGTTGTCTGGTCTGCCAGATGAGTTTGATATTCTTGGGCTAGATGGGCACTTGTAGGTATAGATACGGACGTTCCTGCCTTGAGCAGGTGGTTGGACTAAATGACTTTCGGAGGTCCCTGTTAGCCCTACTTTTCAATGAGTCTATGATTCTAAGATTGAAGTTAAGGAGAGTAAAAGCAGATTGTAGTGAAGGGGAACAGAAAACTTTTAGTTTGGATGAAGAACTTCAATACTGTAGCATGGAGTAGAACTTCAAGAATGGAAACAAGGTCACAAATCATGACATTACACCTGATTTCAAACATTTTCTTTTCTCTCACATCTCCATTTGTAATTCTTGTCCTATAGCACTTGTGGAATATGATCAGATTTGGTTTTCCTTTGAGCTTGGTGTGACTGAAACTTTTCCATGCCTTAATTAGTTCTTGTCTCAACAAGTCACCTGTTTTTTTTCTTTTTGTTTTTTTATATATTGCTTTTCTAGCCTTATTATCTACACCTAAGACCACTACAGTCAAGCTTTGTTTATTTCTGTCATCAACTTCACTGACTCCCTTTCCATCTGTGAATTCTCTTCTCTTTGGATTAGCATTACACTCTAGTTTGTCCAAATTCTCCATAGACTTGCTCCACCTTTTCTGTACCTCATATCCCCATTATTTCTTCCCTTGCTTGTTTCCATTTGCTGCTTATATCTTGGCCTCCTCTCTTGAGACTTCTATGTCACTCTTTCATTTCTTATCATCTAGTGCTATATACCTTAGAGATTTTCAAGTACATTTCTTTGTCTACCATGCAGAATGAAGAGGGAATTAGATTTCCTCCAATCCTGTGTCCTGTTTAAATAGAATTTTAGGATCTGATCTTGTCAGTAAAAATTTTGTCACTAACTTTCAATAGAATTGACTCCTTAGCACTTGAGGTTAACAAACAAATCTCCTTGGAGATATTTTCTTTCTCCACCTTGCTGGGAGTGATACAAGATCCATAATTTTTTTCTTTCTCCTTCCTTTGTATGCATCCTATTCCTGATTAGACTGCAGTTCCCGAAGCACTTACCTTCTTCAACCCTGCTCTCCATTGGAAAGAGAAGTTAAGAGATATGCAGCTAACCCATCATTGCAAAGCTTAACTGTCTTTTGTTGCATTATTTTTATGTAGGGATATAGACTTTTGATCCTTGCTAAGATGAGGTCATTGTAGTGATTTAGAGAGGAAAAGCCTGCATCCTGTTACCAATCTACTGAGCCATTTAGCTCTTATTTGTAATAGTATTTAGAAAAATATGCATTTTGATTTCTTCATGTAGAATGTGGATAAGCTAGTGATCATAATAATTGAGATATATTTTGGTGATATATTGAATTAAACATTCTGTCAGTGTTAGGGACAATCTATTTTTGATCACCCTTTCCTGTCATACACTGTTCAGTTTTCACTGTGTTTTACTACTAAAACTTTTTCAGTGGTAGTATCACTCAGGTTTTTTGCAGACCTAATATACTTCATTGTAGGTACCCGTCAGTCAGTAAGCTCTTAAACATCCTGTTCCTCTATTTCTTCTAACTTGTGCTAAGCTTGTACTAGCCATCTGTATTAAATTCAAAGCAATACTAAAAGTCTGGCCTTGCAGCTCTGTTATAATCATCATGTAGTAGTAAAGTTTTAAAATTAAATTCCTACAGGAATTAGGTTTACTGCTAGTGTTACAAGTTTAAAATTAATTATGATTTTAAACCTCCATTTGAAATGCTTCAGTTAGCTTTTCATTTTGTGTCCCTGTTGTGTGTTCATGATTAGATTTTTATGGATTTCCTTCTGATATTGTGTTTATAATCTTATCAGAGCCATATATTGTGTCATTTTAAGTACTTATTATGTACTATATAAGTCATGAACAAGGCTTCTTTGTAATAAACTATTTGCCTGAAGTGTATATGTATAATCAGCACATTATAGAGAGCTAATAGTTTCAGTATTTAGGATACTGAATTAGCATTTTAAAATACTAATTGCAAAATAGATCAGGAAAATCGCTTTGATCATAAAACTATTTTTGAAGGAGCATTTCGTAGTAATTTTGTTTAGTCACAATCTATGTTGTTTCTAAAACAAACTATTATGATAAAGGTGTAGGAATATATAGCTCACAAATTTATGTTAAAGAGTTGCTTATACTAAGATTTTTCTTGTTGAAAGTATACCATGCAGATATCTCTAGCAGTATAAGCACCAATTTGGACAAAGTATGGAGGTTTTTTACTATTGAGCAAGGGAGTTGAAATACCCAATTTCAGACTACATTATTATTAGCAATGCCCTTATTGCTAGTGGGGCTACATTGCTACAAGACCAATTGTAAGAATTTGCTTTATAGACACTTTTTCCTTTCTGTAAGATAGGGCCTGCTGCCATCATTCATGAAAAGATCATTTTTAGAGGAGATTGTAGACTGCATTTTAACATTAACACAGGGCCACTGCTGGATTGGATTTCTTTTTAAATTGTTTTTTGGTGAAAATGATAATATATGTGGCTTTTCCATGTTCTGGTCAACTGGGTCACAGGTGTCTGTTAAATTGTGTTGTCTTTAGCTGTTACTCCCACTTTTTGTCATTTCTTTGTTATTGTAGGTTATATGTGAAATGTGTCTTTTTTGAGTTTCTTATAGTACTGTCACAAAGTGACTGCCCCCTTTGAGGAGAGATGTGCTCAGTTCTGTCTGTGATTGATCAGTTTCTTCCAGATGATACTGTGGGTTTAGGAGTTTGCCTGAAGAGTGAATGGGACTCAGTCCACAAAGGAACTTAGGTGCAGAGATGCTCTGTGTTACAGCATCTAACCTACCTAAATGCAATCCACAGCCCAGTGATAGGCACCTAAGCTCTGTATATTCTCCTTCTCTCAGCTACTACCAGAATTGGACTTATTACAGTCAGCATGCTGAGCTTGAAGCTGCCAAAACTAGCTAGTAGGAAACATTGAAGTAGGAGTGTGCCCTCTCTGTGGCTTAGGTGCTTCAAACTGGGCTATAAGAAAGTCCCCGTGCCAGATGTGTAATGTAGAACTTGCTGGTAAAGGGCAGTGACGGTAAAATACTGGTCAGGAAACTGGAGGCTTGGGCTCTTTGGTCTCTTAATCCTGAGGGGATTCAAAGCCATATCCCTTAAATCCCAGGAGATCATAGATTGTTCTTATCCTAGAGTGTTTTGGGCAAAGACTTTCTACTAGGCCTGTGTGAATAAGGAAGTGTTTGCTTCGGATTTGCTAAATTTCCTCTGCTGCAGTTTAAGTCTGTTGCTTCTAGATCTGTTCCCTAAGGCTACAGAGAATACTTTCTCCAGCCTCTCCATAATTGCCTTTCAGGCATTTGAAGACCCTTATCAAATTCTACCCTCAGTCTTCACTTCTTCAGATGCAGTAATCTTAGTTCTGTTAGTCTTTCCTCATAAATCATGTTTTCTGGGCCTCTATTTTTTATTGCTCTCTATTAGACTTTCCAATCTGTCCACATCTTTCTTGAAGTGTGGGAACTATAACTACAACTTGACACAGTACTCAGGTGAGACTGAGCACTGGTACTAAATAGAATGTAAGAATCACTTCCAGTGATTTGCAAGTGCCACTCCTGTTAATGTAACCCAATATTCTTTTTACTTTTTTTTTTTTTTTTGGTAACAGCATACTGTTGGTTCATATTCAGCTTACAGTCTGCTGTAATCCCCAGGTCTTTTTTACAGTGCTGCAGTGAAGCCAAGCATTCCCCAATCTGTATTCCTGCATGCAATTATTCTAAGTGCATGACTTTGGTCTTATCTGTGTCAAATTTCATCTGATTTATTTTGGACTGTGATACCTTTGGGGCGGGGGCGGGTGGTGGGAAACTGCCCCCCTCTCTGTGGTCCAACCTGCCTGTTGGCTTTTTCCCAGTCCCACCTCACCTCCAGGCTCTCACCTGTCACTACTTTGATGTTATTTTGCTTGTTGCTGAGGAGATGACCCCTGAGGTTGCGAGTAATTTCACTAGTCATCTTGCCTGCCCAACCAGGCCAGCCTGCTACCTGGAATCTGTGCTCTCTCTCATGTGCTTCTCCTCTAGGTGAGTGCTTCCACAGGCTTTTGAGCACCTGTCAGGGCTTAAGCTGTTGCAGCCTTGGCCTCTTTCCCTCTATGTACACCTTTAGCCTTGGCTCACTGTTTAAGAGTGCAGCTGCCAGGTATTGACCTTGCCTTGGCAGCAGCCCCTCCTGGGATTTCAGTCTCATCACTCCAGTCTCAGTCCCCCTGGCCTGGGTTTAGCTTTTGGCACTTATAGCAGGTAAGTCTCCCTCACTCCTGTTGGCCTTTTTAGTCCTTGGCTCAGTATCCTTGGCTGGTACTCCTGTTAGCATTGGATTTATGATCCAGATACCTTGTTCTGGGTGGACTCAAATGATTTCTTCATTTGATAATAGGTTAATTTTATTGATACACAGTGATAGCAGATAAGAATAATGCAAATTATTCTATAGCTACCAGTCCTAGAGCTGCACAGAGTCAAGGTACATCTGGCCAGTAGGTGAGCTTCACTCTGAGGTTCTCTCTTGAATGTAAGATGCCAGTATCCTGGAGGTTGGAGGCAGAGCCCCACCCCTCTATCCCCAAGTGAAGTGGGTGAGATGGGCTTGTGCTATGCCCTCTGTCCATGGTGGCCTCAGGTTCCCCTATCAGGGACCCTTTGCTGTTCTGAAATCCCTCCTTCTGTATTCTTTCTCCTTGTCCCCATCCGTCCCCTCCCTGCCCCCCAATGACTCTTCATCTCTGGGCATAGTTGATTGGCTTGTTTCCCTGCGGTCATACTGTCCATGTTCTGTCCTGTCAGCATATTCCTGTTTCACAAACCCATCCTGATTTGGGCTTTTATTGGGCCTCCTGATTTGGTCTGTTACCCAAAACTGGAAATCCTAAGGGCACTGCAACTGGGTATATGACCTGGCCAAAGTGGCGGAGTCCCTTATCCCTTATGGAACAGTGTGGTACATGTCTTCAATTTCCCAGCCTGTGTGTCTGCTAGCTGCTTGCCTGTGTCAGATACAGTGGGTTTTGAAGGAAACCTTGTCACAAACAGGCTTTTAGAAATCAATTAACTCTTGCTGTTGCTGTAGGCCATTATTCTAATGTATACTTTCTTTACCTACAAGCCAGTTCCCAAAAGCAAACCTCTAAATACCATTTTCTAGCCATCACTCCTTACTGCCCTTCCTGGCTCTACGTTTCCTACCCTCTCAGGCCCGCCTCCCCACCCAGTAACAGGGGGAAGGATTCCCTCTTACATAGACCATTTCTCCAGTTTAGCTATTTTAGATCCCAACCCTACCCTCCAGCAAGCCCTAGAAAAGTAGAGCTGGAAAGGACCTTCAGAGGTTATCTAGCCCAACCCCCTGCCTGAGGCAGGATGATCCTCATCCAAACAATTCCATACAATCATCCTCATCCAAACTATCCCATACATTCTAAACTCTATATAAGACTACTGTTAACTCTGACACAACATAGACCTGGCACCCTAATCTGCCATAGGTAAAGCAGAGGAACCACGGCAGCCAATGTTTCGCTTCTAGAAAATATTCTCAATATACATTTAATAGTTGTCTGCAGTTCCTCCTGACTTGGTGTCATCTGTGGACTTAGTCTGTCCTAGGAGCCGAAGTAATGCAGGGCACTTACCTGCAGCCCGGGACAGAGCACATGTGGAGCGGAGGGAGGAACCCATGTGGCTTGTTAGCCGCCTCTTTGTACAGCTGTGGCCGGCCGGTGACGTCAGCGTTAGACGCCGGCCGGCGAAGTTAAAAATGGTGGCCGCTACTGTGGAGGGGGCGGATAGCCAGGGGACCATGCTGCAGCTGATGTCGGTGGCAGAGTGGGCTCTGCAGGCAGGCACCGAGGACTCCAGTGAGCCAGAGGTACTGGTGGCTGAGGATGGAAGCTCCATGATGAAGACCCCGCTGATCAGCAAAGGAGTGATGGGCTGACAGAGTGAGGGAAAGCGGAAGCAACCCCGGGAGTGCCGCTGGATCCAGATGTGAGTGCTGGGACCGTGGGCTTGGAGGATGCCATGCTGAGAGGCGAAGAGCTAGAGGCAACACTGAAGGAGGGTAATCGGGGTGGGGATCGCTGCTGGGACCTGGGACATTGAGCGTGGGAATGGAGCAGGTTGGGGGAATGACATATAGGATGGAGTGCCATCCCTTCCCTTTAAGGGCCCAGGAAAGGGGAATAGG
This sequence comes from Crocodylus siamensis, assembly GCF_052110815.1. Taxonomy (NCBI): domain Eukaryota; kingdom Metazoa; phylum Chordata; order Crocodylia; family Crocodylidae; genus Crocodylus; species Crocodylus siamensis. Next base: position 93,665,259 of record NC_143396.1, on the reverse strand, counting down.
TGGTGGGTTGGTGGAGGTGCATTGGTTGTTTCAGAATACCCCAAGCTAGGGGAACAGAGGCCATAGGTGTGTGTCCCGTGGTGGGGTTTGCAAGGAAGGCTTGATAGAGGCAACAGTGGGGAAAGGTTCCCATGGGACAGGATTAGGGCGTGAAGCATTGGCGGTGCGAGCAGAGTCTCCCGCCATTGGCTCTGGGACTCAGAGCGGCAGTCGTGGTCTGCAGAGAAGACCACAGATAACAACAAGACTGTAAACTGAAGGTGGTGTCAGGCCGGGGTGTAGGGGTGGTGAAGCCACGTGAGCAACCGTTGGGCCTAGCCCGGGCCACCGAGTGACTCGCTAACTAACCCCACCAACTGAGGAACACCAGGACATGGCAGGAAAGAATGGGGTTGGTGACACGGGAAGGAAGAACTACCCTGGTGACAAACCAGCCCAGAAGGGGCGGGACAACTGCGGAAGGATCAGAGTCACCCGCGAGCGGCTAGCTGAAGCCCGGTGGTTGCACAGCCATATTACCAAAATCATTAATTAAGATGTTAAACAATATTGGACATGGGACAGACCTCTGGGAACCCCACTTGATACCTCTTCCCAGCTAGGCATTGAGCCATTGATGATTATTCATTGAGCAGGATGATACAACCAGTTATGAATCCATACTTACATTACTATCTTGCAGGGGGTGCTGGTTGAAATAAGACAAGCTAGAAGAATTCCCAAACATTTGGTTTTATGAGCTGCATGATATTTTTGTGGCTTTTATTCCAGCTACAGCTGCTAGAATCAAGAGAATCTCAGTTTTCATTAAAAAGTAAGTTTCATGATCTTGTGCTTTTGCAAAAAAAAGCCCCCAAAAGTGAAGAAAATTATACTTAAAGACTTAGAAAGAAGAAGCCAAATAAGGAATGCTGAAATTGTTTTATAAATCTCAGGATTTTAGGAGCTTTCTTTGTAATTTTTTGAATATTTTAGGTTGCATTGCTGAGTTAGGTTCCTAGGCTTGTCCTTGGATGTTTTATAGTAGGTTGGGGGAGCCTGGGAGATCACTGGCATAAGGCCCTAGGGGAGAGGGCTCCAGGGAGTTAGAAGTCTACCTAATAACGTTAGTGGGGCATTGAGTAGGCTACCAGATCACCAGAATGGGTCCTCAAAGCATAATATCCCTGGACTGTTGTCGGATATAAGTAAAAGATAAACTGTGGAGCTTTGTGGTAAAATGCTCTTATTCTGCACCTCATTTTACTCTCTTTATGCCTTTAACCTCTCAGGACATTTTGTAGCAGTAAACCCTGAGCATAAACAATAGGCTTTAAAAAAATGATATAAGAAACAAGAATCAGTGGGAAAAAAACTCCTATATTGTATAGCTTCTTATTGCATCTAACACAATATTGAGGCTCCTGAAAAGACTATTTTGTGCATAACATTTAATGAAAGAAATACATTTTGTTCAGTCAATGAAATTGTGGGTTCAATTTTTGTGGGTTCAGACTCTGTCCAAAAAAAAAAGGATGGTTTTCTTTTGAATTCTGAGCTTCTATCTGCATTTAAGAAGAGCCAGTGTTGGAAATGAGAAAACAGGTCAACATTTTTAAACACAGGAATCCATATTTGGGCACTTAAATAGGTGGCCTCATATCTCTAAGACCCCTTCAACACATGCAGGTAAAGGCATGATGATCGGGGTCCTTGTTTTCACTGATTTAAAAAAAGGCAAATTCTCTTATTTAAAAAATGGCAAATTCTGTGACAAAAATCTCAAAATTCATGACTAAAATGAAAGTTCACACATTCCCCCACACAACTCCCCTGGCTTTCACTCTCCTCTCACCCTGACAGTCCCCTGGCCCTGCTGGTGCCCCTCACTCCCTGCTCCCACAGTTCACTGGCCCTGCTTTTGCCCCTTGCCCTTCACCCAGAGCCCCCTGCCACCCCCAGCCCTGCTGGAGGGGGTGCCCAGCTGCCAGGGCTATGGGTCCACAGCCCCTGCCCCCAGCAGGAGGTGGAGGCTGCTGCAGTGGAGCAGAGCCTGGCTCCCTCTCTCTGCTGCCAGTTTGCTGCAGGCTCAGGTGGGATGGGTGGCTCCCCGCAGGGGAGTGCTGTGTGCACTCCTGGCAGGGCAGACGGCACCTGTGCTCCCCAGAACTGTGTGCAGGGTGGGGGTGGGTGCAAGCTGCCCCCTGTGGGCTCAGGATCCCATCCTGCTGGCCTCCCCAGGGCCTCCAGAGCCCAGGTGCTGTGACCTGGTGCTACAGGGCAGAGTGGGGGTGCACAGGAAAGCTGCTTGCCACTATGAGCTCCGCGCTGCCCTGGAGATGTGTCCCCTGTGCATGTGGCAGCAGCAAGGGGTACAGCCCTTTGCTGCTGCTCTTGCTGCTGCCGCGTGTGCAGAGGATGCATCACAAGGGCAGCACAGAGCTCACAATGGCAAGGAGACCCCCACACGGCCCCACTGTTAACCTGCAGTACTGGGTCCCGCCCGCCGGGCTGCAGAGGGCCTGGGGGAGGGCAGCAGAGTGGGAGCTTCAGCTCTCAGTGGGCAACCTGCTCCCACCCTGTGTACAGATCTGAGGGGCATGGGTCCCCACTGTGTCCCCTGGGAGTGTGCACAGTGGTGGGGAGCTGGCCCCTTCCCCTGGAGAAGCTGCCCATGGCCCTGTCCTGCTCCCCACTGGTACCCTGTACCTGCAAATTTGCAGCCCCAGTCCCCAAGCCCCATGCACTGCCTGGCAGGTCTTCAGCCCTGGCCCCAGCCATGCCCTGCTCAACTCCCTTCCTGCGGGGCTGCCAGTCCCTCTGCAAAAGCTGCTCTCCAGGCTGCCTGGCAGCCATGTGCATATACCTACACATGGCACCCCCCTGCCTGACCACTCTCCTCCCACTACCCCCAGCTCCTTGCAGGTTGCAGCTCTGCCAGCCTGCAGAGAACTGTTTGCAAAATTGCAAAATACGTGCATTTCTCTGGTAAAGTGAGAAATCTGCATTTGCCTCCAGTAAAGGGTAAAATCTGCGGTTTTCTCCATTTTCCCATGGGAAACGGAAAACCTGGATCCCTGATGATGACATTGAATGCATGATGAATACAAATGTGCCTCTTTCCATGTCATATGTGCATGGCAGGTGGTGTTATTGGCGGATCATACATTAGATCCCATTGCCACTTATTGCTAGTACAGGAGGAGCTGCACCAGCAAGAAGCAAGCTCCTAGGCGTGGGGGAGCCCCACATATCCCCACAACTCCCCTCTTGCCAGCACGGAGATGGAAAAGGATCTTGGAGTCGTCATTGACTCCACGATGAACATGGGCCGGCAGTGTGGAGAGGCAGTCAAGAAGGCCAACCGTACCCTGTCATGCATCCACAGATGCATCTCGAGCAGGTCCAGGGAGGTGATCCTCCCCCTCTATGCGGCACTGGTCAGGCCGCAGCTGGAGTACTGCGTCCAGTTCTGGGCGCCACACTTCAAGAGGGACGTGGACGATATGGAAAGAGTTCAGAGGAGGGCCACTCGTATGATCGGGGTCAGCAGGGCAGGCCTTATGAGGAGAGGCTACGGGATCTGAACCTGTTTAGTCTCCACAAGAGAAGGTTAAGGGGGGACCTTGTGGCCTGCTACAAACTGGTCAGGGGGGATCAGCAGGTATTGGGGGAGTCCCTGTTCCCCCGTGCGCTGCCAGGAGTGACCAGGAATAACGGTCACAAACTGGCGGAGGGTAAGTTTAGATTAGATATTAGGAGGCGCTACTTCACAGTCAGGGCGGCTAGGGCCTGGAACCAGCTTCCAGGGGAAGTGGTGCAGGCTCCTAGCCTGGGGATTTTTAAAAGGAAGTTAGATGAGCACCTTGCCGGGGTCATCTGACCCCGGTGCTCTTTCCTGCTAAGGCAGGGGGTCGGACTAGATGATCTACCTAGGTCCCTTCCGACTCTAGCTACTATGATACTATGATACTATCCCTGGGGCTGTGACATTTACTGTGAAGCTAATTAGGCAGATTTACAGTAAATGTCTTATGTAGATGTGCACTCAGTCTCAGTGGCTGTTCAGGTATTTGATACAATGTGAAGCAGTTCTAAGAAGCAGGACTGGGGGTGACCAGTCTCAGCTTACTCTGTAGTCTGGGGTTATAGTACTCCTTTAAGAGGTAGGTGAGGCAGAAGAGAGAATTAAACTTTCATCTCCTGCCTGCTTGGTGAGTGCCCTAGCCCCTGAAATGTTCCTTTAGTTTTATGAATCCAAGCTTTCATTTTCTCATCTTTTCTTACTACAGGCGTTGAATAGAATGTTGAATTTATAAGTGTTTGTTTTTCAGTGATGAATAAATGAAAAAATTAAAAATTGGTTTAGTATAGTTTTTTAAAAGTTCATTTTTCACATAGTTATTGTTTTACTGTAGTGGTAAAGATGACAGTGGTCATGGAGGACATACGTAAACTAATTTATGAAATGTCAGTGATTGTGGTCCTGGATGATATTAACCATTTTGCATTGCTAAGATGATCGCTTAATCATCATCTCTTAATCTTCTAATTTATTCATCCTAAAGATATGGCCTGTACATGACTTTGACAGCCATTTTTGAATAGGACTGCTATGTTCTTTAACAGTGACATTAGAAATCAGCTTTTCAGAAGACTTCCTGTTTCAATATTTTAACATGCTCACTTATCACAGGTTGATATCAGTGGCAGATGGCAGTGATATCAGTATCAGAGAGGTGATTAGCTCTTCAGCACTAGTTGGGTGACAATAAGGAAAGTTGGTGATTTTTTTTTCTGAAAGGGGAGAGCTGTGGCTTATTTCCTGGAAATCACAGACTGTAAAGAGGCCATCTCATGTTTGAAACATAGGAGTTATAATATGGGTGCCTCTGAGATTCTACAGAGTCTGCTTACAATCTGTTTTTGATTCTGTGGTTTCCTAGTTCTCATGACTGCAAACAAGTTTTTCTCAACAAACATTGCTGATACTGCTCTGGTCCTCCCCTCCATGCCCCCAGGAAAAAGACCCAACTCCAAAACCCACTCTGTAGAGAAGCTGACAAGAGAAATATATTTATTTTCCTTTCTCCATCAGGTGTTCCAGCAGGACACCTAAATTAAGATGACTACATGTAGCTTTTGAGGAAAATATTTACCTCTGCCATTTAAAATCTTATCCTGCCACTGTACTATCTCTTTTGATCAGGAAACCATGTACTATGTGAGCTGGCTTACAAGCATAGCACACTTAATTAAAAAAAAGAAAAGAAGAAGAAAACCACCAATGCTTCCCTTTTGATTATTTGATAATTGTCATCAAACACTCTTTATGAATGCCATGGAAGTAGGGTTAAGGGAGCTGCCTGATTACCTGATTGGCTGTAGAAAGGTGAGCTTGGGGATATAAAATCAATGTTTTGAGAAGGGCTTCCCCCACTTCCCCCAGCTACTCAGAGCTTCTCAGCTCTTTTCTGGGTTGTAATTTTGCCTAATCTTTTCTTGTCTCCTGGACATTATTTTAGTCTTGTTCCTTCACTGTCTAGAATTTAGCCCCTGTATTTACCTTCCCCTTCAGTCATACCCTGGGCTCTGGACACAGTCCCTGGTTCTTTGGCTCTTTATTTTAGTTTCTGACCTGGGTTTGATTCCTGATCATGACTCCACTTTAGACTACTGGTCCTGGCTTTTTAATCTTGGCTCATTCCTGATTTATCCAGAACTCCTAAAACATGGGCAATTCTAGACCTCTTGGATTTTCCTTGGAACTCTCTGTGGATGCTATCACTCATTTTGTGAATTCTTTTGCTGTAACAAGCAGAAAAATTGTTTGCTTTTGTTTCCATTTTCTACTCTCTACTGGATCTGGAGAGCTATCTGCTATATCTATGCTAATAGTGGTTGCTGTAGGGACAAGTCTATGCAGCACAGATCCTGGGAAGGGGGAGAGAGCACAAATAGCAACAGCTGTCTCAATGCAGAGAGATGGTAGAAGGTAAGGTAGCTCAAAAATGAATATTTTTGGGAGGTAGGGGTAAAAGTGAACCAAAATGTAAACCTATAAGGAAGAGAGAGGGTGAACTGGTGTCTGAATCTAGGGTTTGTAGAGAAGAAAGATAGAAAGAAAGACTAGATTGGAGAAGAAATTGGGGGAGGAAGAAGCTGGAGGTAAGCAAGAGAAGACAATGTTTAGGGAACAACAGACAAAAAAATCTATCTTAGATATAGAAAAAATACTGAAGAAAATGTGTATAAGGAATGATAAAGGAGGAAAAAGAAAACAAGGAACAGAGAGATGGGAGATTGCATATCTAAAAGCACTTATTTATCTAGATAAACATTTTCACTCAAGTTTGCAAAATGTAGTATCATTGTACATTTACTGAAAAACGATATTGCACTGTTGGGAATAGGTTTTAGGTCTGTTGAGTCTCATGCATTGCCTGTTTCAAAAACAAAGTCTGCAAAACAAAATCCCTAATTGCAGCTTTGATGGGAAAAGAAGCTTGCATATTGATCTTCTTTCAGAAGAGCTTCTAATAAGACCAGCAAGTCAAAACAGCTCCCTTGGTTGCTCAACAGTTTCCTCAAGAGATTTGTTTGTAAGCCATTCCAACAGCCAACTCATTCCCTTGTTTGGCCATTTGAGTCTTTCTTTTGCACTTAATTATACTAAAAATAGATCCCTCATTAACTGTTTCTTCCAAGATCTGATTTGCTGAGCTGGAATGTAATCTAGTACCTACAGCCAGGAAGACTTCATCTAGCAGCTTGGGAGCTGAGAAGGAGAAATATTAACCGAAAAGTGATACTTCAGTAAGTTATTAAAATGTCTTCCTATTTGTCATTTATGTCTCTGTCCCTATCAAAGAAACTGCTGCTAAAATCTTTCAAAATCAACACTCTGCCATTTAAAACTTACTCTGCCAGCATGCCATCTGTTTTGATCAGGGAACCACTTTCTACGTGAGATGACTCCTACACACATTGCACTTTGCAACAGAAAAATGCATTTACTGAACAGCCATAATTCACCCTTCACACTCAAAAAAACCCACCGCTTCCGTCTTTAGACAAAGTCAACCCTGGTCCATATTACCTCCAGGTTATTCTTCAAGGTCATTCAGTGCTTCTTGGATTTATACGGATAATTAGAGTGCTTAAAGCTAAGTGGAACTAAATCATGCTGTACTTCTAAGATCAGTGTCTGTCAGTGTTTAGTTTTTAGTCATCACATGGACTGCAGCAACTGAGTATTCAGAAATGGGCCTAAGCACTTACATTTTGGTGAAGTGGCCTCGCGGGAGAAATTAGTATAGGTCAGTTCAGGAACTTTATTACTGAAATCTCTTACCGCATACTGTGTAGTGTATATCACTTTTTCTATACAATTAAAACTATGCCAACCAATAAATATTTATGCATAAAGTATACTCTTCCACCCTTTCAAGAGCCACTGATTTCCCCAAATGAGATCAAGGCCAAAGATGGTTCTGTAACTCTTATCAAAGACTGGTGCTAATGCGTTTCCACACTGAAACCTTGAGAAGGTTAGAGGCATTATCTTAGATTATTTCTTTTCAGCATATTACATAAAAGGAGCTCTAACAGATTTTACTCTGGAAGGCAGAATGGAAGTTTGGAGTGAATTTGTGGGAGTGGGGACCATCTATTTGTTTTATATTTGTATGGCCTCTAATATAGTGGGGTCCTGGTCCACGAATAGGGCTCCTAGACATTGTGGTGCTGCAAATAAATCATCTTTTAAAAAAGAAAAAAAATCCTTACACAAAATCCTTTATTAAAATTAAGGCTTGCATACTAGCTTAAATTGGAGGACCTGTGGGAGAATTTGCAGTTTAACAAAATAAAAATTTAAGTTAGTATTTAAAAAAAATAAAAAAATACTAGCTCATATTAGATAATGTTGTAATCCTCTTTTATTATTCTGTGGGAATGCAGTTGTTAATATTCAGCTTAATAGCTATGGTCTAGTGTAAGAAGTCATTTGTATACTGGCAGTGGATAGTGCAAATGCACTATTGTATCCTTAGCAGAAAACATAATGTAGGATGGTAGCCTAGTTACATGTTCATATTACATATACAATTGTAAATACATACATAGTTCAATATATCGTGCCTTTGTGTGAAATTTCTGTTGGAGATCTTTGTCCATATTGCTGGATATAAGAAAATTTGGTACATTGGATTACTGATTTGGTAATAAGAAAATTTGGTACATTAGATTACTGATTTGAATCAAAACAAGTGTTTTTTATACGTATATATATTACATATACATTTAAAAAGTTAAAGTGTTTCTGAGACTTTTTTTTGAGGTTCAGAATTAAGGTAGTAGCTATTTTGGATGTTAATATTTGCCTATCTAAATTTTGTTGCAAGAGTTTTAACTTTAAGGCCATTCTAATCCTTATTGACAATATATTTATAATTTGTGTTATTTTTAATGACAGCTTTTTCTTAAGCTGTGGTGTCCTTGTTTCTTGTTAAGGTTTCATTTCTTAATGTGGCAACCTTAACTTTTAAGTCTTTTGCCTGTAAATGAGGTAAGAGTCCTAGGAATTTAAGCATAATTGCTCTGTAAGAAGACTCAGGCACTTACAAACTTGCTTCAAGTTTCTATGCAACACTGGGTGACAAGAAAACAGTGGTATCATTCTTCATCAGACCTAGGTTCACAGTGCTTCCTTTCAATGTAAATCTACTGGTCTGTACACTTGGTGTACACTAGTCTGTGTGCACTTTTTCTTGGCTTTTAATTCTAATGCAATAGAAAATCAAAGTAACATTCTTATGCAATGTCAAATCAAAGCTTTCTTTGCACCATCGTTCTGTGTCTGTCCCTTGTGCCCCCCCACATCTCTCCCCAGAAAGTTGCTTCTGCAGCTTAGTTTATTTCCAGAAAGGTTAAAAAGAGATTTGCTTTCTGAAAAGTTGAAAAAAACCCCCCTGTTCTAAGGTTGGAACTCTGAAATTGGAGGTTCATCTCTACAAATGTCTAGTTTTGAATACTGGCATAACTGGTGGATATAGTTGATTTCTTTTCTAATTGATGTAGTATTGAGGACATTTAGATAAAATATCAGTGTGGCAAAGATTTTTGGGGGTGATATGTTTTATTGGACAACCTGTATAGTGGGAGAGATCTTAGACAAGATTTTGGGCACAAGGTCCCATTTCTCAGTTCTGAAAAAGCTCAAGCTGTGCCTGCTTCTAAGTAGCAGATAGAATTACTCATCTGTGTAAAATGCCACTTGTAAATAAAACAAATAGTCTGTTTAAAGGAATGGAGGAGACCTGCAAAATAGGAGCAAAGAGACGTTATCAGCAATAACCAAGAGACAACAGAAGCGTAGTAGAAAGGATAGCCAGAATAATAGAAGAGCAAGAGTATTCAAGAAGGAATAGGGTCATTGTCACCTGTGGAATTCAGAAAAATGAGTAGAGATTGAAAGTAGGTTGTAATGAGCCATGAAATCAATATTTAGTCCTTGTTTTGTGTCCAGTAAAGTTATGAATTTTGGCTTTCAAGCCCATCTTCTGAAGGTGTTCTGTAGATACCTTGAACTTGAAAATCCTGAAGCCAGAACAGGAATGTCCATTCTGTGTTCTTCCCCTGTTTGTGTACCCCCGTCCGTCATCTTTTTTTCTGTGCTTATTCATTTTGGAGTAGTTTTTATCTAGTTTCACTTGCATAGTTTTCATAAAATCATTTGAAAGAGGCTGGCTTATTCAAATATATGGTCTATTTCTCTGCTGGAATGTCCTTTCTGGGTAAATGTAGCTTTTTAGGTGAGGCAGATGTCATGAGTATTCTATTTAGACCAGATACAGCGATATCTAAGGGCTTGACTATAGATTACAGATTTCTTGATGTGGTTGGGATGATTCCTGGTTTTGTGAAGGTAACTTTGTGAGTTTTCAAATATCAGTGCCAAAAGTATATCCTTTATTTTCTGGAAGGGCTTCTCTGTTAATGAGATCCCTTTTAGAATCTTCTACAGTCATAGGAACTGTTTTCAAATAGGGCTGGGTACCATATGGGTTTAGGGGAGATAAGGGAATGAGAAGTGCCCCAGTAGTCGACAATCCCCTGTAAACCAACATGAATAAAAGCCCTATACATAGCCTTCATCTTACCTACTGAATCCCAAATTCTCCCTTATTTTTCCTTTGATCCAGATTCTTAAAACATTGTGAAATATGGTAGTTACAATGATTTAGTGATTTTTACTTTTGGCCATTGAATTCAAAAGGGTTGAGAACCATCAGGCATCATCTGAACTGGCAATAGGAAGCCCCCCAGAAAGAGAGTCAGGGAGAGAAAGAGAGAAACGCAGGATGCTGGGGAGAATTGCTGATAATATCTTATGGCTTTGAGGAGTTGGCTGCCTGACAGGTCTCAACTGATCTATCCTTGCAAAAAGACATTATTAGGAAGAATTTTTATTTTGGTAGAATAAAGAAATCCTTCTTAAACCCTGATAAACTTAAGGAACCTTGAAACACGTTTGTGTACTTTCTGATCTCTCTCTAAAGCTCATGTTTGGAATGCAGTACTGGGCTACAAGGGAAGAGAAGGTGTCAGGTCATTGAGTCTAGTCACACTCGCCACATAATCCCTTCCATAATTTTTACAAGCTATACCTTTAAAAAGTTTGATTTTTTTGTTTTGTTCCCACCACTCCCATTGGCAGTGCCAGAATCACACTATGCTGATAATTATAAACCTTCTCCTAATTTCCAGCCCAAATTTATGTATGGCCATTTTGTATCAATTTGTTCTTGTGTCAATATTGTCCATTAGCTTAATAACTTTTATTTCTCTTGGGTGTCTTTCTGCCCTCAACATTGCTTGTGTTCACAGAGTACAGTCCTATTCCTTCAAAGGTTTTGCTGGACAAAAGAAACAAAGTTCTTATAGTCTTCTTCTCACATTGCAGCTACTGTTCCTCCAAGTGAATATAAAGAAAAAACAACACTTGCAAGGCATTTTCTCTTTTGGGCTCAGCAACCACCTCACCCATTGCCAACAAGGGATCAAGAAATCAATACAGGAAATTCAGTCTTTGTCTTTTTTCTAATAATACAGAACAATATCACAAGGCTATTGGGTCAGTCCTTCAACCATCCTTTTTTATTCTTTCTGAGTAGCTGTACAGAATGTTATTTTGAAATTTGTTATTTTATATAATTTTCCTTAATAGTCCACTGCAAAACCTAATAGAGTGCTGATGACACAAATAAAAGTCCATGGCTACAGCAATATAAACTCTTTTCAGATAGCCTATGAAGAGTGGCTTAATATTAAGAAAATTGTAAGGCAAGCTGTTAGTGAATTATAGTCAAGGTCAGAGAATGCACATTTATTTTTCTGGTGGTTGTATCATTATCAGACTCATGATAGATCCACTTGTACTGAAAATGCAGCTAACTTACCTTGGTGAATTTGATTTATTAACATTGCCACTGACAAGGTTGCTCGTTCGTTAGTGCTTATTTTATATTTGAATAGCTTTCAGCACATAAATTTGAGGTATTGCTCAAAGTTACTTTAGCTGCTCCATATTTCATGAAGGAAGCTGGACCAGAGGAATATTGCTGTTGATATTTCTATTTTGATTCTGTCCACTTTTTTATAAATTAACTCAATGCCAGGAGGATATCTCTATTTGTACCTCAGGGAGTCTCCTGCCCACATCCATTTGAGGCAGGAGGCCTCTGTGAAACTTGCTCTCTGTTTTGAATGACCTGTAAGTGACATACCTTGTGATACAATCTATGTTGCCCTTAAGGCACCATATAAATACGTAACAAACACACTAAATTACAAAGTAACAAAATAATTAATGAATTAAATTGACCAGATAAAGTTTATTTGAGAGGGTGAGGGAGACACATGATTAAGTATGTGATGCAGGATGAAGACTGAAAGGACACAAATGGGGCTTGAAATTAGGCCTTTAAAAATCCCATAGACTTCAATGGTTTTATATCATATGATGCATAATTTGATTATAGCCAGTTCAGCCTCTTCCCAGAGGCATGTAAAAATAGTTGTATAAAGAACAGAACGGAGAGAAACACAAGTCATTACTTGTTCCTAGCTTCTTGCAGAGATTCCCCAACCCCTACAGCTCTTTCCAGGTCTCCTTTCTCTTCTCTGGTAAAGCCTTTTTTTAATATATTACCTGGCATTTCCCAGCAATCCTTGCCATTGTTCTGGACTATAAGGCCTCTACCTGCCCTGATCTCAGGGCTGCTGAGGGGAGGTTAGTTAGAACTGTAACCAGCATGACCTCTCAGGATAGAGTGGTGGGGGGAGGCTGCAGCTTTTATGTGTTTACAACACTCTTCTTTTGATCCCCAAATCATAGTGTTAGCATTTAGAGTTTTCTCAGACCTTGAGCTATCTCCTTACCCTGACTTCTCCCCTAGTGACTGCATTTCTAAGGGTAATAGGAAAGTTTCCCTCTGAAAAGTTAGGCTAGAAATAGATATTGCCAAATGAAGCAGATCAGCTGAGCTGGGATGATCTGGCAGGACAATCATTAACATGTTCTAGAATTCTTGTACAGGATCAGGCTCCTTAAGTCCCGGTAGTTCCTCTCCGGCTTTCCCCTTTTACAGAGATGTACCCTAGGGTTCCCCAGGGCGCATCTCTGTAAAAGAGGAAAGTGGGTCAGGTGCTCCCAGGGCTTGCAGGGCCTGATCCTGAATGGGGAATTCCCAGGATATATAGGATTGGGCCCTCATCAATGCTCCCCTCCAGCATCTGCCTGGGGTGGCTAGAGAGTGTGTGCAGTTCTGGGCTGCCTGGGCTGTCCTACTACAAAGCAGAGAACAGCACAAATTAATGCCACTTTTGTTACACCCACACATTTTGGACATTTGTGGCATAACAATGGGCATGCACATCTGTTTGTTTGCCCTTTGTGCTGCCATTAATATTTTTTATGAAGGCACAAGGGTGATGAAAGGCAATGTCTGTTTCTAGCCTTAGAATCAAAATACCTTGGTACAGGAGAGCTGTTGGTGATATATTACTACTACTAATCTTCCAACCACTGAAAAGCGTTGCCAGAATCTGGATGATGGGTAATTGAATGAAGCTCATATTGGTAAAATTGAGCTGATGTCGATTTTGTTTGGTTCTTCCAAGATTTTGCAAGCTGTTTGCCCGTCATTTACTGCTGAAGTAATTTGTTTGCACATCATTAACACTTGGGCGTCATGTTTATCTGAACTCCTACTTGTTCTGGGTTCTCAACATCCACAAATACAGGAAGTGTCCTTTTCTGCCTGGATTTGACAAGAAATATCCTTTTTGGTTATATGTGCCATGTGTTTACTGGCAGACAAGGTTCTTTGGGTAATCTGATATCTTTTATTAGAGCAAGTAAAATAGTTGGAAAAATTCTTCTTTGCAAGCTTTCAGGTACAAACACCATTCTCCAAGTGTAGGGAGCATCACCTCTGCCTGAAGAAGCGTGTTTGTACCTGAAAGCTTGCTAAGAAGAATTTTTCCAACTATTTTAGTTGCTCTAATAAAAGATATCAGATTTACCCAAAGAACTTTGTCTGCCTATGTCCTTAGACCAACACAGCTACAACCAACACCCCTGAAACATGTCTATTGTAAGCATCAAACTATTGCCTTAAGCATATGCTACAGCTGAGTCAGGACACTATAGACTGTCTTCTCAGCAATGAAGATTACTGAGAGAGAATACCCAGTTCTTTACTCTTTGTTTGGTCAAAGGCTTCCACGGATTGTCTCAAGTTACCAGAACAATTGTTTTATTCCTTATGATTATAAACTCCCATGTAGTTAAGTTACACTAACAGCTTTATTCTTTAAAATAGTAGTAGTAGAGCTCACGTATGTTGGTACTAGCTTTATGACCCAGATACCTTGTTCTGGGAGGATGCAAACCCTCAGACTGACCATGCCCTTTAATTAGATAATAGGCAAATTTTACTGATACACGGTGATAAAAGATAAGAATAGTGCAAAAAAATTCTGTATCTATGAGTCCTAGAGCTGCACACAGTCAAGGTACATCTGGCCAGTATGTGAGCTTCATTCTGAGGTTCTCTCTTGAATGTCAGACGCCAGCAGCCTGGAGGTTGAAGTCCAAGTCCCTCATGGGGGGGGTGAGATGGACTAGTGGTATGCCCTCTGTCCATGGAGGCCTAAGGTTTCCACCTCAGACACCTTTTGCTGCTTTGAAATCCCTGTTGTATTCTTTTCCCTTCCTGATGACTCTTCATGTTTGGGGATTGCTGATTGATCTCTTTGTCGTTGTCATATTGTTCACTTTCTGTCCAGTCAGCAAAATCCTTTGTTTCACAAACCTATCACATGCACACATCCTAATTTGGGCTTTACCAGTCTTCTCCTAATTTGGTCTGTTCTCTAAAAACTGGAAAGCTTAAGGGCCCTGCAGTTGGGCAGTATGAGCATGATACCACCTTATCCTATGTTATGGAACAGTGTAGTACATAGCTTCAATTCCCAGCCTGTGTCTGCTGGCTGCTTGCCCATATCTGACACAGCAGGCCTTGAAGAAACTTTGTCACAGACAGGGTTTTTAGAAATCAATTAACCCTTGCTATTGCCCTGGACCATTACTCTACTGCACATCTAACTTTATGTATAAGCCAATTCCCAAAATCAAACCTCTAAATACCATTTTCTAGCCATCAACATACGCATGTAGAACAATAATATGGAAGTGACTAAAAAAGCTGAAATGAAAGAGAGTCCTGCTTAAAACTAGTCAACCAACTTGACTTCTTAATCTTCTTCTCTCTTCTTTCTTTAAAGAGCCTTTCAAGCTTTTCATAGTTACTTTGGATTTTGCTTATCATTAATTTCTGCTGCATGTGTCTACATGCAATGGCAACTGTGCTGTAGCCTAGTAACACTGTATAGTGGCACTTCATACCACAGGTGGTGCTAATGTGTTACTGTGCAGTATTATTATGTTACTGCACAGTATTATTAGGTTACTGTGCAGTAGCATCACTAAAAATGCATTTGCTGGTGCTACTGTGCTTAGTTATATTACATTTATTTAGTACTTGATTATAGAAGTATTTAAACTAAATGTGCAGTAACCACTGCACATTAATGAATGTGTAGAAGCACCCACTATGGACTATTGGATTATAGGAAAAGCACATAATAAAATGTAGTTAACTGGCCTACTACAGTGCTGACTAGGTCATTTCAGTGCTGACTAAGCAATTTCATCAAGGTCAAAGGGGGAAAGCTGAACGTAGACCTAGACAACCTAAATACTGCACTGCCTGATCGGTTCTGTCTAGGAAAAGAAAGGCTTTATTTTTCCCACTCCAAATCTAAGAGTAGTGGCTATGTATTTTTGACATGAATACACCTGAATATTGATTTTTAAGAAAAATACAGTAGAGCTGTTTTAATGACAAAATAGTGTCTGTATAATTAGCGCTGCTTAATACAAAATGTGTCCAGTATATTTTATGCAATTAAAATTCTGTAAAATGACACTGTAATTGTATAAATAGCCTTTCAGGATCAAAAGTAGGTTAAAATAAGCAAATTTCATGTTTTAAACATTGAGATAGATATTCTCTAGTGAATTAAAATATTGTATTTTTGACTGTTAATCTTTTCATTGAATAATAAATATAAGCTTCCCTCTTATGTAATTAATGCAACCCGTATTATTCAGTAGACAACTGAAATATTGAATCACACATTGAAAGTAGCTATGAGTATTTCATTACCAAACTAATTCAGTAATTTCCACAGACTTATGGAAAATGTTATTCACCTCTTGGGGAAAACCTTTGGCAGCAAAACATAGTTTTGCTTGGCATCTCATTTGCATCACTTGAAACTCTGGTTAGTCAGTCCCTTTCTTTGCGGCTAATTTAAACCCGCTGATTCAGAATAAAACTTATCATTTATAGTGCTTTACATCTTCAGAAGTACTTTACTAATGCTAACAATCTTATTCTTAATACCCTTACTGAACAGTATACTAGCAGTAAAGAAATTGTGCTTCATAACATAACCTATATTTTTTGTTTGGATATTTTAGTTTTCATTGAGTTTTATAGCTTGGACTTCCAAGTTGTCTTGCTAAATTTATATTAAAGAATGATTGTCTCTAAAGGATCTCATGGGGATCTTAAGTTTTGCTTCTTGTACTATTGTTGTCTCTTCATCTATCCATCTTTGTAGTGTAAAATAAGGTCATCATTTGAAGCCTGATTATGCTTCTGATGCCTACTGAAGCTTTTAAAATAGCAAAGCTATAGATAGAGATTGATTCTTTATTCCTTTTTTATAAAGAAAGTCCCTCAGAATCAGTAAGAGGAAAATAGAGAAAAACATCAGTTCACTCTGTCTGCTCTTGTTGTAGCTGGTAAATACTGTTACCAAAGGTAATTATTTACTATACTTCCTTGAGTTTAATTTGTTTTTTTTAAAGCTTTAAAATCTGTATGGATAAATTGACTAAACTTACTGTTAATATTACTCCTGTATGTTAAAGTTAATAGGAACTCAGTGTGCAATATCTGTAGACAGCTTTGAAAATGGTATATTTTGTTTGGGCTAGATCCAGAAGCATTTCTTTCTAAGAGTAAGGCTTTATCTATACTAGCAGTTCTCAACCTGTTTAAATTTTAAGGCGTCCTCCAAAACTTTTGTAAATTGAGGGGCACCCCATGTCAAAAACTAATTTATTCATTATATTTCTTACGCTGTTGCAGAGGGGTCAAGCAGTTGGGGCAGGGGAGCAGTCGGGTAGGAAGAGCCTGTTTGCTTATTGCCTCACACTTGCTGTGGCACCCTTCAAAGAATTTAATGGTACCCAAGGTTACCCTGTTTGAGAATCACTGATCTACATGACAGTGACTGTATTTCATGTAGACATACCTGGTATAGCTTTCAGCCAGCTAGCTTGGGTACTTCTGGCAGTGTACTTCTAGCAGCAACATTGAGCTGCAAAAAGCTGCTTGGGTAGCTGGTGATTTTGAGACCATTCATCAGAGTAAGGGTTACTCATGTAACTGTAAAAGGATCAGGCACTAACTGTTTCTTAAGTACACACAACCTGATATATAACATTTTGAGGTCTGGGCTCATTTAAAGCTCTTGAGGGAGACTGACTTAAAGTCCTGTGATTAGATTACCTTTCCTAATAATCTTGGTACTCCCTAATCCTTCTCTTACAGAAATGTTGCTGCTAGATAAATACAAGAACTGTTCAGAGAATCAAGGGAGTATAGTGGACCACTTTCTATGTTTCTACATCTCTCTGATTAACTGGAAGACTTTGAAGATCTTGCAGAACAGCCAGCGTTAAGGTTTGTACAGTGTACTGCACTTTCCATCCTGAATATATTATCTTTATCTAGGTCAAGGTCATAAAATCATAGAAGTAGGGTTGGAAGGGACCTTGTAGATCTTCAAGTCCGACCCCCTGTCTGGGTAGGAGAAAAACTGGGCTCAAATGACTCCAGCCAGGTAGGCATCATAGAAGTAGTTGTTACAGATATCTAATCTAAACCTACTCTCCAACAACTTATGGCCATTATACCTTGTTATGCCAGGGGGCGCTAGGGGAAACAAGGTCTCTCCCAAACCCTTCTGGTCCCCCCTAGTGAGTTTATAGACTATCACCAGGTCCCCCTCAGCCTTCTCTCGTGAAGGCTGAACAGGTTCAGGCCCCGCAGTCTCTCATTGTAGGGTCTGCCCTGTTGTCCCCGGATCATGTGGATGGCCCTTCTCTGGACCCTCTCAATGTTGTCCACATCCCTCCTGAAATTGGGTGCACAGAACTGGACACAGTACTCCAGCTGTGGCCAGACCAGTGCCGCATAGAGTGGGAGGATCACCTCCTTGGCCCTACTTGAGATGCACCTGTGGATGCACGACAAGGTGCGGTTAGCCCTGCCAACCGTGACCTCTCATTGTCAGCCATGTTCATCTTGGAGTCAATAATGACTCCAAGATCCCTTTCTTCCTCCATGCTCTCAGGAAGGGAGTTTCCCATCTTATAAGTGTGCTGTTGGTTACTACTGCCCAAATGCAGGACCCTGCACTTGTCAGTATTGAAACGCATCCTGTTTTTGTTAGCCCATCCCTGTAACCTATCCAGGTCTTGCTGCAGTCTTTCCCTCCCTACTACTATGTTCACCTCACCCCAAATTTTGGTATCATCAGCAAATTTAAACAGGTTGCTTTTCACCTCATCATCCAAATCGTTGATAAAGAAATTGAACAGCAGGGGCCCAAGGAACAAGCCCTGGGGGACTCCATGGCCCGCATCCCCCCAGGTTGAATATGACCCGTCCACCACCACCCTCTGAGTACGACCCTTCAGCCAATCTGCAATCCATCTGACACTGTAGGCATCCATACCACAGTCACTTAGTTTTTTAATGAGGATGGGGTGGGAGACGGTGTCAAAGGCTTTGCTGAAGTCCAGAAAGACTATGTCCATGGTGACACCTGCATCCAATGCTTTTGTGACCTGATCATAAAAGGCAATCAGGTAGGTCTGACATGATCTTCCCCTAATGAAACCGTGCTGGTTGCCCTTGAGCATCATCCCTGAAGCTGGCCCATCGCAGATGCGCTCCTTGATGATCTTCTCAAAGAGTTTCCCAAGGACAGAGGTAAGACTGACGGGCCTATAGTTGCCCGATTCCTCCCTCCTCCCTTTTTTCAAGATGGGGACCACGTTGGTTATTTTCCAATCATCTGGCACCTGGCCCAAGCACCACGAGCACTCATAAAGCCATGCCAAGGGCCCTACAATAACCCCTGCTAGCTCCCTCAACACCCTGAGGTGGAGAGCATCTGGACCCGCTGATTTGAACATGTTCAGCCCCTCCAGAAGCTCTCTAACCCGGTCCTTCCCAAGCTGAGGTCTGGAGGTGTTCCCCTCGAGTCCATCTTGCATCATGGTGGGGAAGTCCCGGTTCCTTCACAAAAAAACAGAGGTAAAGAATTGGTTAAAGAGGTCTGCTTTCTCCTCTGGCGCAACCACCAGATTGCCCAGAGAATCTTGCAGGGGCCCCACATTTCCCGGTGCTTTCTTCATCCTCCCTATATATTTGAAAAAGGACTTTTTATTATCTTTGATCTTGGATGCTAGTCCTAGCTCTGTGTCTGCCTTACCTTTCCTGACAGCCCCCCTACAGGCCCGAGCAGAGGAGTTATAATGTTCTTTGAGATAGCACCCCCCTTCCACCGGTTGTACACCGCCTTTTTGGCAATCGGGCATTCCCAGACACTCTTGGTGAGCCAGGGGGGCTTTCGGGCACTCTTATCCCCCTTGCTTCTTGTTGGGATGGTCACTCCTTGGGCCCTGAGTATCGTCTCCTTAAGGAACGACCACTCATCTTGGGCACTGAATTTCCCTGCTCTCGAGAACCCCAGCGCCTCTCCCACTTATCTCCTCAACTCATTAAAGTTGGCCCTCTTGAAGTCTAGGGCTACTGCCTTGCTGCAGGCCCTTGACACGCTGCACTGGTTGTTGAATTCCAGCAAGCGATGATCGCTATCACCCAGGTGGTCAAGAATCTGGAGGCCCCTTACCGGGTGGCCCCCCTTACCAGGTGGCCAGGACCAGGTCCAACAGGGCATTTCCTCTGGTGGGACTGTGAACCTCCTGAATTAAATGGAGGTCCTGTATCTCAGCCAGGAACTTCCTGCAATGGTCCGACCTGGCTGACTGTTCCTCTCAGCAGATGTCCGGGTAATTTAAATCACCCATGACAACTACATCCCTTGCCTTAAGTGCCTCTGCAAGCTGGCCTGAAAATTCCCAGTTCAGCTCCTCCCCTTGGTTGGGGGATCTGTATTAGACTCTCACCATTAGATCCCTCTCCCCACAGCCCCCTTGTATCTTGACCCAGAGCACTTCAGCTTGCCCCTCCTCTGACCCCATTCTGCTGACAGAGGATGTGTATTGCTCCTTGACATAGAGCGCCACACCCCCACCTTTCCTTCCTTCTCTATCCCGCCTGTAAAGCCTGTAGCCTCTAATGCTAACTGCCCAGTCATGGGATGAATCCCACCACATTTCTGTAAGCCCTATTAAGTCTAGATCTGAACTGGCTATTCTGAGGGTGAGTTCCTCCTGTTTGTTCCCCATGCTACAAGCATTGGTATATAGGCATTTAAGGCCTTGCCTAGCTGCGTGTGCCACCCCCCGATTTGGGAGACTGTCTGGACCCCTGTTTCTTACCTGGGCACTCCTTGCATTTGTCACCTGTCTTGCTTGGGTGGCCTCCCCTGGTGAGGCTAGTTTAAAGCTTGCCGTACGAGATCAGCCAACTTGGAAGAGAAGACACGCTTGCCTTTAGAAGAGAGGTGAAGCCCATCCCACCCCAGCAAGTCCCTTGCCTGAAAGCATGGGCCATTATCTAGGAACCCAAGGCCTGCCTGGTGGCACCAACTGTGTAAGCCCCGGTTGACCTTGCCGATGCAGGCCTCATGTCGCTGTCCCTGCCTACTCACCAGAAGAAGAGAGGAGAATACCACCTGTGCCCCCGTCTCCTTAAGCTTGTCCCCCAGAGCTTTGAATTCCTTCATAATGTGGTCAGGGTTGCCCCTGGCCACGTCATTTGTTCCCACGTGGATGACAACCATGGGGTACTGGTCTTCAGGTTGGATGTAGGTTGGGATCCTCTCTGTGATGTCCCTAACTCGAGCCCCAGGCATAAAGCAGACCTCTCACGTCATGGGGTCAGGCCAGCAGGTGTGACCTTCCAGTCCTCGTAGGATGGAGTCTCTGATGACAAGGACCCGACGTTTCTTCCTGCTGATATTTGCTCTCTGCCCATTCTTTGTCATGTGGGGAGTGGCATCATCCCCGCCAGAGGCAATTCCTGTCTTTCTCCGTCACAGCTGCCAGGGCATTGAACCTGTTCTCCAGGTGAAACTTCCGCTACTCTAGGCCTAGCAGCTCTGGATTTGGACACCTTCTGCCACTCCGGCGTTGAATGCATCTCCTGTACCATGCAGGACCATCCCCGACTAGATAACATTCAGCAATTTTTCTTTTAGCACTTTGGGGGATCCAGTAGAGGGTCCTGGCTTCTCAGGCCTAGTGTATATTCTGCCCTTCCAATACCTAGTCCAGGAAAAGTGAGCGTCATATACTATGCCCATTTAAGGCTGCCTTGGGGACACTGCTGCTGATGGGTCAACACTTCTTGAATAGTTAGAATCATAGAAAGTTAGGGCTGAAAGAGACCTCAGGAGGTCATCTAGTCCAACCCCCTGGTCAATGCAGGACCATCCCCAACTAGATTATCCCAGCCAAAGCTCTGTTTAGCTGGGTTTTGAAAACCCCCAAGGATGGAACTTCTATCACCTCTCTGGGCAACCTGTTTCAGTGTTTTACTACCCTCCTAGTGAGAAAATTCTTCCTAATATCTAACCTAAACTTTCCTTGCTGCAACTTGAGACTTTGGCTCCTTGTTCTGTCATCTGCCACCACTGAGAAGTTTAGCTCCATGATTTTTCCAGGGACTGAGGTGAGGCTGAATGGTCTGTAGTTCCCTGGATCCTCCTTCTTCCCTTTCTTAAATATGGGCACTATGTTTGGCCTTTTCCAGTCATTTGGGACCTCTCCTGATCACCATGAGTTTTCAAAGATGATAGCCAATGACTCTGCTATCACATCAGGTGCATTCCATCTGATCCCATGGACTTGTACAAGTCTAGTTTTTCTAAGTAGCCCCTAACCTGTTCTATTACCACTGAGGGCTGCTCACCTTCTCCCCAAACTATACTGCCAGGCTAGACATCAGGAAGCACTACTTCACAGTCAGGGTGGCTAGGATCTGGAACCAACTTCCAAGAGAAGTGGTGCTCACTTCTGGGGGTCTTCAAAAGGAGGCTAGCTAATCACCTAGCCAGGGTCGTTTGACCCCAACATTCTTTCCTGCCAATGGCAGGGGGTTGGACTTGATGACCTGCTCAGGTCCCTTCCGACCCTACCAACTATGAAACTATGAAGTCCCCCATGAGAACCAGGGCCTATGACTGGGAAACTTCTGCTAGCTGTTTGAAGAAAGCTTCATCCACCACTTCCTCCTGGTCTGATGTATACCAGACCCCACCATGACATCACCCTTGTTGCTCTCCCCTCTGACCCTAACCCAGAGACTTTCAACAGGTCTATCTCCAGCTTCATACTGGAGTTCTGAGCAATCATATGGCTCTTTTACCTAAAGTACAACTCTTCCTCCTCTTCTCCCCTGCCTGTCCTTCCTGAACAGTTTGTACCTATCATGACAGTGTTCCCGACATGTGAGCTATTGCACCAAATTTCTGTTCTTCCAGTAACATAGTTCCATGATGGTGCCCTTTCCCTTGACCAGAAGCATCAACGAGAACACAACCTGAGCCCCAGACCCTCTCACCCTTGCACTTAGAGCCCTGTAGTCACTTTTGATAGTCTCAGAGTCTCCTTTGGCAGTATCATTGGTGCCCACATGGATGAGTAGCATAGGATAGTAGTCAGGGGGCTGGATGAGCCTTGGTAGTCTCTCCATGACATCTTGAATCCAGACAAGCAACAGACCTCCCGACACAACAGGTCAGGTCAGCTAATGGCACCCTCCATCCCTCGCAGAAGGGAGTCTCCAACCACCACCACCCATCGCTGTTTCTTGGTGGCAGTCATTTCGATTCTTCCCACTTTGGTGAAGCCTGGCCTGTTTCTTCCACCAACGGCTCCTCCCTCACTGCTGCTAGGGCTACTCCAGATGAATGACTTCTCCAGATGAACGACTGCAGGTGGAGGTGAAGATCTCTAGTTCCTGCTAGAATGCTGCTCCTGGTGATAATTAGGCTATAATGTCCACTTTCTCACTTCCCTCCCCAACCCAGTCTCTGGATGAGTTTAGTTATCTCTTGAAATGAAAGCAACTGAATCTCTGTGGGTGTATCTACATACATGCTTAACTGTGTAGTACACTAATTTGCTGCAGTGTAAAGCATCATGGTCTACATGTGAAATGCTATTAGGCTGAAGAAAACTAATTTTTACCTCGATAAGATAGTACTGTTGGTGACAGTACTATCTTATAGTGGCAAAAAGAACTGCACCTAAACATGCACATAAATGGTGACCTGGGCATGAATTGCACCTGGTCAGTCCAGACAGCAGGGGGCCAGACCCCTGCCTGCCACTTAATCACACAGCTCCACTCTTTGGGCACTCTCATGCCCCAGCCAGCCCCTCCACCACTCAGTGCTGCAACCCAGAGCCTGGGGCTGATCTCCAAAGCCTGGTACCAGCCTGGGGCTGCTCTGCCCTGGTGCAAACTGCTATGGTCCCAGACTTGCATGTAGATGCTGTGCTGGGGAGCTACTAACTCCCATATGAACTGCACTGGAGTTTATTGTGCTGCACTAATTGTGCATGTAGATGCACCATGTGTGTACTAAACTAACACAGAGATAGTTAACTACTTCCCTAGATGATACCCTGTGTCTGAGTACTTTGAGTGAAATGCCAGTTCACCCTATTGTCTCTTTTGAAAGCCTGTAGTAGGTTTTAGCTATGTGTCCTTGGGTATTATTTTTGGGCTGTCTTTCTGCTTCCTGTTAGTTTCCTGTGAGATACAAGGGAGGAACTAGTATGGAACAAAGGCCTTTTAGGTGATATTCAGCCAGAGCTTCAAGGGTGTTGGACCCATATCAGTTGTCAAGGTTACACAACTTTTGATATAATTTTTGGGAAACATTTTTGGTAAACTCATAAATCAGGCTAAAATATACTTTTAAAGAAAGTTTTGCCAAAGCTAAGCTAATGTTAATACTATAATATTAAACTAAACACAACTGAGAATAAAGCAACACAACTGTCCAATTACAGTTAAATTGATAAGCTAGCGTTGACACAGTAGCTAGGTATGGAATCACTGTATTATTTTGTATAATGTAATTATTTAACTTATATTTCTATTAATTCTAAAGCATCTAGGGAGGTGACTATTCATTTTGTTACAGGTCCTAACTAAAAGAATTACCAAAGTGAATCATGTATTATGTAGCTGTTTAGATATTTAAATATTAAAACAAAATTATTATCTAATATCTGAACGATTACCTCAAAGCCAAATACACTTTATCCTTAGCCTCCAGTTCTTGTCTAATGGCTAATCCTTTCATTCACACTGGCAATACAGCTTTTATAATGTAGACTTAAACAGAAAATTACTACTAAATGAGAGTTTGTCAGCTCTTGTTTACCAGGAATTACCCTAAATTATCAGAAAAAAATAACTTGGTTTATCCTTGGAAACCATCTCCAGATACTATTACCATGTGAACACTGATGTTCTCCATCAGTTCCTTAAATCACTGTTTGTAACTTCACCATTGTCTTCAACTGTGTGTTTCTAGTTCTCAGTAGGCCTGTGCGAAGTGGCTAGTATTTGGTTCAGATTCAGATTCGGGTGATTCGAATCACTGTCCTGAATCGATTCAGATGACTCTGATTTGGCGATTCGGATCAATCTCCAAATCAGCCAAGCCCATATCCCCCAGCCTGGCAATGGCAGCCCTGCCGCACCCAACTCCAGCACTTGGAGAAAAAACAAAAAGCCCCAATTCAGCAGATGCTGCTGGGTGGGGGGTGATCCCTGCTGCCCTCTATGTTGCATGGCTGGCTCTGCATGATCCCCCTGATGGCCCCCTGCTCCCCCAGCCCTCCCCTCCCATGGCTGCCCTGCCTGCTGTGGCTCTGGCCCTTTAAAAAAAACAAACAAACAAGAAAACCCCTGCACTCAACTCTCCTGCCCAGTGGGGGGGGGGGTGATTCTTGCTCCCCCAGCCCCCCCCATGGCTGCCCTGCCCACATGGGGAGCTCTGCATGAGCCACCCAAAGTCCTGAGGCCTCTGCAGGAGCATTGAGTCCCAGAGCTTTTCTCCTTTTTTTTTTTTTTCTTAAATGGCCAGAGATGCATTGCGTAAGGCAGCCATGGGGGGGCTGGTGGAGTGGGGGGCATTTGGGGGCTCGTGAAGAGTCCCCCATGCGGCACGGGACAGTGGGAGGAAGCAGGGATTGCCCCCCCTACCTTGCAGCACCTGATGGGCACCAGGGCTTTTCTTTAAAGGGCCAGGAAGTGAGGCAGGCAGGGAAGCCATGGTGGGGCTGGGGGAGTGGGTGGGGGTTGGGGGGGGCTGGGGGAGCAGGAAGGAGATGGGGGTTGGTGGGGGTCCCCCCATGGTCCCCTCCCCCCTCCTGCAGCCCTGCCTGCCCCACCCCTACTTACCAGCTCGGAGTCTGGCTGCAGCTCCTTACTGTAGCCACCAGAGACTGTCCGTATCATTGAAGCTCTCCAGCTGTTCCATGCCCCTGCCCACCTCAGCTGGTCAGTGCCTGCCCCAGCCCCATTCCCATTCCCTCCCCGACCATAGGGGCCTTGATCTGCCCCCCCACCCCTTTCCTCTTCTTCCACCACACCAGATTTACCAGCCGGACACAGCTTTTTAAGCTGAAGAGCTGCATATCAGAAATTGGATCAGTATTGGCCAATATGCCTCCTTAAAAATCACCTATTGGTATCAGCTCCATAAATCTCTGTTGGTTCACCACTAATCTTTATTTTTTGCTTAGATTGCTTTTTTATATTTATCCTGATGCTGCCAATATAACAGACTTATTTATCATATACTTCCTGCTACTGTAATGGTCAGTGGATATAATAGAACAGTTTCAAACTGTCCCAAGCATACAGGAGCTTCTGTTGACTTTAAGGAACGTCATTCAGCATTGACTCTTTTCTCTCTTTTCTTTCCCCATGCTCACTGCCCACTTTCATTCTGCATTTTGTATACCATTCTTTTCTGAGGACAGTGAAGATAATTTGATCCTAAAACATACCTACAGATTAAATATAATTCCTCCACATACCAGCAGGTTTAAAAAGGAGAAGTGTGAAATATGTGCTAGGCCTCATGAAGAGCAATTGATCAAATCTACTCAGTGGCTATTTTTAGGCAACAAATACTTTGAAGCATAGAAATGTTTTTTCTTTTTCTTTTAAAACCAAGATTGTTCCTGTAGCAAGATAGCAGCTTGGTTCAGAGCCAGGCGTTCAGGAGCTTTGCAGACCATTTAGAATAATTTGCTGAAGGAATGTCTCATTGCCTCTGTGTTGCACCTGACTGCTGCCATGCAGCACACCCACCTTCTAATTTCTACTCTGTATGCATCAAATGCCAGAAAGGCGGCTATGGGGCCATCTTAGAGCTGGGTTGAAAGCCTGCCAATTTATACACCTGCGTTACAGAGCTGGGATGTGAGCCTTGGAGCTGCTTACAGCTCCTCTGCCTTGTTTCTGAGACTGGATGTGCGCGGAGTGGGACCGAATGGGCAGGGCACACTTCACAGTGGTGGTCCTGGGTATGGCAAAAAGGAGATGGAGAAATTTACTTTGTCTTCTCTGAAACTAAACATGTCAGTCACTTAGTTTATAAAGTTTACCTACTTGCTGAAATGTAGATGGATTGTAGAATCAGTTTTTTCTCTCTGCTTCCAGATGGAAGATGACTGGTGAGAAGCTCAACATATCTTTTAATGGAAAGACTGCTAGGGAAAATGAGGAATGTGTTGCTACATTTTTTTCTGGAACTTCTTCATTGTATTTTGCTGTCAGTTTTCATTACAGTCTAATCTTTATTATTATTATTTACTTGAGTCTTCTGAATGAGCTCAAATTAACTTTGTTTTCAATTCATTATCAAAATAAAATGCACACACAATATCTTTTAAAACGATGAATTACCATGAACTTGCAAGAGAAAAATCCATTTAAAGAATGCTGTTGAAGAAAGATTAATCCTAAACCTAATCCTGAGCCTCAGGCTCATCTTGAATAGATGGATTTGCAGTACGAAGTTGCATAGTAGGAAGAAGATTCCTTCAGGTAAGTCTCAGAGGAGTAGTAGTAGTAACTTTACAAGAACTGCAGATCTAATGTGGTTCCGTAGATGGGGAAGATTAGGATGATCTCTGTAGTCTTTTCTTCTCTGCCCTTTGCTGTTCCCTCTTACTATTGCATGCCCCTCCATATTAGTTTTGTAGCCAGTGGTCTCCTGGGCTTTGGAGAAAGGTTCAGCTTTTACCATATTTATAGATTTGAGAGAGAGTGAGTGAGATTTTCTGCACGCTGTGCTAACTGGAAAGAAGGACAGAATTTAGTCTGCAGAAGAGGAGACTAAGAGGGGATTTAATAGAAGCCTTCAATTACCTGAGGGTGGGGTTCAAAAGAGGATGGAACTAAACTGTTTTCAGTGCTGGCAGATGACAGAACAAGGAGCAATGGTCTCAAGTTGCAGCAAGGGAAGTTTAGGTTAGATATTAGGAAAAAAAATTCTCATTAGGAGGGTAGTAAAACACTGGAACAGGTTACCCAGAGAGGTGGTGGAAGCTCCATCCTTGGGGGTTTTCAAAACTTGGCTAGACAAAGCTTTGGCTGGGATGATCTAGTTGGGGATGTTCCTGAATCGAGCAGGAGGTTGGACTAGATAACCTCCTGAGGTCTCTTCCAACCCTCACTTTCTATGATTCTATGAAAGTGATAGTTGTCTGATGTCTTTGTAAATACTGAGAACTCCATCCAAGATATACCTGATTTCATCTGCAATTTTTCCTCAATGCAACCCACAAAACCTCCAAAATTGCTGAGCTTTTATAGTTTTTATAGACTTGTAGATTTTGGACCATAAAGAAATTATTTTGAAGTCCTACATAACACAGGCTACTGAACTTCTGTGAGTTACCTAAGATTTACTGGAGTATTTAGTCAAACAAGTTAATTCAAACAATATTTTTAGTTATACAATTTAAGGAAGTAACTTAGGGAAGTTTTGTGGCCTGTGTTATAGAAGAATTCAGAATATCACCTTAAAAGCTATGAGCGTGTCTACACATGTATGCAATGCGCTTGCAGCAGCTCAAATAGGAGTGACACAAATTTGAGCCAGGGATTTTTGCCTCAGTGCAGGTGCCTGGACATGCACTTTGGTGTGAGGCAAGCCGTACCACTTGGGACAAAATAACCCTGCCCAGCTCCTCTCGGATCTGTAGCCAGGGGGAGCTAAACCCTGGGGCCAGCTACACTCGGTGGCACACCCAGCGGAGGGAGGCTGTTCAGGAGCAGCTAGAGCTGGAGAAGTGCCTGGACACTGACCCAACCAACTCGTCCCTCTGTGGTGTGTCAGGAGAGGTGGGAAGAGCTTCGTGCTCTAGATGACCACCATGCCTGTGGTACGGTTGTCCACTTGTGTGTCCAGCTCCTTTGGGAGATGGACTGCGGTTTCCAGGAGGCAGGGGGCCAAGAAGTACATCACCTGCCTTCTGGCAGATGATGGCACCCCTCTCATGGATCCAGGTGAAATGTGCCAGCATGCTCAGGCCTTCTATGAAGAGCTCTTTTCCTTGGATCTGACTGACACTGGCTGAGTTTTTGGCTGCCCTCTGCCTGGCAACAAGGGGCCGGGCATTGATGGGCTGACTGTGGAGTTCTATTGGGCTTTCTGGGACATCCTTGGCCTGGACCTTGCTGTGGTCTGGGCTGAATCTGAGGGAAGCGGGGAGCTTCTCTGTTGTGCCGGAGGGCCGTGCTGACCCTCCTGCCAAAGAAGTGGGATCCCAATGACCTGAGGAACTGGTGTCCCGTGTCCCTGTGCATGGACTGCAAGGTAGCAGTGAAGGCCATCTTGCTGCACCTGTCGTCCGTGCTGATGGACATGATCCATTCTGACCAGACATACAAGGTGCCCAGATGTTCCATCTTCAACAACCTGTGCCTGGTTTGGGACCTTCTGGAGCTACTGCACTGGGAGGGCCTGTCTTTCACCCTCATCCCTGGACCAAGAGAAAGTGTTTGATAGAGTGGATCATGGGTGCCTCACAGGCATGTTGCACGCCTTTAGCTTTGGGCCTTGCTTTGTGCAGGTTCTCCAGGTAAAATTCACCAGCACATGCAGGCCTTCTATGAAGAGCTCTTTTCCCTGGATCTGACTGACACTGAGGCCTGTCAGACCCTGTGGGAGGGACTCCCACAGGTCTGTGTGGGTGACCGGGAATGGCTGGAAGCTCCTCTCACTCTGGCTGAGTAAGCTTCTGCAGAGTGTTTGGTCAAGCTCAACCGGACCCTAATGGAGCTCATCCCATTCAGGAGAGGGGTGTGCCAAGGCTGCCCGCTGTTGGGCCAGCTGTATGCCTTGGCTCTGGAGCCCTTCCTTGTTCTCCTGCGGAAGCGGGTGGCGGGGTTGATGCTCCAGGAGCTAGCAGTGTGGCTGGTCCTGTCAGTGTAAGCTGACAACATACTCCTCATGGTCCAGGACTTAGGTGACCTGGCACAGGTGGAGGCCTGCCAGGCATTGTACTTAGTGGCCTCCTCTGCCTGGGTCAACTAGGTCAAGAGCTTTGGCCTGGTGGTGGGTGGTGGGTGGGCTCACTCCACAGGATCCGCTGAAGCATAGGCTTGTTGCTGTACTTGGGGGTCTACCTGTTTCCCACAAACCCCTTCCTGCTGGAGAAACTGGCACCAGCTGGAGGCAAGTGTGGTGGAGCTGCTCTGGGCATGGGCAAGGCTCCTGAGATGTCTCTGTCTGCATGGGAGAGTGCTGGTGCTAAACCAGCTGGTTCTGATGAGGAATGGAAAAGTACTGAAAGAAGTGCATATGTTTTGGGACAGGATGGTAGGTATGGGTAAAGGCAGAGCGAAAACAACACGGTGGCCTTCAGGATAAGCTTATCAGGAGACAGCTTGAGAAAAGGCCCCTGGTTCAGCAAGACACCAGGATGAGTAGTTGTCAGACTGCCAAGAGTATGTTATGGGGTGGGCTGATCTGTATGTGATTTATCAGTATATAAAGAAGTCTGTGCTTTTTTTTGTTGAGAATGAGCTTCCCCTTGCTGTTCTCCCATGGCCATGCAAAATAAAGCACTTCTGTTAGCCAAACAGTGATCCTGTCCACATCAGTTCTGTACATGCTCTGGCACCTTGTACACATCCTGCCTATGCCCCCTGAGGTCCTGGCAGGACCTGCTCAGTGAGGGCATGGCTGGGGTACCCCAGTGGCTAAGTGTGTACTCCACCCTCATCCCACAAGTCACTGGGGAACTCAGCTGGTGGCTTCTCCATGGAGCTATTACCATGGGTGTGTATGTGGTGAGCTTCACAGACACCCCGGTCTCCTGCCCCTTCTGTGAGCAGAGGGATACCCTAGCACACATGACCCTCAAGTGTGCCAGGCTGCAGCCCCTCCACCTCCAGAGTCTTCTCTTGAGGTTGTGGTTGAATTTCACCCCCCACCTTTTTGTTTGGTCACCCCATCTGTGGCCCCACCAAGTCCCGGGACCTCGTGGTCAACTGCCTCCTGGCCCTGGCCAAGTGGGCCCTGTACTTGACCAGGAAGTAGGGTCTGGCCAGGAAGGTGCCCAGAGACTGTGAGGCCGCTTTCCTTTCACTTGTCTGTGCACGTTTCTGGGCAGAGCACCAGTGGGTGGCACCCACTGGCTCCTTGAGTGCCTTTGAGGACTGGTGGGTGTGGCCCAGGGGGGCTCTGCTTAGTGTCCCCCTCATGTGCACTTATTTTGATGTTTTGACCCTTTGATCCACATGACACTCCTATCCTGTTTTTTCATTAGTTGTCCTGAGTATTTTGTTGTAACGTTTACCCACTACCCCCCATAAAATAGGGGTTACTCATTAGCTGGGTGGGTCTTAAGGCCCAGGCTGTTTTGAATGTTACAAATAGACAGGAGCTTCTGAGGTCTAGCCAGCTGGTATCTAGGGACAGTACCCCTTGTGCCAGCTGGAGTGCTGAAGCAGCCCAGATCTTGAGTGGCCCCTGCCCCGTCTACCCACTGCAGCAGTCTGGCAGTGGGGGAAGCTGCCTGGCTATGACTTGCTGCCATCTGCAACAGCATTTGCCCCCTTGGACCTGTGGCCCCATGGCTGCATGCCTGCCAGACCTGGTTGGGGTGCCCCCGCTCTGCCATCTGGGCAGCTATCCCCAGAAGATGTGCTTCTTGTGGTGGCCCACTTTGAACTGTCCAAGTGTGTCCTCTTGGCCCCAAAAGGCCAACAAGTCAGCCACCTCATCTGCCGTCCAGCTGGGTCCCCAGTGTTGCCCCTGGACAGGCTCCTCTGCCACTTGTCTCATCTGCAGAGATCCTGGTGTTCCATGTTTAAAAATTGCAAATTCTCTGATAAGAAACCCAAATTCTCTCATTAACATACGCAAAATAGTGTTCTTTCATTATTAAAATGAAATGCCACTATATATAGAGAGAGATCAATTGGGCAATGTTTTATTGGTATATTTACAAGTTTAAAGCTGTTTGAAAGCCTACCAGTGCTTCCATCATCACAATAAAATAAATTCTAAATACCTATAGCGTTTGGCATTTACTTTTGGTTTTTTTTGTCATAGAAAAATCATAACTGCCCCTGCCTCCTTTGCTTACCAGGATGTGCAGTGCTGAGCAGCAATGATATGCCAATACCCTGCCCCTTCCCCTGCCCTTGCCACTCACTCTCAACCTACAGCCTGCTCTGCACCCCAGTCCCCTCACTCCTGACCCAAAGGACCAGGTATGTGGGTGAGGGATTTGTGGGTACATTGTGGGCAGACTGAGGGTGTGTGGGGGCAGTGTTGGGGGGGCTGCTCATGGACTGCTCCCCCCCGAGGGCCACAGCCTCCCCTGCAAGGCTCAGAACCTCCCCCCACAGTTGCTACAGGCCCCCCTGTGGGGCCAAGAGCCCCCTGCAGGACCCACATGCCTCCCTGCAGAACCCCAGCCCCCCTGCATGGCCCATAGCTCATCCACAGCAGCAGCAGCCATTGGGGTGCTCAGGGCCTCCTGGCACAGCCCCCCAATGAAGCATGGGACAGTACAACTCAGCCCTGGCTGCCTGACACTGGCGCTACCAGTGCCATATTGTGCAGGCTTGACCCAGCCCGGCTCAACACTGTGTGCCTTTGGGCAGCTTCAGACTGTTTGGCCTGTCACCCAGGGCCCTGTGTAGCTTGTGGGGACTGTGTGTCTACCCAGTTGGTATCTTACCAGGCCAGGTCCTGCATGCATAGAATCAGCCTGGGTGTGGCCTGTGCAAACAGGACCCAGCTCAGTGTGACAGACAGTCACTGGTAGTGGTGTGTGGCCCCAGGTGATAGCCCATGCAACCCACAGTTGCCCAAAGGTGCAGTATGATGAGCTGGGCCAGGTCTGTACGATTTGCCACAAGGAACACCATGTGCCAGATGGGGGTGGCCAGCCTGCACTGCCCCGTGCCACAGTGGTCTTTGCCAGGAGGGCCCCAAGTGTCCCCATGAGCTGCTGCTGTATGGGGGTGGGGGAGGCTGTAGGCCATGTGGGGGGCAGGCAGGGCCACCCCTCCCAAGCAGCCCTGTTCCACATTCACAGCCCTCTGCACCCACCCCCCCGACTCTAGTCTCCCCCAGCCTCAGTCCCTTACTTACCTTGAATGGAGCTGGGTTTCATGCAGCCTGTACCAGTCCAGGCTGCCCCACCAATGGAGGCAGCGTACTTCAGCAGCAGGGCAAGGGGCCACCATAGAGATGCTCTGGCCAGCTACCAGAATATCTTTTTGGAGGATCTGAGCCTCCAGTTGCTTTTTTTTTTTCTGTGTGTGTGGTTTTTTTTTTTTTGATACCTAGATATTCAGACATCAAATGCTAAGCCTGGGCTTATATGCAGAGCAGGGAACATTTTTTTGTTCCCAGCATGCCTCTTGCCGCGTCTCAAACTGCTTTGAGACGCGGAAAGAGGGACGTGTGGGTTTGTCTATATGCCCTATGGGCACATCCCGACAAGCATGCATGCTCCACCTCAAACTCCTTTTGGGGTATTTTTAAAAATGGATTTGGGATGCCACTGCAGCAGTCCAGCTGGCACGGGGTAGTGTCCCCAGGCATCAGTTGGCTGGGCCTCAGAAGCTCCAGAGAACAAGTAGCCCCGAGCTGCTTGCCAAGGGAGCTTTTGTTTGGATGGGGCCAGGACAGGACAGTTTTTTATACTGCTGGGGACAGCACAGGTCCTGGACACAGGCTCTAGCCCCCCGGCTGCAGATCTGGGAGGAGCCAGGCAGGGTTATTTTGCCCCAAGTGGCACGATTTGTTCCACACCAAAGTGCATGTCTGAGCACGTGTGCTGAGGCAAAAAGCCCCAACTCTAATTTGCACTGCTTCTATTTGTGCTGCTGCAAGCGCATGTGCTTGCATGTGTGGATGCACCCTATGAGTTTATTTTAGGATTATTGAGATCAATATTTTCTGATCCAGTTAGGCAAAATGAACATTGTATTTGAAATAGGTTTGCTTTCTGAAAAAATGCCTTTTCAGTTATAATTTTTCATTTTTGTTATAGCTAAAAAATAGATGTGTAAGAATTGAAAAAATACATTCATACTGTACCCACTGAAGTTAATGATATGCATGGACCCTGCATCAAGTGCTATTCAGCATGTGTGATAGCATTAAGATTTCATTAGCCCATTTTTATAGGCAGATATATGCTTGAATGTTACCTTGAATAAATATGCTTTTCTGAATTGGGACCTAAATACTTTGAAAATCAATGCATTTAGTGTGAAAATGAAAAATATCTTGGTCTTGCTATTGGTTTTAGCAGATACCAATATGTGTTACCCACTTTATTAACATATTTATCTTTCCAAAAATATGTAAGTGGTGACAGGGATTTGACCATCATTTAGAGCTGCACATTTTCTGTGTAACTTGTAACATAATATTACAGCTGAGCCAAACCTTCCACTTTGATGAACAGAGAAATATGTTTTTATTAAAACATGTTTTATCATCTTTTGATTTTGCATTTATAAACACTCCATAAAAGTAAACATTTGGTTATTTACTGGTTATTTTGAGGAAAAGTCTTCTTAATTTGCTACTGTGCAGCCATTTGGGAAATGTTATAGCTAATGTATAACAAAACCAAACAAATGGTACTTTGGTCTTTCTGTCTAATTTTCAAAGTTAATAGGTTTTTGCCTGACTAGTACTTGGATGAATGATCACTTGGGATTAACTGGTATTCTAGGTTTGTTGTTTCTCTGTGAGAAACATGACCGATGACTTTTAAAATGGAAATAAATAAAACTATTTTTGTGCAAGTCCAGTAGCCAATTGTAAAAATGTTAACAATTGTGTAGTTTTAAACTAGGAATTTATCAAATGCATTGGTTCCAGACTATAGTGATATAGTTTGCAACATTTAATTTAAAATAAAAGTGCTGGCACTTATAAGAATTCAAAATGTATTTAAAAGTACATATTGATTCTAATAATCTCCTAGCAAGACAGTTTTAAAAATTGTATGCCATTTTTGTACTCAAAACATTTATTTTTCATCAGGTGCATTTGCTCTGATAAATTGATTTGCA
The DNA here is from genome assembly GCF_052110815.1 of Crocodylus siamensis. Taxonomy (NCBI): domain Eukaryota; kingdom Metazoa; phylum Chordata; order Crocodylia; family Crocodylidae; genus Crocodylus; species Crocodylus siamensis. The sequence continues at coordinate 93,630,784 of NC_143396.1, read as the reverse complement.
ACAGATAATTGTATGAAATAATTCCCTTTCATTAAGAAGGCATGAAAGATAAACGTCTGAGAAATTTACCCTTGTCTTTCAGTTCTAAGAAGCTATGGATCAGTCCATTAAAATCATTGTGCACTTTATTAGAGGTAAGATATCAGGACATTTTAAAATAATGATGAAATTCTAATGCAGTTCTCTTAAGAGAGTACAAAGATAGCAGAAGACCTCAATGAAAATAGCAGCATGGTAAGTTGGTAACTTACATACCATATAGAAAATGATACACAGTAACTTACATACCATATAGAAAATGAAAAAAGGATCAACAAGCTATATGTCAGTGTTTTAAGTCTTTTACATTTTTATGTTAAAACTAGCCAAATGTCTGTCAAGAATAACTGGGAGGTAGGGGGGTGGGTGGGGACAGAGCGCCACCACCCACCAACTTGTGCTGCCGCTGTTCTGCCTCCAGCCCTGTTTGTCCACCATCCAGATCTGCAGCCTCCCCTTGCTGCTCCACCTCATGGCACTGCCATCCCCCCAGGCATGGGGGAGAGGGGGAAACTTGTTTTGCTATCCCTTCCATCCCCCTCGGTCAGCACCCTGTGCTGTTGCCACCTCCAGGGAGCAGGGCCATGGGGTGAGGGGGGGGTGGGGCCAGAGCACTGGCCTTGCCCCCCCACTCTATCTGCTCTGTTGCTGCCATAATGGTGGCGCTGTGCTGCACTGTCACTACTGCCTCCTGGAATGCTCTTGGAGCACACTGGTTGGTTGTTTCAGACAGCCAATCAGAATGCAAATAAAGTGCTATGGACAGACAGATAGACAGACTAAGGCTTTTATAATATTAAAATTTGAGGTTTGGGATCTCAAAATGTGTTAAGTTATATATCGTACTGTTAAATCAGAATTTGGATTTTTATTTTTTAGCAAGATTACTTAGATATATTGCTTCCCTCATTCATCACTATTTGTTGGAAAGATGGTGTGCTATTTTATGGGATATTTTCATCTCACTAGTTCTAGGCGCAGCAGGATTGCTGGGTAATGGAGGCAGTGGGTGTTTTCTAGGAGACGCATGTTCTATTTAAAAAAATTAAATAACTTATTTTCTCTTTTCAGATAGGTCCAGTGTTTAATTCCTGCATTAAAAAACCTTTTGTAAACATTACAGACAGTTAGAATAGCATTAAAGATCTATTTTTACCCTTTCAGTTAGGGTACAAAATATAGGTCTAAGATTTTCTCAGTTTGTTTTATGGCTGCTCTGTTCCTGGCATTTTGATATGATTCTACATCCAAGAGTTTTAACATCTAATACATAGACTGCTAAATATAACTATAGTTCTGCTTGGCACACAGGGCTAGCTATGATGGCATAGGCTGGGTAGGACACTGAGTGAATGGAGAAAGGGTGAGGAGATGGCTGAGGGGAGTGTTTGTTTATATATATTAGAACTACTAGGCTTAAATTCTTATTCTTGAACTAGTGGGCCTAAAATCTTATTGACACTTTTGTGGGCTACTGAAACAGAACTAACAGATAAAACAGAAAATAATATCTGTGTTGATTCTACTGACATCTTATTTTTATTCTATTGACCTAGTCAAAGATTGTCCATCAGAAAATGCCAGTTTGACAGAAATGAAACGTTTTGTGGGAATGGTTCCATTCTCTCAAAATTTTAGAGTAGAACCAGGCAGGTGGCCAGTTGGCCTGCCAGCCTAGTTTCTTACCAGGTATCTGGCAGATAAATGGCCTAGATCCCTGTGATTCCCACCATCTCACCTGGAAGACTTATAGGATTGCCATTCTCTCAGCAGGCCACCTGGCAGCCCTCCCAGACTTCAAATATTCTAAACAATTAGTTTTTTTAAACAAAAATTTTGGAAAACTTCTATTTGATGAAAAAATTCATGTTTCCAACCACCTAAATATGTATCTTTATAATATGTCACACAATCAGATAGAAGCTGTGCTATAAGCAAACTCACAATCTAAGAAGTTGACCTAGAATTTTAATTTTATGTTAAATATAACTTGATCTTGGGTATTTGAATAAATGTCTTGAATGGAGAACTAGTTTGAATAAGACTGACAAAGACTGACGTCTTAAGACTGCATTTCTGGCATGTTACACAAGGCAGTAGCTGCCATTAACACTTTTGCCTGTAGTTTTCTATGGCATTTGCTTGTTGCTGTCACTTATTAACATTCATTTCCCTTGTTATCACTGAAGGTTACACCTAGAACATTCTGATGGTGTTTGTGGATATCCTTAGGACAGCAGTTAATGTCTGTCAAAAATGTGCATATAGGGCCTGATCTACAGTCTACTGAAGTCAATGAAAGGCTCCAGTTGACTTCGGTGCATCCTAGATCAGGCCTATAGCTCTGAAATTTCACCCTGAAAACTATGTGTTATAAATCTCATTATCTATGAGCATTACATTTTAAGTTGGTTGAGGAATTTTAAAAATAGGCTATGGTGTTACAATATATGATGAAATGTTTTAAGTCTAATTTTTTATAGTTGTTTGCTATTATATGAATGTAATTTATTGAGCCTGCAGCAACCCGAGGACATGCAAGAAAATGAGATGATTCATTTCAAGTGTTTTATCCTAGTGAGCAAAATTTTAATCAGTCAGTTTTCTAATCCCAGCTCTGTTATTGGCACACTCCATAAACTTGGCAAGGTCATAGAAGGACTCTGTAGTAGATGTGATGTTGCATCTTAGCTAAGTAATGACTGCATATGTTTTAATTTATATGCATTATGGAGGGTTTTTTAAGAAGTAAAATCTAAATGAGCGACAACAAATCTTTCTCAGAGAATTGTACTCTGCTGAACCACTACTGGTCATCTAGGGCCAGGTACAGATGTCACATTTTTACTGGTATAAGGGCATTTATAGACTTGCTCTAGGAGGTGTTGGGGGAGAGGTTCACTTTAATTAGCACACTTCTGAGATCTGCAGTAATTAAAAACTCGCAGAGTGTTGTGTATCAGAGTCCCTGCACTGAAAAATGGTGGGGCACTTTAAAGCACTTCAGTGCACCATTTTTCAGCATGAGGATATATATGTGATGTTGGAGTCTGCTGGAGCATGGTAATTACTTAATCAAATCAGCTCCTACATGCTGTAATTTCAGGGCATCAGAGCAGCAGCCTCCATGCACATGTATAGGAAATCTATGTGATCAGAAACCAGTCTATATCTGTGTGAGAGAGAGAAGGAGTCACTGGGCTCCAAAGCACATGGACTAAACAAAGGCCCAGCGGCCCCAGGTCTGCAACCCTAAGGAGCCCGGCAGAAATCTCCCTTACCCAGGTATTTTGGGAGGGGAGGGGCAGAGAACTCCTGCGCCGGTATAAAGAAAAGCCCAGGACAGGGAAGGAGGAGGAGTGCAGAACCAGAAAGAGGAGGAGGAGGAGGAGGAGGGGGAGGAGAAGCAAGCCGGCACACGCTGCAGGGAACTCTGAAGGCAACATGGAGTGCTGGTAGGAGACTCTTGCAGAGAGTAAAACCCACAGTGGGGACCGAGAGCCAAGCCTACTGACTCTGTGGGGGCACAGAACTGTTTGTTTACGCACTGGGAGGTGGCGGAGCCCAGCAGGGAGAGTGGTACCATAATAACCCTAACAGAGGGGCACTATGGACTTTCATGGTACCATAACACATGTAAAAGTGGCACATGACAATAAGATGGGGTTATAGATGGACTCAAGGTGCTAAAAGAAGTTGTGGCAGCCCCCAGAAGAGGCTCTGAGAGAGAGAGAGAGAGCCACATAGGAGGGACTGACTGAACAAAGGTCAATTTTGGTTTAGATATTGTCTGCAAACAACAGGAACAGTGACAAAGGCCAGGAGAGCCTTCTTTGTTTTCTTGCTTTTTTTTTTTGGTCTTTTGTTGGTTGTTTGTCTGGCATTGAGGACACATGGCAGGACCAACTGGCTGGTCAGACCCTGGTGGAACGAGCGAGGGTGTAGGGGTGGCGGAGCCCTCAGGAACGCAGGACCCTGTGGGATGACGGTGAGACTACTAATTGGACTACACTTGTAGGTAATGAACCAACTCCATTAACATCAAGTCGTGGCAGAAAAAATGTGGGCATGTAGATCATCAATTAGAAGCAATAACATCTTCGTTGAGCGGCAGACGGCGTCCTATAGGACTGCAAGGGACTGCAATACCTGACAATCTGCAACAGAACAAAAGTTTGGCACACAAAATAGACCAATACCCGTAACAGAACAGAAGTTTGGCACACACAGACTGGTTTAAAAATGGTGGAACCTCGTCTAAAATTTGCCTTCCCCACCAAGGGCAAATGTGTGTTCTGTTCGCTACCAATCTAAACTGTGCCACTTACAGAAAAATGCATAACTTACGTTAAGTCTACCTTAGGTTTTTTGAATGTCAGTATCTAGTCCTAATAAAAATGAACCCAAGATAACAGTTTTTATCTTGGACTACAGCCTGAATGCTTCACAGCTCCTTTGTCAAGCACTTATTAAAAATGGAAATAGCCTTGCAAAATTCTGATAACCTTTCTTTGGTTATATTTTGCAGCTTGTACTGTACTGTTGGGTTGTAAGACCCAATGGATAAGAACAGTAAATATACTATGATTTATCACAATATAGTAAAAATTTCAAAAGTGCCAAGTGGCTGGGGAATCAAAATCCTTTTTCAATAGTGATTTGTATTTCCTAGTATCATGTAAAGTCAGTGAGGTTTAGGCTTTAGAGTTCTGAAATACTTTTCAAAAATAGGTCTTAGCCCCTTAAGGTACTTCTGCAAATTTTACCCATGATACACACGAAGATGATTTTCATATTATTTAAAGAAAATTTAGGATGAAATCAGCTAAAACAGGGAAAGGTTCTTGGCTTAATACATTGATTATAATCTTACACATTACCACTCGTCATATATTTTATCCCCCTGCAGTCTTCCTTCAACATTAAACTGAGAAGGAGATTTCAGTTTTTTGTAACTTTCCACCTATTCTGCCTTTTTGGGGGGGTTCAACTTCTGCACAAACTATTTATTAACAAGTTCTCCCCAACTAACAGTGTTCATAATGGATTTCAAGCCATCTTAAATAAAAACAGATGATATTGGCAAATTATAGAAGACAGATGAAATCACAAAACAAAGAAACACACAATATTATTGCCTTAGGCCTTCACTCTGCAAAGTCTTAAATGCTTAGTAAGGCATAAAATTGAGCATGTTTATATGCCTTTGCAAGATTGAATTGTGATTCCTTGAATTGTGATTCCTTAGGTTTATCTTCTACATCATTCTTTTTAGACACCAGAGGTATCTTTGGTTTGACTGTACAGCAACAGTCTCTCTAGGTACGCCACACTGGGAATCTGTTTTATAACATTCCTCATGGTTAAGCACAAATCCAAATTAGTATAATTGCTGTTATTGTAACTACTAATTCCATACTAAAGTTCATAAAATCTGTTTGAATCCATTTTACATGACTCTTACTTCCTGCTACTCCCTCAAAATTTCAGTTCTCATCATGGAAATTCAATTTATTGATCAATATGTTGAAACACCTTCAGATATGGGTGTTATCTTAGGCAAAAAGTACTTTTCATTCCCAAACTTTTAAGACTTTAAAATCCTTTTCTAGTAGCTACGTTTATGACTGCATCCTGTTTGTGGTTATATTTTGTGTTTCCCATTAGTGTAGTATATATCCATTTGGAGATGATCATGATGGGAGGAGCACAAAGTGAAGAGGAAGTCCTGGGAATCACAATCACACTGTACTTACCACAGGTGAGAGAAGGAACCCAGATGGAGCCAGCAGCGCCCCACCGTATTTTCGTAGCATGTGCTGTTTCCAGATTGGCAGTCAGGGAACCAGAAACAATACTTCTGGCCCTAGAGAGGAGGAGCCAGGGAGAGACTGCAGTGTCCAGGGGCAGAGGACACTGGAGGACTTTGAAGGCTGTGCTGGTCTACAGCAATCTGTGGTAGAAGGGTGCAAGGCAGCAGATACAAGTGGTTGGAGGGCCACCAAAGAACAAAGGGACCCTCAGACACAGAATGCCAGAATGCCTGCGCAAGGACTGAAGCCCTGAGCTGAAGCAGGTACCACATGAGATGGGTTGTGTGAGGTGGTGGAGCTCAAGCTCACTGTGAGCTGGGGTGGCCGCGCCATCTGGGCGAGGGTTAATTTAAGTTTATATACCCCTGAGACAGACTGTTAATAAACTGATAGCAGGGGGTGAACCCTGAATGGATGTATTGATTTAAGTGGATTTACCTTGGACATCTTTAATGAGCTGATAGAAGGGGATGAACCCTGCATTAATGGGTTGATGTAAGAATATGGACTGTCAACAAAGTGATTTGAGTGCATAGGACCAGAGGATCTCAAAGGATGAATTTGAGAGACCCTCTATTGAAATGAGTTAAGCTGAGCAATTGATGGACTCCGAATAAATTAATTAGAAGTGCCTGACCAAGATTGCAGTTGTGTATGAAGGACTGTCTTACTTGTTACAAGGTAGGCTACAGACTGGTTGTGAGCTGCCATTGAGAGTCCCTACAGTTGCCTCCTAGGACTACACTGCAGCATCTATTTGGGTAGATGGTGCAAAATCCAACATGAAAAAATGGAATTTAAATTTATACCTCATCCCGGGGTTATGACTCAAAGAGGAAGATGTGTAACATTTGGGGTGTGGTAATCATGGGGTGTAAGGAGAGGTGGAGCCCCATGTATAAAGTCCTCCAGACCTATCAGCTGACATAACCAGCTCTCAACCTTAAAAGATGATCTAACATGTGACGGGAGAGAAAAACCAGAGACTGTCTGTGGTAGTGCTGATCTTCACCTGACAATGCATTCCTGTAAGATGTCAGATAGGAGAGAGCCAAGGCCATATAGCACTTACCCTTGACAGGTGACAATTTTATAATTATGTTTTTCAGTTGTTGTCACAGGGCACTTAGGTACCTGCTCCTAGAAGAGCAGAAACTGCCTGGGGAGAGACCAAAGGGCCAGACAGGAGTCCAGGTGCAGGTTGCCATGGCAGCCAGCTAATGAGGAAATTAGCCTGCACCTGTACCTGGTCAGCTGGCCGGAAGGGGCAGGGCCCTGGGCCCATATAAACCCAAGGGTGGGGACTAGGGGGAAGTTCTCTGCCTGCAGCCAAGGGGGAAGGAGCCCTCCTAGAGTGAGTGAAGGGAAGAGGCCTAAGTGCTTCTCCTAGTAATGTAAAGGGGTAGAGTGCACCTTTTGCAGTTTGTGTTATGTTATAGCCCAGGGGCTTATGTTTGGTTGTTGTTTTATAACACTGGTGGTTTGGGTGAGGCTATTTGGGGAAGGTGGAGGTCTCACTGTGGGCCCACGGCAGAGTGGGAAACCTGGTGCCAGTGAGGGTGCAGCATTTGGGGTGCACAGACCCCAGGGCCAAGTGAGGGCACGGCATTTGGGGTGCACAGACCCCAGCGCTGAGGGGTGCAGAGACAAGGGGCCGAATTATAACAAGGCCTAGGTGAGACAACGCCAGTACCAGCTGCGAGGCTTGGGGCCACACATATAGTCCATAAGGCTGTGGTGTCCCTGGGACATCTAGTTTGAAACAGGACCTACAAGGGGTCCAGAACCCATGGGGTCCTAGGAAATCCATCAGGATCATGGCTAACAGGATATGAAGGCAGCCTCCCTATATTACAAAATACATCAAGACATGGCGGGTGAGAATAGAGGGTGCCCATCGGGCCAAACTGGCATGGTTGAGGGGCCTTAGGAGATCATGGCCATCCTTAGGGACCCCATCCCGTGACAGTAATTTAAACAATAGATTTGCAGGAAAGGCTATTGACTACAGTGAACATCATTTCTGTATAACTGCTTTATACAGCTAACCATTAATTCTTAAATACTGGACTTCAAGACTTGTCAAAAGAAAACATATCTTGTCATCTCAGAATAGTGACTAAAAATATTCTGAGATGTGGACTCCTAATGAGATTTCAACAGTATGAAAACAAATGTCTTTTCTGCTAGCAGAAACTGCTTCCAAGAGATAACAAAAATCACAAATGAAGAAGATGAATTCAAACACATGTAGGAGTCATAACTTCATGCAGCATGGTGGTCATGGAAGAATAACTATGGCTTTATTGTGTACCTTTTGGAAATTTTTCATTTTATGCATGATACCACAGTTTTGAGAAAGTTAAATGTCAGGTTATGGAAACACTTACAACCCGTGAGATCATTTGACAAAGTAGGTTGTGACCTACAAAAGCTCATGCCTTTCTTGATGAATTAGACTTAAAGGGCATCTATATACATGCTTCAGGGTTGGAGTTGGAGGTGTTTTAATTAGAGTGGTTCTGAGAGCTTCTTTAATTAAAGCACCTGTAGAGTCACATTTATTCAGTGTCCCATACTTCAAAATGACATTAGGGGCACTTGAACTAAAGCTCATTCAGTTATGTTTAGTTCAAGTGCCCCCACTGCCATTTTGAAGTGTGGGGACACTGAATACACATGATGCAGAGGCTGCTGGAGCATGTTAATTAACATGCCTCAGCAGAATCAACTACTGCTAATTAGCATGAATCGGAGCAGATGTATGGCATCTGTATAGGGGCCCAGAGATTCCATCCTGCCCTACCTTCTGCCCAACTTCAAACTGATATGGTTAACTACCCTTTTCAACTTCTGAGAGCATTAGTGTATTTCTTGATCACCTATTTATAACCACATAAGCTCTGGCATGGTGTGCTTGTAAAGTTCACTAACAAAAGTCTTTGTACAATCATCCATGAGCTTACACAGGGAAAAATGAATATTCAACCAAGTGGCGGAAGTCTTGATTACTTGATCTCAGCAACATTACAATAATACGTTGCACTTTTATAATGCTTATAATGCGGAACAGTTATAAGATTTATTAATCTTCAGCTCCCCTCTGAGATATCACTTGCATTCTCACAGGAGGAAAAGGGCTACGGTGACATTTAATTAGCTTATTTATATATTTACAGTATTTTAAACAAACAAGGTAATTACTTTAAAATTGTTCTCAAGTCTCCTTCATTCAATTTTTTTCCTCTCTCAGCTCTTACTGTTGGTGTACATAGACACACAGGACAGGAAGGAATCTCATGTTATCAAGTTCAATTTCCTGATATTATAGGCACCATGTCATATAATACCTCTCAAAAACTTACTGAGCTCCATCTCAAAAGCAATTAGGTTTCTAGCTCTACTAATCCAACTGAAAGGCTGTTTTAGAACCTGATTATGCTAATGTTTAGAAACCTTCACTAATTTCCAGCCCAAATTCATTCATAGCTAGTTTATAGCCATTTTTTCTCAAGCCAGGATTCTCCATTAGCTTAAATATTTCTTTACCTTCCCTAATATTTATCTCCTTGATGTATTTATAGATAGCAATCATAGCACATCTGAGCCTTCATTTTGCTAGGCTAAGCAGCAAAGTTCTAGTCTCCTTTCCTAAGGCAGGTATCTTTCTGGCAGACTTTCTCTCCACCTATTCCAATCTAAATTTATCCTGATTATGGGTGACCAAAGTGTGCAGAATATTCCAAATGAGGAATTTTTGGGAAACATTCCAAAAAAAGGAATTCAAAACAAGGTCTTACCAGCACCTTGTTCAATGATATTAATACTTCCCTAGCTTTTCTGGAAATACTTTGCCCAAAGCATCTTAGAATTGCATTGCTGTTTCATGGCTTTATCATTCTTGCAGCCCATAATCATGCTGAGATCGATAACTGTATGTCTCAAAATGGGATTGAACTGTATTCCTTATTGCACATACAAGCAAACTGGTTATAAGAAACAGCTCTAAAGATGGGGAGCTGTGACCCAAGTTCCAGAGCCTACTCCTGTAACTTATACTGGTTATTTACCCAATGTAACATATTCCTTTGTAACACATGTTTCTGTGCTATGTGCAAATAATGAGGGACTTTGAAATAAATAAGGCAGTCTGCCTTTCTGCCTCTCAGCAAAGGCAACATTTTGATCAGACAAGTAGTAATTGATCCCAACCTCCAGTACAGATGGGGAGAAAGAGAGGGCAGGTATAGAGTTCCTGTCTTGATATCCCTGGATAGGTATAGAATGTCCTTGAAAGGAGATGAAGGCAGCTTTCCATTGGTCAGGGGGAGCTGAGCCAACTAGAATTCTTGATGACTATGTAAAGGGATCTCTGTTACAATGGGTAGCAGTGTCTTATAGGTAGGGATTTACTTAATTCTTGCTGAGGCAAGGGGAAAATCACTGAGTCATTTTTTTAGGTCTTTTTGCAGTGGCTCCCCTGCCACTGATTGTCCCCAGTGGTCCCACCTGCCACTGCTGATTGACCAAGAGGGCTTCCCATTGTGCAGCCCTGTCCCTTGCTACTGATTGGTGGAGAGGGGCAGGGCTACATGACAGGCAACCCCCTCAGCCAATCAGCAGCAGGTGGTAGGGTTGGCAGCATCTTATTTTAGTAAGTCCCCCCCACCCCAGTGATTCCGCACCAAAATAGTGGGGGTTGGCATTTTCACAGGGTTTGCAGAAACTGCTTTTTTCATGGTTTCCACAAAAATGCAAAATTGTGAAAAGGCTAGTGAATACCTACTTATGGGTGGTGGAGTGTACTTGTTGGTCACAAAGGCTAAAATTTGGTTACAAGATCTGAAGGATTAGATTAGTCAGGAAACAGCTACCAGATATTGTGGGTGGAAACCTGTAATCAGGCCAGCTGCCGTTGCTCCTAGTGGTGTATATCTGCTGCACAAAAATGCTAAAAAGGCAACCTCTCAGAGGTAGATAAGACCTAGGTTTCTTTGGTGAACTTTTTCCTGAAAGAAGTGAAAATGGTCAAACCATTTGGATTGTGAGAAATGTGGAAAATAATGTGCTATAACTAAAAAAAAAATTGTATTTATTTAGGGATCAAAACTGTAATACTTCAATATTCTCAATAACTTGAGACCTTTGCTTTGCTATAACACAGCACTCAAGCTAATGCTTAAGTGTAAGCATATGAATAGCTCCATTGACTTTGAGTATAATAGAGATGAGACAATATATTGCAACTCATATAGCAGCAAGGGAAGTTTAGATATTAGGAAAAGCTTTCTCACTAGGAGGGTAGCAAAATGCTGGAACAAGTTACTCAGGCTGTGGAATCTCCATCCTTGGAGGTTTTTAAGACATAGCTAGACAAAGCCTTGGCTGGGATGACCTAGTTGGGGATGGTCCTACTTTGAGCAGGGGGTTGGACTAGATGACTACCTAAGGTCCCTTCCAACCCTAATTCCCATGAGTCTATAAAGTAGAGTAAGAGCACTAGCCACATTTTTCAAGATTTGGGGGCCTAAAGTTGACCTTTTCTGGCATATAAATTAAACGCCTAGATTTTTAAAGCTGTTACTTCCTATCACGGGTCATATTATAATCAAAGCGTTAATCATATTACAATCAGAAGTATTTTGTGCATTAGACTGCTTTCCAACTTATATATATGCTTAGTGGATTGGTACATAAGGGGGAAGCTATCAATATATAAGCTGTGATATGCTATTTTGGTACTTTGTTTATGATATGTTTGTTCTGCAGAAAATTATGCATACTCTGTGTGATCCTTCCATTTTTTAAATATATCTAGTATACTGGGTTCTAAAAAGTGTAAACATATGTAATCTAAATTACTTTTATTACTAATTATTTACATAATACTGCAGATGTAGGCAGCTACAGCATAAAAGAAAAGAGAAACTGTTTCCCTAAAGAAAGAGACAATGTGACAATAGGACAATGCACTATTCTATGTAAATGCGGATGGCGAGAGATTAATGGTAAAGCTGAAAAAACATAACAAAACAAAACAACCCCCCCCACCTGTTTGAGAAGAGATGGGTGTCAGGAATAGAACAGAAGTGAAAAAGCAGGAGCCTTCAATCTGAAGGAACCGATCTTTGGCTATGCCCCATCCGCTCAGTGGGATGACTATGCTGAGCTAGTGCTTACCATGGTGAACAAGGGCTCCATCTGACCCTTTGTTTTCATTTTTCCTTCTTTAAGCAACATATATTAATACTGGACATCAAGATTATTGCTGCCTAACTTCAATAAGTCTCACTTGTTTAACAGCCCCTCCTCTGTGGATATATGCCTCTGCAAACAAGTATGTAGGTTAGATGCACAGTCTTTTTTTTGTTCCCTCCGTTTCCTATATCAAATAGCTGGCCCAACTAATTCTGTAATAGCTTTTCACTTCAATGCAAACAGGTAGTAGGGCACAAACCATTGCTGAGGCATGGTGGCACATTGGGCTGCTCTGAGGATGATAGAGTGCAGTTTATGTACTATGTCAACTTTAGGGCTGTACCTGAAGGCACCATATTGCTCTAAAATGAGGGGAAATTCTGTGGATGATACTCTCAGTGGATGATAAGTCCTTCATTTCCTTATTTTTATAGTCAGAATAATCTCTAAGGAATATGTAATCTAGCAGAGATTTTTCAGAGATTTCAGAGAATTTAAAAAAAATTAATATTTTCTGTTTTCCTGAGCAGTTCTCAGCGTAATACATGCTGGGGCAGGCTGATTATTTAGTCTCTTATCTTTGGCTGAAGCCTCCATTCTTGGGTAGGAATGAGACAATTAGAAACTTTATACATTTATGTTAGATTTAATGAAAGATCATTGATTTAATCAATTGATTCTTTTTGTTATTTTCTAGCATAATCACTTTGATTTTAATTCAGTTTTAAGCTGTTTCCTGGGAAGTTCTTGGGAGGCATAAAGATAATGTTTAAGTGGGAAAACAATGAGATTTAAGACATTTTTTCCACCTGTAAAGAATATCATTTAATTGAACCTAATGCAGTAGTGAATTCACAACCAGTGTTAGTAATTTGTTTCATTTACTATTTTTACTTGTTCAGCTTTTCTTAATATTTAACTTATAATTATTCTGTTGTATCTCAGCTTCATTTACTTTGTCTATACTGGCTATTGAAAATATTTGATACTATGTACAATCTTTTCTTCAGAGCTCAGAAATCTGCTTTTCCCACTGATCTGGAGGAGTCTGGATCCATTAGGCTTCAGTGTATATCTTCAAGCATATCTCATGTGAAGGCTTTCTTGGAGTGGAATTGTGGGTAGATTAATGATAGAGTGGGGACAGGAATTCCTTCAGAGGTGGGGAGAGACAGGGTTAACTAAGAACTGGATTTGCATGAGAGTTTGTACATCTCCTGGAAATGTAAAGCTGCTCTCAACCATTAAGAATCTACCTAATATAAATACTTAAGCAATTTTTTTCTATTCAGTGCCCTTACTTAAGCATATTTTCTTCTGTGGTTATACTCAATTCACTTAGTCTTTCATCAGTGGCTTTATTTTCTAAACTTTTAATCACTTTTTTCTTCCAAATATTTTTAGTTTGCCAGATTTTTTTAAATGAAATATCCTAAAGTGAATATATAACTTCAGCTATCACTATAATATATAACTTCAGCTATCGCTTCAGCTTTTCTCATCCTAAAAATAGATTAAGGCAATGTATTATTTCCTTTCATGATGAAAACATTTGTTGTAGGCAAGTGTTTCCCTTTTCAGGTTTTCATTACCTGTCTTTTTCAGTTTGCTCAAAAATCCCTTCTAGCTCCAGAGAGTTCTTCAAAAGTAGATGTACCAAGTTATAGAAACTTAGCTTAAATAAATCCCTGACCTATTTTAATAAATATTGTACTATCATTATATATTCACTATCTAATTTATCTACTGATTCATCAGTTCAGCATGCAATATACATAATGCTGATGTGATTTAGTAGGTGATAGATTTGATTCAAAAGATATATTAGATTTGGTAGGCGCTGACTTTGATTCAGCATAAGATGACTTTGTCTTAAATGCATGCCATTTTCGTTTTGATAAATGCTCTATTAGAAAGAGGAAAAATACTGCAAAAGTTGAATAATTCATTTCAACAGTGTGATTATCAAAGTTACCTAGTATATGTATATTATGATTTGATAGTTTAGCCATATACAATGCATTTCTTAACATTTCATAGATTAAAAGTAATCTGCTGAGCAGGATATCTGTACTACATGTATTTCCGAGATTTGACTGAATACTATCACACGGTAGAACAGAAAAAATAATTTAATGTATGGTGATCAAATTCAGTCCTTTTTACCCAAGATTACAATTTAGAAGGCTAACAGTGAACTTAATTGTTCTTTTATGAATTTGAGTAGATTGGTAACAAAAATTAAACTACTGATCAAGAAGCAACAATTATTCTACTTCCCCCAAGTCAAAACTTGTAGCTGTACTTCACTGGGGGTTCTGATTTCATTGATGAGTTCTGATGACATCATAAACCTAAAAAACAATAGTTAACTGAAGTCATGACACCAGGATGAACTGACAGATTAACAGTAAGTATATTTCAATATCTTTTATAATGGATGTTAATATTTTAAAAGGTTTATCTGCTCTTTGAAAACATTCACGTACTCCTGTGTCTCTGATGCTGATTTAAACTTGAAACTGTCCTTGTATTTTAAAAGGAGAAGCTTTTGGTTTAGGGCTAGTTATGTCAGTACAGTACTTTAAAGTTCTAGGGCTTGATCCATCACAAAATTAGAAAAGTCATCCTGAATGCCAGGTTTTTCTTACTTTTTTAGATTGTATGGTCTGATTGCTGCTATATCTCTCCCATTGTCCACACCCATTATTCTCCTAGACATAAGCATATGCACACTTACTGTCAGAAACACAGAGAAAGAAAGTACAAGTTTCCACTCTTTTAAAACAAGAAGTATGTTACTGCAGAAACCAGTCCTTAACCTAACTTTAACTCTTATATCCCTAAAAAATTAAAATTTCTCTTAAATTTTGAGGACCTCAGATCCATCTTTAGTATGTATATTAGTCAGAATGACAGATTGGAAGCGACTGCTGATTTTATGCCACATTTAAAAAATAAAAAATGTTTATAGATTGTATGTAAGTGATGATCAAGGGCCTTGCTACACATTAATTTTAGGTAGCTCCTGGAGCTCTTAACTCCTAGATTGTCCACACGTTAACACCTGAAACTAGTTTTAAGCATACTTTATGCAGCTTAAAGTTACATCACTCCAGGCATGGCTGGTAAACTCAGACTGGTGGGGCAGTGGATGGGTCCCACCGCATTTGGAATGAAAGACCTTTTGGGAAGGGGAAGATTGGCCTTGAGAATGTAATTATTGATGCAGTTGCCTTTGGGGATACTGTTTTGGACACACAAACCAAAACATCTGGGCAGAATTGGTTCCCCTCCTAGGTGAGGCTTTCATGACAAATCAGAAGGAGAATGGTCTGATAGATGGTGTCTGGGCAAAGTAACCAGTTTTTAAGAAGCAAATCCAGGACACAATGCCACACACAACTGTACATGGAATAATTAGTTCTGCTGCAAGGCCAGTTTAAAATGAAGTTTTTAAATTTGGGGTAAAATTCCTCTTTTAATGTACTCTGTGGGAACATCAGAATATAGCTCAGTAATTCAGGACTGTCCTAGAAAACTTGGCATCATTGTGATTCTTTTCCAAGGCCCCTGGCGTACATTGCATTTCTGGCATGATTAACACGTTATTTATGCCATAAATAGCAACATGCCATATGTTTACCAAATTTATGGTGTAACACCTTTTTGATTGGATTATCTGCTGCCATAAATTGAACTGTAGCATACCCTATCATCCCAATGATAACAATTTAGCTGATTGTCAGCAGTGGGTTCTGGGCAGCCCAAGGTCTGGACCCTGTCTGGGGGCTGCCCTACTCCCAATGCTGACAATCTCTGACTGCCGACATTGGGATATGGGCTTGTTGGGACCTGATACTTTAAAGACCCGTGCCTTGCAGCCCCTGCTTTTTAACATGCCAGGTCCTAGCAAGCTTCTGGGTATGGGGCATCTTTGTGGATCAGACAGACATCCCTGGGTCCAAACTGGGACTCATTCAGCACTCGGCAGCCCTGTGATCTGAAACAAAGCTGCCCCCCTACCCAACTGGTGGGATCAGACTGGGGGCAGCTCAGGTCCCAAATGTGGCTTTCTGCTGCTGTAGCCCTGGAAGCTAATAAGCATCTCTTCAAAAATGGGTGCACGGCTGGGGATGGGGGAGCTTCCTCCATCCCCAGGTGCATGCGCTGGATTAAAGAGGCAGCCAATGTAAACAGAGGGACCTGGGGAAGCTTCACCATCTTCAGCTGTATGTGCTGATGGCTCCCAGTGACATGTGATGGGAGAGCTTTCCCCCACCCCAGCTACTCATGCACCCTTATAAAGGCATCTAGCATGAGCACCTAGGGATGAGGGAACTCTCTCTTATCCCATGATGCTTATGCCAGGCACCTCTTTAAAACAGTACATGCAGCAGAGGATGCGGGGAGCTCCCCCATCCTCAGCATCTCCCCTACGTTAGGCTTATAGCACCCAGAGAACTCAAAGTGCATAGAAATTCAGCTGGAGCTCCCAGCTGCATGCCCACTTTTTAAAGGTCCAGGGCACCATTAGCCTGATATCAAGGAAAGGCTCCCTGATGTTGGGCTTTCTGTACCCCTGATTGTTAAAAGTAGGCATGCAATCAAGGCCTGCCTGATTTTTTTTAATGTTTGTGGGTATCCACAGAAGCAGGAGCTGAGGAATTTGGAGCAATCCATGTGTATAGATGCAGATCCATGTGTGTAGGATGCAACTGGGGGCGGGGGATGGAGAAAAGATACTGGTTTGTCTGGCATATGGCAGGTCACATCATTTGGGGAATGGGGCATAAAATTCCACAGACCCCACTCACGCAACTGTCTTAACATCTGCCAGTATCTTAAGATATTTGAGGTAAAGTTGCATTCTGGCTAGTAAAGCTTGAAATCTGGAATGTTCTTCCCATAAAAGGAGATACACTTGAAGGAGCTATTCAGATAGTAGCTGTAAGGTTAGAAGAGAGGTATGATTATATTTGCACTTGAAAATCCTGCCATTTAGAGATTAAAAATGTGCATCAGTGCTTTGCAAGCCAGCTAGAAAATTCTTGCAAGTAAAAGCTTTGTCATTTTTATTAAATATCCCCTTTTCCTTAGCTATGCATGTGATTTTGTGTTGCAAACCCATACACTCCTGCTGGCTGGTGCTTGGGGTTGAAACAGCTATAGAATTTGTTTCAAACTTGTATTCAAAACAGCATCCCAGCCATGGCAGTCGATTACAGTGGGCAAGATTCTCATCTGGTGTAAATTGGCTTGGCTTCTGGCCCAGTGGTACCAGAAAGGAAATCCAATTACACTAGAGCTGATTTCCAATTTTGCAAACTTTTAACAACCCTTGATACTTTAATTGGAAAGAAAACAGCAATTAAAATGGGAAAAGATGACTTCTACCAGTTGGGAATGGACATACGCTAATCTATAATCTCTCCTGCAGGTATGTGCACTGTTGCAGTACTCGATCTTCATAATACTGTGCTCTGAAGAGGTAATTATTTTGATACTGTAAAGAGGTTTTGTCTTTAAGGCTTTGTGCTGCATCTTGCTTCATGATGGGGTGGGCAGAAAATTGTGGTGCTAAATCTTTTCTCTACCTTTGATATACAGGCCCAGTGCACTTAGCTTTTTCTTTCAGATGTAAGGCAAGTAGGACTCAGGGCCTTGGAGTGGTGCAGGTCTTTGGAAGCACCTGCAGTCTTCTTAGAAGTTACTTTAGATTGAATGACTGGTTTGCCATAGAGAGGTTTTAATTTCTCGTCAGAGTTACTTCTGCAGGGCAGCACAGTAACTAATGGAGTCATGCTGGCAAGAAAGGGTTATGGCAGGGGTGGGCAATTATTTTGGGCGGAGGGCCACTTAGTGAGTTTTGGCAAGCCATTGAAGGCTGTGTGACAGGCAGCCAGGGGCAGATAAATATTAATTTTTAAAAGTTTTTAGGGGCTGCACAGGCCAGACAGAATGGCCTGGTGGGCCCTGGGCTATGGTATCTTTGGGGGTCTCTTTTGCAGGTGACCTGCAGGTTCATGCTTACTCTGGAACATCTTTAGGGCTCTGGCACTTGCTGAAATAAGCAATTAAGGATATAGACTCTATCCTCTTACCAAAAAAATTATTAGGAAATGTCTTGAATGGAAATTCAGATTTTTGTGTGTTGCCTGCTGTTGGTAATAATAAAATAGTAACAATAACATTTGAAAGCATGTTAGTGATCAGTTCTCACTACAATGAGAACTGTTTGTATGTAAAGAATTGTTGGAATGATCTCCAAATCATAATTTCACAGGTCTCAAACAACTTGGTTTGGTAATCACACTAGTTAGATAAACAACTGGTTATGCAGGCTTAAAGTGAGACAAGTGTAATAGAACCAAGAATTTCACAAGTTATGACTTCGATGCTGCTAGCATATTTCTTTGCTTTATTCCACTTTTTCTTTGCTGTGTTTTCTTTAGTTTTTAAGCCTTTTTCAGATGTTCAACTTTCTCTTGTTGCTGATGTCTCTCAGGACATCATACATATTTCAGAAAGGCCTAAAGTACTGAGCATAGTTTTTTTTTTCAGAGAGTTTTGGCTCAGAACCTAACATCTGGACAGAATTTTTAAAAAGCTTCAGGCCATTACTAAAATAACAATAGGCAATCTTATGGGAATACCCTTTGATTAGGTATTATCCTATCCAAAACTACAAAAATCTGTATTTCCCCAGAAATATTCAAAGGAAGATAACACAGGATCCTACATCTAGTTTTAAAGTATATGGTCAAAGACAAGTAACAAGCTGACACGTAATAACTTTTTTGAAACTATTTAGTTGGTCTAATAAAACATATCGCCTCTACCCCAAGACTTTGCCTGCTCAAAGACAAGACACCAGGAATTGATAAGGACCTAGGGAAGTAACTGGATATATGATGTCATGGTACAATGCATGACTTCTAGTTGTCATGACCTACATGATCAATGCATGACCTACATTGTCAAATGCTGATGGAAGAGGTCAGGGGCTTCAGTTTTTCTTCAGATGATACATCTCAATGTGTCTTCTCTTTTTGACTTTGCCTAGATGAAAATGCAGTTCTTCCTTGCTTATTGCTGGCCACATCCCGTAAATGAGGATAAGCAGGCAGGTCTTTGGCAAAGACAAAGTAATTTCTCTTACCTGTTAATTTCTGTTCTTGGAAAGGAGCCATCTTACAGTCTGATCTGGATAATTTTTAACATTCACTGTCAATTATTTGTGTGACATGCAACACTTTCATGCACCTTGCTTTTTTCCAGCAGGTCCAAACATTCGCTGTTGACCCTGTACTTTCAAATATTATTTCTGAACCTCTAATATTTGCAATTATAAGCCAATCTGGTACTTTTGAAGCTGCTGTAGTTAATACTACAAGAAGCTGCTGTAGTTAATACTGCTTCTGAGAGATTGTTCTGA
Organism: Crocodylus siamensis; assembly: GCF_052110815.1. NCBI lineage: Eukaryota > Metazoa > Chordata > Crocodylia > Crocodylidae > Crocodylus > Crocodylus siamensis. The sequence goes on along the minus strand of NC_143396.1, from coordinate 93,611,296 downwards.
AACTTTCCAGAGTTGTCCTGCCATGATGTCATCCTCACTCTCTTTTACAGCTGTCAATGAGAGTTGCCTTTAATAACAACTGAAAGTGGGTCTTTTCCAAGAATGGAAGTTAGTCATTAAGAGAAATTCATCTTTCCAGTACAAATTTTACCTTGGTGAAAAAAAATAGCACATGTAAATATAGCAAAATAATGGCACATTTTATTACCTACACATAATTGACTGTGTGCTTATTAATGAAGGCAGGGACAAAATGACAGAACAGAGTCATTAAGGCTTAGTTAGACAGTCAAAAAGCCTGGGGCTGAATTGATTCAATCTTCACAGTTTAGCTGTATAGGTTGAACCGATAAATAAGTGAACAGACACACTCACTTTTGATTCCAGAAATGCAGTCCCATGCCTGCAGTGGCCCAGGTCAGAAGCTGGTGGAGGATTGGGTGTGCTACAGCACACCTCCCTGCTCTGCTGGAGCACACAACTTGGACCAAGGCTAGCCCGCCCACCCTGTGAGGGGGCTGGTGGGGGAGGTGCAAAGCATCCTGGGATCCTGGGGGACTGTGAGTTAACTTGAACCTGGAGGACATGTAGTACATAAGTTCAATAAACCAATTTAACCTAAAACAGTTAAGTCTGATTACATCCATCCGAGTTTATCTTAAACCAGTTTTGGCCATTTTGGAAGCAGTTTATGTGCACTGAACTTCTGATGTTTTATAGATTTCAGCTGGTTTCCGATCACTTCTACCAATTTATGTCTAATTTCTGTCCTTAGATCCATGGGAAAAAATGATTTGCAATACTCTTATTGCATTGTAGCCCCTATTACACCATTACTCTTGACCACAGCTTTATGAGGTGGGTCATTATTTTTTCCTAATCTCACAGATGAGGAAGCTGACTCAGGGAAATTTTAGTGATTTGTAAAAGGGAGCAGTGTCCAAGCTGCACTAAGAACTGTCAAGCTAAATGGTGACTGTCATGTGCAGAGATCACACTTCTGAGTACTATGCAATATTACATTCAAATACTCACGTATTTTCTGCTTAAAAGTAGGAAAGTATGCCACTTGCATTCCAGGAATCTCAGTTATATTCAAACCAGTCATACGTTTTCTTCAAATTTTCAAGTGAGCTGATATGTTTCTTAATGAAAGCTACTGTCTGTGAGCTGTGATTCAGGAAGAGGGATTATATAACATAGACCCAGCCCTCCTTCCCAAAAATCTGCTTTTACTTACTACTTCATGGAAATTTGTGCATCTCATCCTAGCTCACTTCTGAACGTGCTATGTGAAATAATATCCTCAACATCAATGCTAGAAGGTAACTGCTTAGCATTTAATAAAAGGTACTAGTACAGCAGGAACTATGGTTAGAAAGAGGTCATTCTCACTAGAAACAAGAGAGATAAAAAAGACTGATGGATTTTTAAAGAACTGGAAAGAGACCTTCCACTGACTGTTTGAAAAATACATCTCTGCTTACCTAGTACGCTCACAAGATGAAGACAAAAAATTCTTCTCTTACTAAACATAGCTACTTCAAAATAGTCATTTTCAAGAATTGGATCAGGAGCTCCAGGGTCATTTTGATGAGGAAGAAATATTTTCAATGATTAGAATTAAGAGGTTTCTTACTGTGTGTCCTGCTGCTCCACTAGTCACCGTTTCAATAACAAGAAGTTACCCTGCAGTGATGGTATCAAACTTTTCTGCTTCCTATGGTGCATTCAGAGGTCAGCTGCAATGAGAATGCAGAAGCCTCTCTGACAGAATAAAAGGAAAACTGCAACCTTATAAATCATCATGAAAGAGGTAAAAAAATTGATGTCTTAAGAAAATGGGATTACTTTTTTGTTCAGATAGAAAGATAAGGGAATACAATATATTTCTGGATACCCTTGAGAAAAGAAGTAAAGGCTCTGCAGAATTTACTGTCAGATAATGCAGCTTTGGTTTTGTCTTGAGTTGCTATAGTGTTAACAGTTGAAAGTGAACTCTCTAACCCATTTTAAAACTTTGCATGGCCCTGTCACATCCGGAGAAATTATTTTCACTTGTGCTATAATTCTGAGATCATTTTAAAGAAAATATATTTATGTCTGAGAAGCTTACAATTCAGGGGAAAATTGTGACCAGTGCTTCATATTCAAATGCAGTCGCAATTTATATTTAGAAAGAAATGCTTATATAGTTCATCTGAATGCCCTTTTTCTCCTCTAGCTCCCTCTTGACTTCTCAAATCTGGCTCTCACAGAACCATACATCACTGAACCTGCCCACAGGAAAAATATTAGATCTCTTTATTTTACAAAATTAAGGGTCTCTTCTCTTTATGCAATGTAATTGTTATTTTTAATGTTTACCATGTGATTATATTTTAATATAACATTATGATACTTATATATCATAAGTATCATGTAACATGATTATATAATGCTAAAAAATCTCCTACTATATTCAATGGAGCTTATGTTCTAAATTGTTATAAGATTTTATTTATGTAAGAGTAAGTTCCAGGAAAGTATTGTGACACTAATAACAAAAATTTGCACAGAGAAAAAATAATTTGTCACAAAATTCTGCATATTCTTTATATACATTATTACAACATAATGCTTCATATTGTTCTCTTAATTTCAAAGGACCTTTTTAACTGTAAAAATACCCTTTGTTTTTTGTTACACTGGTGAACAGTAGACTTTTTTAAGGTTTAAAAAAAAAATCAGAATTGAATTCCTCAAAAATGAGGATGGTGTTGAGAATCCATGAGAAAAGATTATTTTTACACAGCTAGTTAATATGTATGCATACCTCATCCTCGCTAAATTTTGATATACTTGTAACTCTTATGCTATATAAACGTAGTTTGGAGAAGTATGCAAATATATGGATGCTTGTTTGACCATCCCTCTCATTTACTCCTCTCTTGAACCTCTCTCTCACTACATGTTTTTCTTTTTTCAGGAGTATCTGCTCACTCCTCTGCTAGAATACGGTTAATTTATTAGGGGTGACTACTTCCTTATGTTGGCTTTAAGTTTCACCATTTGGTTGATTTTATCTTTACATTGGTGCAATGGAACCCTGTAATTCTGTGAAGCAATTTTCATTGCTTTGTAGAATTTAGGGTGAGAAGAAAGTATTCTGATAGTCTAGGCTGACCTCCAATATCACACAGGCTGGAGAATCTAACCAAGGGAGTTCTTGCATCAAACCTATAACATTTGATTTAGCTCAATCACATCTTTTAGAAAGACATTTGATCTTGATTTATGGATGTTAAATGATAGAAAATCCCCTAGATTGCTGAATGTGTTGCTTCAGTAGTAACAAATCTTGTTGTTAAAAGTGTATGTCTTACTTTTAGTCTGAATTTGTCTAGCTTCAGCTCTTAGTCATTAAATTTTGTTATACCTCTCAGTGTCAAACGAATAAAAAGCATTTTATTATTTGAAATGCTCTTCACATCTAGGTACTTTGTCACCTTTTAATATTCTCTTGATTAAATGAAATAGATTGACCTACTTTGGTTTCTAGGCAGGCTTCTCAGATCTCACATAATTCCTGAAATTCTTTTCTTAACCCTTTCCAATTTTTCAAGATCCTTTTAAGGTGGACAGAAACTGAACAATGTGTTCCAATAATGGGATCAACCATTTTATATATGCAGGTTATACAGTCTACCTGCTTCTGTTCAGTATTTCCTTGTTTATACAATGATTTTCTCAGTCCATTTAACTACAGTGTTGTGCTGGGTGTTCATATATGATATGTTATCCATTATAGTGTTCAGAATCACTATTTTCTAGAGCACAGTCCCCATTCTGTAAGTGTGATTTATTCCTAAATTAATGACTTTGTATTTGACCATCTTAAAATGTATGCTGTTCAAATGAAACACCTTACTGAACAAGGCAGTTCAATCTGTAGAACATTGTCCTTACCATTTACCACTCCACCGATTTTTGTACTGTCTGCAATCTTCACCAGCAATAATTTTATATTTTTTTTTCAGCCTGTTGGAAAAAGATATTGGAGAAGTTGAGCCAAGACCAACCCTTTCAAGATCACACTAGAAATACCCTCACTTATTGATGATTCCCCATTTACAACTGTCTTTGAATGAATTAACTTTTTTAATATCTATATCTATATATTTTATATTTATTATATTGGTTTTAAAGTGAGAATGTTTTATTTCAGAGTGTGGAAATAATTAAATGTCTTACTGAAGTGTAAGTGTATTACATCAGTACAGTTACCTTAATAGACTGTATTTGCATTCTCATAAAAAACTTTGACTCTTGCAGCCAGAGTGCTCAGGTTCCAGTCCTGTATTTCCATCAGTCTGTGCACCTGTACGAGGAAGGAAGGGAAGCTGCTTTTAGTAATGCTGTTGTTCATGTTTGGATATAACCTCCCAAGTTCTGTTTAAATTTAAATATATCTGATGAAGCTGAGCAGGTAGGGAAATGCTGAATCCTCCTGCTGCCCACACCAAATCCTGAAGAATGAGACATGACACCAATTAACAACTTGATAACCAAAGTCACATCTTGTATTCATAAATTATCAAAAAGCAACACTATATTTATTTGTTCCCTGTATCTTAATCACTGAAAAAGGAGAGGACAGTGTTGGTACATAGGGTAACACTGAGTCTTTCTGGAAGTGGGATTAGAGTATGTGTTTCTTAAAAGAAAAGGTTTTCAAAAGTGCTCTTATAAATGGTCTAATTACTTCTGGTGAAGTCAGTGGGAGTTGTAGTCAAACCTGCTGAGGATAGAGCTGGTGGAAAGAGCTGACTTAATATGCCCCACTTCCACAAAAAGAGAAGTGTCAGTTCTGCTGAATTATTCAGTCTTCTATGTAGCTAATACCTACAAAAATATTTCAAACTTTAATAAGTTGAAAGGATAAATGATAAATACCTCTGTCATGACTGTACATTCATTCTTACCTTGCAACAGTTGTCTCCATAATATTTTATTTTTTATTTATTATTAAAATAACTATGCATTACAACTAGAGATCAAATATACATGTGGTGACATGTAATATAGCACATTTATAGAGTATAAAGACAAATGTCCACAGGGAATTTCTAGTAAAGATAAATGATTGAAATTCAGTACATGACTTTCTTTCCCTCATATATAGATCTCAAAAAAGTCACTCAGACCTGATCAAGCAGTTCAAGGATGTTACAGGTTATTTAATTATATATACAGTACTTGTGCTGTAGTATGTTCAAATACTTTTTGAGTCCCCTTCAGTGTTTTCCACTCCTCCATTACTTCACACCTCTAAGCTCGTTGTATTCATAGTTTGGAAATTATGACCTAATAAAGGTTGCTTGATGCCTGAAAATTTGCCTGACCTCTCTCCCAGCCCCCTAAAGATGTTGTGGAATCTGTCTTGGGAAATTTTCAAGAGTGCGTTGTACTGATACATGACATCAGAGATATTGCCAGATGTGACAAACATCATTGCTTTGCTCCTGCCACAGCTGACATAACTATTTTCCATGCAAGCCTGTTTTATGAAAAGCTCACCCTGAACTGATTTACACAGACCAATTAAAGCCTTTTTTCACAACTGCCCCTTATGGCCTACTGCTACGGAGACACCCATAATCAATTTACACTGGGTGAGGCTCTATCCCCTAACTTTTGATAACTATTAATATGAAGCTACCTCACTAGAGTAGAGAGTGCAGGTAGGGGAGTAGCGTATACATTTAGCTTTCTTGTACAGTTACTTGAAGGGGCAGAGCTCATCACCTGCTTCCGGCAGCTTGGAAAAGCTCAGATCACTCCATGGGACATAATAGTCATCTCTTTTTTTTTTCTTTCTCCCTAGGTCTGCTACCGTCTAAAAAGACCAGAGGTGGATTCTTGGAGGAGAAAGTAAAGAGGGAGCCAAGAAGTGTTCAACAGAGATATTTTTACATGGAAAATTTGATCTCAAAGAAAATGAGAGAGGAGGTAGGAAGGCTGCAGTCTTTGACTTATAGTATATGGGGATGAATGAACACTGTAAATTTAAATTTGCAGTTGTTGCTCATTGGTTCACACTGATGCAGGCTTGACTTATCAATACACATTTCTGTGTAAATTTTTCAACCAGAATTAAATTCCAGGTCATAAGAACTGCCATTTTCTGGGTCAGACCATAGGTCTATCTTGCCCAGCATTCTGTGTCACACAGTGGCGGAGAGTGGAAAAGGAGAGTGACAAGGGTTTCTCCCTCACTTGCAGCCTCCAGCATTTAAGGTCTAGGAAATTCTGATTCAGAGACTGTATCCCTAACTCCCATGCTCAACAGCTACTGAAGCACCTTTCCTCCAAGAATTTGTTCAATCCCTTTTTGAATCTGGCTAAACTGTCAGCTTCCACAGCATCTGATGGCAATGAGTTATGCACTTTAATTGCACGTGTGAAAAACCCTCCTTTTTAACATTTTAAATTAACTACGTGCTAGTTTCATTTTATGACCCCTAGTTACTGTGTTGTGAGTGAGAATAAACAGTAAATCCCTATTGACTTTCTCTTTGCCATTTAGCATTTTGCAAACCTTTATCGTGTCCTCCCCTCAAGCATCTCTTTTTTTAAGCTAAATAAGCCTAGTCTCTTTAGCTTTTCCGTTTATGGAAGTCCCTCCCTACTGTTAATCATCCTAATTGCTCTTCTCTGTACTTTCTCTAGCTAGTCTATAGCCTTTTTGATAAGTGGGACCCAGAAGTGGGTACAGTATACAAGATGTGGACACACTGTGGCTTTATAAAGGGGCATAATGATACTTTTATGGTTTTGTTTACCACTCCCTTCATAATAATTCCTAACATTTTGTTTGCCTTTTTGGATGGCCACTGAACACTGATGTTTTTAGCAAACTGTCAACAATGACTCCCAGATCTCTTTCCTTAGTGGTAACAGCTAATGTAGAGTGCATCATAGTGTCAGTATAGTTGGGTTATTTTTGCCCAGCTGCATCACTTTACACTTACCTACATTGAATTCAGTCTGCCATTTAGTTGCCCATTTGTTCAACAGTGACAGATCCTTTTGTAGTTGCTTACAGTCTGCCTTGGTCTTTACCACTTTGAATAATTTTGTGTCATTGGCAAATTTGGCCACCTTGCTACTCACCTCCTTGTACAGATCATTCATGAATATGTTAAACAGCACTGGTCCCAACACAGAGCCCTGGGGGACCCTGCTGTTTATTTCCTACCATCCTGGAAGCTGACCCTTTATACTCATTCTTTGTTTTCTATCTTTAAGCCAATTTCTAATCCATGAGTGGATTTCCCTGTAATTCTATGACTACCTAACTTAGCTAAGAGCCTCTGATGGGGGACTTTGTCAACAGCTTTTTGGAAGTCCAGATGTACTATGTCAACTGGATCACTCTAATCCACTTGCTTATTGACACCCTCGGAGAACTCTATTGGTTGGTGAGGTATACTTACCCTTTGAAAAAAACATGCTGATTCCACCCCCTCCACTCCCCCATAGCAAGATAGAATCATCCATGTGCTGGACAATTATTATTTTTTATTATTATTAATATTTCTACCATTTTTCCAGGAACACAAGTTAGACTCACTGACCAGTAGTTCCCTCCATCCCCTCTAGAGCCCTTTTAAATATGGGAGTCACATTGGCAACTCTTCAGTCCTCTGGTACCTAGGCTGCTTTCAGTGATAGGTTACATGCTAGTTAGGAGTTCAGCAATTTCCAATCTGAACACTTTCAGGACCCTAAGGTAAATGCCATCAGGTCTTGATGTTCTGCTACTGTTTAGTTTATCAGTTTCCTTTACATCCTCATCTAGTAAAACCTCAATTTAGGTCAGCTCCACCAACTTGTCCTTAGTGAGAAGTGAATCTTCTGAGGGAATTTGCCTAATATCTTTCACAGTGAGGACAAGTGCAAAGAATGCATTTAGTTTCCCTAGCACCCCTTTTACATCCTGATCATCCAAAGGTCCAGCTGACTCCCTGGGAAGTGTTCGACTTCTAATTTACTTAAAGAAATTGTTATTGTTACGTTTTATATCCCTAGCAAGTTTTCTCCTCAAATTCTTTCTTAGCTTACCTTATTACAGTTTTATATCTGATGCGCCAGAGTTTATGCTCTTCTTTTTTCCTGATTAGGATTTGACTTTGACCTTTTGAAAGAAGTCTTTTTCCTGTTTCTTGCTTCTGCAGCTCTGCCATTAAATCATGCTGGCTTTCTTTTGATTCACATTTTTTTTGATTTTTCAGTATTCATTTGCTCTGTATTTCCAGTATGGTGTTCTGAAGCAGTTCCCATGCTGCTTGCAAGTTCTTCACCTCCTTCAGGTGGGCCCTGTTAACTCTTCTATTCTTCTGTCTAAGTAGCTTCCTCATGTTGATGTAGTTTCCCTTTTTAAAGTTAAAGGCAACTATAGTAGATTTTCTTCTCATCTCCCCTCCTATATGGATGTTGCATTGTGGGTCACTATTGCAGAGAGTCTCAGTGACCCTGCTGGCTGAATCAACACTGAAGAGCACATGATGATTTGCTCTGGTGTCATTTTATAGAACTTCTCTTCCATCTACAGTTTCATGTCATCTGTCCTGGTCAGCTGCTGCCCCCTTTTCACTCCCATTCTGTTTGTTTGTTCCTTGGGCCAAATTCTGGCTCCTTTTGCAGTCTTTATATACTGTTCTTTGGCTTGAAATCTGTAACAGGCCTCTGGAAAAATCACTGAGTGCTGAAGTAGTTAATTGCTGTTGTGTCTAGACTCACACTGTTGTTGGTATAGTAGTGGGCTGGGATAGTACCTGGGCCAGAATCAGGCTATAGGCAGAAGGAGGAGTGGTTGGAGTCCTTCCAGTGTTCTGAGCTGTAGAACAGGCAGATGTGAGAGACTGGCATCAATTACAGATGTCCAGGGAACAAATTCAGCCCAATATATAACTTGTTTTCAGGTAAAATTAATGCTGGCACCTAACTATATGTCAAGGTATGATAAAATTGGGAATTAAATATGGGATATATTTTTTTTACTTTTATTATTTAATATTTTCCTTTGTACCCATCTGTCACTAACTGTTTTTAATTATAGCCTCTGATCTGCATGAGTATACCACAAGGAAATAACTTACTTGGATTGCATATTCTCTGGATAAGGATCCGGTCTTTTCCCATGTCTGTGATCCAGTTAGCATACTTGTGGATACTATCAAATAGGAAGTGGCAATAACTTACACATTTAAAATATAATAAAAAGCACTTGAGCACTTTGGTCCATACTATATTGAGACAGCTCAGTTATTAGGATGCCTCTAAGGAAATGTATTAGTGTAATGATTGTAAAGGGAAATTAATGGTACTTAATTGGGGGAATAGTTTTCTGGAAGTGACCAGCTGTTAAATAGATGTGGAATTCTAAGCTTTAACGAAGGTTTCAGACAAGGCTGGTAAGGTCCTGGTGATGTTTGGTTGATATGCTCTGTCTGCTAGTTTGTGTAAGCCAAAAGAGCTTTGAACTCTGAAGACTGTCAGTCAGTCTATAGATGTTCCACTTATCTTTCTGCATAATTTGAAAACAAACAAGAACATTCTGTTGAATAAACCACCTTAAACAACCCATCACACAGCGAATGTGCAATCAGAACATACCAATAGTTTTATTTCATCAGAAGAAAAACAGACTCTAGGATTCATGGAGCTTCTGAGATAACTGGCTATTACATTCATAGCCATGACAACAGCTCAACTTTGTCATATTCTTTACATACTGTAGAAACGTAGCCTGCAGTTAGTGCAATACACCCGAGGCTACTGTGGAGTGATTTAAATTTTGACCAATTTAATAAGATTTATACTTATTTTGTTCACAGAAACACAATGGATCTGTACTTGCCTGGCCTCTTCCTGTACCTTCTTCCAACTGGGACGAAGCAAATATTTCTGCTAGTGCCCCTCCTATTTTAGCAGAAACTGACATTTCCTATAATAGCAAACCATGTAGAACAGCCGATTTGAAAAAGAATTTGCCTGAAGTCTCTTTGTTGAAAAAAAGTTCGTATCAGTTTCTTGGAAGACCAAAGTCCCTTAGCTGTCTGGCATCCAAACACTTCAAAAGAAACCCTCAGAAGGTTGTCAAGTGTCCTAAGATATTGATACAACCATCTCCTCAACCGTGCATGCAACAAGAAGGTGAGAATAGTGTTTTTCATTTACATTTTTTTTAAAAGGGCCCAATATTGCTTTGTTGCTTCACACCTGATCAGGTTCTCACCTGATATAAATTAGCATAGTTCCACATAAATCAATAAAGTTCTGTAAATTTATAGCAGTTGAGGAATTGTATTACTAATTATAAAGGATATACTACTCAGTGAAAGGAAGAATGGCATAACTGGGTTTATGAATTTATTCTGACAAAATCTTCTTTTTAATTTTCTCATGAAAAAAATTAAATTCGTCTGCAGAATCCTATTCCACCACATGCCAAAGTGCAGACTGAGATTAGTATGCTGAGTTATTTTACTACTGTGTAAGAATGATTCTGTTGCTTCCTCTGGGCTCCTATAATAGGAGTAGGGAGAGATCTACATGTCTCCAAAGAGTGATCCTATTCCTATAATGGATGTACTTATGTGACCAGCGTGAGTAAAAGGCAGTTTGGTAGCTCAGAGTTAATCTAAAAATGCACTTTGCTCATCTACTTGGTGAAATAGGATTCTGCCCTTAATATTCGAGGATGGAGCTTGTAAGTGTAGTGAATGAATGTTTTAGCTTTATGTGTCTGAAGTTTTGTTGCAATCCAGAAAAATTACATGCAGTATAAAATGGGAACCAGCAGAAGCAGTGTCAAAATTTTCAAACCTATCCTCTTATCACATTCCCACCTGGTAGATTTACAGTTGCCACTGGTACAACTTGAGGTACCCATTTCAGATGACTGCTGGACATTCTGTCTCTGAAAGAAGACATCTATAAATTTAACTTTTTCTTCACTGTGGAAGTAGAATCTTTGCTGTTCAGTGTTGAGAAAAATCAGTGTTTGCATTTCTGGGAAAATGCCATTAAGCTTTGCCTTTGTGGTTTGTATTGAACATTTTTTCAGACATAAAAGGAACAAAACCACTACAGGCTACATGCTAGAAACCAAATCCAACTTCCCATCATCTTTAACCCATAGAATTTTTATTCTGAAGAAGTGGCATGAGCCCCATGTTCTAAGGCATCCAGCAAGATCTGAAATGGAGGCAACAGTGATCTCCTATGTATTTTGATAGAGTACCCTTTTGAAAAAGTCTAACTGGCAATTTTGAGGCACAGAGGTCCATTTTTACATATAAAATTGTTGTTTACTGAGAATAAATTTACTTATTTCTCAGTCATGAAAGAATTTACCTAGCCTTGCCAGATGACGCCTCCTTTCAAATGCTCTGAATCGAACAGCTTCTGTATAAATAACTGTATAGGCATTGCAACAGTCAAACCACAGTTAATATGAATAAATATAGTATACTTGTACTGTAATATGTAGGAGGATATGTAAGGGAAAATACTTCCTACTAGGAGGGTGACAATGTTCCTATATTGACTCATCCCATTAGCAAGAATTGGAACCCTGCAAGCAGATGACAGCTATTTCCTGCTGTCTCTTGGAGGTTCCGTTTGGCTCATTAATTGCACCTTGGAAGTGAGAGAGGCTCTTTGGACAGAAGTCTAGGGTAGAATGATCTCTGCAGGGGCACCCTAAAAACAACCTAAGTTAAAGAGAAAGCTGAAGCCTGAGTTTAAATTTTTGCTTGTGTTCTTTGAACTACCAACAAAGCTATTACTTGGAAGTGAGTGAAATTTGGTGTAAATACAGTGAATAGAGATTGTGTTCAGAGCATGATGTGAATTCTGCATGTGTGTATTCTTTGTTACTTTTGTTTGACCTCAGTTTCTAAATCTGCCATTTTTTTCTGCTCATCTTAACAGTGAGCTACCACATTTACTCAGTTCTAAGATGAGGTCCCCCACATTTAACATGTGGGGTGGGGGAAAGACCCTGTCTTACAATCAAGTATGGTGGTGGGGGGAAGGCAGTCAGCTGCTGTGGCTCTGGTTTCAACCCCTACTCAGGTTCAGAGCCATAGCTGCAGGTGCTGCCTGCCCCACCCCCTTCTTGCCTCTGTATTCTGCCATCTTCCCTCTGCAGCCTCTTTCTCTCATCTCTCCCCAACTCACATAGCCTCTCCTTCCCTGCCTGCTCCTCTCCTTCCCTCACTTACCCTTGCTTCCTGCCATCAGGTTCCATCCATGCTGCAGCCTGGGGCACGGAGCATGGCCACAGCCCAGCCCTGTAGCAGTGGTGCACAGTATGCATAGCTGCTATGGGGCCTGAGGCCATTCTTCATGCCCCAGGCTAGAATGGGAATGGAGCCTGTTGGTACAGAGGAAACGTAAGGGGTTGGAGAGGGGAAGCAAGAAGCAGAGGCTGGGAAGGAGAGGTCAGGGAGCAAAGGCTGGGGTGAAAGGAGGAACAGAACCTGGGGAGAGGAGGCAGGTAGGAAACAGAGGCTGGGGAGATGGGGAAGGGGGGGAAGTACAGGCTGTGGGAGGGGAAGGAGGAGTAGAGGCTGGGAGGGATGGGCAGGAGGGGCCAGAAAGAAGAGGGGGTCCAAGGCTGCGGGGCGGGAGAGGGTTGGGAGAGGGCAGGGATGGCAGAGGGCAGGCACAAGTAGGAGGCAAGCTGTTTTATCTCCCCATATCACCTGTTCCCCCCAATGCCTTCCCCCCTGCAGTGGTGGGGGGGATGAATTAAACATAACCCTCCAAGAATTAGATTCTATATATTGAAAATTATAACAGATTTATATGTTTTTTCCATGTATAGAATCTAATTATTAGGGGATCATCTTAAATTCAGGGTTGTCTTAAATTTGAATAAATACCATACTTCTATGAGTAGGAAATGCTTCAAAAGCATCCCATTTTCTGTTTTGCAGACTGGTATAACTTGCCACTTTTAATGGTTCCTCTTGCCTTTTCTTGTTGTTAGATGTACAGGAAGAAAAACCTGTACTCTTCCTCTTCTAAGGCAAAATCCTGGTTTTACTCAAATCAGTGGGAAGTCTCCAAATGACTTTCCTTATGTAAGGATATTGGGTCTTTAAGAGATTTGTATGAAAGTAGCTATGTACATTGGAGAGAACTGGCTTTGGGCACTTGGTCAGTATAGCAAGGACTGCAGGCAGTTGTATGTTACAGCTGACTTCCAGCTATATCCCTTTCCTTCAAAAAACTGTATTCATATTTTAACCTGTTCTTGAAAGCTGGCTATGGCTCCTCTACTGAGTCCACAAACAACACACCTCAGGTCAGGATTTCCTCCCTGGTCAGACCTTTCTCAGGTCTTGTGGTTGTGTCATTTTAGTGAACTAGATTATCAGACTGGTCAATTTTTTTGTAAACAAAAGGCTAGATTATATTTCCTCTATGAGTCATGTAAATGGATTTAGTCACCTAAATGTGATTCTATTCTACCCTGCTTGAGTCCCTGAAATACAATTACTGCAAAAAAATGGGCTGGTCCTCCTCCTCATGCCTTTTTTTATGACTCAGTCGTAAGAGTAAAATGATGCTGTGCTACAAAATTAGGTGCAGTATGGATTTTCAGGGAATTAAGCAGGGTGGAATAGAATCACATTTATGTGCCTAAATCCACTTAGATATCCAACAAGTGGAACAGAATTTGGCATTTTTTGTCTGGTTCTGGAGTCCTTTTTCACATAAATATAAGGATAAAGTAGGCGTAAAGTTATGATGTGAGGTGAATATAAGGATAAAGTGGAACAGTAAGTGTAATTATGCCAGTTTCTGTGTTAAGCTTCTGAGCTTGCACAGTATGAAGAGAATAATTCCAGATGCCTGAGCAAACCTTGGACTGGAGCTCAAGCAAACCCATCAAAAATACTCCATCTTTCTTCTTAACAAAACAAACTCTGTAGTAAACTTCAGGGAACAGTCCAGAAGATTCAGTGGAACTACTCACATTAGGAGGGGCTTCAGGACTGGGGGGTGAGGATGCGTGAGTGTTTTCTTTTTCTTTAGCATATTATTATTGCATATCTTGAAATTCTATTCTTTGGATCACTAATTGAAACCCATCAGTAACCCTTCATTGTGTCCTTCAGCATCACCCCATTTGGTAGATTGATTAAATTAAGTTGTCTTAGCCTTTAACAGAGTCATCTGAGTTCTGTAATGCATGTATTTCTTTTGCTAAGCAAATGTTGATAAGTAAATTTACTCATTTTAGCTTGCAGTAACTGCACATTTTCAGAGTTCTTTCCTCCCAGTTAAGCTTTTCTAAATACACTGTTGTTTTTTCTAAATATAAGTGAAGTGGCAAAGAAGAGTCCCAGGCATGTAATTTCAGTAGCATCTTTCTCCCTTATGACTCATTACTGCTTGAAATCAACACAACTTGGGTTGTGCTCAGGAACTTCAGTACCTTTTTAATATTTGCAAATAGTAACATCTGTGCTTCTTTCTAACTCCATGGTTTGTCTTGGAGTTGGTCTTGGCTAACACCTCTAACTGTTGAAAGGCTGTACCTTACAGAAAATAAGCTCCCTGTATGTTACACAAGTGCAGAGTATTATCATGAGTAGTTATTTTGTTCAAATGCACAGCAGGAAGGCTGCAAACACTAAGTCCCTTTTTCAAAATCATTTTTATTTTTTTTTAGAGCTAACTACTGCTCTAATCAAAATGATCTGAAGAACATCTTCTTCCTTTCTGGAACTGATAAGACCCCTACTTCCATTGCTCCTTCATCCACAAACAGGACTGATTCCAGCACACCTAATAATATACTTCTCTTATGAAATGACCTCCTACTTTGCAACTGCTTTGCATTAAAATTATATACTGTATCAAAGAACTACATACTGTTATGACCTGGGACAGGTTGAAAAAGCAATACAATGTAGGCTAGATGTTGGAGGGAGGCATACTAGAAGGGAGATGAGAGAGACAGACAGGCTGGCTTGGGATAGGCATATCAGGACAACAAATATCAGGCCATAAGAAATGGTAATGGCTGAAAGGACACTTTCATTTAACATCCAACTGTGGAAACATGAAATGGCTGGGAAAAGAAATCTGGGAAGCCGCAGCCTAGAGCAGAAGGAGACCTGGTAGCAGTGGTGTGAATTTTTTGTTGACTTTCAGACATTAATAAAGAACAAGAGGGTTAGGGACAGAAATTACACATAAACCAGTATAAGCGATTGGAAATTTGAACTGCAAATGTGCAGCACAAATAAAACACTTTCAAAATGGTCAAATCCAGTTTAAGGTAAAGCTGGATGAATGTGGTATCAAATTTAACTGATTTAGATTAAATCAGTTTATTGAACTTTTATCCCAGATCCCCTCCAGATTCAAGGTAACTCACAGTCCCCCAGCATCCCAGGATGGTTTGCACCTCCCTCAAAAAACTCCACCTCACAGAGTGGGTGGGCTAGGATTGGCCCAAGTTATCTGCTCCAGCAAAGCAGGGAGGTGTTTTCTAGCACTGCATGGCTTCTAGCCTGGGCTAATGCAGGCATGTGAAATCATTTCTGGAATTAAAAGTGAATGTCTGTTCACTTGCTTATTGCTTCAGTCTATGCAGTTTAGACTAACCTGTGAAGATTGAATAGATTCAGCTTCTGGCTTTTTGATTGTCTGTACTTAGCCAAGATCTGTTGCAAGCAGCATCATATTTAGTGCTCAGTGTCAATCAGTGTAATGAATAACACGTGTAACAGCAGATGGAACCATGGTGCAGTCTGTAGAGCTGTGATGACTGCTAATTCAGATTACAACTCCAGAAACCCCTGGAAGGGAAGAGCCTAGGAAAGAAGGAAAAGGAAGCAAGCAGGAGGGGAAGTTTGTAGCCTGAAGGAAAAGAAGAGAAAAGTGTTGCAACCCCTGCACATGGAGATTGGTCAACCTACATAGCTAGAGTGTACAGTGGAGCTTGTGATTCTACTGCCTTGTTGAGGTGGAGGGAGGTGCAGCTGGGGGCTGCTGCTGTTTGAGCACACTAGGACTAAAGGCTTGTTTGGGGTTATCGCTATAGGTATCTGGGTGAAATTAAGGTACTGAGTGTATACTATCACAGTTGCTGATGTTCTTGTATCTTTTACCTATTCCTTTCCTTTGACACATAAATTCCAAGTGGGAACTTCATGAAGCAGCCTGGATTAGGAGGTTCCAGAGGAGGCTTATGGTTGGTATGGCAAGAGCCACCTATCTAGTCTTCAGCTGAGCAGTTTTGTGCTAGCATTGGGCTATTACAAATGCCTGATTGAACAAAATATGAAAAATAAATGCATTGGTAAGACATGAACAGCATCTTTAAAAAATATAGCTGGAAGGGACTTCAGGAGGGCATCCAGTCCAAACTCCTGCTTAAGGTTGTATCATACCTGTGTAAAACATCTCATTCAAATGTGTATATAACCTGCTCTTAAAGCTTCAGTGATGTTATCCATCTCAGTGCTTAATCACCCCATAATTAGAAAGTTCTTCCTAATACCCAATATGAATTTCCCTTGTTTCAATTTAAGACCAGTACTATTTCTTCTGTCCCCTGTCTCCTCTTCTTAAGGAAGATCAGGTGTACACCAGTAGAAACTGTTATGCTTTGGCATCATGTCTTATGCTTGAATATTAGATTGACTTATATTTGAATCCACAAAATAATGTGAAACTTGTCAATACCCTTTTACAATATTGCTATCAGACAGGACTCATGGATTTCATATTCCAGTGCAAGGGCAGTAATATTTGATCAATCCCAGAATGTTAGCAGAATAATCACCTGTGCCTGACTGTACTTAATAACTGTCATTGTACATCTTTGTATACTGTATTCACAATTTTGTGGCATCTAAATTTAGCAAATAATTGAGCTATCCTTCAAAGCTCAAAGTGTCAATAAAATTGTGAAGTATGAAATGAAAATGCCAAAATGTGAGAGAGTTGTTGCAAAGTACTGCATGCAAAGAGAAATGACAATATCAGTAGGATAAGTTATATTATTAGCACTACTAATAAAAACCTTTCTTTTAAGAAGATGCTTAATTGATATCTGGAATAGTGCTGCTACTTTCTGAAGAGATTAAAATGATCCATTGGGCCTTTTCTGGTTCTTTCTTATATATTAAAAAAGCCTGAATGTTTTATGCCAAAGAGAGAGTTGATTTTTATATTAGAAAGTTAAAGCTTCCTTGGGGAACCTCTGTGGTGACTGGGGAGCTAGTGAAATGACATTAAAGGAGAAACCAAAAGACTGAAAGTTCAACAACAGAGAGGGGAAGGGATGTTTAAAAGGAACTTCTAAACCTGTTGAATACAAAACTGAAAAAAAAAGTACACGAAATGCATAGATAGCTATTTGTTCTGGAGACTGTCACCTTCTCCCTACAGGTCCCAAAAAATGCACTGATCTTTAATCTATCAGTGCATTTTGGAGTATGGAATATGGATGTGGAGTTTGGAGTTGGCTAATAATGCCAGAACCAACCATATTGATTTACCTTGTTATATCAAGAGGTGCATATTTTAATCACAATAAAGAGTGGCCTTTGAAGTAGTTGGGTTTTATTTTTAAAAACTGTAAAATAATATGTAAGCAAGCAAAAATGTCCATGGCAGTTTGTATTTATAAGCAGGGATGAATGAAGACATAGGCATATTGTGGGTCCTTAGAAGAAGGACTGTTTGAACAAGGGCCAAATGTAGCATGTTGGGATCTCAGAGGTGACCATGATGCCACCTGGTGGCTCTGCCACTGTCCCTTGCTCTGCCCCTAGGGTACCATCCCTTCTATCTCACCTACCATGCCTTGCTCTTTCTTATGGTTCTGAAAGGGAGGCTACCCCTGGGCCTTTGCATAGCTCCAGTTTGACCAAACTCCTGCTAGATTTCCCCAGCACCCTGCTGTTCCTCACTATTCTCCAGGCCCCTCACTGGGCCTTGCTACTCCTCAGGCCCCTTGGTGAGCCTTGCTCTATAACCGTGCCACTGTAGGGCACCTTAAGCCTTAGAGGCTAATTATGTGGCTTCAGTCCTCCCCTGTACCACACTCTTACCCTTGCAGATGTTATTGTAATGTTGATCTCTCCTGTAGGGGCTTTGGCCTCCTCGGTTTCTGCCCCTTAACTCTGGCTAAGCTTTCTAGACTAGGCTCACTGTTGGATGGACCTTGTTTTGAGGCACTAGCTCTGGTTTGGGCCTTTTGGGCACCAGGCCCCTGGACCCTTGCTGTGCTCCTGGCTCCTGTGTGGGTGTATCCATCTTGACCACTGGGCCCCCAGCCCCTGTGTGGCTGCACTCCTTTTGGGCACTGGGCCCCTGTCTAGCTTGATGGCCTCCCTCTAAGTCCACTTGGGGCTCAATAATCACTTGATCCTTTAGGCTGCCTCTGGCAGGCCTCAAGGCAATCGCATGCCCCTTGGGTACAAGTGGGACATCTGTAAACCATCCTTACAGTCCCAACCTAAACCACCAGTATAAACACAACAAACACATAAGCCCCTGGACTATAATGTAACATAAAGGGGAAGCATCCTTCTGCCTCCTCAAGAGGGCAAACCTTCCCTCACCTCTAGTGTTGGCTATCCTTGTGAGCTCTCCAAGCCTTGTTGGAGTTCCACAGGCAAGATAGCAGTCCATTCAAGAGTCCTGCTGCCTGGAGCTTGTCACGCTGTGGCTGCTAGGGAGAGACTCACTGGCTAGACCAAGCCTCAGGCTTATATTTTCCCAGGGCCCTGCTTTCTACCAATCAGTAGGCTGCCTGGACTGCCTGCTGATCAGCCTCATGGCTCCATTGACCTGGCAACCTTTTGCTGCTGTACCCTGCTTAGCATGCAGAGCTTTCTCTCTCCACTATTTCCACAGAAAGTTCCTCTTTCCAAGGAACAGGGAACCTCAGGCTCTCTGTTACACCAAGTATACCTGCTTGGAGGAGGTGGTAGTGATAGGCAGGATTGGTCCAAGCCATCTACCTCCACATTCCTTCAGTGGCTTGTCTTTGTATTTGACCATGTAGTGAGATGGGGACTAGAAGAGTATATGCAGGGATTATAGAAGCTACTTCATCTCTTGATTCATGCTATCTATCTTATGATGTATCAGTGTAGCTCATCTGCCCAGGGATAATATTTTTTCCTATAGTCTGATTTGGGCAGGATTTTACATCAGCTAGTGTATTTGGGTGTTTGGAGTCTTCCTTTGGAGTACTGACCAGTAGGCCTGTGCGAAGCGGCTAGTATTTGCTTGGGATTCAGATTCGGGTGTGTGACAGCTGAAAAGTATGCCTGTGTGATAAAGGTGCTTGCTGAAGGCTCTATGAAGATTAGACCAAGTGTTTTTCTGTATTTGTTTAGATATTAAGCTATGTGTTGTTGCTAAAAGTCTAATTAAAGTTTAAGATGTAGTGAGGCCTTGTATAAAGTAAGGTCTAGTAAATTTAGCAAAGCCTAGAAGTAGTGAGGCCCTGTGGTGCAGTTAAAATTACCTTATCAAAGGATACAAGGCCTGTACTGCTATTGGTCAGTCTAAGGACAGTTGAAGTAAAAGGAATCTGAGTGGTCGTATTTTATCAGTGACCTTCAGAAGCTATAAATTAGCTGGAATATTTGGAAACCATTCAGAAGGAAGATGCAGTTCTGTGGAAAGGATTAGTTAGCTGGTGCCTGCATCAGTGGGGCCCGTGCACCTTGAGGAGCCCCAGAACTGCATTCCAGGGTTCTTTCTGGTACCCCTTGGACAGCACTGCTCGGGGACGCCTGACTTTGTGGAAAGAGGAACTTGCTGTGTATCAGGCATCAGAGGGGACTGCTGATAAGTTGCTGACATGAATTGCTTTTGTCTGTCATTGTTTGTCTTGTTACTACGTGTAGCTGTGTTTTTGTTAAGTCAATAAACCTTTCTTACCTTTCTACTCCCGACCACACTCTCAATCCTGAACTCTCCGCAGGTGGCTGGGGCAGGCTGATTCGGGGGGCAGTGATTCAATTCAGTGATTTGAATCACTGCCCCAAACTGATTCGGCTCCTGCCAAATCTCTGAATCGCCCAGGCCCAACCCCTGCCCGCCCCAGCTCCCAGTGCTTTAAAAAGGCCCACTCACTGGGTGCTGCTGGGTGTGGGGGGGCAATCCCCAATGCCCCATACTGCCCCAGCACTTCAAAAAAAAAATCCCCGACTCTGCGGGTGCTGCCGGGTGGGAGGGTGATCCCTACTGCCCAACGCTGTGTGGGGGGCTCTGCATGAGCCCCCCAACCCTTCCCTGCTCCCCAGCTCCCCCATGACTGCCACAGCTCCAGCCCTTTAAGAAAAAAGAAAATAAAGAAAAACTTCTGCACTCACCATTCCTGCTGGTGGGGGCAATCCCCACTGCCCCACACCACATGGGGGGTGCTGCATGAGCCCCCCAAAGCCCTGAGGCCACTGCAGGAGTAGTGAGTCCCAGGGCATTTTTTTTTTCTTAAAGGACCAGAGGTGGTTTGGGTGGGACACCTGTAGGGGAGCTGGGGGAGTGAGGGTGGGGATCGGGGGGCTCATGGCAGAGCCTCCCCATGCAGTATGGGGCAGTGGGGATCGCCCCACTACCCAGCAGCACCCAGTGAGTGGGGCTTTTTTTAAAGCACTGGGAGCTGGGGCAGGTGGGGCAGCCATGGGGGGCTGGGGGAGCGGGTGGGGGTCAGGTGGGGCTGGAGGAGCAAACAGCATTGGGGCTGGCAGGGGTCTCCTCATTTCATTTTTATTTAATTGTAATTATAGGACCTATTTCTATCTTTCTTTTCCTGTTTCATTTTTCCTTAAAAAGTGTGGGTGTGTGTGACTGAGAATCCACATATAGGTGCCAAAACAGGTGGCCTGATTTCTAGCAGTATGGAATTAATGGATAATTGGGTAACATTTTTCCTTGGTCCTTAAACTTAAGTTTATATGAGTACTAAAACACTTGTGTGTGCAAATGATCATAATGTATAACTAAAAACACACAGAATTGTGGTACGGCAGCAAGATGGAAGAGGCAGAGAAGTAGAGAGAAGAAAGGAGCCCATTTTCACATTTGAAGTCCTGAAGAGTGTTTCTGCTATCTGTGGATCTTTGAAGAAAAGCACTGTGTGCACATACTCCTAACAAGGTCCTTTTCTAAAGCAGTTTTATAGTTAAAAGTGATTTTGGCTTCCCTTGTGCTCATGAACATAAAACAGAGTTCTGTGGAGTTCTGTGGTCCACTTGTTTGGTGATTCAGACTCCAAAATTAATTGCACAACAGCATATGAGGAAATGCCTCTGTTTCTGGTAGTTATATGCATATATTATCAGTTCCTTTGAGAAGTTTCTCAAGCCCTTTGTTATAGAACAGCATCATGAGTGGGTGCCCAATTTAATTTGCTGACTTTATTCATAGATGTTACATCTATATACTTTTAAGTGTTTCTTGTTGTTTTTTAACAGAAAGAATTAGCATAAGTGAATTATTGGTCAGGATTGACTCAATCAGTAAAGCTATGGAACATCAGAATAGCAGGAAGTATGCATCTATCAGGTGAAGTATTCATTTATTATCTATCCATCTATCAGGTAAAATTGGCTGAAAGGCAATGTATGGTCAGATTGCAGCCACGATGGTCCAGGAAATATCTGAGAAGCCAGGATTTTTGTAGGTGATATCTTTGAATGTACACATTGAAAAGCTTGTCCAAGTCTATGAAGTTCGTCCACAAAAATCCTTGCCTCTCTCAATGGATATTCAACTTATTTTCTGTCTTCTCTACAACCTGCACATGAAACTGACCATGTCTTCTCATAGGTTATAATTTGTAAATTGGTCTATTGCAAAGTATTCACATTTTTGAAAAATAGTTTATTTGTTTGCCCACATACACTAACATATATGAAGTTCCTTAATACCTATGAAGACATACGGGTTATATCCAATAACTAACTAATTTGTTAGTGCAAATGTAGGCTCTCCTTCCAATGAGAGATGTTCCAGCCTTTAGATTGTAATAGTAAGAAGGGATTGAGCCATATTGTTTATATGCTCTCATGAAATTTCTGGTCCTCTCATTCATTTCTGTGGCAAAACTAGAAGTCACCCCAGTGGTGGAGGAACAGGACCCAAGTAAACATTAAAATTGTTTCTATAAAGGAAAAAGGGAACCATTTAAATCATTTTCAGAGCATATATTTCAAGATCCTCTTTAAAAATCTCAAAAATATATGGACACCTAAAACATGCCTATATACTCTGGATCATTGCATTCACGTCTTGCTTAATGAGAGGCATACGTTAGACATACAGTTGGTAAGAAACGACCAGTGGACTACAGGGAAACAGTTTATGACTTGGTCTAGGCAGACAGGGGAGCCTGCAAAAGACACTGGGATGCATGGACTGGTGCCACCTGGCTGAGCGCTATTTGCTGCACAGGCTGTTTACAGAGGAGCACAAGAGTTGTCCATGTAACGCTTGTATAGTGTTCTGCAGATAGGTTTCCAACCACTCAAACTAAACTGCTAAACTTCCATGGGTGCATTTGAACACTTGAATGCAACTTCATTTTTTGATCCCAGCTCAGAACAAGAAAGTTACCAGTCTTCCTTTGTTCTGTCTTCCAAGTGCTAGTCTAATCCCTACTGCTGCAGAATCACAAGATGTAACACCAATGAAAGTACATGTAACAACCAAACTTTGAATATTTACCTGGAGGACACACAGAGTCTATCTGAAAATGGACCCACTTAGGTGTACAATGTTTTAGTGATTAGATTATGCTACTTTGGCTTTACCCCAGCTAGTGGTATGCAGCATGCTTCAGTCAGGAGAGCATGAATATGCATCCTCATCTAGAAAACCAAGGGAAAAACCTTTCATGTGCTTTCTTTCTTGTCTCCTCAGTAAAAATATATATTTTTTCTATTAGCATACCACAAAACCCCCTCAATTCACTCAAAATCCACTTGAATTTTTTTAGTTGGGACATTTCCAGTCAAAATAAAATGTGTTTATGACTATTTGACTTAGATTTGTGTTACTTTATCTAAACTCCTTTCAACGATGTATCTGGATATCAGCATCATTTTGTCATAGCTTTTCACCCACAGGACATTTAAAAAAAATTCAAACCCACCTAAGTTTAATGCTAGACCCATTGAAGCCAGTAGCAAAATAGCTTGAGAGACCTAAGAGAATAGGGTGACATTCCAAAACATTTTGGATGAGCTGCTAGAAAAATCCAAATATGTACATAATTTTCTTACTGAATTTTTTGAATTTTATTATTGGTAAGTGTATCTGACATAGGCAATAAGGCATGAATGGGCAGTGTATGTAGGTTGTAATAAAGTTTAGGGATTGTGTTAAAAGGCATTGGGCTGAAGGTTCAGTGCTTATGACACCAATGACATCTTTCAAGTATCTAAAACTATGGTTATGTATACATTATATCACAATGTGACATTATCTTGAAAATTAATGTTCATGTAAAATAAACCAAATAGAAGTACAAATGTCATTCCCTATTACTGAGTTGAGTATAATATCACTAAAAGAAAAAACAGACAATTATAAGGCTCCATTTGTGTCTAGATTCCTAATGGCATATCTTATTTTTTGTATAAGTATAAAATGTCAAGCATCAAAATACACATGTTGTAGAATTCTCACTCCATGATTTTTGTGTCAGTATGCTGCCAGTATTTGCATCCCTGTGCCCATGGTTGCACAACAGATATAGATAAGTGCTACTTTAGTTGTACAAGCTACTTGTGGCGCTGCTGACTCTGGAGGTTCCTGGAGCATACACAGGTAAATCAGCCTCAGTGACTGAAGCAGAGTTACTCCTGTTGTGGTACTTATGCTGCTCACAGTTATTTTTTAGCAATACTGGGAACTGAGCTCTGGGAATTAGCGAGTAGTGGGTATTAATGTAATTTTTCTATGTTAAAACAAAATGGTGGTGCAGCAACATTGACAGAAACAGAACAAATAAAATGCATGTGAATATTGCTTTCTGGTTGGTAGCCAATTCCATAAATGTCTGTGAACAGACTATCATGTAGCCAATAATCAAAATATGAACATAATTAGACAGTGGGCACATCTACACGAGGCATTTACTGTGGAATAGACTAACTATTTCTGCAGTAAAGTGTCTCTGGTCTACACAAGTGGTACTATTAGGTCAGAGTAAACTAATTAACTCTGCTGTAGGTTAGTATCAGCAGATACAAGTACCAGCTTATGGTGGAGTTATTTATTCCACTACAATGCATATGTAGATGCTGACCAGGGCTGGCTGGGGCATGAGGACACTACAGTGCCGGGCTGCCTGCCGGCTAGCCCTGCATTGTAGTACCATTGTGCCCCAGACAGCCCCTCTGCAGCATGCTGAGCTGGGTTGGAGCAGTACCAGGTTGGTAGGCTGACCCCTGGGCTCCTGGCCATCTGGGGCTGCACCACCCCAGCTCAACATGCTGCAGTCTGAAGCGCATGTGTAAACGCTGCACCCAGGAGCAATACAATCTGGTGCGGACTGCTCTGGGTTTTATTGTATAGCATTAATTTTGACATGTAGATATACTCAGTGAATATCTCTTGATATATTACTTTCAGAATAGAGCATTCTTTTTATCTGTCAAGGTATCTTACATGATCTTTGCTAGCAGCAAATTATTTGGAGTGAAACATGTATAATTTTAATGGGACTATTCTGAAAAATAGACTGTATTCTCTTGCTGTCAAGGGTAGCAACACAGACCAAGCCAGGGTTTGTCCAATTAATGAGAAGAGTGATCACAACGGTCACTGTTTTGATATGGGAGGGAAGTTGTTTATTTTAAATGCCCTCTTTTATAATGCATACAAAGTATTAGAGTGGTGTTGTAACCATGATGGTCTAGGAAATAAGCAATAACCAAGGTGATAGCTTTTATTGGACTGACTGCATAGTTGGGAGAAAAGTAAAACAGGTTTTAGAGCCCCAGACCTAGAAAAAGGCACTTTGTGCCTGAATGCTTGTCTAGCATCTTTGCCAGCTATACCATTGGTCCAGCAAAGGATATTACTGAAATACCTTTAAAAGTGCTGGCAGTTTGGGACTGAAGACTACACAACAGGTGTAGCACACAGAACAGCAGTACTGCCTGGTTGACTTCTTTGCCAGTGTCCATAAACTCTGTATACTTCAGGGCTGGGTTTGTAATTATACTTCTGTATACATTAACTTCTCCACTTTTGTCTTGACTCAGCCCACAAGTTATGGTGGTGATGTTAATGAGGTAGAAAGCTGGTCTGATAGGAGGTGGAATGAAGCCATCAGTTTGAATTTTTCACCAAAAATCGGTTGGATGGTAAATTTCTGTCACTGATCAGAAATACCTATTGATGCTTGGCAAGCCTTTAAACCAATGATTCTTATCCAGGATTCTAGGGCACCCTGGGGTGCTACCAGATCCTTTGAAGGATTGGTTTGTCCCTGCCTGAATGCTCCCCCGTCTCCCACTGCAAAGCCCCTCTGCAGAGGGTAAGAAACTAATATATATATTAGTTTTTGAAATTGGGTGCCACTCAATCCACAAAAGTTATGGAGTGGTGCCTTGACTACAATGAGGGTTCTGTAAGTTTAAAAAGGTTGAGACCCAATGCTTCAGATCATGCAGAAGGTTATACAAATATTTTGTTAAGACTACCCTTAAAATAATGTATTAAGCACACAAAATATGACACTTTATACTGTGTCATAAGAGTGCTTGCAAATTAATTCTTGTAAAACTAGGAAATATAAAAACAAAATGATGTTAATTTAAATTACTTCTTACAGCAGGGCCTTCAGCATACCTAGTATCTCCACAAAATTGTACAACATTCCCTGGATTCTGACACCAAGCAAAGGTAAATCTTGTTAAAGTCGTTAGACTTGATTTTAGTAACTTATAGATGTTAGCATTTTTTGGAGTTCTTTTTGTTTATACGGTAATACTGTGCATGCTATACCACATATATTTTTGGAGCAGTACCCAACTTTGAGTTTGGAAATTTTGCAGAAGGGAGAAAGGGAAAAAATAAAGTTCGGAATTAATTTTAATCAAGTAGTAATACATTATAAACTTAGAAGTTCATGCATTTCAAGGAAATTGTTGAATAATTAACCTCTAAAATGCCAGGGGTTACTCTTTGAGTTGGATTCAACCTTGTGCACATGTTTGGAATACCAAGGAGGAGTCAGGAAAGGCAACAACAATATGATTTATCTGGCTTAAATTCTCTTTTTACTGTGGTCTGCAACATATCTATCTCTGTCTACATTTGAATGATTCTATCAACCACGTACTAAGAGGGCATTGACATCCTCACATGGTCAAGGAGTCTAGTTATTCAATAATATAGCCACAGATTAATCTAACTTAGTAGAGTGGTTGTACCAAAAGAATTGGAACCAGTTTGAAGTGTTTTCTTGTATCATTTTAGACCAGTGGTGTCCAACCTTTTAGAATGGCAGTCTGGGTGTTTCCGACCTGGCTGCTCCATGGGCTACCACTTTACTTTGCTAGGGAAAGAGGAGGGTAAGAGGAAGAATGCTTACTACTGGTATGTAGTGCCTGGTAAGGTAGGGGGGAGGGAAAAAAGGAAGGACAGAGTAAGCAATGCTTCTCTTTAGAGAGGCAAGAGGAAGAAAGCAGGGAGGGCTATGGAAGGGATCAATGGCACAGCACAGGGCAAGGAAGAGGATGTGCTGGGCTGAGCTGCTGCCACTGATCTCCCATGGTCTGGGTCAGATCCAGTCACTTTGAGGGCTGGATCTGGCAAAAAGTCCATAGGTTGAGCAAACTCATGGGCTAGGGTCAGAAATTATACATAAAATGGTATAAGTGGTCAGAAGCCAGTTTAAACCTGTAACAGAACAGGAGTTCAGTGCACATAGACTGATTTCAAAATAGCCAAACCCAGTTTAAAATAGGCCTGGGTGGATGTAGTATCAGATGTGATCAGTTTAGTTTAGACTGGTCTATCAAATGTCTGCCCCAGATCCTCTCCTGATTCAGGTTAACTTGCAGTCCCCCAACATCCCAAGATACTATGTGGCCCCCTCTGGTAAGCACCCCCCTTGCAGGGTGGGTGGACTAGCCTGCACCAGTGCTTCTCTGTTCCTGTTGAGCTGAGCTGGCCCCACCCTCTAGCTGTCACAGAGTTGTGGCAGCAAAGCCTCTGCTCCCCAGCCTATGTTCTGCCTGCACCTGCGGGGCAGCAGGCCCTCCCCTCCCCGAGCCCCAACCCCTGAGAAGGGGCACCTCAGAGGGTTTCCTCTGCTCTGCCCCAGGCTTCCTTGAGCTGGGGTCTGCCTAGGTGTGGGGAGCTCTGTGCCATGGGGCATTTCCCTCCACTGAGCTGGGCTGGCTGCTCAAACCCACTCCCTGTGAGTTTCTGACCCACAAGGGGAACAGAGAGGGGAAGAAGTCCTCCGTTCTAGCGTTGGTCCCCCTGAACTAAGTACCTGCCCATGTGGAGAAATCCCCAAGCCTTCAGGGGTTTCTCCCGCCCTGGCTCAGGAAACTGTCCCCCTGAGGCATGGGGCTCCCCCATGTGGGCAGGTGCCAGGCTCTGTGGAACCAGCACTGGGACAGGAGACTCCTCCCCCCCCACCCCCTGTGGGTCAGAGACTCACGGAAGTCGTGGCTAAATAGCTGGCATGGCTATTTGGTGGGGACAAATCACCCTCGGCATGGGGTTCCCTGCAGCTGTGTAGATCCCTTGCCCCAGTCCAGGCTCCCCCCACATGGGCAGATACCTGACTCAGGGGAGGTGGCACTGGGACGAGGGCTCCTTACGCCACTGCGGGGGGACAGCAAGGGGTTGGGAGCATGTCCCATGCAGCCAATCAGGATGGCCCTCTGCTTAGCTGGGGTGGGCAATGGTTGGCAGGCTAAGAGGCATGCTTGAGCACCTCTTGCCTTCTGGTCTTGGCCAGTGCAGGCATCTACCTGCCTTTCTTAACTGAAGAGTGAATGTGAGTTCTGTCCATTATTGGTCCATTCTGGGTAGCTTAGAGAAACCTGTGAAGATTGGATCGATTCCACCTCAGGCTTTTTGAGTGTCTGCATTTAACCATGAATCCTTGTCGGAATCTGCAAACATGAACCCTTCTCTTTCTTTTTTTTGACACTCATTGAAAATATGTGATTCTGAAGGAGTGTAGGGATGTCCTGATGCTGCAGGACCAGAGACTTACCAACTGACTTAGAGCTTTCTTGTGATCTCAGGATCTTTCTTTTTCTCCTTTTTTTTCATCCAGTAGCACTCAGAACTGGGAATCTGCAGTTAAAATAAGATGCTTATCTGACCTGAGTTTTCCGTGATAAACAGAAACAATAGAAAAAATGTGTTTGCTATAAATGTCTCTTGGGCTCTGTTAGACAATACCAAGCTCTGAATCATGACAGTCACAAAATATTTTGTTAATCTACTGCACTTAAATGTCCACGGGCTGTCTACTGCTAACAGCAAAATGATCTGTCTGCTTTGATCTTACCTTTTTTCCTGTGTACTAGACACTCTTAGCATACGAAAAAGCGTAGCTATGAAAAAGCATAATTGAGTTCTGAAAGAATCAGGCATTCAGAATGAGCAGAAATTCATTTTTTGTCTTCAGCTAAATGTATTTAAGGTTCCTATACAATACAAAATCTAAATTTTTCACATGGATGATAATAAAAATAACTGAATAATGTAGGCCAGCTACAAGTGTAGTATATCTGCTTTGTAAATAAATCAGACATATTTTGAGTGAATCTATGGCTTGTCCTTATAAACAGCTGCAAAGAAAGGCAATGAAGCATTGAAAGCTTTATTTTATTGTTCTTTAGGATTAACATAACAGTCTGCCCTAGACTGAGAAAGCCATGACTCATATCTGTGGCGCACCCAGAACAGATCAGGGTGACAATCAGTGCATGATGACTTTTCCTTCCAAGCCTGTTCAGGTCTGCTGGCCCGCATGTAGAACATAAGGAGATAAGGTTCAATATATTCTCTGCTGTTACCACGGGTCCTCCACCAGTGTTCGAGGGGATAGAGTGGCCTTTTTGTGCCTTTTTCCTAACTCAGAGTGATTCTCAGTGCAATTAACCCACATGATAGAATAAAGTAAGGAGGAAGAGGGATGAGATAATCTTTCTATGTATTAGCAACACAAAGAATTTATGAAGTAACATGATGTAAATTGCACATATTAAAGAAAAATATCTGGTCCTGACAGTCTGTAGTTGTTTTTATTCTATTAATACTTCTGTCTTGGGGTCTGTTGCTCAGAAATATAGGTTATGAGTTTCTGAGATGATCTGTGTGGATAGCAGATGAGAGCCTAGTTGGATCTCCACTGACTTCCCTAATTGTGCATGAATGTAAGTGTCTGCTTCTGCTGATCAGATTGTAGGACCAAGCCTAGTCTGAATAGAAGAAATGGGAATATACTGTTTGAATGTTACAGGAATTAACAGAATGCTAATGCTGAACACTCTGTGCAATAAGCAATTTACCAGTTATTTCTTTTTGCTAATCATTTATCACAAATGCATTTCTGCAGTTTCTGTATAAAGTTTAAGAAAACCCACAACAATGTTGGTTAACACTGGTTTATTTCCATCGCTTCCTATTTTAAAGTGTTTTGTTGTTGTTGATCTGGATAGATAATAGTTACTTTTAAATAAAGGAACCAACTTGGAAAATTGAACAGAATTTTTTTCAGCTAAAAATGTTTCCATCTGAGATCAAGGTAGTTTTATCATTATTAAAAGGTGGAATTTATGAGGAATAGATAAGAAAAATATTTTGTCATTATTAATCAAATTGTACTGAAGCAGCTGCGGAACTAAAACAATACCTTAAACATCACTCAGTATATCAAATATTAGGTGAAAAATGAGAATATTTACTAGAAATATATTTAATGGGTATCATCCAATTGGCTGTGTTGTAAAGGGACCTAAGATTTTCTAATATGTCCTGAGAATGGAAACTGTTAAACATTTAAAGTGCTTTTACAGTGCTGCTTGCATTTCCTAGAATCAGCATTTTATTTTAAACAATAAATATTGTAGCTCTACTCACAAAGGTAAGGTCCTTGTTGTAAAAGAAGCTGATGTATTCCTGTGAAGGCTAAATAATTCACAGAGCTCAGAACACTGTTTGATATGAGTAAGGAGATCCAGAGTTGTATATGCAAATACTACCAGTTCATTCAGAGTAGTGTTTTTGTATGAACAAAACTGGATATGCACAAAAAAGCATGTGCATTCTCGGAAAGTTCTGATCCATTTTGAAAATGGATATAATTTGAGTTTGTGGTTAAGAATGGACAGGGTCCAGATTTTTTTTTATTATTAATGCTATATAAATGTCAAACTAACTTTTGCTAAAAATGAATAATAATAAAAATAAACCATTTGTTTTTGGCTCTGTAATTTTTTATGCTAGTTGGTGATATTAATGTCTCATAATACTTCTGTGCTCAGACTTGGATCATCAGTTTCCTTCATGGAAGAGAGAGTTTTTGCTAGTATTCTACTCCTTCAAAAACACAAAGGTGGTATTCCAGAGGTCAATGTTTCTGCAGTTGGGCACAGGACTTGAAGTGTGCTAGAGGGAAGGCTGAGCAGTATGTGTGTAATCTCCTCTGTCTGTTCTTTGTGAAGTAAAGTTAGTAGGGTCCTAGGAACTGTAAGCGTTTCCTTCTAAGGGGATCCAGGCAGCACCCTCTGGCTATGGAATTCCAGGTATCCAGGACTTCAGGGAGACTGTGCTTCAAGAGGGCAAAATTAAGGTGTGGAGACAAAAGATATGGGATCCATAGAGTGTTCCTGAAGATGCTCTTGGCATCCTGAGATTCCCTGGAGTTTTCTGTGAGGTTAGTAAGCTGGCTGTAGGATCTGTTCTGCCACAAGATAATCCTTCTGTGCTACCTCTCAAAGTGAAATCTTGTGAGGAAATATTGAGGAAACTTCTTTTCCATAATTATTCCTTAACGTTATTCCTACTATAAGGGTATCTGGACCAAAATACGTCTTTTAAGCAATTTAGAGAGTTAAAGATTGAGTCAACCCAAGGGTCTATCTTATTTGTATCAGTCAAAAATAATCCAAGCCAAAGTATCTGATGACAAATATGTGAAAAATCTAACATATTTGACAAGGAAATAATGCCAGAAACTTCACATTGACTTGGTTCATCCTTATTCATGAACAGAGATGAGTCACAATCAGGCATCGGCTTGAACTTAGTTCAGCTTTTCATTATGTTGCCCATCTCTACTTCTGTCATGTGGAATAATGACTTTCTAACATAATACAATTAGGCATCTCAGAATTCAACTTTTGCCTACTCTGTGCATGTGTATATTTGTTCCAATGAAAATCAGCTGGAGGCAAGCACCTGGCCTGGAAAATTTAATCCTAAATAGTTAAGTTTGGTAAATTTATAAGCAAGTGAAAACAGTCTTATAATATTTGCTTATTTATGAGATTAATACAAAGGCTTGTGGTGGCTTATAGAAGAGAGCAAAACAAGGAAACAAAAAAAACAGAACAGGAGAAACAAAATAACTTATAAAAGTCAACGGAGTATACCAAAACTCCACTAAACAATATCCCAGCTTAGTTTTGCCTGCCTAATACCTGCTAAAGAAGGTCTTGCAGCAGATCCAGACTTGGGTTGTGTGAACCTCAAGGGGGAGGGAGTTCCAGAGCTGAGGGGTGACTACCAAGAACAACTTCCCTGGTTCCCTTCTTGGTGCTTTGATGGTATATGGAGGAATTTGCTATTGTCTGGCCTTGGGACCAAGATGGAGCATAAGGGAGAAGGCATCCCCTTAGGTATATAGGGCCCAGACTATTTAAGGCTTTGTAAGTCAAAGCTAGCACCTTGAACTGCACCTGGAGAACTATTAGGAGCCAGGGCAGATGCTGCAGTGCTTCTGGTGATCAACCTCTCTCAAAAGGCAGGTGGTCTTCAAGGGCAGCCCCATGTAGGGAGTATTTTACTGGTGTAGCCTCCAGGTTATGAAGGCATAGATGATGGTGGCCTGATCCACGTCTGAAATAAAGGGCCACAAGCTTTTCAGATAGAGTTGGTGAAAGGCAGTCCTAGCCACTGCTTCTATCTGGAGATCCATGTGCAACACACAATCCAGGAACACCCCACGGCTTCAAACCTGAGTGAGAAGGGGAGGCCAAAAACCATCTGTGATAAGTGTTCCATTCCTCCCTTTTCCTAGGTCACTGCCCAGCACCATCACCTCTGTCCTGTCTGGATTTAGTTTCTCTTGGTTTTACTGTATCCAAACTCCAACTGTAGTCACATATTGGGAAAGGACAGAGACTGTGGGAACTGGGTCAGATAAGAAAGAAAGACAGATTTGGGTGTCACCAGCATACTGATGTCACCTCACTCCATATTTCATAGATTTCATAGACATTAGGGCTGTGTCACAGGAGCATCAAGGTGTCCTGTGCCATGTAAGTGAAGGTAACAGAGCTGTCAATCAGCAGGGCAGCTCAGCTGTCGGTTGCCATCACAACCAAGCAGGTCAGGTGGCCAGAAGGGGCAGGGCCGGGCCTTTATAAACAGCCCAGGCTGGAGCCTGACCAGCAGTTCCCCTCTGGTAGCTGCATGAGCGGGAGCTCTGCGGCAGAGCTGAGCAGCCGGAGTTGGGGGTCGCGGGCTTACCATGCTGACCGGCTGCGATGATGCTAGGGATGAGAACACCCTAAAGGGAGGTATGGTTGGGAGCCCTAGAGGGGCTTGGAGTTTACATTATGAGCGGGGAAGCTCTGTGTTGTTTGTGTTGTAGCCAGTTGGCTCGGGTTTTGGTTATAGTTACACCGGAGGACCGGGTGAGGCTGTAGGGGCATGAGGAGGCCTCACAGGAGCGCCCCAGTGGCTTGGGGGCTCCTGGTGCCCAGCGGGGGGGCACTCAGTGTGTGACGCCATTGGCAGTGGGCGCGAGAGCGCGGCACAGGCCCCAGAGGGGGGCAGTGGTTGCGAGAGGCGCGGTAGAGGGCCCCAGCAGGGGCAACAAGCACGGGAAGTGAGGCAAAGGCTCCACAGAGGGTGAGGAGTGGAATAAACCAGGGAGACAGCCCCTGTGGGGCAAGGCCTGGGCATGGCAAGCCCAGAAGCACTGGTAGTAGGGTGCAGGTCGCAGCAGCAGCCCAGGGGTGCCAGTATCAGGGGTGCAGGTTGCTTAACCGGCCCAGGGGCGCCGGTAAAAGGGTGACAGGTGTGTGACTGACCCAGAGGTGCTGGTAGAGGGGTGCCAGTGGTGTGGTAGGCCCAGGTGGATTAGAGAGGGGTGCCGGGGAGTAATAAGCCCCAGGGGCACCAGGTGGGTGACAGGCCCGGGGTGCCAGAAAGGGGCACCAGGGCAGGATGAGCCCAAGGGGCACCAGAGAGGGTGCCGAAGGGCAAGGGACCCAAACAACATCCAAGGAACAACTGCGAGGCTTGGGGCGTGCTAAAGGGGAGGTTGGAGGCATGCATTGCCCTTAAGGCAGGGGTGCGCTGAGGCATCCCATATGGAGTAGGGGTGGTAACACTCACACCATTCGCTAGGGGATAAAGGCAGCCTCCCTTCTGAACTAATTGTCATCGAAGACGTGGCGGGCGAGAACCAGAGGGTGCTGAATCACCTGGAGTGACGGTAGGGGGCGCTAGGAAGTACACAGCCACACCTAGGCCCCACTCCCTCACAGGCTGGAAGGGACCTTGAAGATCATCAAGTCCAGCCCCCTACCCAAGGGGCAGGAAGTTAGCTAGGGTCAGAGGATCCAAGCAAGCTCAACATCCAAACATTTCTTGAATAAGTCCAGAATAGGTGCCTGTACCTCTTCTGGAGGGAGTTTATTCTAGGTCTTGGGGGCTCAGACTGTAAAGAAACTTTTTCTTATGTCTAGCCTAAAATGGTCTTGTAAGAGTTTATGACCGTTGGTCCTTGTTTTTCCTTGGGGAGCTCTGGCGAACAGACATTCTCCAAGATCCTGATGTCCTTATAAGTAGCCACCAGGTCCCCCCTGAGCCTGCGCTTTTCCAATCTGAAAAGTCCCATGGCTCTCAACCTCTCTTCATAAGGTCTATTCTCTTCCCCTCTGATCATGCACGTGGCTCTCCTCTGGACTCTCTCAAACTTCTTGACATCCTTCTTGAATTGAAGAGCCCAGAATTGGATGAAGTACTCCAGCTGCTGCTTCACCAAGGCCGAGTACAGTGGAAGGACAACATCCTGAGATTTATTTGGGATAGCCCCTTGCGATTTTGCTCAGTGGCCTTATATACATGTTGATCAGGAGGGGTGACAGGATAGAGGCCTGCGAGATCTCACAGGGAAGGTCTCAAGAAGATGATGAACACTTGCCCATCACTCTGTGACCTCCTTGCTAGAAAGAGTTCAACCAGTTAAGAACTGTCTCACCAATACCTACCAGGTTATGTAAAAGCTTTAGAAGCATTTCATGGTTAATTGTATGAAAGTCTACTGAAGTATCTAGCAGAATCAGCAGGGCACAATTTCCTCTATGGATCTCCAACGATAACCAACTAAGGCCAGGAGCACAATTTGCATGCTCTATCTAGGGCAAAAGCCAGACTGACAAGGGACCATGAATTTGATCATTTCCAGCTATGCGTGGAGCTGTCAGGCAACCACTTACTTAGTGGTCTTCCCCAAAAAGGGAAGTTGGAGATTGGGTGGTAGTTGTCTGGGGAGTCATTGTTAAGCAATGGTTTCTTTAGTAGGGCCAGACAATCACAGACTGAAGAATGTCTGGCATTCTGCCCTCCCAAAGCTATGCATCAACAACCCCTGCCAGTAGTAGCCTCAGTCTCCCTCAACAGGCTTTTACAAGCCAAGATGGGCATGGATCCAGTTCACAGGTAATTGCTTGCATCCCCCAAGCTCACCCTCTGTGTCAGTGGGCGATGACAGATGAAATATCCATATAAACTGGATGTAGCAATTAAAATCATCACAGCAAAGCGCAGAAAGCATCAGATGATTTTATTTTGTAGTACCAGCCCTACTTGAATACTTCAGGGTGTCAGTATACCATTCAGTCAATCCTGTGTAGCATTTGGTGCAGAAACACACTGCCTCTTGCATTTTCTGGGTCTGAAGAGAACATACTCTTCTTCTTGGCCCTCACTAATCTCCTGTTGAGGCTATATAGGCTGCCAGGTGGACTTCTGGAGGTGGGTTCAAAGTGCTTTGTTCTACTCTGCATAGACTTTCAATTGCTATGATCCCTCTGATAGCCTAAATTTGGAACAAATCAAGTCCAGGTGTGGATTTGCAAAGATTGTGTCCTATCTCTGTTTTTATCTTTACTTCTCCCAGTCATCTTCAGTATAATGGCACCAAGCCTTGGTGTAACCATTGGTTGCAAATACTCTGAAGCAGCAGTTCTAACTTTATCTTGCGTGTGTGAGGAAGAGAAGCGTGTCTCTTTACTATAGGAAATAAATTCCATTTAAGCTACAAAAGGACTTCTGTTTTAGCAGGACTAGGGAGGATTAGAACATGGAAAAGATTTTGAATTCCCGAAGCTTATACAAGTTTTTATTCTACAATAACAAAGTCCAGCCCCTCTATTTATGGGGAAAGGGAGGATGGGGGGCGGGAGGAGGGGGGACGGGACACATAAGGGAAGTATGTTTAACTACTAATCCCAATAATACTTGTTATTTCTCTATATTGCCTGTTATACTGAGATCTCAAATCTCAAACATCATATAAAGATCAAAGATCATCTTTGTATGGCTCCAATAGTGCCTTCTGAAACTGGGGAGACTAAGGACCTTGTTACAAGCTACACTTTGAGATGCTTACATGTTGATTGGTGTTAGTGCTAGCTGGAGTTTGGAGCTGTCACACCTTAAGCCTAAATGCTTTCTCTGACTGTTCCTGACCTGCACATCTGTGACTTGTCACGAAAGGGCTGGTGAGCCTGGGCTGGACTAGGAGCTATAGCTCTGGGTTGCCACTAGGCAGCTGGTGAGCCAGGACAGGCTTCTATCCCTGCTTTACTAGGGGTATATGAGAGATGGGTTGGGGGGGCAGGAACATGAAGTGGGGAGGTGGAGAATTAATGGGATGGGGGTGGGTAATGAAATGAGAGGTGGAAAAGAAATGGGGGTGGGGGAAGGGTGGTGAAATGAAGGAAGTCAGCCACTGAAAGATAAAAGGTGGTTGGGAGGTGGGAGCAGTGCTTTTGGGGGACCTATTGTCTCTGCCCCAGATCATGAGGACCTAATTTACCCTATTTTGTTCCCCTCTCACTTTAGACCCCATTTCCAGACTTTTCTCTGCCCTGTGACCTTGCTAGCTGTCTTGTTCTCTGCAGGCTCTTTGCATGGGGTTGCACCCCTGGAGGTGGGAAGGTCATACCCCTGGTGGCAGCAGGGGAATCGCCCCTGAGCAGCGGAGTTCAGGGGGGTAGAGGGTTTGTCCACACAGAACAGGAGGGTGGTGGAGGGGACACTGCATCCTGGAATGCTGGAGGACTGCAATTTGGGCAGTTCATTTGTGGGGAGTGGCCACACATTAATGGGACATGAATTGGATAATGTGATCAGAGATAAACCTGCCTGGGAGCTGGTGGAACTTTAAGCCACTGAAAGTGTGCTTAGGGCTAGTTTCAGGTGTTAATGCGTTGGACAATGCTGGGGTTAAGAGCTCCAAGACCTGACTAAAATTAATGTGTAACAGGACCCTAAGACATTAGTTAAGGTAATGGAATAATGGCAGGGGTAGCAGTAGACCTAGCAACTCATGAAGCCTTTATTTTTTGGGACAAGGCCAGTATTTTTCTGTCAAGCAGAAGTAAGTAGTATCAGATGAAGGCATGCTGTCATCTTTAGCTTCCAACATAGTTTCTTTTCAGTCAGTTTTTCAAAAACTGGTGGGGTTAAGATAATTAGCACTAATCCAACTACAGTTTCAAGATACCTTATGCAATTTGTGGGTGTTATGTTTTATGATGGCTCATTTCCACTTTACAATGCATAGCTGATTGAAAAGATGATTTTTTTTCTTGCTGGATTTCCTACAGTTCACATTAATAGAACTATCATAGAAGTACACTTTTTTATAATGTGAAAATAAGCATCTGCTACATTTTTCATAGGAAAGTGTGCAGTGTCATTTCATTTTGTAAAGGAAATCAACGAAAAGTGTGTCATGCAGCAGGAAAAAGAGTAGAAACTCAGTAGTGCAAATAAGCAGGGCATTTTCAAGAGCTACTTGTATCACAGAAGGAAAGAGGTGGAGAGATCTCATCTCATAAGACAGAAAAAGAATTTGACCTTTAAGAAAAATATTCGCACTACACATTGCTCATGGTCTTAAATGTTTTGTTGACAATAAAAATCAAGCATAGTTTAAAGCCAATTAGAGCTGGCTTAATTTTTGAAGTGCTTGAGAAAATGAGATCATTTTGCATATATGATAAAGTAGAATTTTGCCGTAGCAAAAGGTTGGAACATTCTGAACCACAGTTTTTACTCTTTCCCCTTTTCCTTCTGTCACTGTATTTATTTTTCTTCTCTTTTTGCAATAGTATTTAACTAAAAACTCCACTGAAGTGAATGAAGCTTGTTTTGGGACTGCATTTTTGTATGTATTTCTAAAGGGGTTTATAGACAATTGTTATGAGCACTGCTATATTTTTAGTAGTCCTCTCACTTGCCTATTAAATACAGAGCTGAACAATAGTAATTACTGCACAAATACCAAGGTCCCAAAGTAGCACCATTCACTTCAGTGAAGAGCTGCTGTGAAAGCGCATTTAAAAAATAACCCATGGTGACAAGAGTAGGGAAGGGAAGGAGTGTGCAGTTCAAAGAGCTTTTTCTAAGGGAGCATAATGCATTTATATGTATGCAGGATTCTTTCCTCCTTTTGTTTGCATTTTTCCTATGATGGAATAGAACCATGTGAGCACCTTGTGGGTAGATAGTGAGTGAGTTCTTTAATTAATAGAAAGTCATATATAATTATGGCAAACTCCAGTCAAGAAGTAGGGCATGGTTGGATGGTTAAAGACAGGATTTCTTTGTCAGAGCCTTCAAGAGCCTTCTTGAACTTTAAGATTGATATCATCTCAGGGAATATGCAATACCAATCCAAGAAACAGATACCCTCATGGTAGATGGGAAGTCAGTCTTGGCATAAGTAGGGAGGAGTGGAAAGAAGGAAAGGTGACGAAGCTCTGTGAGGGGAATCTAGGGCAAGACAAATCCTAGGTGGGATGGGAAGGGGAAGGAAAGAGAGAAGTATAAAGGAGAGAAAGAAAGCTAAGGGAGGTTGTAAACCCTAGATCATTGCCTATGCTACAGGTTTTTAAAACTTCCACCTTTGCTGGTGCTTTGCCACTGGTGCTAGCAGTTGGAGGGAGCTCACTGGAGGTAGCTTGTGGTATTTTTACCACCATTTCTGTCACCCTGGAGCTGGATAAATCTAATACTACTTCCACAAGGTTCAGTCCTTGATACTGTCATAACATTTTCTTTATTTGCGTACAGTGGTTATGCACTGACAGGCAATGGTAGGTTCTGTATTCTCTGCTCTGCAGTGGGTACTTGTTTGTAGTCAAGAATGCTGCAAAAATAGAAGAGATGCTCACATATTTACCCTTTTTTTTCTTCACCTGGCCTTTAAAAAAAAAAAAAAAGAAAATAGAAGGTTTCATGAGAAATATTCCATTTTCCCAAGGTTTTCCTATAAGTTTGGGACAACCTGTCAGTACAAATGTTTACTGTTTACACCTCCTATTATTTTGTTTCCCGTTATAAGTAGTGCTCATGAAGATTGGTTTTTATTGAATAGCAAGATAACCTCTTTCTAAACTGTTCTTTCTCAAATTTTGAGATTAAATTTTCCAGTTACATTTTTCATGCACTTTTTCAAACAAAAATAATTTCCTTCTCAGAATCTTTGGAATAAATATATTTTAGCTTAATTTTTAAATGATATATTTTCCCTCAAATAATTGGTTCTTCAGTCACCTTTTTAATAGCTTTATGTTCTCTTTTCTCCCACATTTTAGATGTTCATTCTTAAAATGTTTATACCTGTCCTCAATCTGTACAGTTTATTTTCCTGAGTTTTTACATTTTACAATAGTAGCATGAAGACTAGGCTTGATTTTGCAGCAGAAACTCTAGGTCAGATGTTTCAGGATCAATGAGAATTTTGGTGTTCATTTCAGTGGGACCAGGATTTCACTGCTTTGTCTCATGTATCATACACTTTATGCTCTGAATTGAGCTTTTGTAGGTAAGTTTTTGTAAAGTTTTTAATTCTTCACAAGTATCCAATGGTGTCTCCACTGTCTGGCTCAGGAATCTTACTCAATACCATGCTTGCTGCATTAGGAAGGAACAGACATGGTGACTTTGCTTGCCTTTCCTTTAAAAAAGAATTGCTTGTTAAATCTATTTCTGGAACTTTGATTTATTAAATTAGTAGCTAAAAACCAGAAAAAGTTCAGGGTGCCAAGGATGTTGTTTTAAAGGGCTATTATGTAGGAACTGAATTTCAGTGTTGCCATCTAGGTTTAAGTCTCCACCCTCTAGTCCTGTCAGTTTTAATTGTGCTAGCTGAACAAGGGTAGAGCAGGTGACTCACTGAAGTTGATAGGATTGTGAAGAGACTTCAAGATTTCTAATGTTCTGAAACAAAATACATCCATGATTGGGGTAGACATTTAACTTTCTCCTTAACACATTAAGACTTTTACTTCAGCAAGTGCAAATGAATTTATATTCTGTTTTAACAGAAATATAACAGAAATAACAGATTTATATTCTGTTTTTCTGACACCCTAGAAATATGTTCTACATAAATAAACATAGCTTTGGGCCTGGATAGCAGGAATGAAGTATAACTTGCAGTTTCTTCAAAGCAGTTATCATGACTTGTCATGATTCTAATTGAATATTATGAATTTTACAAGAAGTCTTATGTGAGAGGCAAGGATTATCTTTTTATTGGGCCAATTATGTAGTTTGGATAAAGTTTTCTGAAATGTGATTACAAAATATCTCACTTTTCTTTATCCAAAGAAAATGTAAAGTGAAGTCTCAGCTGTTTGCTATTTGAACTGCGCCATGAAAAGCCACGTTACTTAAGTGAGGATTAATTTATTATAACTATAGAATGAGCTCATTCAATTGCAGTATATACCGACTGAACTGGAACACAGAAATGTATTTCCTGTTTTATTGCAACTCATTTAATCAGAGTTTGTACTCAGTAGAGAGCACTGTAATAGTAAGTTGGATGTATACAAAGGATGTTTATTTCATATATGTAAATGTTTTAAACATGAGTTGGCAAAAACGCTTTGCATAAAATGTGTCACAATGCAACAGCCTTCTTTAAACAAAACAAGGTTGTTCTGTTTGCCTGTTAAGTCAGCTTTAGCAGTTCTTAGAAATGTCATTTATTAAATGTCACGCTAATTACTTGTAATATCAACCCTGAAAAGCAAACCTTTGTGAGTGCACTTTCAGAAGCTTTACTCTTCTCTGTTCCCAGTCTGTCTGGTACATTTTTATTAGAGTAAACAGAATGATGGTTTCACTCATACAGTAAATCATTTGATAAAAAATTAAAGTTGTTTTCTATATTTAAGAATGCATTGAATGTTCTTTGATGACAGGAAATGCAGCATCTATTCTAATTAAGAAAATAAGAGGTTTTAAAGGAATAGCCTATTCTAATTTAAAAAAAGAGGTATTAAAAGAATAGCCCTCAGGTATGCCATCAGTTATCTCTCAATATCTCTGAACTTGTAGGGCAGAGACTACCTCATGAGTTGAGGAGACAGTTTATTTCTCCTGTCATTTGGATACTTAGTTTCTCTATGGAGACTGACAACAAAGGTACAATTAGTGCCAATTGAATAGCTGTTTCTGTAATGTGAACCATTTTATATTATGTCAGCTATTTGGCACTTGGAGCATATTACCAACAATAGCTGCAATCTTAAGGACAGTAACTGATCTTTTCTTAAAAGGCAGAGATTGATACAGCGAGCCAACTTGCACCTTTGTTTTAGGTATCAAAACTTTATGTATGAAGATGGCTGCATCCGGCAGGAAAGATGGAACTGGAATGATGTATTTAATTGAAAATTCAGATATAAACTAATTAAGGATTTCTATTACCTCTTGACCACAAATTAGCAGTGATTGGGGGTGAAAGTCCTACAGCATAAGGAGGCTCTGAGACAGCTTCAGTACAGATCTGCCTGTAGCAACAGTATGATTATAGCACATACTAGCCTACCTGTGTTACTTAAAAATTTATCTCTGAAGACATACCTCATATTAGTGGCTCAGGGTCCTATTAAATTATTTCCTTATGTAAAGACAACATTATGTTGATGATTAATTTTATATGGTGATAAGCCCTGGGTGGGATTGTAGAAGGATTTGTGTCTTGGAAAGTAGAGCTGCAAGTGCAGTACCGCTTACAGGAAGTGGTTTGGGAGGAAGTTGAGAATAAATGACAAGGATTGAGGATGGAAATGAAAAAAGGATGTTGAGACAGGATTAATATTTTGCATTGCAATAGCACATAGAAGCCTCAACTAACATTAGAACTGCACTACATTAGTTTCTGTAGGCTATCTATTCTGACACACAAGTAAGTAAATACACCCAATTTTACAAATAGACAAGGCAGCAAGAGCCAAATATTCATGACATTTAGGGTTCCAAATACAGCCAGGTGCCTAATAGGTT
This sequence comes from Crocodylus siamensis, assembly GCF_052110815.1. NCBI lineage: Eukaryota > Metazoa > Chordata > Crocodylia > Crocodylidae > Crocodylus > Crocodylus siamensis. Next base: position 93,569,440 of record NC_143396.1, on the reverse strand, counting down.
TTTCAGTGTCCTAGGGGCCTAACTCTCATTGATTTCAGTGGGATTTCAGAATCTAAGCTTTTGCAAATCTAAGTCACCATGCCATCTTAAAAAACTGATCCTAGGAAAGTGAATGAATGACTTGCTCAGAGTCGCACAGGAATATAGCTGGTCAAAATAGTTTTTGGATAGATAGCTCATTCAGTGAAAAAAGTATTTTTTTTTCAGTGCATTGCTGACATATGCAAATAGTTTTTTTTTTCTTTTGAAACTGTGAGAATCATCTTGTTTTGGCATTTTCAAAATGCAGTGTTTTGTCATTAAGAATGATACTTCCTTCAGAAGTTTGCCTAAATTTAATTGTAATAAAGAAGGAAAAGTAAAAAAAAAAACCAAAAACCCAAACCGGAAAACCACTTGAGATTATTTTTATTCAATTCTTTGTTTTGCTCAATGAAAATTAATTATGGAACTTGGATAACCTCAAACAGGGGCCATTGTCTTAGCCAGATGGCTACAGTAGCCTTTTCAAATAAAATAACTGAAAAAAATTAAATTAATATAATTGTACATAATGTTAACATACCTTTTTCAAAGATGCATATAATAGATTTCAGATGAGATCCTAAATATGCTTGCAACTCAAATTAACAGAAACCTCAGGGACATCATAGATTTATAAATTACAATGACTTATTATGTATTCTTCACTGCACTTGTTTGGCAATGCTTATAAAATATATATAAGACCTACTAAAGCCCTACTAAAAACCTCAGTCACATGCAAAAGACTGGCATCCCTATATAAAACTATTAGAGTTGTACAGTTTTATTAAAAAAGAGGAAACCTTATAGAAAGAATAATATGAACAGTTAACAAAACCAGAAGTGCAACTTGCAGCTTCTCTGATGAACCTGATTCTTATTTACAATATTCTACAATTGCAATAGACCTTAAAGGAGTTGCATATTACAATCACATTTGCTCTAAGGACCTTTTATACTGCCAGAGAGGCTTAATGGGAACTGAGTATGAATATGAATCTGATCCAACGTTTTTCCTGTTCAGTTAAAGTATACAATTTTAAATTAAATTTAAACAGTTCAAATGAACCTCCCAACACTTAATTATTCAAACAATTAGGATTTAAATTGACAAATAGGATCCTCCCCCCTTTTAATTATACAGATAATCAAACTATGAACTGCTAATTCTATCTTCTGGCTCTTAATTGTTTGTAAGTACTCAAAGATTAAAACTGAATGTCCAATTAAAAAAGACATTAAACTGTTGTGAGAGTTTATAAAAAGATAACACAAGTTTTGAATTAAATGGTCATTGGGGAGGAGAATACTGCTAGGAACTGTGGTTTTAAAATGACTTTTCCCACCTTTTTATTGCATTGTACAAAAGTAGGTTCCTCAGGATTTTGCATCAACCTTCAATTTTGCTTTCGAACAAGGGAGATAATGAAACAGCTCAGATCAATGAAGCGATCTCCTACAATGGAGAGATCAGCACACCAAAATTAAAAGATCAATGGGAACTGGGAGGAGAAGTTTTTGTTTTGGGCCTAATCGATCTCAACAGGTGGCACAGAATATGGATAGGGAAAAGGAATGAGAATATGTTACTCAAGCCAAATTATACTCCAAAGCAAGCAGCATCATGGTTGGCATAAGAATAATAGGGAAGGGACAATTTCTTCTATTTTTGTTATGCTGAGATGTAACTCACTGGCTCCAGCACTCCACCCACTGGGGGACATTTTCTTTTTTCTTCTCCCCATTGATCTCCTTATGTTATTACCAATATTTATTATGTTGTCAGACAGCAGTATAGTTTCTGTGTAATAGAAAAAATGTGGGTCCTGGCTGTACAAGTATGTAACCTAAACAATGTCACAAAGCACCTTCATTTCTGTGACTATCAAGAACAAATGTGCATGTTTCCAGTTGCTCTAGGGGCTTAGCAACTCACAATCTTTTTTATATGTTTTCTCATTTTATACATAAGAAACTAATGCAAAGAGAAACTGAGAGTAAAATTATCTGAGGTATCTAATTGATTTAGGGTCTTAAATCCCTGTTTTTTAGATCCCTTTCATGCTGGTCTATACCAGGAGAGGCAGACCTTGGAGGGATGGAATAGGCCTAAGCTGGAAGTTCACTAATGGAGTTGCTCTGGTCTCATCCCCAGGGGCTGTTCTCTGCCTGACAGAGACCAAGGCTTTGCGAGTAGAGACTAAGGATGAGCCAGCTCTTACTTGGTTACCGTCAGGCCTGAGTGTGGCTGCTGGGGGTGAACTTTCAGCTCAGGAGCTTGCTCAGCTCAGCTGGGCTAGCCAGTTTTGACCTCCCTAGGACCCACCCTGACACGCCATAGTGAAATGCACTCTTAGTTAAGTAAGGCGTCAGAATGGGATCCACAAAATGCAGCACAGAGAGCAGTTTTCTGCCTATGCTAGCCAATAGGAAGCATGGCTGTCAGTGCTGTATCTTAAATCCTACTCCTCTCTAGGGGCATTTGTACATGACAAGGGGGTTTAATTCTCCCTGAAATGAAGCAGTGGTTTTTTTAAAAAAAACACCGCTTTGATTTAGGGCTAAGTAAACCCCCGTGTCATGTACACTTGAGTTGGAGCCCAATCCTTACCTGCTTCTCCAGTGGTGGGAAGGGGAGAGAGAACTGCTGGTGGGCAGAGTGGTCCCTGAGCTGCGGGGGCAAGGGGAATGGTGTTTTCCTCCCTGGCAGTGGCAGTCCCCCTCCCAGGTGGCACCTGACCACAGGCACATGGCTTGGGCAGTTCCAGGGGGCACCACAGCCATGGAGGGAAGCACCAGGCCCCTGTGTAGCTCAGGCAGGCAGTCAGGTGGGCTCTTGGGCGGGGGGGGAGGGAAGAGATGGGGGAGAAAGATCAAGTTCGTTATCTTTGTTTTTTTTCCCCCTTCTGTGGAGCCTGCCTTTCCAGGCTGCTGCTGGTCTGCCTGCATGGTCTGCCTGCACAGCCCGTGAGCCTCATGGAGCCTGGTGCTTCCCTTCATGGTTGTAGGGTAGGAAACTAAAATGCACAATATGCCACCGAATGTGCAAACAGCAATGCCATTAAAGTCATGCAAAAGGCATTTAACCCGCTTTAAATTGTCATCTACAAATGCCCTAGGTGTTCAGGTCTTTACTTAGCGGTACAACAAGTAGTGCCACTCCACTTTGTGTTCACCTCATGGAAACTTCTCCTGAAGCTATATACTTCAGACCAGTTTGTCAAAAACAGAGCATAGGTCACTGTTGTCAAATGTGGTCTGAAAAGTTGTCCCTCTCTTACCCAGTAGTTCAGCACTCAACAGGAGGTGGGAGATGGACACTCAAGTTCCTTCTTTCCTTGAGGGATTTCAAACTTGCATCTCATCAAAGGATGCCCTGAGCACTGGGATAGAGAGTTATTCTCATCCTTCTGCTTTCATTAAGTAAATCTTGAATACTCTCTTTCAAAGTGGAGCAGTTATGCTGGGGGAGAGGAGAGGAGATGTAGTGAGGGCATCTCCCTCTCCACTAAAATAACCTATAGCCTAGTGGGCATAGACAACTCTATAACCTAATACAGAGATTGGCAACCTATGGCCTATAGTCTGTGGAACCATTGGATCTGGTCTGCAAGACATGGGGCTTCATTGGCAATCAGTGCAGGGGGCTTCAGCTGCCAGTGCTCTCCTTATGCCACCACATAGACAAGTGGTGGCAGTGACTGGGTCACAGCACCCACCCATCTCTAACCCATGTGGTTCATTCCTACCTGTAGCTAGAAAATGTTGCCTACTTCTGATCTAATGGACACTTGAATGGGCATGGGTGAGTCTGTTTCCACAAGGGCTGTTGATGTATTGCATTAAACACGCTTTGGGCAAAATGCACAGTCTTCAGAGTGGTTACTGGAGACCAGGCTTTCCCTTCCCAGTAAGTGTGCTGAACAGTAGGCCACAGAGTCAAGCTGACTTTTGTGTGATCTCTTTCTGGAGATTTGACTCTTGAATATTCATCTCCAAAGTAAAACCATTTCAAAAAGAGAGGTAAAGAGTGCTTCCCCACCCCCCCCGAATAGCTGATAGCCTAGTGGGTGGCGTAGTCTCCTAGAAGGTGGAAGATGTGGGTATGACTCTCCCTAGGCAGAGGAAATGGAACCCATGTCTTCCACATTATGGGTACAGTGTTGTGTCTCAGAATAGCCTGTCTCAGGAATGCATGAGCGTGGTGCTGGGGTATGTGCTCAAGGCTGTTCTAAGCCATCTGTGCTGCCTAATTTGCAGGCTTGGTTGCATGCTTTAGTAAGTAGTGTGAGCAGTTTGCGCTTTGTTTCTCGGCAGCAGTCCCAGACTTGGCAGGAAAGCTTGTATAGATACGACCTAATTTTCTGAGTAGGAGCAAGGGGCAGGGCTTACTTCCTTGGAGTTGGTCCTGGGCAAGGCAGGGAGGCAGTACAGACATATTGTAAGCGACTTAAAGAAGGGGGTGATGAGAATGACCAAGTGTGTTGAAACTGGGAAAGACCAGGTTTCTTTACCTTAGCTAGGAGACAAATAAGAAGGGACACACATTTATTAAATAATGGAATGTTATAGAGGAAGGTACACTGGGAATTTCTGTGCTACCTATCTCATATCATCATGAAATTTAAGCGTGAGAAATTGAAAATTATTAAAAGGAAATGCTTTTAACACAACTAGTAATTAAAACTGTGAAGTTCATTACTGCCTGAAATCATTCAGGCCAAGAACTTAACAAGCTTCAGAAAAAGGTTTGGATTGTTCCGTAGAGAGCAAAAATGGCTAGGGATGTCATAGTTTACTATAACAAAGAATTATAAAAAATATATTAAGTCTTGTGCTTTGGGACTTAAGTGCTCTGTAGTTACTTGACATCAAGAGGAGACCTGCTGAGGGAACACCTGCTTACTGTGGTACTCTTACACCTTTCTCTGGAACATCTGCTACTGCTGAAGGTAGAATTGTGAATTAAGCAGAGTGTGAGCAGGTCTTCTGTACTAGAGAAAGCTATTCTGAATTTGACATACTCAATTTGGTGAACAGTACTAAAATAACATGTTCTTCTAAACCTTTTTGATCTTTCTACCAGGCAAAATGTGCCAAGACTGGAGAGGGGTGATATCACAGAAACCTTTAGATGTGCAAGAGAAGTTGAAGATGCCACAAATACATCAAATGGTATGCAAATCTATTTCCAATTGAGAAATAACAAATTACTACTACATACAACATTCTACGGGAGAGAGGAAAATTTTAATAGTGAATTCTATTTTTCAATGGTGAGTTCTTATAGTACATACAATACTGTCATCTAAAGAGCACTTCTTTTTTAAGGCACTTCATTTAGAAGGCTATAATACCCATCTCTAACTATATCAGTACCTTTCATAAACTTCTTTGCACCTGAAAGTGGCGGGGGGGGAGACTTAGATTTTACCTAAAGCAGTTTAGCATGTTAAAGGTCTTCTGTACACTACATTTTTAAATTGCAACAGTTATATGTAACTTATCACTTGGTAATACCACTTACTTACATTGCTTATCTAGAGAAGCCAAACTTCGGGAGAAGGTGGGGGAAGTATGCAGGTCTATTTCTAGCTATATTTTTTTTCATATCTTAAATTTCTCCAGTCAATTTGTTTAGCCAAAATTTTTCTTATATCATACTTTCCACAATAGGATTTCCCCCCCAGGTTAAAAAACAGTTATTGTTTCATCCAGTCCTGTGAAATACAATCTTGCAATGAGACAATAACATTTCAAATTTTGTAGATAATAAAAAGACATTTAGACATTAAATAGTAAAAACTATGTTCCACTCTGAAGGTTGATGTTTCCTCCATTTTTTACAGACTGAAGGAACGTCTGGTATTTTTATTATTTCTAAGCTAAAATGGTTTTGAGTTACAGTGTATTACAGGTTATTTGAAGTTCTGTTTAAAGTGGTGAGAATCACTGGAAGTAACTTCAACAATTGCAATTTTTCCTTCAACTTTAGATCTGAATATGACCTTCCCCATAATAAAATCTTTGTTTTTACTTAAATGTATCAGCTTGTCTTCAAATTCTCGTGAAGACTGAAAGTCTTGCAGAAAGAAAGGGAAAGCATTTTTTTTTCTTTAAATGTTTCTTTTGTTCTTGAAAGTAAACCACTTTTCATAAAGAAGAAAATGAAAGAAGGGGAGAACTTGATAACTTAAATTGATTTGGACAGGAGTCTTGATAGTCACAGTTGAAATCCTAACAACTCTGCAATTAAAGGATGTTATCACTAAAAGCCTTTTTTAGTGTGTTTCATTTATGAGCCACCATTAGGTAGATACAGTCAAACAATTGTGTGTAACCCTTTGAAAACATTTTCAATCCAGTCTTTGTATAAAGAACCACTTTCCCTACTGGCTTTTTTCAGTTAAAATTATACCTTGTTTTAAGAGTCAGTTAATTCTCAGATACCTGGGAAAATAAGATATAAGACTGGAATGTACCAACTCAGAAAGCAGGTCAAGACTTTGCTATCCCAGGCAACCATATCTTTAAACAAAGTCATAAACTCACCAAACACTATCCTAGGTATTTTGCTCTCATTACTTATCCCTGATGCTCAGTCCTCCAGTGGACAGGTATCTTTTTCAAGTTTTCAGTATACATTTATTCATGACTTGTTTATACCCATATGTGCTTGTGCCAACATTACCATTCAGCTTCTCCCTCCCTGTTACTTACCTGATGCAATCAACTCTTCTTTGTCTTGCTAGATAGCAAGCCAAAACAAGCCAAACTGTATACAGTCTCTCTGTGTCATTGCTGAGAAGCATGCCCAACTTGCTGTCCCATTCCATGCCTTCCAAATCCTGGAAATAAGATAGGATAATAGGCTTAAAGTGGCCCTGAGCATGAAACAGGATGAATGCCTGAGACACCATCTGAAAGTGGTGCTCAGGTTGGTTCTGAAATGGATCTATTGTCTCATTTCAAGGATTAGGCACCTACTGAGCAAAAGCAAGTGGGCAGGATGTGCTTTATGATGGCAGTCCTGCCTAAAGCACTGAGGTAGTGCAGACAAACCCTTCATCCCCTCTCACACATTTAGTGGACCTTTTCTGCACATTTCAGCCTGCTTTCATCTTTTTTTGGAACAAAGGTAGTCAGATTGTACAAAGGATTCTAGAAGAGATCTTAATGGTGCCTTTTAGAAAGGTGCTAATATTGTGTGTTTCTACTGGTAAAATCTCAATTTATATACTTTCCAGATAAACAATTGCCTTTTTATGGCTGCATTATTTGGTGGTGCATCATAGTCATCCTGTGATTCACTAGTGTACTGAAACCTGCTTCTCACTATCATTTCCAACCACTGAGCTCTTGCTAATAGTAGATTTCTTGGTATTAATTTTTCAGTGCATGACCTTGCACTTTGTACAATTAAATTTCATCCCATTTCCATTGCTGTAGTCCTCAGTGTCATCCAATTATTTCTGTAAAATCTTTTGATACTCCTCCATTTTAATGATACTTCTCAACTGTCAGTCATCAGTGACTTTCATTGGCATATTCTTGTTATGCTCAGGTCCTTAATGAAAATATTTATTAAGATTGTTCACAAGACTGATTCCTGGGGCACACTGCTAGCAACTTCTCTCTATCCTTGTCAACACAACTTATTGTAGGCTCTTCTTTACCACATTAGAATAAGTGAAAAACTATAACTAGAGAATGGACTTCATTTGAAGGTAAGTCATTTTCATAGATGTAATAGATTTCATAGACATTAGGGGCTGGAAGGGACCTGGTGAGATCATTGAGTCCAGCCCCTGCTCCTCCCCCTCCCCCCCCCCGCCATAAGTAGGAAGTTAGCTGGGATAAAGTGATCCCAGCAAGAAAAATATCCAGACATTTTTTGGAAGAGTCTAGAATAGGTGTTTGTACCACCTCTGGGGGGCGGGGAGGGAGTCTGTTCCAGACCCTGGACACATGCATTATAACAAATTTTTCCCTTATGTCTAGTTTAAATTGGCCTTCCTGGAGTTTGTGGCTGTTAGACCTTGTTATCTCTTGGGGAGCTCTGGTGAACAGCTGTTCCCCCAGGTCCTGATGTACCCCTCATATAATTGTAGGCTGCTACCAAGTCACCCTTGAGCATTCTCTTTTCCAAACTGAAGAATCCTAAATCCCTCAGTCTCTACTCGTATGGCCTGGCCTCCAGGCATGGGATCATATGAGTGGCTCTCCTCTGGACTCTCTCAAGCTTTTTCACATCCTTTCTGAAGTGGGGGGCCTAAAACTGGATGCAGTCCTCCAGCTCTGGCCTCACCAAGGCTGAGTAAACTGGGAGGACGACATCCTTGGTTTTGCTTGAGATTCATCGGTACATGCACACCAGAATTTGGTTTGCTTTGCCAACCACAGCATTGCACTGGTGACTTATATTCATCTTGTGGTTCATCAGGATCCTCAAGTATCTTTCGGACATGGTGATAGCAAGCATAGCACTGCTGAGCTTGTAAGTGTGCTGAGGGTTCTTCCTACCGAGGTGGAGCACCCTACACTTCTCAACATTGAAGGCCATCTGGTTTTGGTCAGCCCACCTTGACAGCGTGTCTAAGTTGGCCTGTATCCCCAGCCTGTCCTGCAGTGTGACTGCCCTCCCCCATAATTTGGTGTATTCTGTGAGCTTTGCCAGTTCGCATCTGACTTCTGACTCTAGATCATTAATGAACATTAATGAAGATGTTAAAGAGCACCTGCACAAGTACTGAGCTGTTTTGATATGGGATTATTACAAAAGTTATATTTTCACAATATTTAAGATAAACCATGGAGCATATACACATGGATATGACAAAGTATTCAAATGTTTTTGAATATCAATGTGTGTGTGTGTATTCTAATGAAGCCATTTTGGGTTGCCTTGCTCATGTTAATATTCTCAAATGTTGTGTTTTGCCAGTGACCTCTTAAAAGATTTCTAATTGCTAATAAGTGTCCAGTGTTATTTATCATGTTCAAAACTGTGTTAATAAATGTGGTTGACTGAAGCTTTCTTGGAAAAAGTCCATAGAAAATGACATGAAATGTGAAATTTAATTTACAGCATGGAGTAACTGCATTTACACGTGATGCTTGTGCTGGTTGGAAATTTTTTGACTAAACATTTTTGTTGGAAAATATTGATTACTTGAAACCGGTTGGGTTTTTTTTAAAGGTATTGGTTTCACTGCAATATTTTCCAGAAAGATTTTTTTTTTTTTTTTTTTAGGTTTAGGATGACATCTAGGAAAAGAGAAAATATGAACCACTGTCAAAGTAGTACAGTGATTAGAAAATTAGTCGTTGCTGTGGGAAGCCCAGTTTCTTTCTCTGCTCTGAGTCATACATGGCTTGTACTTGTGTGATTGCTACTAGTTTCAGAAAAAAAATCTAACAGCTCCATTTCCTTCCCCATAAGAATGAAATAAAATTTGAAAGCTTCAGTATTTGTCATGAAATGGAATTTTTGCTTTCCAGACAGACCTTGTTGATATCAAATGGTCTGCTTGAGTAGAGCAGAGCTACCTGAGCTCAGTTCAGTTTACAAGCTGTCTTGGGTGGGAAAAAACTTTAAAAATTGTTTGCAGTTATTTTTTGTGGGAAATAATTGCTAACTGTGATTTTTTTTTTATGCTGGTTCAGTTCTCTGTGTAGAATTTAAATGTTCAGTTTCCAAAAAACTTAGTCTTTAATCAAAGTGTGCTTAGTTTTTGGCACCATCACGTGCATGAAAGCCAGGTACAGTACCTAATCTATTTAAAAGGAAAATTAGTCTACATGAAAGTGTTGAGGGTAGGGGATGTAACAAATAAAAAACAAGCCTTTGTTAATGAACATGTCCCCATAAAAAGAAAACCAACTTATTGGATATTTTCAGGTCCTGATGCTTTTATTTAATAAGAGAAATGCACCAGAGATAAATATAGAATATGCGTTTTGACAAAACAATGAACAGATACAGAAAATGCCTGTACCTTTGCTAACAGTGAGACACACCACTGTTGTTTGTTTCAAGAGGCTTTAGTGTATTCTATAGAACATTCACAGAAACAAAAAAGTTAAATGAGTTCATTAAACTTTAAAATACGTTTGATAAATCATTTCACTGCAGGGGATGTGAGAAAGCTGGAGCATAGATTGAAAAGCCAGAAGGGACCTTGGGATATCATCGTTTCCGGCCCCCTGCACCAAGCAGGAAAAATAACTGGGGGTCAGGTGACCCCAGCAAGGTGACCATCCAGTCTCCTCTTGAAGATTTCCAGGGTAGGTGATTGTACCACCTCTGGAGGGAGCTTATTCCACAGTCTGGACACCCTAACTGTGAAGAAGATTTTCCTAATGATGACCCTGAATTGATCTTCCAGGAGTTTGTGGCCATTACTCCTGGTTTTCCCCTTTGGTGCCCTGGTGAACTGCTACCAGGTCCCCCTGGTAAGCTGCTACCAGGTCCCCCTCTCAGTCTTCTTTTCCTCAGCCTTTCCTCATACGGCTTGCCTTTTAAGACTCTGATCATATGGGTGGCTCTTCTTTGGACTCTCTCACACTTGTCCATGTCCTTGTTAAAGTGTGGTGCCCAGAACTGGACACAGAGTAGAAGAATCACCTCCTTGGTTTTTGCTGGAGATGCATGGATTGATGCATGCCAGAGTATTATTTCTCCTACTGGCTACAGCATTTACCCTGCTGGCTCATATTCATACTGTGGTATATTACTACCCCCAGGTCCCTTTCATTCATGGTGCTAATCAGTTTGGTGCTGCCAAGCTTGTAGGTGTGTTGAGGGTTGCTTGTCCTGAGGTGGAGCACTTGACATTTCTTGACATTGAATTTCATCAGATTCTGATCTGCCCAACTTGCTAGCCTGTCTAGGTCTGCCTGTATCTGTAGCCTATCTTCAAGTATGACCCTGTTTCCCCATAACTTGGTGTTGTCCCTGAACTTGGCCAGTGAGCTTTTCACCCCCACATCCAAATTGTTAATAAAGATGTTGAAAAGTACTGGCTGAGCACCGATCCCCACTTCTCACCAGGATGACGCAGATTCGTCACTACAAGACTCTGGGTTCTATGTGGCAGCCAGTTTTTCACCCACCTGACTGTCTTGGGGTTAATCCCACAATCCTCCAATTTTCTCACAGGATATTGTGGGATATTAGATTAAAGGCCTTTTGGAAATCAAGGTATACAATGTCAAACTGCTCTCTTGTGTTCAGGTGGTGAGTTACCTGGTCATAGAAGAAGATGAGTTTGGTAAGACAAGACTTGCCCATGACACAGCCATTCTGGCTGTCATTCAGAATATTGCCTTCTGCAAGCTTATTGCAGGTAGACTCTTCGATGAACTTTTCTAGGATTTTCCCTGCGATGGAAGTTAGTCTGATTGTCTTATAGTTATCTGGGTCATCTGTCCTGCCCTTCTTGTGGATGGGCACAAACTGGCCCTCTTCCAGCCCTCAAGGACTTCTTCAGAGTGCCATGAGTTGTGGAATAGTTTTGCCAGGGGTGCCACAATGACTTTGGCCAGCTCCTTCAGCACTTGCAGATGGAGATCATCCAGTCCTGCTGACTTGTATACATCTAATTTTGTCAATTGGTCATATACCAATTCTATGGCAATAGTAAGAAGGTGATTATTCCTAATGTGCTCATCCTGTACTCTGCCTGGCATGGTTTTCCACTTGGTCTGGTGTAAGACTGAGGTGAAGTAGTCATTCAGAAGTTCAGCTTTCTCCTGGGTGCTGGTAACTAGCTCTCCTGAGTTGCTGAGCAATGGCCTCACACTCCCATTTGTTTTCCTCCTGTTCCCTATGTACCTAAAGAAGGACTTCTTTTTGTCCTTGATTCCCATTGCTAATATAAGTTCAGTCACTGCTTTTGCCTGTCTTATCTGTTCCCTGCAAATGTGGGCCGTCGTGGAATAATTCTCCTTGGGGCTTCCCAAACATATAACAGATTATATCATAAATAACAGATTATAGGCAATTTATAGCATGGCCATATGCTATTATTTTGGATTATCTACTTGTCTTTAAATAGGATAGAGTTTTGTTGGTTAAAGAGTTTTGTTGATTTCCTACATTTCAGATTTCAGTGGGATTACTTCCATTAGTTGTGAAAGGAAAAGATAGTTTTTTTAAATCTAATGCTACACTTGTAGTTGTGTACCAATAATGACTTATCCATGCTAGCACTATGGTTCAAGGCTGGTGAGCAGTAGAACTGTCTCAGATAAGGTAGCCCATGGTTTTGAGTTTGCCATTTTAAAAAGTGTGATATCCTCATATGTATAAAATCTAAGACATTCTTTCCAGCTGTATTTTTCTCAGTCATCATCAAGTGGTTCACTTCTATCTCTAGTTGACCAATGATGCCAGTCTTAAATTTTCATAAATTTTCAAACAAGCACCTTGTGCTTTTTTTCCTATCCCTCACGTTTGCAAGGTACTCCCCCTAAATATCTCCAAAACTACCTCATTCTCTTCCTTCAAACCCCTTCCTAATTCTTCTCTGCCAAGATGGCTAGATAAAACTTCCAGTCATCTGGTTGCTGGTGTGCTGACCAACAGAGTTATTATTTTCTGGTACTCCCTCATTTGTCTATATCCATTCCTGTCTCTCATTTTACATGCAGTTTATAAGCTCCATGAGAGAAGGACTGCCTTCTTCTTTTGTGTTTATACTGAAATTGGCACAATGTGGATATGGTCCAAGACTAGAGCTCCTAGTTGCTATGTAATGCAGAAATTAAATACCGTAATAAGAATGCAAGGGAAAAATTGTATGAGCACACTGCTAGTAGTATAGTAATTAAGTTGAACTTCAGTATTTATTCTACTCCATTCACCCCTTTTGGTCTCTCATGCTCTTCTCAGTCAAATTCCTTAGAGTCTGAAAAGTTGTCTCATTTCAGTCTCAAAGTGCATTTTTTAAAGGGCTCAGTGCAAAACTAGTTAAAACATTCTGTGCTATGTGAGGAAAAAAATTCCTTCCCCTCTCCTCCCCTCAAGTACCCAGTCTATGCAGATATTTTGATCATTTGATAGAGGTAGTTTGACAGAGGTGTAACTTAAAATTTTGGTGCTCTGAGTGGCTTAGAGGTTGGGGTGGGGAAAGGAAGGCTATGCAGATGCTATTATGGTGGAAGCTGTGGTGAAGGTTGCTGTTTTCTCAGCACAAGATTTCTGAACTTGAGATGAAGTGGTGGGGGCTAAAAGCTAAAACTGCTCTCTTATCTACTTACAATAAAAAGGTTAAAATTCCTGCTGCTGCTAAGGAATCTTAAACTCCTTCCAGATAATCCTTGACTGGAATAGCTATAGCAGAATAAGCTAATTTTGAAACAGAATGGACACTGTATACTAAAGGTAGGGAAAACATGAAAACGTTACTGTGAAGCTAAGGAGTAAGGGGCTATATCATATGTCAACTGCCCTGTGGCTAACTGCCTCAGTGGATGCTCCAACCTGGTGGTAAGCAAATCCAACCTTTGGTAGTTTAGCTCTCTTTTTTATTGATGACATGCCTGTGGTAACTTCTACAGCATGCCCTGAAATAAAAGTGACTTTCTAGAATAATTATTCTGCTCACAAAGCACCGCCAGCTCTTAGACAAAGTTGAGACTTCTAACACTCGATAAGCTTTCCTTTGAATTCCTGCTGTGCAGATGGCACAGTGGGTTGGGGAGCAGCAGGACTGGGAAACAGTAGAAGAGTTGGCAGGTTGGTGAAGAAGATAACAGGTGGCTTGTGAAGTGGAAGGAAGGTCTTTACTGCAGGCCACTACTGTTTCAGGCAGAAGGCTTTGAATTCAGTGGGGGAGCAGCCTTAGAAACAGTTAGCAAAACCTGCTGGGCCACATAGTAGGGTCTTAAAAGTTAAATTAGAAAGTAAATGAAAAGAGCTGTGATCTCTGTGAGCCATAGAATGGTCCTAAGTTTGACAGAAGTCAGGACTTATGGGAATCTTGTAGGGAGGAAATGGCTTGCTGAAGAATAACAGAAGATTGGGATGAGGGAATGACATTCTTGGAGGGCTATGGGAGGAAACTCTCTATAAGGTATTTAGGTGAGATGATTTCTTCTTTCAGCAGCCTAACACTGTATATGTCACTGTAACAACCAATTAAATTTGTCTTGCAAGTGGGAGGCAGGAGAATGAACTCAACTGGCAAGTGGATCATCATAGTGTGAAGTGGGAACAGCTCATTCTGAATCAAATACATGCTTTGCTGCTCTGTTTTATGTGGAAAGTATTGAGAAGATAAAGCTGGCTTTTGAATCTTTTACTATGGCAGTATAGCAAAGAGCACCATTAGTGCAAACTTTTAACAACAAAACCTTGCTATGGGCTCCTTATCTGCCACTTTACATTCTAAGGACTAACTGTGACTATACAAATTGAGAGAAGTAGCATACTTCAGGAAACTCAGTTACTTTAACTAAAGGATCAGTTCATTTTCAGCTGAGGTATTTGAGATAGCATAGCATACTGAGCCTTGAAATAATTGAGATATTATGAAATACTAAGCCTCCAGGATATTATTTTAATAGCACTCTGCTGGACAAAAATTCCCTACTTTATTCGATAGCTCAATTCTGAAAATTAATAACAGCGTGGCTGTTATTTATGTCTAGGAAAGTATTTTTCAAAAAAGGCCATTCTGTAAATGTGATAGGTCACCCTGAAAGGATACAAAGAGGAGTCCTGGGTATATATAAGAACCTTCATTCTTTGGTTAGCAGAAATCCCTTTCACAGACATAGTAATATACCAATCTTTACTTCCAATTAAAAATAAGGCCTAGGTATATACTCTTCTATATATATATATATCAAGACCAGCATCACCAGGAACAATTCTCATGGCAGCTGGTAGATCCCAATTTAATCTGCAAGAATATTTGCTCAACTGAAAATTTAAGTTACTTTGAACCAGAAGTCTAAGCAAGTATAATTCTACATCAGTGGTCCCCAGCCTTCTTAGACACAAGGAATACCTGCATAACTTTTCTGACCATAGTGGCACCTGATTTTAAAAACACTTTAACTCATTTTTGTACTGTAGAGAAGTAATGAATTAATAGACCAATCCTTCTGTTGGAAAGAACTCAGAAGAACCACAACCAATCAGAATGTTTTTCAGATGATGGATTCCTATTTGAAATCTCCTGCAAGTCATGCATAGGTGTTAGTACACCATAGCACCCTAGTTGAGAAACTTGGCTCTGCAGAGTACAAAAAGTCACTTGTCTTTGGGTAAGAACACTTAGGCCACTGAGAGATGTTCATTTAGAGGTGTGAAGCAATCTGATCCCCAATCCCAATAATTGTGCCTCCTGCCATGACACATGGCAGGACACACAATTTCGGGATTAGGGACCAGATCCCAATTGTGCCATACTTGCCAATGCAGGGCAAGCCAGGAATCATGATCTTTGGCTCCCCCTGCAGCACCAAGTTGAACACCAAGTGCCTGACAATCAACTGATTGTTACCCCAACAGGGGCCACACCAGCCTGGTGTGGTCCTAGATTCAGCTGGCCAGAGCTGCCTGGTGCCAGGTTTAAAGTCCCTGTTGTGGGAAACCTCTGCTCCCCTACATTGGTCCGTACTGCCAGAGCAACTCGTCATAGATTTTAAACTACTTGGTGGGAGGAAGCCTCTGGGAAGCACCTTCAACCCCCCTGGGAGCTTCTGCTTTCCAGCCCTGGGGAGCCTAGCCAGTGCTACCTGATGCTGGGTTTTAGGGCTTCCCCCAGCCAGCCTGTGATCAGGCCAACAGTCAGCTGATTGTTAGTCACCAGCCACATGTTAAATTTAAGGCACCACACAAATGATCCATAAAAATGTTTTAAGTTATATGTGGAATATATTTATGGCTTGTTCTCCATTTTATGGCTCCTTAAATCAGGTGCACATATAGTACCCTTTCTATTTATGCTGTGATTAACATGTTAATTGTGGCATACATATAAGGTATAGGGGGAGCCTTAGTTTCTGTGAGAGGTCCTGCATGCCCTGATTATTTTAAATGTTTACCCAGTCCTAGCACTCTTAATTATAGATGAAAACATTCATTTTTAGAATGGGACTCTGGAAGTCAAATGCAAATAAGAAAGCTATACTGCCTTCAGGGCCTGCTCTTTGTTAATGTTCAGCTGAGCAGCTTCTAGTGTGCACAAGGTCTTTTCAGTCCTCCAGTCATATCCCAACTGCACACATCGGTGCTTACTTCCTCATATTAAATCATAGCTAATAGTGACCTTGTTAGACATTGATTTGTCATTAAAAAACATGAATGCAAGGATAGGAGCCATGTCATCAGGAACATAAGGACATTTGCTATACGATTTCTGAAAAGATGAATGGGACTGAAAAGAAATGGCAAACATCTGCTCTGTTTCTGGGAAAAAAAGGGCTACTTTCAGCATTGTCTTCCAGTGCCTGTCACAATAGCAATTGCAGGACTCAAATCTCCAGAAACAGGCAGCACCAAGAGCAGAGTAAAAATGGAACAGAACAGATATAGGATGGTGGGAAATTATAACTGCCAATCAAAGCTGGAAAAGAATACTAACTTGAAGACACAGAGCTTCTCCCCAAAAAGTGTATGATTGAAACCAAGCACAAAATAAAGCTCTTGTCCTGCAGACACATACACAAAAATAATATAGTCGAATACCATTTGGCTGAACTGTTTCGTAATGTTACCTAGGTGCGTATGTGTATGCACTTTGGTCCTAAATCTATAATAAGTCACCAGCAGGTAACAAAGTCACCAGAAACAATGTATTTTTCCAAGCTTTGGCATCATGAATATAATAGGGCTATGCAAAGCTTCAGTAGCCAAGGTTCATTTGGAGGAGATTCGGCCCAATTCAGCAGCCAAATCTCTGAATCCGAATCTGTGTGAATCAGGAGACCGGGTCAATTAAAATCTCTGAATCTGTTCAAAAGACCTTGAATTCGGAAGCCTCTGAATTGATTTGAAAAGATTCAGAGATTCAGAAGGCAGGCTTGCAGGAAACAGAAACTGAGAAGAGGGAGGGGAGGTGGGGGAAGACTGCTCTGATATTGACATCTGTAGCTGGCCAGTGACTGTGATCTTTCCCTGAGTTCCCTTCCAATCACAGTGCTCTGGGGAGGGTGTAGAAACAACATATAAGGCTGTGTGTGAAGTGATCTGTGTCTTTTGTGAGCTGTCTCTCTTGGACCAGCAGGCATCTGAAAGGCTCTGCTTGCTATCTAGTCTCGTGGTAACTAGTACCCTTGCTACCTCTCCCTCAACTTATTCTGTTTTCCCTGACTTGTGTGTCATCACCATGCACTGCAGGAAAGCACAACATATATTACAGACACATACACATTTTGCAGCACACCAAACATGAAGCATGCTGGAAAGGCAGGTGCCAGGTCTTCTGGCAGGGGAGAGAGAGGGGGCAGAGGGAGAGCTGCAAGTCCCACCCCCCCCCCAACATAGATGCACACCCTCTTTCCTGGCAGCGATGAGTCTTCTGCTGCTAGTGGGAGCAAGGAGGTGGGAGCAGTGTCTGCACCTGCACCACCTTCACTAACACCAGCAATAACCACCAGCACCAGCATGACAGTCTCCACCCCAATTTCAGTTCCCAGCATGAGCCTTCCAGTGCCAGAGGAGGAGCTGGATCTGGAAGCAGAGGAGCTGAGTGCCATAGCTAAGGAAATTCTGGGGAAGGAGGGGAATCTGAGTTTGTGCTCCACACCCCTCAAAGTTCCCCTAGAGGCAGGTCTCTTCTGGAAGGCACTTCAGAGGAGGTTGTGGGGCAGGTGGCTCAGCTCCTCCTGTTGTTGTGCCTCTTTCTGGTGAGGAGGGGGATAAGGCAGGATCCCCACCCTCAACCCAGAAGCAGGTGGGTAGTGTAGTGTGGGATCATTTTGAGGTGGCAGATGATCCCAGGTATGCTACCTGCCAGCACTGCTGAAAGCAGATCATCCAGGGCAAGGAGGTGAAACACTTCACCACCACAGGATGCTGCTGCATCTCAGGAGGCAGCACCCCCTTGCCCTTGTTCCTCCTCAGCCTGGCACCAGTGGGAGCATGCCCAAAAAGAAGTCCCCCTCTCACTCCAAAGCCCCCATCCCCAAGAAGCAGAGGCAGGCCACCCTGGACCAGTGGGGGAAAGGTGGAGACAAAGGGGGTGCATTCCCAAGGTGAGCATAGGTCACCCAGAGCACTGGGGAGATGCTTGCTCTGGATGGCCAGCCCTTCTCCTTTGTTGAGCATCCAGGGTTCAGGTGACTCATGGCACTCATGGCCTCATCCTACCAAGTGCCTGCATGCACCACCTTTAGCAGGATGGTGGTGCCCTCCCTGTATGAGGCATGCAGGGAGTACTTGAGGGAGGAGCTGCAGAAGGCAGGGCTGCAGGTAGCTTTGCACTTCACCTCAGACATCTGGAGCAGCCAGGGTGGAGATCATGCCTACCTCTCCCTCACAGGGCACTGGTGCGATCAGTCAGGGCATTGGTGGGCTCTCCTTCAAGCAGAGGTGATGGATGAGTCCCACACAGCAAGGGAGATCATGGTGGCCATGAACCACATGGTGCAGGGGTGGCTTGTTGGGCAGGGCGAGCTCACCCATGGGTTCATGGTCACCAACAACAGGGCCAATATGGTCAAGGCGGTGCATGATGCCAACTTTGTTGGCATCCGCTGTGTGGCACACAAGTTCCACCTCATAGTCAGGGATGCCTTGGAGGGGGACAGGGCTCCCAGTGATGGTGCCATCACTACCACTACCAGCCAGCTCATTTCAAAATGCAGGAAGGTGGTGGGCTACTTCCACCAGGAGCATCAAGGGGGGCAAGATGCTGTGGGACAAACAGGCAGAGCTGAGCATCCCACAGCACAAAATCATGCAGGATGTGGAGACTTGGTGGAACTCCACATACCTGATGCTTGAAAGGCTGGTTGAGCAACAGAAGGCCATCCATGAGATGGCCTTGGTTGGGGAGATTGGGATCAGCAGACCCCCTTAACAAAACAGAGTGGGATACCATCTCCCAGATCTTGGTGGTCCTCAAGCCATTCCTCGAGGCCACCAAGAGCCTCAGTGCTGGCGATGCCCTCCTTAGCCAGGTGATCCCCATAGTGAAGGAGCTTGAGAATCAAATGGAGAAGTTCCAGGGGATCAATGTTCCTGGCTGGGGAAAGCCACTTTCACCAGAGGTGCAGGCACTGGTGAAGTGCTGAAGGAGGGCATCAAGAAATGGCTGGATCCATTGCGGTCCAGTATGGTCCACATGCTGGTGGGCATGTGTGACCCAAGGTGAAGGGGAGCATCTGCAGCAGCAAAACCCTCGATCACTGGAATGGAGGTGCTGATGAACAGAGTCAGGGAGGCAGAAGGGCAGAGGCAGGGGGACGTGGAAGAGGGGATCCACTTTCCCATGCCAGCACTCCAAGCACCAGCCAATCTCCTTCCACCACAGCCGCTGCCAATGTGGGCCAAGGGCATGGCTTCAGTGTTGGGGTCCAGAGGCACCAGACCCCACCATCAGGCAGGTAGCATGGAGGCCTTGGTGGCTACCTATCTTGCCAAGGACATGTGGCCAAATCTGGCCACTGTCCTGTTCACTGCTGCAACCCCCTGGCCTATTGGGCAACCCACAGCCAGGTGTGGCAGGATCTGGCCATGGTTGCCCAGGAACACCTGTCCTGTCCAGTGACCAGTGTTCCAAGTGAGAGGATGTTCAGCATTGCTGGAAGCACATGATGTTGTGACACCCTACTGGTTTGGACACCTCCTTGGATCCTGATTTGTGGAGCAGCTGGTGTTCCTGAAGGTGAACTCCCACTGCTGGGGCACCCTTCCCCAAGTTCCACATGCAGATGGAGTGAGTGCCACCCTTCCTCACTCTGCATACCTGTTTCCTTTTTTTTAGTTGCTTTCAGAACCATTTAATGGTCTAAGCTCTCAGAGCTGGAGGTGGCAGTTTAGTTTATCACCAGCCAGCAGGGGAAGAACATGTCCCTGCTGAGCTCCATATGCCAGGAAGAACTTGGAGGTATGAGCTGGGGCTATGGGGAAGGAGGAGGCCCCAGGTCCTGGGCATGACCTAAAACTGCACCCTGCCAGGGTAGGGAGGCCTGGTGGGACTGCTGGTGGCATGGCAGCCCCAGGAAATGCCAGGACTGTGAACCTCCCTGGTGAAAGGTGGGTAGGGGTGCACCTGATAACCTCCAGCCACCACATGCACATGCACAGTCCTGGCTGGGGAAAGCCCAGACCTGTAAGATCTTTGAGAGGCCTGAGGCTTACTGGTTGCAGTGGAGTTGTGAGGGTGAGAACAGGCAGGTGGCTCAGATCTGACCTGAGGTACCCTCAACTGGTCTGTGCTGGGGCCAGGACCCAAAGGGGAGGTCAAAGGGCCAGGGGCCCACCATGAGGAATGCCCAGAGCAAGAGGTTCAGGATTCCCTGACTGGCCTGAAGGTGAGGGCAGGGGCTAAGGGGGATCCAAAGGTCCCAGAGAGGGGACCACAGATGGAGGGGGTGAAGGATGCAATCTGCAGGCATGGGCCGCAGTGTAGGAAGGTGCAGGAGCTGCGGAATGGATGTCACCCCTAGACATCAGGGGCCTAAATGGGCAGCCTCCCACCTGGGTAACATCTGAATCAGTTTTCCATCAAGGCATGGCAGATGAAAGAGGAGCAGGCAGTTGGCCAGAAACAGGTGGGTGGGCCAAGACCTAACTGGCACTGGGAAGGCCCCCTGTTACAGGCTACCATCCCTGCTGCATTCATCCCACTCTGCCTTAACACACACAAGGCAGAAAGGTTCTTTGGGTCAATCTGATATCTTTTATTAGACCAACTGAATAGTTGGAGAAATATATCTTAGCAAGCTTTCAGGTTTAAAAACCCTTCATCAGGCTGAGGAAGCATCTGCAGTTGGTGTGTGCTCTTCCTGGATGGAATAAATAGTAAAGAAGCCAGAGGCTGGGCTGCAGGCAAGAAAGCCAGTCAGTGAAAATGTAAATTGAAGCATCAGGGGTGAGAGACAGGCTGGGGGGGAGGGAAGGGGGATGTAGCAGGTAAAAGTGGAGAGGTACCTGGGAGTCAGATGTCAGGCAGGTTATAGTGTGTCATAAATCCAATGTCTATATTGAGTCCATGAGTTTTTGTATCTAGGAGGTTGATGAAGTGAAGTTCATAGGTTGTCTACAAAAGGTGTTTTGTAAATTCCCTTTGAGGATCAGGACTGAGAGATTGGAGAGAGAGTGGTTTTCTTGTGAGAAATGTGCCCCACTGGTAATTGGGTGTTCTTGTCTTTAATAGATTTCTGGTGTGCATTCATTCTGGTGCACAGTTGTTGTTTGGTCTCTCCTATGTATTTTCCATCAGGGCATTTGGTGCACTGGATGAGAGATATAATGTTTCTGGAGGTGCAACTATAAGATCCAGGAATGGTGATGGTTCTGTTGTGGGGTGTAGTAATTGTCAGGGTACTGGAGATATGTTGGCAGGTTTTGCATTTCTTGTCATGGCATGGTCTGCATCCATTTGGTGTGTTTTGGGCTGTAGGAAGCTTGCTTCTGGTGATGAGGTTAGTGAGGTTCGGTGCTTTTTGAATTTACAAAACACCTTTTCACAGACGAGCCTATGAACTTCACTTCATAAACCTCTAGATATAAAAACTCATGGACTCAATATAGACATTGGATTTATGACACTATAATCTGCCTGACATCTGACTCCCCAGGTACCTCTCCACTTTTACCTGCTACATCCCCCTCCCCTCCATCCCCCTCACCCCCAGTCTGTCTCTCCCCCCTGATGCCTCAATTTACATTTTCACTGACTGGCTTTCTTGCCTGCAGACCAGCCTCTGGCTTCTTTACTATTCATTCCATCCAGGAAGAGCACACACACCAACTGCAGATGCTTCCTCAGCCTGATGAAGGGTTTTTAAACCCAAAAGCTTGCTAAGATATATTTTTCCAACTATTCAGTTGGTCTAATAAAAGATATCAGATTGACCCAAAGAACCTTGTCTGCCTATGTCCTTAGACCAACACGGCTACAACCTACACCCCTTAACACACACAAGTGATATGAGTTTTGCTTTCAACAGTTTGAGGGGCACTTTCACAGAAACCCCTGCACCTATCTCCTTGAAACTTGGCAGGCTTCATGCCCTCAGAAGGGGCTACCATCCCTGCTGTTTTTATCTGAAATCAGCAAAAAATGACAAAGTTATAGGTATTTTAGTGATTTGCCCATTATAGTCTTATGGCTGAATCTCCAAATTGGCACCAATCTCCGGATTCAAGTTGCCAAATTGAATTGGGACAGTGACTCGAATCACCATAATCGAATCACTGTCCCTCTGAATTGGCCAAATCTGAATCTGAAAATTGAATACTTGCTGCTTTGCACAGGCCTAGAGCAAAACTAGAATAATTGCCTTTTTGGGAATTGTCATTTTAAAAGTTAACTGCACACTGTCAAAGAAAAGGCATTCTATAAACAGAAGGGTCCAGATCCTATACCACCTATTAGATGCCTACTCCGTCCTGTTTGAGCCTCTGAGAAACAGTTAAACTCAAAAGTACAAAGCAATCTTCCTGATTACTTGTTTTTATGATGTAGGCCCCTGGCAGACATTATACTTATGATGCTTATACTTATGATTAACTTATAAATTTTGCCATAAATAATAATCCTGCCACATATTTGGGCAATTAATAGCATGACCAAAGGGTAAAACAGCCATAGAAATGTCCTACATTATATATGTGTCGACTGTAGGTGCTATAGGGCTTATACATTTTCTGAGACAACTTCTCCTCTGCTATGCAGGGCAAGGGGTCCTAGATCACCCCTAGTCCCTTCCAGTTGGTACAATCTTGCCTGCTGTGACTTTGATGGTAAGTATATCTTTATTACAATGTACCTGGGGATTAACAGCATACTGTTGAGAGACTTCATGAACTGTAATATGATAGGATTTGAAATAAAAAATCTAAAGAGGTTTATTAATTAATGCTTTATTAATTATATATTTATTACAATGGGAGGATGTTCACCAAGAAAACACGGGCAGAAGAAACATATTAACTGACTAAATCATAAAAAAAGAGAAAAATATGGGGCTTCACCATCCCCTGCACCCCATCCTCACACCACCTAACATGCAGGATTCCTTTCAGGGTATTTATAAAAGAAAAATCAGCAGAAAAAAGAACACCACCAAAACCAGTCCCTACTGCTTCTCATGGCTATAGCTGCACTCAAAGCCAACGATATTACTTAAAGTCCAGATTCCACTTGTTTCTGCCTGGTTGCCACTCTTCCTCGCTAGCCTCAGGTGAGTCCTTTGCTTGTCCTGGGAGTTCACCCTCTTGATGTCCTGCTGTCTCTTCTGTTTCAGAGTTCCTATCTTCATTCCCCTGCTTCTGGGAACTTGCTCCCAGCCTCACTCTCAGCAGTTTCTCTTCCCTTGGGGTGTTCCCTGCCATACCACTTCTCTCTGTGTGCCTCTCTCCCCCCAACCCCTCCCCAGGATCAGAAATGACTTGCTTTGGGCTTTGTCAGCCAATGTAAAGATGGCACTCTCTGGAAAGGTGATTTCTGCTTCTCCTTGTTCCCCACAGTCTGCCGGTTTTCT
This sequence comes from Crocodylus siamensis, assembly GCF_052110815.1. NCBI lineage: Eukaryota > Metazoa > Chordata > Crocodylia > Crocodylidae > Crocodylus > Crocodylus siamensis. Next base: position 93,545,746 of record NC_143396.1, on the reverse strand, counting down.
GGGGTAAGTGCAGGGGAGAATGTTTTCCCTCTGGGAGTCCCTTTCCCTGCTTTCTCTTTCCCTCACAACATGGAACAGTATTTTGTGGCTGGTTTTCATTGTGCCTTAAATGAAATGGTGACTAACTAAAGCATCACCCAACATATAGCATGATGCTGGCTGCATGGAGAGGCTTCAAGATTACTAGGTGGTATGTAGTAGCATGGAGACACCCGGATCACCAGCTTTCTGTGCCTGGGTTCCATAGAACTGGCAGCTAGGGATGGGGGAGCTTTAGATGCCAGGGAGCTGTAGGTGCCAGGGCATGGGGAGGCTATCAGTTTGGTGGGATCATCACACATCAGGAGCCTGATAGATGTGGGGTGCAGGGAGTCCATATGCAGGCTGAAAGGATGCCATGGGAAACACGATGTTAGGAAATGGTCCCCAATACTATGCTTCCCATGGCATCTTCTGAACATATGGGCTATTACTACCTGCTACACGGTTGGCATGTGTGACATGGCAGGACACCCAGTTTTTTTGAGCCTGGATAAAATTTGTCAAAACCCAATTATGTCATTAAATGAATTTCTGTCAGTGGCCAAAATTTTAATCATAAAATGTCGATGCATTACAAAAGTAGACACACTAGCATTTTTTCAGGGACTCAAGCAGGGTAGTATAGGTTTATTGAAAAGCACTCAGGGATCGGAATAGAATCTGGCTGTAGGAGTCTTTTCAATCTGTTAAAGAAATCAGGACTTCATTCTCAGTGAGATTAAGAATGTTCACTAGAAGTCATTTACTTTCTGAATGAGAGTTTTCATATGAAGTACCTAAAAGAGTTTTAAATTGTAAATTAAATGTGAACACAACTGCTTACAGAATCTCACTGAGAAAATGAGTAAACAACATACAGGTAGTAAGAATACATAATTCATTGCATTATTCCATGGGGGTATGATAATGCTATTTTATTCTCTGTGTTGAAGTGTTTTCTTTATATTAACTGTGCCCTTTATATCAATGTTCTTTCTTGCAGTTTTTTTAGCTTTTGCTGCTCAAACTTCTATCCTCTTTCAGTACAATTTATATGAAAAGCTCTTCGGATTTTTTTTATTTCAAATCCTATCCTATTACAGTTCATGAAGTCTCTCAACAGTATGCTGTTAATCCTTTGCAGATTAATATGATTTCAGTGATAATCCTTTCATTTGCTGAACTTTTAAGACACATAAATTAAAGAAAGTGCTTGTCATATTTTCCAGTAAAGTGGCACAAAGCAGGTGATGTGTCTTTAATATAAGTAGGTAGTAATCTACATTGTTTACTTAAAAAAATAAATTTGCAGATGAAGCATGTCACTAGTCACAGTTTTTCTTTGGTATCATATTCTAAATCTAAAGACAACCAAGACAAATTCTCCAATGGGTCACAGAAACAATGTTGGAACTTTCAGTGTTCTTCACATACCTTCAGATTATTTGGTATCTGGGACAGCTAATAAGCTGAATTGTACTTTGCCTATTTTTACACAAAATATGGAGTGGAATCTATGGGGAACTGGTAGGACATAGCCTCATTGTGGGATTTCCCTATGCAGTGCTTAGATTTCACTTGAATCCTCAAAAAAGTGAGATGCAAGTGACATCCAGGCTTTGTTCTAGAGCTCTGAATAAGGAGAAATCACATCCTGGTTTGTTTAGATATCGTTGGCTGTGTCTATACATGCATTAATACAACATAATAACAGGTACTAACTTAATGTGCTGTAATCAGTGCTACTGCACAGTAGTGCCAGCGCATGTCTTTTAGGTGACACTAATTTGCAGTAGACTAATTCTGTTGTACATTAATGCATTAGCATGGCTTGTACGATGACACACTAATGTGCAGTAGAATAAGTATACTGTGCTTCTAGCGTCTCTTGTAGACATGCCCACTGAGGACAGAAATATTATTTCTGCAGATGAAACTACTAAGGTTCAAAATTATCTGACAGAATGGTATCTATCAGTCCCTTATTATTAAGGCTTCTTATTGACAGAGATTTAATATTGACTCCTTCTCCTTTTCACTTAATCTCCTTCCCCTGCAATTTCCCTTGGCTCAGATTCTCCAAAACATTTTTTTGGGGGGGATCTACTGCTCTTTTCCATAAGACTTAAAGCTTGTATACCATTCTGCTTTCCTTGATGTTCCAGTGTGAAAATTATTCCTATAGAAATGTCAGTAGGAAAGAGGACTTCAAGAGCTTAAAGCTGGTAAGAATTCTGGTTTTTTTTCACTCCTGGGCTTACCACAGACTTTCTATGTTATGCTCTGTGCTTATGTTTCCAGCTGTGCAGAAAAGCAATAATAATGCCTTGTGCCCAAGAGATCACAAGGATGCTATAGCATCTGCAAGTTATTTGGAGATAATCTGGTGAAAGATTCTGTAGAAGTCCAAAGTGCAAGCTCTTTAGAGTGAGAAATGTGATTTATTATTTCATAGATTTCATAGATTTCATAAACATTAGGGCTGGAAGGGACCTCGGAAAATCATCGAGTCCAGCCCCCCCCACCCAAAGGGCAGGAACTCAGCTGGGGTCATAGGATCCCAGCAAGATAAGCATCCAATTTGCTCTTGAAGGTGTTCAGTGTAGGTGCTTGAACTACCTCCGATGGCAGACTGTTCCAGACCTTAGGGGCTCGGGCAGTAAAGAAATTCTTTCTTATGTCCAGCCTGAAATGGTCTTGTAGTAGTTTATGACCATTCAACCTCATCATCCCTTGGGGCACTCTGATGAACAAATGTTCCCCAGATACTGGTGGTCACCCCGATAGACTTATAGGTGGCCATCAGATCACCCCTGAGCCTATGCTTTTCCAGGCTAAAGAGCCCCATGGCTCTCAGTCTGTTGTCGTAAGGTCTGTTTTCGTGACCTCTGATCATGTGTGTGGCTCTTCTCTGGACTCTCTCAAGCTTCTCCACATCCTTTTTGAATTGTGGAGCCCCAAACTGGACACAGTACTCCAGCTGTGGCCCCACCAAGGGCAAGTACAAGGGGAGAATGACGTCCCAGGATTTGCTTGAGAAGCATATATAGATGCAAGCCAGTGCTTTGGTCACTTTACTAGCCGCAGCATCGCATTGCAGGCTCATGTTCATTTTGTGGTCAATGATGACCCCCAAGTCTCTTTCTTCCGTAGTGCTAGCCAGCGTAGCACTGCCGAGCTTATAAGGATGCTGCAGGTTTTTCTTCGCAAGATGGAGAACCTTGCATTTTTCAGTGTTAAACCCCATCAGGTTCTCATCCGCCTATTTGCTGAGCCTGTCCAGGTCATGGACCACTGAGCCTGTCCAGGTCATTATGGACCACATAGTAAATTTATGGTTTGCCTAAGTGAGTTGTCCCACACCAACGGCCAAATCCAAAAAGGGAATTAGGTACCTAACTACCATTGATTTTCCTGGGAGTTAGGAAACTGAAACTTTTTGGATTTAAGCCCAAGAGTAAACCAGAGGATGAAATAAGATTGAGAATCACAATCCTTATTCTATTTCGTCATTTGCTTTGTGGCAGGAATGAGTTTATTTTGAACCATTTTCATGAAGCAGCCTGGCCAAATGGGAATGAAGCCAGGATTCTTCCCACCCATTCCTGCCCCGCTCTACTGTTGCCCACTTGCTCACAGCAGGGAGTGTTGGGCAAGTAGCCATTGCTATCTCCACTCTGCTCATAGTGAATACACAAATCCAAGCAGGAGAGAAAGGGATATATTACTCCATTTTACTTCTTTCATATTCAAGTATGATTCCAATTATTTACATGGTGCCCAGAATGCTAGGTATTTGGAGGAAGCCCATAGGTGCCAATGATATAGATATTAATTAACATACACATGTCTTTATCTTTAATGAGCTTTGGCAATGCTCTTCTCATACATACTATGCAGATACTTAGCTACATGCATGGGCAAGGCCAGAATTATCTCGACTCCTGCAGCCTCAACCCAAACCCCAGGACTTCGAAGTTCTGGCTGCAAAGTGTTGTATCAGTGTTGTTGTTGCAGTATGTCATTTCATTCAACAGTTACCCAAATTATCTGATGCATTTTTGACATGAACAAATTTTTTTTTGTGGGGCTGAACTGAGACCTCAAAACTTGTACCACTTACTGACTGACATTTGAGTCAATATCCTTGAGGCATTAGGGAACCACATAGCCTTTCTGCTTCAAGATCAATATACAGGAAGTAGAAATATTTTTTTCTTAGATTGATAGATTTCAGTCAAATCAAAATATATTTCTCCTGTCTGGGAAACACATATGATTAATGTAGGCAAGCTTATCCTATGCAGAAGACAGGGGTATTTGCCTTTATATATTACAGATTGGTGTATGATATTGGGCTTGGGATGGAAGAAGCAGGCATCAAAGTTCCTTTGCAAAATGGGTCCTGAACTTGGCAACCCTTTAGCTAGTTTTGTCATATATTTGCAGCTTGAAAACTGTTTGGCCTTTACAACAGCCAAAATAAGTGTCCCTTAATCGCTTCCAACCTATTAACAGATGGGCAAACAGCTTTTATAAATGGGGCATACAAAATACTTCAATATCAGCCAGAGCTAATTAGTAGCAATTTCTGAACCCAAATTTATAACTGATGTTGTATACATTAATGCAGATAAAATGACAGTTTAATAGAAGTTTCCTCACAAGCACTATCACAAAATCAGAACAAATATTGGGTTGTTCTAAGCCTTCAGTAAGTAGAAGTAATTTGCTTTTAGTTTTTTTATTCCCACTGATTCTCTTCCATTAATGGCAAAAAACATACTGGCTCATGAAAGATACGTTTATGGCTGCCGTTGCTAATAAAAATCACATTAAATGAGTTAGATTTTGATCAAAGTTTCTCATATGTTTATGTTATAACACACAAGAAAGCACAATATAACTTGGAAACATCAAATTTAGGTATTTCTTTTAATTTTCCTCTTTCAAGTAAATATGAAATACTGATATGATCCTAATATGGTGCTTGTAAACCAAATACAGGACATAATAATGTACTTTTACAGAGTGCTATTAATCAGCTTATGTAAATTGCATAAAATTAAATTAAGAAATTGTAAAAAAAAAAGAAATTGGAAGCAATATAACTCAACTGTTTAACCCTCATTAATAACCCACATGAACATCAAAATGTTTTCAGTAATGAGGACCTGACAATATATTGCCATCAGCTCTGCATTGCGGTTCTCTCTTATTTGGCTTGACAAAGGCATTTAAGGGGCTGACATCTGCCTCTGCACCTAAGTGAGAATTTGCTTGCCTACTCCCATCTTTCAAAAAGTGCATCTGTCCAGGTCCTTATGTCTGCTGTGTCATTTGTGTTAAAATAACCCCCAAGACAGGAGGGACTTGACCCAAGCTGTATAGTAACCAGATATGGGTGGAATTGACCAAGCACTGAGTCCATATATCCAGGAAATAGCATTCAATTGGAATTCAGTCTGTATTTTTTTGGGAGGGGGCGGGGGGGGGGGGGCGGGGATTCTTAAGTTTAGAGAGGAAAATCCCAAAAGCTAGAAAATTCAAAGTGTAAACTTAATGCTTGTCAATCTGATAACAGAGCTAAATTAATATGTATAATGTTGACTGCACTAAATGAATGTGAAGTGAAGCAGACTTACAATGTACATTGCTATGATAAACATTTCTCATATTTTTGAAATGTGAAATGAATAATAATAAAAAGCAATGCATTCCATCCTTGTATTTCAAACGTGCCCTGCATGTAGAAGAAGTAGTATCATTTTTGCCAACATGTTTGAAAGAATTATGCATTCTGGGCTCGGTGACCAATGCAGAAATGTAGGCACCTAGTGGCAAAAAACCTGCCCAGGCAGCATGCCCTGAGAGGTCAGAGAAAGTATCTGGTGGTATGTAGGAGACAGTCCCACATTGGAAGAATGAATAAAAGAAGCAAAAGTATTGTAAGAGGGAGTGTGATTGTTGGGGCAGACTGGGTATTGTGGCATCTAGTAGATTAATGGATAAGGAGAGGTGATTAGGGCTGCGATAAACACCATTGTTTTGTTGTGTGGCAGTCGTACTCAAAGTTAACTTTCAACAGGATCTGGCACAGATGTTTGATAAAGCTCCTTAACAGAAAGCACTTTAATCTAGTACCTCATCCATCGAGGTTTAACTTAGAGCACGATGCACCATTTTTAAAGCACTCTAAGGGCCATGAATGTCTGTTCAGTTATGGATTTAGAGCGCTTTCTGGGCAATTAATGCACAATAGATGTAATATCTATTCCTAGCCTAAGATGCCAGTTTGCCCTGCCTCGTCCCTGGTTTAAACCAGAAATTCTCATTGGAGCTCAAAGAACCTTTTGTGATGGAATCATAAAAAAATGAGGCTGGAGGGGACCTCAAGAGGTCATCTGGTCCAACTCCCTGTTAAAAACAGGGTCATCCCATCTGAATCATTCCAGGCAAGTGTTGTCTAACCTGCTCTTGAACATTTCCAGGGATAGAAAAAAGGTTCTGTGTTCCAAAAAAAGAGGCTAATATCCATAGATTCGAATTTACCAGTTTAAAAAAAATTGAAAAAATCACAACCAGTTTAAATTAATGTACCTAAATAACTAGGCTTGATGGCTAGGATTAGGATGGAAGAGATGCCTGGAAAGCTTTCAGTGCTTCAGTACATTGTTGTGTGCACCAAATTCAGTTGTCATTCAGTAGCTAAGTTACTGGTGATGTGGCTGTTGCAACAGGTAGATAAGTTACTGTATTCATTTACATCTGTCTCAGATTCTTCCATTTGGGAGGCATATGCACTGATTGAAGTATTCTTTTTTATTTACTGTGTTTTGTACACTCAAAAAGCCTGGAAACTGAAAGAAAACTGTTGTGTTGCAGCTAAGGTTCTCTGCCATTCTGAGGGTACCATTCCTTCTCGAACTGTCAAGCCAGAGACAAAGGCGTGTCTCTGTGTGTGTTAGATGGAGGGGTCTTATTTTTTGGTGGCAGCCTGGAAAACTAACAGACTCAATATAGGCATATCTCGAGAATATTAGCAATGTGAGGGACATTCTTCAAACCCTGGCAGCTAATAGCTGATATGCCAGTATACATATGTGCCACGCAAGCATTCAGCAAGTCTTGGGTACTAATATAAGCAATGGTTGATGGTAAATGTTTAACTGTTTGTTTAAAATCTTTAAGTGCATTGTAAAATTATTATGGATTTATATGAATTTCTTCACTGAAATCTTAATTTAATAGTTTCTTAAGTGCTATACACTTAAGCTCTACACTTTCGAAAATTAACAAAATGTATCTTCTGTCTTTGATTTCTAGTGCAAAACGTATTGTCTTTGAAACGCAGGAAAAAGTTAAAAGAATTGGACCACACCTAGACATCTTTGAGGCTTTTCATGGAGCCAGAAGGAAGACTAGCTTTAGAAAATTAGTAAATGCAGTTGTTTGCATTCAGAGATTTGTCAGAGGATGGCTTGAACGTACCAGATATAGGAGAATAAAGATGAAGGTAAAGTGTCATATGTTAAATTAATATACTGCAATTCGCTTTACGTATTAATGTTGAACTTCTAATATAGTTGCCTAAGAATTCCTGCTTTTTATTACTCTGATATGAAATAGTGTTTTAGATCCCTGTCCACTGAGCCCTTCACTATCACCTCTGTACTCCAAACCTTGGGTTATATGAAGATTTAATAAAAGCGGGGATAGTATTTGAACTTTCTCTAAATGTACCATCATTTGATCTGAAGTAGAGCATCTGAGAAATTTTAGGAGTAAAGAGCCTGTGAATCATATTTTATCTCTTGTTATGAAGAGAATTATGGTACATATATATTCATTGACCAGTTAATTCCAAGGTTTTTTCCTCAAATATAAAAAATATCATATAATTAACAGGCTGCTCATTAGAAGTAGTTTTCCCCTCTGCTATTAAATATTAATCACTGAGCCAAGCATTCATAGATTGTCATAAAATTGTTCCTTTTGAAGTTTGCATCTTGTTCAGATAGTCACCTGAGAACTGTGCAGGGAGTGTCCAGACGAACATGCACATGCACATTGCAGCATCTCAAAGGTTTTCAGGGTACCGCAAAATGCACACAGCACATGTTAAAAGATTCTCCATGGAGCCAAAATTAGATGCCAGGAAATCCCAGTATTTAAAAAAGAAGTTTAAAAAATAGTGGGGTGGAACACGTGGCTGCAACATTCACTGCCCACAACCGGACCTGACTGGCCAGAGCCACACTCTGGTTGCCAGCCAGGATCCATCCACCCAGATTACCACTGCTGTAGCCCGGAAGGCCCCCAGGACCCCAGGTAAAGCTGCTGGGGCCAGTCCAGGTGCTGGCCCCAGCCTCCCCTACCTCACCTGGGGCAATTTGCCTCATGGCAGAGTGCACATGCAGGGGCATTCCCCAGGGACAAGTAGCAGCCACACAACTATTTGATGCTGCTATCTGTCCCTGCGTAAATGCACATGCACGCTTCTCTGGATGTGCCCATACTGTTCACTTTTGATTTCCATTTCAGTATTTATAGAACACTGAAAGAACTTATGCTTATTATTTGCCTGCCTATAGAGCCTACAGTTTCACTTCAGCAGGATGTCACTCTCTAGGCAATATGCAGGCTTCTAATCAAATAAATATTCTGAAACCTAACTTACACTTGATTTGAACACGTGGCCTTTTAAGCAGACAAAACTCTTGGGGCAGAGGTGATAACTTTTATTAGACCAACTAAACAGTTGCAATTGTTTTTTCTTTGCAAGCTTTTGGGCACACTTGCAATTCAGTAGGAAAGGAGAAATAAGAGAACCCTTAACATCTCTGATTTCTCCTTTGCTCATTAGTAGAGAGGCAGGACACCTTAGAGCAGTGACGTCTTTCACTCTAGATGCCTTCAACCTTTCTAGATTGAAGGCTTCTATTCTGAACTTTTCTGAATTTAGTGGCACCCTTGTTGCAAATCACCGGTCTAGGATCTCATAAGTGAGCACCCTGTTCTTTATCTGTTTTGAAGGTATCCATGTAGTTATTTACATTTATATAACCCAGACAAAAACAGATGGAGGAGGACTAAAGCAAGTAAAATATCAGATTGGGAAAAGACACACAGTATAGAATATGTCCAAAATAAAATTTTGAAGTTACATGCCATTTTTGTTAGCATCAGGCAGCTTAGAATCAGCTTCAAACAACAATATCTTAACTGTTTTTCACTGGGAGTTTTTTCCTTTTACATTCTTTGTTGTTTTTATCTTTTGTCATTTCAGAAAATGACATTTTTTTTCCTGACCTCCTGCATTATTATATTTCTATCCTGACTTTCTTAAAAAGTACTACTTCTTTGAAGCAAAAAGCTTGCTCATTCAGATCTTGTGAAACCCTTAGTTTTTCTTTTGACTTCAGTAGAGCCATGATTTCACCTCCATTTTCTGAATGTAGTTTTTTAGTGTCAACTTGTGCCTAATTCTGTACTTCTTGAAAAATCTTTGCAAATTTTGAGTGTGCAGCAAATCCAAAACTATTCCCCTTAGAATGCAAAGTCCTAAATAGCAGGGTATTGCTGCTTCTGTTTTGTGTAGCACCTTGCCCGTATTAAGTGCTATGCAAATGATGAAGTGTGGTTGCCTGCCTCAGGATCCATGAAACTGCAAGGCATTTATTTCTTACATAGCTCTGCTATAAGCCATGTGGGAGAACTTGATAATATTTCATTCAAGCACTTAGTATTATAATTTTTTTTCAAAGCATTTAACTGCTTATTTCCCAGTTGACTGAGCAAAAATATTCCTAAATGGTGATGGGAATCATCTGTCCTTACAGCCCCTCCCCGTGCCCATGAGAGCTGGGCAGGAGGTTGGGGGGAGGCAGGGAGGCTGATACGGGCTGTGAAAAGCAGTTCTGCAGCCCCATATCTGCCTACCTACCCACCTGCGGCAGAGTGTACTGCTTAGCACACTGGGGCAGCCAGTGTCGGGGATACTGGAGGGAGCCAGCAGTGAGGAGTAACTACAGGTACCATAGGAAACTGGGACTGGTACTGTGGCACCATTAAAAAGATCTCATATTACCCAAATTGAAAAGCACTGCCTTAGAGATTAATTTATTCAGAATTACCTTTCTAAATGAGTTAGTCTCAAAGGTGCCACTGTGTCCTGCCTTCCCTGGTCATTAAGGTTGAGTGGTTTCATGGACAAGCTAACTATTATTACACTGCTCATTCAAGACCCTGACATACAGGCAGTCCTCGACTTACAACGTTTTGAGTTACAACCTTTTGCACTTACAACGTTTATAAATTGACACCCTGTTTCAACTTTATGACATCAGTTTTGACTTTGCAATGCTTGATCCAATGCAACACTATGCCAGTGAACAAGATTGTTGCATTGCTCATCTCCCTGGAGAATATCTGTCCAAACTTTCTTGGACACTTTCTATAAGAAAGCAGAAAAGACTCCAGAAGAACCTGCAGCCAAGACTCCTGAGAAGACTCCAGCCAAGAACCCTTCAAAAAGTCCAACCAAGAGCCCTTCAAAAAGTCTAGCAAAGTCACCTCAAATAAGTCCTTCCAAATCAATATGATTGCTATTTACAGTATTAATACATTAATGTAGCTATATTACTCATCTATAATTGATCAAGTACAAAGTTCTGGGGAATTTTTGGTGAAAATAGGGTATTGGGCCTTGGTTCAGGAACCAATCCCCCATTTATAATATTGTTTCTTATGAGAAAATTGGTTCTGAGTTACAAAGTTTCAAGTTCAGACTCAGTTTTCAGGAACCAATTGTGTCATAAATCCAAGGGCTGCCTGTACTAGTGATGCTTCTGGTAAATTTCCCATTTTTTGGTAGTTTCTTTCCCTTTCCCCATGGCTATGCAATTCTATTTTATTTGGATATAGAATCCTGTCTTTCTAGCTATGACTCGTGAGCTCAGAGAATAACATCTGTTGCTCCATTATTCCTGGTTTTGGAGTCTTCAGGTGTCAAGTACTAAAATATGTCTACTGAGCATCTTCTGAACCATCTTCAGTATCAGCTTTACAAGTCTTGTATACTAATTTGTTATACATCACATGGTGCATAATATTGTCTCTTATAAACTAATACATATTTGCTATAATGGGATTACCTCTCCTTGTCTCCTATTAACATCTTCTTTCGTTCTGTATCAGTATCAGTTCCACCTCCTCATCTGCTTTCTTTAGTCATCCCTTCCTTATTTCTAAAAGTAATGAAAATGCAATACATATGTAATTACAGTCTGAAAGTCATGGGCCATCCCTTTCAGCAGTTGTGAAGAAATACCGTAAAATGTTGAGTCGTATTAAGCGCAGATCTGGTCTTTTGAATCTATCTACATCGCTAAGCTTTTCAGAACTAGAGGAGTGGATGGACAAGAAAACATGTAAGTGCTCTTAATATTTATGTAGACAGTAATCTTTCATTTCCAATTTAAATGTATGTACTCATCTCTAAGTACCATGCTGTGGCCATGGACAGATTTTACATCTGTAGCACTAAAAATGCCTTTTTAATATTGCAAAAAGCAAGCATACAACCATTCAGGCTGTTTAGAGTTGGAAGACAACATGGTGAAACCACCATGAATGTATGTTACCTCTTTCTAGTAGTGCCACATGTCATGTCTGCACACTTACATTTAGCACTATGAAGTATAGCTCAATCTTCAGCATCCCAGAAGTCCTTTAAGCTTTGTCCCCATCCCTGGCTCCAAGGATTGATTCTGTGATTGATGCTGAATACTACTGCCCTAGAAAGGTGGAACTGAGCACACGTGTTGCCATCATGCTGACTTGCCATTCAGTGCTGTCGTTTTCATCAGCAAGATAAAATCCATCCCAATGTTCATGGAGGTATATTTCAAATGGTTTCCAGAGTACTACATAATTAGAGTTGATTCTGGTGCTTGTTTTGTTGAGTCTTCTAACCAGATTGCACTGGTAGCCACACTTGAGAACAGCTAGGAGTGTAACTGCTGACAAGAATTTGGGATAGGAATTGACCAGGAAAGCTATGCCTCTGCACTCTCAGTTTTAGTGGGGAGAGGGGGTTATGTCCTTGAGTGTGTGGTCCCATAGCAATCAGCCAATAAATGCATTCCTCTGTGCTCAGCCATCTTTGGAAACCTTGTGATCCAAGGGGCCCCCTTAAAAAAACGCTGGATCTCAGCATTAGGACCTCCTTCCCTTCCCTGCCCCCCCCCCCCCGGCTATGGAGTGCTAGCAGAATATTCTCTTGTCAGGTTTTGTGGAACTCTGGACAACCAGGGATTTGAATGGCTGTACACACAAGTCATGCCACATTTTTGTGGAGTTACAAATTTCCGTCGAATGAGCATCTGTCTTCCCCTATAACCTTAATGTTAGAAATTGTTCCTTAGTGCAAACCTCATTCCATGTTACCAGTTGCATCTCAAAGATGTCAATCCAGCTATCCATTGTTAGAACTACAGGATCTATCTCAGTTGGTAGATTCTACTGATCAAGACACTGTTGCAAAATGCAATGCCATAGATGCTACATTTTTGTGCAGTTAGTACTTATTGCACCTATGATATTTGATTTTTGCTTTATATACCTACTGATGCTAGGGTTATGCACTGTCAGAGAAACAGTGGGTGAAAAAAGGTGATTTTGCAAGCCATCTTAATACCATACTAACACAGAACAAGCAACCTCCCAACCTTCCAGAACTGGGGTGCTTGTCTTAAGTGGGGAAGCTGATTTTTTTCTTCACTGGACTAGATACCTGAAGGAGTAGAAATGCAGAGGCTGTGTCCCTTCCTTCTCTGGCTGCAAGCAAGTGGCGGTGGTGTTCAGTGTTAACCCTTTCATTGCTAATTAATTGACAGTAGCTTTTGGCTGAGAACCCAAAAAACAGATGCACATTCTATAGTAGCTGTGAAAGGATTAAAACTAGACTCCAGCCCTGCTTGCTAGCTTCCTCAGAGAGAAGGGGTAGTGATTTTGCAGCATAGCATCACCATGAAAGAGTTCTAGGCCATAACTCTGGAAATATCTTTTTTTTCCTATGTTCCACCTTCCAAAAACAAGGTGTGTGCCTCTTTTGGGGGATGTGGCATGCAGGAAAACATGGTAATTGCTTCCTTTTTTTACTTACAAACTGATTTAAGAATTATTGCCAGTTCTACCAATAGTTCCCATTTTTAGGATAGTGAATCTTGCATTTATAGAATATTCTAAAATGGAAGAAACAATATGTGTATAGAGAGTGTATCTCTATTTCCTCTCGCTATGAAAATATATATATGCCTTTTTAATGTTTTATTTTAAGGATCTTTTTTCAAAGATCTATTTTTAAACTTCAAATTACTTTCTCCATTGCCTCATTTCTGCCTAAGTGCTGACTGAATAGTGGAACATATGTTGTAAGGTGATATTTAGCACAGTCAGCTGCACTCCTTTGTAACAGGGCCATTATAGAACCTACACATGTGACTGGGGATGTAGCAAAGTGCAAGAGAGAAATGGGGCATGGATGATAATAGGCTGAGGCTGCAGCCAAGAAGGTGCTCTTTACTGATGGGAATTTACTTCTTATGGTCTACCTCAGAGTAGATCCTGAGTGCAAGTGCTGGAAAATGTTAAAGAGGTAGGAAATGTTTGATTGCTACTAGCAGTGTCCTCCTCAGCATCATCTGCAGCTTGTTCATGCTCTCTATATTGTTTTGTATATGACTAGATGGAATTGTCTTTGGACAAAAACAAGGAGTGGCAAGATGAGATTAAGAAAAACTGGAAAAATAATATAGATTTCCTAACACATCAATTCTACTGCAGAATAGTCTCCCAAGTAGTGACAGCAACATCTTCACATAGGGTATTTATAAACAGATGAGCAAAATCACTGAAGAAAAGCAATACTGCTGGTGTGGTTGGTCAGTTTTTTTATGTCCTGGGACAGCAAGCCACTCTAAGGACACATTAACTGGAAAATCCATAAAAAAACTTGGTTGTGCTGGAGTGGTGTTGTAGCAATGCTGATCCCAGAGTTATGAAAGTGGCAAGGATATTTTGGGATGATATCATTTTTGGACCAACTGCATGGTTTGGATAAAACTAGACAAGTTTTTGAATGCAAGGTGTTTTTCATCAGGTCTAAGTGATCAGTGATGATTAAGAACAGGTACTAGGGCAGTGAACTTGGAGAGGGAAGAAATACTCAGGGGTAGAAGACAAACAACTAGCAGAAAAGAAAAGGCTTGATTACTAGGAGACCAAGACCTGTTACAAGGAAGGAGGGTATCACCTGTAGCGTGCAGAAAGAATTTCAGGAATCAGGAATAGTGTGTCATAAAGTCAATACCAGTGTTTAGTCCTTGGTTTTTAACATCCAGTCAGCTTATGAATATTTGTTTCCAAACTTCCTTTTTATAGGTGTTTGGCAGATTTCTCTTGGGCCTGAGAATAGTGAGGTAAGAAAGGGAGTGGTTGTTCTGTGAAAAATGTGCTCCTACTGACATATCTGTGTCTCTATCCTTTATATTTGTTTTTGTGAGAGTTCATTCTCCTGTGTCATTTTTATTTAGTTTTACCCATGTAATCACCATGGGATCATTTGGTGTACTGGATAAGATCGATCATATTTTGGGAAAGGCACGTGTAGGGTCCATAGATTCTGGTGGGCTCATTGTTACAGGTGTTGATTGTTGTAGCAGTGGAGATCTGTTGACAGATTAAGCATCTGTTGTTAAGGTAAGGCTGCATCCTTTCTGATGTCTGTTGAGCATTGGGGAGTTTGTTTCTGATGATGAATTGGGGGGTTGCATGAAAGCCAGGAGCGGAGGGCTGGGAATATTTCGCTCAAAGTCTAATCTGTGTATAGGCTGTAGTTGTATGCTGATTCTTTTAATCAGTTCTGGCTTGGGGTGGAAGGTGACCACCAGGGGTGTGGTCACAGGAAGATGTCTTTTCATGCAGAAGTAGGTTACTGCAGGGTATTTGGGTGGCTCTTTCAAAGACAGAGTCTATTTCTCTAGTGGACTGTCTATGTTGTATAAAGGCAGATTTCAGACTGGCCAGGTGAACATTACAAATATTCTCCTCACAGCAGATGCAGTGGTATTTGAGAGCCTGACTGTACATTACAGATTTTTGCTATGGTTGAGATGATTGCTCATTTCAGAGAAATAAGCATGGTAGTCCATGGGTTTTTTTTGTACGTGACGGTTTGTAGGGAACCATCCTGGATGTAGATCATGATGTCCAAAAAGTTGATGCTAGTTTAGGAGTATTTCAGCGAAAATTTGATTATGGGGTGGTACATGTTAAACGTGTGGTGAAAGTCAATAAGTAAGTCCAGGTGTTCAGCCCCGATGATGAAAATATTATCTACGTAGCGCAGGTATGCTGCAGGTTTGATGGTGCAGTTTTCTAAGAATTCTTTATCTAGGTGGCTCATAAAGAGGTTGATTGGCCATTTTTATGCCCATAGTTGTGCCCATAGTTTGGAGGAAAAAACAACTGTTGAAAGTAACCTTGTGGGTGAGGATGAAGCAGATCATATGTGCAACAATGTATTTGGAGTGTAGTCCATGTTTTAGTAGGTATTTCCAACAGGCAGCTGTGCCTACATGACGTGGGAAGTTAGTGTGCTAACTAGAGATGTCCATAGTTGCAAGTATGGCTTTCAATGGTAAAGTCTTAGATGTGACTTTAGTAATCTCCGTGTTAGTAAATATAGTCATTGTATAGGAAACAGGCAAATCAATCTCCTGTTTTTGTAGGTCTGTATTAAAATAGGAGAAATAATGCATTCCTGGACCAATAATGTACATTTCCATGGAATATTACATTTTTTCCTTTAGCCAGTAGTTCATATGGAGTGTCATAAGAATCTTTCTGTGTAACATGCTGTATAGTACTGCATGATTAAAAATGATGCATTATACATGACATTGTGGTGTTAAGGTGTGGGTGGTTGAATCACTGAAGCATTCCTATTAAGTTGTACCCCTTCAAAGGTCCTTTGTTTGTAGGTAGGAGAGCATGTTACAACCAGATGCATTGGCTCTTGTTTTATCTTTGTAGTCTTTAAAAAAAATAGAGCAGAAAGTCTAGCTTAAAAGGAAGATATTGTTTTTCCTAAACATTGATGTGACATACATTTGCTGTATTTGAAGGAGGGAGAGAAACAGACCTTCTATATACATAATCCCATCTATTCTATTAAGATGAATTCCAAATTTAGACTAGTTGTATTAATAATAGTAAACCATTTATGCTGCTAGCTAGAATGAAATTCTTTACCTACTGAGAAGGAAGGTTATCTGGCATAGACTCTGCAAAAAATGTCTGACCTATGGTAGATCACCTAAAATGATTTATGGATTTCAGAATGTAGGTTCTTGTGTACACTTAAATATATATATATATATTCCTTGTCTCCCATAAAAGGTGCAAAATAAATCAAACAGCTCTTATTCTGAGCTCCTCTCTGGCTGAAACTTTATTAATACACTCATCCATGAAGGAAATGGTTGATGGTTAATTCTGTTCTTGTTTTCCTTTTAGCTTAGGCTTAGCACAACCAGGAGAACCTCTGTTATAATAATATGGAGATATAATACCCTACAGTCCAAGTCCTCCTGATGCCTTTTTCCCCTTGCTAAGAATTGTTAAGCCTTCTGGTAGAGATGCCTCCAACCCATGCCATGTAATAAGGCCATCTCTCCTTATGTGGATCTTGAAACAATATTTTTCCATTTCTACTGATTTGGCTGGAGTTTGTAATTTTTTAAAAATCCTGGCTGGTATAGCACAAGGTAACTGAAAATGTCATAGTACCTCAGGCATAAATCAAAAACGAACCTAATCTATTATCTGACAGAAGACTATAATGTCTTCTCTTTATATAGTCTTTATACTACATATAAACCTGATTCTAAATAAGGTATTTCCTAGAAGACACAGAATGTAAGGGACCAAGGCATGGGCGAAGATACATTATTAGCAGAGCATAACTTTGCTAAATTGCCTGGCAGATGCATTGTGAGTGACGGACTGTTTTGTATTGCTGAGTAACAATTTGATCTAGACTCTTCTGTATCAGTGGAAAGACTCCTTTCCTACATGACTCCATGTTCAGCAGTGGAGAAACGTAGCAGGAGCAGGGTCTAGTCTTGCATCATGGCCTAATGATTAGACCTCTGAGGGGAAGCAAGAGCCTGGGGCTGGGTCAGGCAGCCGGAGCCATATACCAAAATCAGAGGAAATTCCAGAAGCAGAAT
This sequence comes from Crocodylus siamensis, assembly GCF_052110815.1. Taxonomy (NCBI): domain Eukaryota; kingdom Metazoa; phylum Chordata; order Crocodylia; family Crocodylidae; genus Crocodylus; species Crocodylus siamensis. Next base: position 93,528,428 of record NC_143396.1, on the reverse strand, counting down.
CCACAACACAACCCAGGGTTAGGATCTGGGGATCAGATACCAAGTACCAACCCAAGGAGCAATCCACAGAACGAAGTCCAAAAACAGAGCCAAACCAGCATCAGGAAACAGATCTGAATGGAAATCCAAAACTGAAGTCCAGGAATAAGTCCAAAACCAGTCAAGAAGCGGGAGGCTTGCCACAGCAGAATTATTGATTCGCCTGTAGACCCAAGGCCCCAGTTAGTGTTAAACAGATTGGCACGGCAGTACTCCCATCAGCCAGTCAGGATGGTCACTACCCCTAAGCTTGGGCAGCGTTCATTAGCTGAGGCTCACTGCTGTGGTGCCTGGCCCAGGCTGGCCTGCCTAATCGAAGTCCCTGACACAGAGCATTCTTGCACGTCTAAGACATGTTGTAATGGTTTGTAAGTTTGATTGAATAATGAAAAAGTGTATGTTTCTTTTAAGTTTATGAAACAATGTTTGCCAAGAGAGAGTTCTGGAAAGAGATGGACAGAAGTGATCTGCCTGGATTTTTAAGAGACTGTGGACATTTTCTATCCCCACATCAAATAGATGAGGCTTTGCGTTTGGTCTGTCCAGGTAAGGTCATTTCTTAAAATGTATTCATAATAGTGTGCTTCCTTTGCAATCTTGCAAAGTTCTTGTTTAGAGGGGGTAGAGGAGTTGTTGCTGCCATTAAGAAAATGGATGAGGCAAAACTCATTCACATTTTTATACTGCTTATTATCTGTTTTACATGAAAATAAAGTGCGCTTTTAAAGGCCTGTCTCTTTTTTTAATGCAAGGCCCTAAATCTACACCAGTGGATGTGTTGAGGAGTCCGTGACCCTTTGCGGAGCTATTCTTAAAGACACAGAGTTGCTGTCAGTCTCAAATTTTATTCAGCATGCTGGATATCCTGAGCAAGCTCAGAGGCTCTGAATAAAACTGTTAGAGGCGATTTATAGTTTACAGACAAGATGCGCGTGCAGGTGGGAATTTTTCACTGTGAAAGAAAACAAGATATTAGGTCAGTGTGAGAAACTTTTAATTAGTTCAAACTGGTTTTTGGCTACATGTTTGTTTTTGAAATGCTAACTAATAGGGAGGAGGGCTACATCCTTGATTGTTTCAGACTTCAAGGCGACTAAGATTTGGTCATCCTGGAGTCTTATCAGGCTGTGTCCTTGAAGTGCTGCGTTTGCTTTGTAGTTAACTTCTACACTATTATCTATGGTCTTGCTAATTAATTTCTACAATCCCCTCTTTGATCTTGGCCTTTAAAGGCCAGGATCACTTTTTACCATATTTAGTATTTAAATGCTTCTGGCACTCCAGCACTTTAGCTTTAGACATTTCAACATATTCTTCTATGTTATGCATAGTACATTTACAACATGTGGATAATACAGAAGGTAGGGTTCTAATACATTGAATACAACAACAGGTTAAAATCAAAAGACATTCAAGAGTAACAATAATAACAACGAGTTTGTGGGCTCATTGTAATCCGGGGAATCAGGATGTCAGGAGAGCCTATTCATCTTGTATACTCTAAGAGGCGTTATTTTTGGTTATGGCATGGAATTGACTTGCCATGTTCTGGATCTTATGAATATCTTTCAATATTTTTCTTGATTTATCTACATAGGTGCAGCAAGTATCATTGACTAAAGTACATACCTCTCTATGATTAGCAAGAAGTAGGTTTAACGCTAGGCAATTTTGTAAAGTAATATGAGAAATTTGAGTTACTTCAGTTTGCAGTCGGGTTAAGGCATCTGCGGTGTTGTTAGCTAATACTTCTAGTGAGGCTGAAAGATTTAGAAGAGCCTTTTTAAGTTCAGAAACACCTATCCAAGGTATGACCTATCGGGCAAAGGAATGGAACAAGGTAGGTCACTCGACAAGAGGGTTGAGGCCTACCTCTTGTCGGAACCGATGTGGGCAGTTTCAGTGCCACTTTTGAAGTGACATGTTCGGGTGAAGTGTCATGTTTGGGATCACTATGCTCAGGTGCACGTGCTATACCAAATGCTTAAATGCAACTTTTTTACAAAGCTAATAATGCCTTACATATACAGGTCTATTACCTTGCCATCCGAGAGAGGATGGGTCTAAGGTTATTGTTATATTACAAGCACCTGCTGTGGCATTTCTTACAAACACAGCAAAACTACTAAGACATAGCTTGTAATAGCACACAGAATTTTCAGGGAAGATTACTTCATTAAGGAACCAACATTCATAGTACTATTTACTGTCATTATGAGTGCTTTTGTTAATAGAAGAATAATTAAATGAACTAAGGCCAAGACCGATAAGAGGAATACTTATGCTGGGATGCTTGGGTAGTTGAGTACACACCTAGCAGTTTGAGAAGTTTAGGTTACTTGCGTAGGAATTAGTCATTTTTACAAGAGCATTATGAGGGTATTCTACATTTTGGTGAGGATTGATAGCTAGTAATTTAGGGGACGACACTCACTAAACTGAGGTCTCAATTTCACTTTTGAAATAGAATGATTGTTCTCCAGGGTTAGTAGTTTTACTTTGGATGTAAGCTTGACTTGCCTCTGTGGTGATGTCTGCACACTAAATTTTATGGTTACTAGGGTAATACCCATACAGCTTACATTGACTTGGGGGAGCATTGGACTTGTATATGACAGTGGAAGCCCCTTCAGGCGGGACTTGACTAACTTTGTTTCGAACTTGTTTGGTGTTAGTATACTCTAGTTGGGTGCCAGGATAAATTCCTGTGAACTGGGTGAGACTGCAGGGGCACTTGATTAATATGGGCAGACAGACTATTAACACAAATATACTCATGGCAGTACTTGCAAGGCACATATTGTTCATTGACTGTTGGCTCTCCGCAGCCGAAGGGGAGGTACACGATGAGGTTTTGTTGGGGTAAACACTGCAGGTTTCACATGTGTGTGATGGTTCCACGAATTTTGGCGATCTTGACTGCAGAGTGGGTGGTTAGTAGGACTTGGTATGGTTCTTCTCACGTTGCCTCCAGGCAACTTTTCTGTTGCGGAACACAGACTCATACGTAGTCACTGGGACTGAGGGGGTGTATCTCTCAATCAAAGGGTACAGGTTGCTGAACGGCAGCATGACGCTGTAAAGTAGTAAGCTGCTTTTGCAAAGAAATCACATAATGGGTTAAATTCTCATCTCTTGCTAGCAATCCTGTAGCTGGCGGAAGGAAACCATGGGTAATGGGGGGTGGATGACCAAACAAAAGCTCATAGGGAGATATCTTAATGTCAGCTCTAGGCGCGTTTCGCATAGCAAATAGTGCAAGGGGCAATGCCTCGGGCCACTTAAGCTGAGTTTCCGAACACACTTTGTTTAGAAGGGTTTTTAGAGTTTGATTTGTCTTTTCCACCTCTCCAGATGATTGAGGGTGATAAGGGGTGTGAAGCTGCCTAGTGATTCCCAATCGTGTGTAAATTGTTTGCAAGACCTGGGAGGTGAAGTGACCTCCTTGATTTGAGTCAATGACTTGGGGTATGCCGAACTGCGGAATAATGTCCTTTAGAAGCGCATGAGTGACTTGCTGATGAGAGGCATGGGTGGCAGGAAACGCCTCCACCCAATGGGTGAGCTGATCTCACACTACTAAGGCATGTCTATATCTTCGGCACCGGGGAAGTTTGATGAAGTCTATTTGCAGTCTCTCAAATGGTTGATATGCTCAAGGTTGGCCCCCAGGTGGGGCTTTTCTCTCTGGGCCAGAGTTGAACGCTGGGCAAGTGGGGCAGACACTGGTCACTTGTTTAGCCACTGCATGGATCTCAGGGGTGAACCAAACTCGGAGAATGGTTTCAGCTATGGCAGTCGCCTCATAATGACCTTGCCTATGCCCTATTTGGCACAGGGCTGCTGTAGTGCTTTAGGCAAGATGGGGCAGTTATCGCTAGTGTACTACAGTCCATCTTTTGAATAAGCCCCATAGAGATGTTTCCAGTCTTTTTCTTTTCTTTTGCACGCTTGCTCATATCCTTCTAAGGCTCTGGGTTTTTCTCACACAGGAGCAAGGGCATTGAGACTTACGGGTTGTTGAGCGGTGGCTTTGGCAGCAGCATCTGCCCGCTTATTTTCTTTGGCTTCAGGCATGCTCCCGCCGGTGTGTGCGGCGACATGCATTACAGCTATTTGTCTGGGTTTCTGGATGGCTTCCAGGAGCTTAGAAACCTGAGTGGAGTTCGCAATCTTTGCTCCAGAAGAAGTAATGAAGCCTTGCTGTTTTCATAATTGCCCGGTAGAGTGGCAAATCCCAAACGCATACCGACTGTCAGTGTATACGTTTAAAGTCATCTAGGTTGCCAGTTCACATGCACGAGTTAAAGCAATCAGTTCAGCTGCTTGTGCACTTAGCCGGGGAGATAAGGGCTTTGCTTCAACGATGTTGAAGTCAGTGACGGCCACATACTCAGTCCGATGAACTCCAGCTTCTATGTAGGGGGACTTATCCACATAGAAGACTAAGTCAGGATTGTTCAGGGGCACATCAGTGAGGTCGTCTCGGGGCTTTTCCATTATGGGAACGACGGTGCAGCAGTCGTGATGTGGCTCTCCATCTTCAGGATGAGGCAAAAGTGAGGCCGGGTTGAGGCTAGTACAGCGTGAGATGTGCACGTTCTCGGCAGCTAACAGAGTCACTTCGTACCGGGCTAAACGTTGGTGAGAGAAGGCTTGAGTCTTTTCTTTAGTCATTAGGGCTTCAACTTCATGAGGAACTCTGACTTCGAGGGGGTACTCCATGACTAGCTCTTTTGATCGCTCAACAAGCAGTGCTGCCTCTGTAACGGCGCCCAGACAGCTAACTACCTCTTTTGCCACTGGATCTAAAGTGGCGGAGTAATAAGCGATTGGGCGTAGCTGAGGTCCCAGTTTCTGGGTTAGGACTTCTGAAGCTATTCCCCATCTCTCATGGACAAACAACACAAACGGCTTCTCATAGTTGGGGAGTCTTAGAGCAGGGGCTTGTGATAGCTGGTGTTTAACTTGGTGAAAACCATGGTCTAGCTCGGGGGTCTATTGAACCACTTCAGGTTCTCCCTTCCGAGTGGTCTCTACCAGAGGCTTAACTATCTCTCCATAAGCAGGGATCCACGGCCGGCAAAATCCAGCTGCTCCTAAAAAAGCTCGCGTATGCCTCTTAGTGGTGGGTTTTGGCAAGTCTTTTATAGCTTTTACCCTTTCATCAGACAATTCCTGCAGTCCCTTTGAGATCACATGCCTCAGGTATGTAACTTTCTTTTGGCAATATTGTAACTTTCCTGGGGATACTTTATGTCCTTTTTTAGCTAATCTTTCTAATAGTCTTAAAGTGTCCATCTGGCAGTTTACCTGAGTCTGTGTTGCTAGTAGTAGGTCATCTACATACTGTACAAGCACTGTATCCGAGGTAAGTATGATACCTTGTAAGTCTCTAGTCAGGATTTGGCTGAAGATAGTAGGACTCTCGGTGTATACTTGGGGAAGTCGCGTCCAGGTTAAATGTTGTCTTCTCTTCTAAGTGAAGGCAAAAAGGTATTGAGACTGGGCTGCAACTGGGATTGAAAAGAAGGCAGCACACAAATTAATTACTGTGAATCGGGTGGCTCACCACGGGATGGAGGTAACAATAGTGGCAGGGTTAGAAACTACGGCAGCTCTGGGAATCACATAATCATTTATAGCATGTAAGTCTTGCACAAAATGATAAACAGGCTTGCCATCCTTTCCTAGTTTAGGTTTCCTGACTGGTAACACGGGAGTATTGCAAGGAGACTGACACTCCACTAAGATCCCTTTCCTGATGTATTCATCCATCAGGGGTTGCAAACCTTCTTCTGCTTCTTTATTCAGCAGGTACTGACGCACGCAAGGCAGGACTTCCCCCTTGGTTTGAATAACAGCCGGAGTGGCAGACTTTAGCAGTCCTACATCGGTGGACTCCCAGCCCCACAATGTGGCTGGCAGTCATTGTAGTTTCACTGGTAAATTTCTCTTTTTTCCTCCCGAGGCCAATGCCCTGGCAAAATAAGGCAATTTGTCAATTGGCAATTCTAAAGTTATTCCTTCCAGACTACAGCGTAGAGTGGCCCTCAGCTTACACAATAAGTCCTGTCCTAACAAATTCATAGGAGCACGGGCAGACAACAAAAAGGAATGTTCACATGACAAGGGTCCCACTTGGACTCGAGTAGGGGCACTCCTGCTAGTTTTGAACAATTCCCCCCTCACTCCCATCACATTGTTAGTTCCTTCTTCAATTAGACCTGCATGCTCAGGAGTTGTAGACAACATAGACATGGTAGTGCCAGTGTCAATTAAACAATCGTATCATTGCTCTCCTACCTGAATTGAGGCAACAGGGTCACTCCTATTGCAATTTATAGTTATTGCAGGGCAGACTGGGTGAGGATGGTCAGTTGGGTCACTGAGTCCTTCTTTCCTGGGTGTAGTTTTTGACACCGGCTCCTCGCATCACTGGTCTGGAGGGGGCCCCCGTTCTGAGATGGCTCTGATGTTCATCCCTTTCCTCTGGGGACACTCTCATTTGAAGTGTCCAGGTTGTTTACAGTAGTAACATACCTCGCCGGCCCTTTGAACTGTGGACCACCCTTTGCCCTGGTTTCTCTGACCTAATCCCTTTTGTTGAAACCCTCCCTGGCCCCTTCCCCTGTTCCGTCCTCTTCCAGACATGCTGTGCATAGTTCCCTCAACTATTGCAGCTACTAGCTTAAAATCTTCCTTTCTCTCCTTCTTTTTTCCCCTCTCTTTTCTCCCATCAAACACATAGCTTGCTATATTTCTTATCTCTAACATACTCTTTCCTTCCCACCCTGGAGTATATCTGCAGAAATGCTCCTTGCTATCGGGAGTACTCTGGTTTACAAAGGCTGATACCAGAGAAGGCATATGCTCAGGTTTATTTACATCAAGATGAATGTATGTCTTGGCTGCCTCACACAAATAGGTAAAGAAGGTATCCGGATGATCCTCGGGTCCCTGTTTGCATGCATGGAATTTTCCCTAATTCACGGGCTTTTTACTTGCTTCATCAAAGCCTGCTAGTAAGTCATTCTGGGCTTCTCTCAGGAATGCCCTTCCCCAGAGGTGTTGTAATCCCAATTAGGTTCATTGGAAGGCCAAGGATCTCTGTTTGCTGCTGAGGCAACAGCCTTGGCCCAGTCTAAAACTTTAGCCCACTTGTGTGGGGTCAGCAGGGTATCCATGAGTTCCTGCATGTCTGACCAAGAAGGGTCATAAGTATGGACTATGCGCTGAATAGTCTGCCCCATTTCATTAGGTTTTTCTCAAAAAGAGGGGGTCTGTTGTTGCAAAATGAGGAGGTCCCCTCAGGTGAAAGGCACATGAATTAGAGTAGGGTGAACCTGGAAGCTGCCCCCGCCATCCACAAACGGGACCGGGTGGGTTTGCAAAGGAGCCTGAACCACCACATTCAGGTACTCCTTCCCCTGGCTGGATGGAAATGCCTCCTCCACAGGACCTCAGCTCTGGGTGCAGACTGAAGAAAAGCTTCTGGAGGCAGGGAGCCTGGAGCTCGGAGTCGGCGCTGACGCCACGGGAGCTGGAGCGCTCTTATCAGGGGCAAGGGTTGACCGGGGACAGGGAGAGCAGGGTAGAGAGGCTCAGGTCTGTCTTCAGACTCCACGGAGACTGAAATTGGAGGATCATAAGGGGGCGGAGGTAGAGTATAGAACTGGTTTTGGGGCTTTTTCGGCCAATCCAGCCGACAGGTACCAATAATCCATGTGTTGAGGTTTTAAAGCTACCCATTCCAGTCGAAGGAATGCCAAACGAGACCGATCAAATAAGCCAAATTTCAGCTACCGTTTATCCAGAGCACCTTGTTGAGTTAAGGCAGGCCACTCCTGTGTACACAAAATACAATCGCGCTTCCTGCCCATGCCAGACTGCAATGGCAGATTCCCTTCTCCCCAAGCCTGGAGAAGCCTCCCTAAAGGAGATCCCGGTGGGACGTTTGAAGCCGATTGTCCCATGCTCCTGAGACTTAAGCACTCTGGTCTATAAATTCCCGGGAATGGCTACCCCTCATGGTGGACCCCGTTTACCCGACGTCCGGACCAAGCCCTTCAAATGGTGACAAACTCACCTATGCCGGCTGGGAAGGTTGGTCCAAACAACGAGCAGCCAGGTCAGCACACAAGGGGTCCCATCTGGGTTGCCAAATTGTTGAGGAGTCCGTGACCCCTTGCGGAGCTATTCTCAAAGACAGAGAGTTGCTGTCAGTCTCAAATTTTATTCAGCATGCTGGGTACCCTGAGCAAGCTCAGAGGCTCTGAATAAAACTGTTAGAGGCGATTTATAGTTTACAGACAAGATGCGTGCGCAGGTGGGAATTTTTCACTGTGAAAGAAAACAAGATATTAGGTCAGTGTGAGAAACCTTTAATTAGTTCAAACTGGTTTTTGGCTACATGTTTGTTTTTGAAATGCTAACTAATAGGGAGGAGGGCTACATCCTTGATTGTTTCAGACTTCAAGGCGACTAAGATTTGGTCATCCTGGAGTCTTATCAGGCTGTGTCCTTGAAGTGCTGCGTTTGCTTTGTAGTTAACTTCTACACTATTATCTATGGTCTTGCTAATTAATTTCTACAGATGTAGCATGTAAAAAAGGTAAAGACAAGCTTTGTTCATTCTCCTTGGCAGCTCTGCCCTTGCAACTGTTTACAGACAAGGCATGTCCCCACATTCAGGGGCATGTGCTTTGCAGCAACATAAATAGTAGCGGCACAAATTTGTGCCACTGCTTTTTACTGTAGTGCATGCCCCTGCACATGCACTTTGGTATGGGAAAGACTGTTCCACTTTGGGGAAACTACCCTTTCCCCACTTCTGCCAGCTCCTGCTGTGCTGGGGGCGGTGGGACGGGGCGCACACAGCTAAAGGAGTGGGGATGCTTTGACCAGCAGCCACAACATCTCCCAGGAGGATCAAGCCTCCGTGTCTGCTAGCACCTGCTCCTCTCATGTGCCTTCTGCTATCCCCAGTTAAGCACCCTTCTGCACTTGGCCTTTTACAACTCAGTGCAAAAGACTACTACAACAAATGCACGCTACTGCTGGGGGAAGAGAAATATAATTTGGTAAAGGTGTGTGTGCAGGAAGGCACAAACTGTTAAGCTCTTGCAGTTCACAGTTGGAGGAGATAGTATGTGCTGTTAGGTGAGTTAACATCTCATTACCTTGTATTTATGGGCTCATGTCAGGTATGTTTTGTGTTTATCTGTCCTAACTCTTTTGCAGTTAAGTTTTTTTGTACATTAATGTTATTTTTAAAAGAACATGTAATAGGAATATCATCTTAGGAGAGGAGATTTGTTATGTTGTGTAACCAAATGGAGACCATTAAGCTATAAGCAATGGATTAAAACATTCATTTCAATTAAGTCTATACTCCATCATCTTTCATGGCTCTCCTTTTCTGGAGACAGCAAGGGAATCTATAGCAGCTTGACCCCTTTTCTAACAGCTGCTTCTGACCAGCATCTGAAAACATAGTTAATGGAAATTGAACCTAAACGCTGGGAGATGGAAAGGAGGGCCCACTATACAGCAGTACACTTTTATTTTAAATTAATAATGTGTGTGCATCTCTCAGGAGGGCTTTGGTCACTTATTTGCCATCATATCCAAAAGTAGGAAAGCAGGTTGCCAGGGTATTCCTGTTGAAAGAATCGGCAGTAGAAGAACAGCCAGCTTCTGCAGTCAGGATTGTCAATATGTCACAATATTAACACCTAGTCAAGACAAATCAGGCATTGGCTACAGCATTAGTGTCAGACCAATGTTACAGTGAGTAGCGAGTCCAAAGATGGCTCTTCATTACTTTTGTGACTCCACCAGTTCTGCTGGACAACTAAAGCAGCCAAATAATTGGGAACATGGTCTTGGTTTGGATAATGACAGATTTCAGGTGTGTTCTAAACAGGTGAAAATATTTTGTTTCTGATTGCTTTGTTGTGGTAAACCTATATTTAATCATGGCTTACTTCATCTGTTTAATGACCTACTGTTTTCAGTTCAATATATTTTTATGAGATTTTTTTTTAAAGCCAAATTCTCTGCTGAATCTGAATTCTAAGGCAGCAGATGACTTTGTTAGTAGCTGACCCTCCATCACGTTTGACTATTAGCATATCTTAGTATTTGCTTCCAGTAAATTTAATTAATTTCTTATGGAAAATCATGCATTATATGTCATTTAGGTCACATTCCTTAGACAGCCGGAATAAGACCAGGTATTTTTAGTCATTGGCTCAGTCCTCATCACTATGGTAACAGGAGATTTTGTGACTGAGACATATATTTTTTGTCTGATCTCCTAGTTTTGGGAAACCATTCCTGCTTCTTACTATGTTCACAGAAAGACTAGCAAAGGTTAATTTTACCCCACTCATTTAAGTTATTTAGCAGCTCTTTTAGATATATAATATTATCAAGATTGGGCTCAGCAGCTCGAAGCTGGGGAACAGATTTGACAGGGTTATAAGTTTCTTATTTACAAGAAGTTTTAAGCTCTATCAAAGTATAAAAATGTAAATAATTAGAAATTGCCCGAACACAGAGATGTGCTTGTGACTAAGGGACACCTATAAAGTGACTTCTAATGAAAGCATTTTAAATAAATGGTACTGATCTGTAAAAGTGCTGTCTGTTTTATAATATGAACATTTATTTCTGAAGATACATTATTAACAGAGTATAACTTTGCTAAATTGCCTGGCAGATGCAGTGTGAGTGATGGACTGTTTTGCATTGCTGAGTAACAATTTGATCTAGTCTCTTCTGTGTCAGTGGAAAGACTCCTCTCTTACGTGACTGTGTGTTCAGCAGTGGAGCAATGTAGCAGGAGCAGGGTCTGGTCTCGTATCATCTTGTGTTGTAAATCTCTGGTATGGACATTGACTGCTGAATATGCTACCAGTACCAGGTGGCAGAAAGCTTGAATAAATATCACACTCTTAGAGAATGAAGAAAAGGAGGACATTCTCTGCTTTTTGTGCTGTTGCTGTTGCCCATCTGTACACGTTATTCTGTTTGCTGCTGTTGCAGCGTCTGTTGAACTCCAGCTGCCTAGGTGGCTTAGCTCCCCATTTTCATTTCCATTTGCAGAAGTTGCAGGTGGTGACCTCTGGCTGTTTGTCTAGCAGGCAATATACATAGCTGCCCAGCTTTTCAGGCAGTGTTGCTTTTTGTTGTTGGAATGCCCATCCATTCCTGCCCATCCATCCCATTAAAGCTCTTGCATGAAATGTATGTTATATAATATATATGTATGGAATGTATGTTATATAAAATAGGTTGTGTTGTTTTATATAAAACAACACAACCTATTTTTGAAGTCTCTTAGTAACTCTGCTTCCCTCATTGCCCTGCTCACATGTTATTCATTTTTATTTAATATATACAACACCAGAATTGTGTCAGGGTTGTTGTATGGGATATATGACACCTCTTAAAGAGGTCACCACTTGTATTTTTATTCTTAATCCAAATATTACCACAGGAACTGGTCTTATGAAAATAGGTATCATCTGATGGGCTGCTTTTTTACCCCTCTCCTAGAGCAGCTTATGATTAGTATCATTTTAGCTGCCTTTAAACTAACCATAACCTAGGAATGAAAGCATCCATGTTTTTTTACTGTGCCTTCAGCTATTGGTTCTCCTCAATCCTTCACTTAATTACAAGTTAGTATTAATTGTAATGAACATACTTTTAAAATTGTTTTCTCTAAGTAAAACTAAAACTTCAAAGTAAAAAATGTAAAATACAAGCTTAAAACAATGATATATGTAACAGAATGCTATGGTACTTTACACTGAAAATGGATGGCAGATTATTACTAGCAAGATAGTCAAAAGGATATGAATAAGAAATATTAGGGGCAACAGTGGCAAAATGGTGTTAATACAGAGCTAGAGTACTGGTAGATATGCTTTTATTAGAATCATTATTCCTTAAATAATAAATATAGTACATGGGACAATTATATGATTTGACAGAACAAAACTTGGATGTTGTTTTTGGTCAAAAACAAGAAAAAGGGGAATTTGGGATCTGTATCGGTGTGTGAGAACTACCATACCACTGTCTGGAACTTAGTCACAAAATGAAATGTAGCTGCGTGTGAGATTTCCTTCAGAACATTGTTTGTTAAATTCTGCAGAATGAAGGCTGCTCCTACTAAATTCAAATAAAAGTTTGTCTTTTATCTAGGTCTTTCTCATTTCCAGCATCTTAAAACATCTGGCAGTGATCTGATAGTAGTGAACCACGTATGTTTAAGGAAGTTATCTATACTGCAGTGCTTTGGCTGCTAGAACTTCAGGGGGAGATGGGAAATGCCAGCTGCAAACCACCAGCATGCCTGCACATTTCCGTGGCTTCTGCTGGGTGAGTAGTTCTGTCTCACTGGCTGTGGCAACAGGGTGTGAAATGCACTCTAGAAAGACAGAGCTGCTGACGATGGCAGCCCGCAAAAAGTGTAGGTCAGTACCTACTTTCTGTTGGTTGCCAGGCAGCGTAAAAATCTTTTTTGGCTAGGAGACTTGCTGTGCTACTTTGCTGTCAGTATGAATGGGCTCTGCTGCCCCAGAGCAATTTTGAGGGTAGTTTTGCCTTCCAAACTACATAACATGAACCAGATCGCTGAAAAGCTAGGGATTTCTAAAAGTGCAGAATGGTAGACTTTGAGTTTGTATACATTGGTGAGAAATATGTTTTATTTATTGTAGCTTTCAGGTTGCAAAACAGCATGCTGTAGGTGAAATGGGAGGTGGTAAATCATCTATGCAATCTGTCCTAGTCCCTTTTCATGGTATGGGTTCATTAAGAAGACGTATCAAGTCTCTGGGGAACCGTCCCTCTCTAGAATTTGTAGAGCAGTGTGATGTTATCTCTGTTTTAGCCTTTGATGGAGAACATGACTGAAAGCACATTTAGATTCACAGAACAGCTCATGGTAGGTGACACTGGGGAGTTTTCATAACTTTTGACAGTTCCTTGGGCTCTAGAGAAATGGTATTTTCCTTAAAGTTAGAAATTAGAAGTGGGACCACATTCTTTCCAAGCTTTTTGTGGTGGGAGAACTTTGCTGGTGGGCCTGGATGAAGAAGTAGATGTGTTAACATAATGGTTTGACGGAGCGATGGAAAACATTTGCTATTCATGTAAGTGGTCTTTGATTCAATCCCTTCTTAACATACTGCAGAAGACAAGATCTTTCTGGCCTTAAAATCTATTTTCTTTCATCATGGACTGTTGTGAAAAGAAATCAGGTTTACATACATTATATTCTTTCTTCCCCCATAAAAGGGTTAGTTAAAAAAAGACTTATCTGCTTCAAAATTCCAGCTAATCTCTAAAAACCAATACTGTTTTTTTAGCTTTTAACCCTCAGCCCTGAGTTTAGTATCTAGCCACTGGGTTCCAGCCAGGTCCTCATTTCCATAAAGTCCTTTCCTGCTCACTATCCTCCTGTCTGACTTTCATCACCCATTGAAACATTAATTTATCCCCTAAAATTTGAAAAAAAAATGTGCAGGTCATAACCTAGTAAGTACTTCATTTCCTTAAGTGTTCTGCTGAATTTGGATCATCAATATACTCATTCTGGGGTTGGCAGATCAGGACTATGTATTCAAGTTGGATTTCTCTCAGAGTTCAGACCTCTCCAGACTATCCACTAAGTTTGTTTTAATATGATTAAAATATTATTTCTTATAAACTTTAACAATAGTCTAAAATGTAATGGATTTATTGGGATGTCTTGATAATGAAGCTGAGAAAGAGGATGGACTCCATAGAAAACAAATGACTTGCTTAGCTGTTGAATACATTTGTATGGCTATATTTTACCTGCTTATTTATCCATTGCACTACACTTTAGTTTCCTGGCTTCAGCCTATGGGGTGGCAAAGATTATTTAATTTGATTATGACTGAGAAGCATGGTGAAATACAGCTCCACTATGCTTGTTTCTGTCCTGGTGTTTTATGTGACAGTAATGCAAGCCAGAATAGGCCTTATGCTACCATGCTTTTCTTCTTCCTGGACCACAGTGCTGAGCTTTAGTGAGCCAACCGGCTCCTTAGGCCACATTTTACTACATGTAAGAATATCAAGATTATTCAACCCTAAGTGTTTGTAGTACCATCCTTGAACTTAAGCCTTGGAAAGTGTTCAGTAACACAGTCAAAACCATAGTAGAAAAGGACCTTTTTAAGCAGGCTGCTTCACTAGCATCTGAATTGTCTGGTTTCATTCCAGAGAGACAAACTCATCAGGTTATGGGCAGTCCCGTCTGACATGATGTTTCTTCATTAATGTCACTACAGGGACTTTAATTTTTAAAAATTTATTATTATTAGTTGTCACGGACGGCCCCGCGAGCAGCCGTGAGCTCACGAGTGCCCCTTCGCCGTGCCAGTTAGGGTGGTCTGGCACCCTCTTCTCGCCCGCCACGTCTTTGATGTTGAGGTTCAGAATGGGAGGCTGCCTACTCGCACCTAACGACACCTTGATGGTATCCCCTCCGCTCCAAAGTGGGGTCCTCTCACCCCAGCCTTATGGGCAAATGCGTGCCTCCAAAACCTCCCCTTTAGCACGCCCCAAGCCTAGCAGCTGTCCCGGGGGACGTTGTCTGGTCCCCTGCCCCTCTGGTGCTCTCCCTCTGGCACCCTGGGCTCATCACCCACCTGGCGCCCCTGGGCCGGGCTCTCACCCACCGGCCTATTACTGACGCCCTTGGGTCTCTCTTGCTCCCCTCACCCCTCCCGGGGTCTCTGACGCGTCCTCCGCGCTCGCGGCCCCACTCGGGGTCTCTGACGCGTCCTCCGCGCTCGCGGCCCCACTCGGGGTCTCTGACGCGTCCTCCGCGCTCGCGGATTTCCCGCGTTTGGGGCTCAGGTGGCCGTAGCCGTGCCTGGCCCCCTTGACCCTTTCCTGGGTCGTTTCTGCGCTGCGCCCTCTCCGGGCCTCGCCCTCTCTGGGGCCTGTACCGCGCTCTCCGCGCTGCGCCCTCTCCGGGCCTCGCCCTCTCTGGGGCCTGTACCGCGCTCTCCGCGCTGCGCCCTCTCCGGGCCTCGCCCTCTCTGGGGCCTGTACCGCGCTCTCCGCGCTGCGCCCTCTCCGGGCCTCGCCCTCTCTGGGGCCTGTACCGCGCTCTCCGCGCTGCGCCCTCTCCGGGCCTCGCCCTCTCTGGGGCCTGTACCGCGCTCTCCGCGCTGCGCCCTCTCCGGGCCTCGCCCTCTCTGGGCCTGTACCGCGCTCTCTGCGCTGCACCCTCTCCGGGCCTCGCCCTCTCTGGGGCCTGTACCGCGCTCTCCGCGCTGCGCCCTCTCCGGGCCTCGCCCTCTCTGGGGCCTGTACCGCGCTCTCCGCGCTGCGCCCTCTCCGGGCCTCGCCCTCTCTGGGGCCTGTACCACGCTCTCCGCGCTGCGTCCTCTCCGGGCCTTGTACCGCGCTCCTCGCCCTCTCTGGGGCCTGCACCGCACCCTCGGCGCTGCGCGCCTCCCGCACTTGGGGCTCAGGTGGCCGTAGCCATGCCTGGCCCCCTTGACCCTTTCTTGGGTCTTTTGCCCCACTGGGCAAAGTGCCGTCCTTACGGGCCAGGGTCCAACCCCATGCTCCGTGCCACTCCGGCACAAACAGTTGTGCCCCCCTGGCACTGTGCCCCTACTGGGCACCCGGGGCCCCCAAGCTGCTGGGGAGCCCCGCTGAGGCCTCCTCGCTCCCCTACAGCCTCACCCGGTCCTCCGGTTAACCATAACTCAAGCCAAGCCCGAACGGCTGTAACAAAACCAACAAAGAGCCTACCCGCTCGTAAAGCCAACTCTCAGCCCCTCTCGGGCTCCCAGCCCTACCTCTTATCAGGGTGTCCTCGTCCCTAGCATCATCGCAGCCGGTCAGTAAGGTAAGGCTGCAACCCCCAACTCTGGCCGCTCAGCTCAGCCACAGAGCTCCGGCTCCTGTGGCATCCAGAAGGGTACTGCTAGCCAGGCTTTGGCCTAGCTGTTTATAAGGGCCTGGCCCTGCCCCCTCCTGGCCACATGACCTGCCTGGTTGCCCTAGCAACCCCCATCTGTGTTGCTCCAGGGTGCTTCAGCAGCCCTATTCCTCCTGCTAGTAGCAGGCACCCTGGTGCCCTGTTACACCTCTCCCCTTCCTGGGGCATCTCCTTAGGAGCGGGGCGCGGGAGTGCCCCGCGACATTAGTGTACCAATTTAACAGTATAATTAAATTAAATAAAATGCAATTCATTAATTGTATAAAATACAGTAGGCATGGACGACTTTTTTAAAAGTTATAATGACATTAAAATTCAATGCACTGAATTCATTAGAAAATATCTGTTATTCTGCTTGGTCTATTTTATATTTGCAGACTCTATCTAGGAGATTTTCCAAATCACCAACTGGTACATGTGGGCTGTCCCCTTTCCATTATTATGGACAAACATTAAAGTGCTTCAGCACTGTGCACCCACTGATTTTGTCTTCTGTTCATCCTCATATGTCTCTAGTCTCATTTTTCCCCTCATTTTTCTCTTTGGTATGGCTAGCTCCTCTTCATCTGTTACACTTTCTCACTATTGGCACAATAGGAAATCTCTTTTATTAATAAATGAAAAATATAAAATTTCAAGTTCACTTGTTTCTTGCAACAATATTTATTAATGGGAGGCAAAGCTATTCCTCAAAATATGTACACATATCTATTAAATATTTGTATTATATACATAAAGAAATGAACACCCAGCTGTACCCTGTAGTCTGACTGAGACTCCATCACTTCTGAGTGGAGTGTAATTACCTCCTCTGTCTTCTAGATGACACTCCTCTTAATACATCCCAGAATGAGATGTGCTTTTTTTGCAACAGCATTCCATTGATGACTTGCAT
Source organism: Crocodylus siamensis (assembly GCF_052110815.1). Taxonomy (NCBI): domain Eukaryota; kingdom Metazoa; phylum Chordata; order Crocodylia; family Crocodylidae; genus Crocodylus; species Crocodylus siamensis. The sequence goes on along the minus strand of NC_143396.1, from coordinate 93,511,485 downwards.
TTAATTTGTGGTCCACTTTAACTCTCAATCCTTTTCTACAGTACTGCTGCCTAGCCAGTTATTTCCCACTATTTATTTGTACTTTGATTGCTCCTTCCTAAGTGTAGTACTTTGCACTTGTCTTTATTGAATTTCATTTTATTGATTTCAGATCATTTCTCCAATTTGTCATGATAATTTTGAATTGTACTCCTGTCCTCCAAAGTGCTTGTAACCCTTCCAGCCTTGCCTTCTTCATATTTTATACGCGTTCTTTCTTCCATTATCCACGTCCATTAATGAAAATATTGAATGGTATCAGAGCAGGACAGGCTCTTGCCGATAGTTGCTTGATATATCCTCCCAGTTTTGACAGGAAAATATTGACAAATCCTCTTTGAGTACATTAGTTTTAACCAATAATAAGAATAAATGAATGTATTGGAAATTTGAACTTTTAGAATAAAGTGATATTAAGAGTTTAAAATTGCAGAGTAGAATGATCTCCCGAGGTCCCTTCCAGCCCTAATGTCTATGAAATCTATGAAAATTTTGGGGACATATATTAACTGTTCACAATATATTTCCACAAATATCCCTTTTACATGAATTATGTAAGCTTCTTCTCAATATGTACAAGAAAAAATTTATCAATACAGCACTGTATCACAGGACTATGTATTAGGCATCATGGGATCAAGGAATCTCTTCCGGTGCTTGAGGAATGGATCATAAATTGATGTGTCTGTATCCCTGGACAACAATAACATATAATGTCTGAGATTCCACTGAGACATCTGGAAAAAATAGGGATCAATACATGGTAAACACAGAGAACTTGTTAAACAGAAAGATACTTGAAGAAAAATCAATATGCTATATTCAAGGATCTCTTTAATAAATGCAGCGGATGGAAGATGCTAAACCGCCTAAAAAATAGAAAGAGAGGATGATTCTAATACCCAGAATGTAATTTTTGTTAGAGATTCAGTTCTTGGCAGTTTTATTTTTCTGTATTGAAACCTGCTGTATATCTTCAAAGCATGTTTATCCTCACAAAAGTGCTGTGTTTTAGGTAAGTAAATATTATTTTTATTTCCTGGGTAAACAGAGACAGGAGAGTTTAAACCATTTGCCTCTGATCACACAATGAGTTTGTGGCAGAGCTGGGTTTAGAATTGGTTCCTGTGCCAGGTTTCTAAATTAGACTATGCAGCCTACCTAATACTTGACTGGGATATAGATGGTCAGGGCTTGGCTCTACCTAGAGGGTAACAGTCAATAGGATTAGGAACAGCCAAGTTCAGGGGAGCAGGGCTAGAATTAGATGTTATTGAATAGAGCTGATCTACTTCATTAGATAAAACTCATATCACCTTTTATCCAGCCTTTGATGATGTGGGGCAAGTGGAGATGTCATCTTTTTGCTTTTCCCACCTAGCCAGACCTGGGGCATACATCTGGCTAAGTGGGGAAAGCGACAGAGATAATAGACATCCACTGCAATAAAGGGAGAGATTCTATAACCACCTTTTGTTGCTCCACTAATGTTTTCCTTGTAGCTGTAACAACAAAGGGCATTAATGGCTATTCATTTAGCATTTGTGCCATGAGAAAAAATGTTATGGAGATGCATGAGACATCAGGTGACATCTGCTTTATGGCAACACAAATGAGAAATCAGGTGACACCTGTTTCTACCCTAAGGCTCCCAACTGGAGTTGGTGGATCAGGAACTTGAGAACTGCAAGGGAGAAGGATGTAGGCAGTCACCCTGGCTAGAGCTATAAGATGGGGGTGGGGCAAGGAACAAGAGGGTGGGATCCAGACTAGACTCACTAGCTAGGAAATCTGGATCAGAGAGATTTGGGCAATTAACAGATTAAACCACAAACTAGAAACTACTAGTAGAGCTGTGTGAAGCTTCAGGTGTGGATTTGATTTAGAGGAGATTTGGCCCGATTCAGCATCCGAATCTCTGAATTCAAATCAAATTGGGAGACCAATAAGAAGATCCAAATTGATTCAAAGAGTCCAAATTTATTTGGAAAAGATCAGGAGAAAGATTTGGAGATTTGGCAATTTGGGAAGTCTTTACTTGCTGTCACAAGGAGCTGGACCCAGGCTCTGCGCCAGTAAGTAGGGAGTGGGGGGCTGGAGTAGAGGGAGAGGACCATGGGAGGACCCTCACCAGGCCCCATACCCTGCCTGCTCCCCACCGCCTGCTCTCCCAGCCCTGTCAATAGCTGCCCTGCTCAGCCCCAGCATCCTGGCTCTTTAAAAAAAAGCAAAAAAATAAAAGCCCTGCACTCACTGGCTCCTACCAGGGGGTGGGAGGGGTGGTGATCCCCGCTGCCCCTCCATCCCATGCTGCATAGGGGGCTCTGCCATGAGCTCCCATCCCCCACCTTCTCTCCCAGCCCCATCAATGGCTGTTCCACTTTTTTTAAAGAGCCAGGAGGTTTGGGCTGGGCAGGGAAGCCATTGATGGGGCCTGTTTGATTCAGAGATTCAACCGGTTCAGCAAAGGCAAAATCTCTGAATCGGTTTCAGCAGAATTGATTCAGGACAGTGATTCAAATCACCTAATTGAATCACTGTCCTCTGAATCAGCCGGATCTGAATCTGAAGCAAATACTAGCTGCTTCGCACAGGCCTAGAAACTAGCTATCAGAGGACAGAGGTCTGGAGCACAAGGGGGTCCAGGCTGGAGTGTGGAACAAGAAATAAGTAGGCAGGAGCTAGGATGAAGCCAGGAAGCAAAAAAAGAGAATGTAAGAGTATAAGAATTGCCATTTATTGGTTAGACCATAGGTCCATCTTGCCCAGTATCTTGTGTTACACTGTGGCAGAGAGTGAATGCTGAAAAGGAGACTGAACAGGGTATGACCAAGGTCTTTCTTCACTGTTTCTTTCTCATTTGCAGTCTCCAGGATTTAAGGTCTAGGAAGCTCCAATTCAGAGGCTGTATCCATAACTCCCATGCTCAATAGTTACTGATACCCCTTTCCTCCAAGAATTTATCTAATCCATTTTTTAATCTAGCTAAACTGTCAGGGTCCACAACATTCACTGGTAATGAGTTCCACACTTCAATTACATGCTGTGTGGGGGGAAAAAAACCCACCTTTTTTTTGTTTATTTTAAAATTACTCCCTACTAGATTCATTTTATGATCCCTAGTTCCTGGTTTGTGAGAGAGAATAAATAATAAATTCCTATTGACTTTCTCTTTACCATTTTGTATTTTGTAAACACTTATCACGTCCTCCCTTCAAGCATCTGTTTTTTAAGTTGAATAGGCCTAGCCTCTTTAGTTTCTTCTCATATGGAAGCCCCTCCCTACTGCTAATCATCCTAATTGCCCTTCTCTGTACCTTCTCTAGCTATTCTATAGCCTTTTTGAGGTGTGGGAACAAGAAGTGGGTACAGTATTTAAGATGCGGACACACTGTGGCTTTATAAAGGAGCATAACAATGTTCCATTTTGTTAACAATTCCCTTCTTAATAATTCCTAACATTTTGTTTGCCTTTTTGGATGGTTGCTGATCACTGAGCTGATGTTTTTAGCAAACTGTCAACAATGACTCCCAGATCTCTTTCCTTAGTGGTAACATAGAGCCCATAAGTAATATAGAGCCCATCATAGTGTCGGTATAGTTTGGGTTATTTTTGCCCAGCTGCATCACTTTACGCTTATCTACATTTAATTCAATCTGCCATTTAGTTGCTCATGTGTTCAACAGTGCCAGACCCTTTTTTTGTAGCTGCTTATAGTCTGCCTTGGTCTTTACCATTTTGAATAGTTTAGTATCATTGCAAATTTGGCCACCTGGCTATTCACCCCCTTGTCCAGATCATTTATGAATTCGTCAAACAGCACTGATACCAACACAGATCCCTGGGGCTCCAGTGTTTACTTCTCTCCAGCCTGAAAACTGACCATTTATCCTTACTCTTTGCTTTCTATCTTTGAGCTAATTTCTAATCCATGCGTGGATGTTCCTTGTAATCCCATTAGAGAGAACCCAAGGAATAGGAAGCCAGGATCAAATGAGCAGGACCCAGGGACTGTGAAACTAGGAATCAAAGGCATGAACTAAAAAATTAAGAATAAAGAGTTAAAAGCAGAAGGCTAGACAGAGAGCCATCTGTCCTGTTGACTACCCTGGGGGCTTTGAAAGAGGTGCTGCTTATAAGCTGGCAGCCACGACTAGGCAGGGAACTGGGGCCAGCTGGAGCAACTTAGGCTGCTTGCTGCCCTGACTCTTGACTTGGGGGGCCAAGGGCAAGAACAAGAACATATGTACCTTGTATCAGCTTTTGTTGCCTGGAGAGATAAACACTGGTTCTAGAAAATGGTCCTCCAGTAAATGAGTTGATCAGAATCAGGAGGACACAAAGACTGTTAGACCAGAACAAAACAAAAAAACCCCAATCAAAGGCATTTTCCTATGAACAGTGGATATCACATTCTGTGCCTACCTAAATTGTACAACAAAGAATTAAAATCCCCCCCGACTTGTTTTTTGTTTTTTTCCTCCCCTTTTGGATCTTGATGAGCTGTACTGGTCTTCTTCCCAGGCAGTTGCAATACGTCTCAGTGTATCAGAATAATACCATTTTAGTTCTACAATGATGAATTGCAAGGAATAATGGAAAAAATAAAAATTTTGGTGAGATTTAGGAATAGGATTTAGGTGAGATTTAAGGATAGGTTTTAGGGGTATAGCTCTCCTAGACTGCCAGTAGGACTAGTGCCTTAAAATCACTTGATGACTTTCAGAATTCCTCCTGAAAAGTGAGGTTATCTACATTATCAGTTGTCTGTGGTCAGCTTATGGCTGACTGTCACTGTGAGTTTTCCTTAATGGACACTCATTTAAGTAACAGGACACTTTTTAAGCTCAACAGATTGTTTTACTTATTTTTAGTTTCATTGTAAATTTGGTATTTTCCCCATCAAAACAATTGTTCTATTTTTCAAAGCTGATAGCCATTTTTTACAACTGTAGAGAATACTGGAGTATAATAAAATGTTAGTTATCCACAACTTCCTGTCCAACACTTTCATGTCCACTGATATCTATTAATTACATTAAAAACCACCTTTATCTGAAAAATTGATTATCCAAATATATTCAGGCAGCCAGGAGCGCAGCCCGGCAGTGTGGAGTTCAGCCAGGTCTGGCTGGTAAGTCTGTTGCAAGGGAAGGGGCATGGGGAGTGGGGCAGATTGAGGCCCCCACAGTGAGGGAGGGAGTGGGGCTGGAGCAGGGGAAGGGGTAGGCATACATAGCTGGGTGGGGCATGGGATGGAGCCACAGTTCATTCAGGGGGCACAGGAAATGGCGGGGGGTGGCTCCTGCCACTGCATGTACCCCAGGAGGGTATGGGGCCATGTGCCCATGGATCTGCACATGGGGCAGGGTGGGCTGATGGGGCAGGGTGGGCTGCCACTGTGGGCTGGGGCTGGGGTCAGCACCAGGCTCTCAGGGTGGGTGCTGGTGGTGCTGGGAGTGGGGCTATGTTGTATTTTGGGGTGGCTGTAGCCCCTCATAGTCCCCTCTCAGTGCTGCCACTGCCTGCCCTAAGCACAACTCAGCCCAGCCCCCAGCAGGGAGAGCTTGGCATGGCCAGGCCCTGGCCCACAGTGGAAGCCTGCCCTCACCCCATACCCTTCTGGAGTTTGTGCAGTGGTGGGATCCACATCCCCATACCTTCTGGATGAGCCAGTCATGGATCTGTCCCACACCCCTTCCCAGCTGTGCAGCTCCTGCCCCTGCCGCAGCCCCACTCCCTTTCTTACTCTGGGGGCCTCAGTCTGCCCTCCCCACATCCCTTCCCTCCCCCCTCCCCCAACAACAGACTTACCAGCTGGGTGCCGCTTTCCAAGCTGCCTGGCTGTATATTGGAATCAGATCAATATTGGTTGATATGGCTTGTTAAAAATTGGTCACCGGTATAAGCCAAAAAATTCTCTATTGGTGCACCCCTAATAAATTGCTGCAAAGAGAATTAAAAAACAAGCCCATATAATATAAATATTTTATGAATCATTATTATGAATAAAATACATGCCAAAATGCTCATTCTCAGGCAGAACTGTTACCTTTGACTTAATATTATTAACTTAATGCCAAAAACTATGAAAATCTAAATATAAGAAACTCAGAAAAGGTGTAGTTAAAACACTAAACCTATTAAGTATCTATTTGTCTACTACCACAGTAGCAGCCACACAAAACTTACATTGGTCATATTCAGTACCTGACTCAGGGTATATATAGATGTTCAGGGAGATTAGGGGGAGGTTAGATCATGTTACAAATGCCCAACCAATCTAATGTAGTTCACCCAGGTGTGGACCTTATGCTTAGATCCCCAGTCACAACAATCTAAGTGTGAACTCTATGGCAGTTCAGGAAGGTTAGATCAGTCTAAAAACTACAGACCTCTTAGCCTCACCTCAATACCTGGGACGTTACTGGAGCATATCATAAGGAAGGCCACTTGCAAGCAGCTGGAGGAGGAAAGGCAAGCAGCCAGCATGGATTTATGAAAAACAAATAAAACAAATTATGTCAAACAAACCTGATCTTCTTTGAAGCAACTACTTGGGTGGATGAAGGAAATGCTATAGATATAGTGTATTTGGACTTCAGCAAGGCCTTTAACAAGGTCCTACATGACCTGTCATAAATAAATTGGAGAAATGAGGGCTGAACAAAACAACTATAAGGAAATGGATAACTAGTTCAATAGCTGCAAGCAAAGGGTAATTATTAACACATCCATGTCAGAATGGCAGGAGTTTTTGTATGGAGTCCCATAGGGGCCTCTCCTTGGCCCAGTGCTGTTTAATATATCTATTAATTATTTGAATGCTGGCATACAAAGCTTCTTGAGCAAGTTTGCAGATGACACAAAACTGGGAAGGATTGCAAATACATTGGGGGATGTGAGCACAATTCAGAAAGATCTTGACAGATTGGAAAGTTGGGCTAACAGGATGAAGTTCAATGCAGACAAATACAAAGTGCTACCCTTGGGAGGAATAATAAAAAATGAAAATATAAAATGTGTGACACCTGGCTGAATGACAAATCTATGGAAAAGTACTTGGGAGTCTTGGTAAACCATAGACTCAATATGAGTCTGCAGCATCATGCAGTTACACAACAGGCAAGTACAGTTTTGGGCTGCATCAATAGGTGTAAGACCTGAGGGGTGATAGTGCCTCTTTATTCAGCAATGATTAGTCTTCCTGTGGAGTACTGTGTACAGTTCTGGGATTCATATTTTAAAAAGAATGTGGAGAAGTTAAAGGGGTCCAGAGATGGGCAGCAAAGATGATCAAGGTCTTGGAAAGCAAATCATACAAGGAGAGACTGAAAGAGCTAGGCATGTTCAGCTTGCAAAAAAGACACTTAAGAGGGGACATGATAGCAGTTTTCAAATATTTGAAGGGCTGCCCTAAAGGAGAGGGAAAGCAACTTTTATTTTTTTGCTGCCGAGAGGTGGATGCGGACAAATGGCTGGAAGTTGCAGCAAAATAAGTTTAGATTGGATATGTGGCAAAACTTCTTCACTGTTAGAAGAGCGAGGAAGTAGAATAGACTGTCTAGGGAAGTTGTGGACCCTCCTGGAGGTGTTCAAGAAGAGGTTGGACAGCCACTCACTGGGGATGATCTAGGCATAGTTATATCTGTGTTCTAACTTGAGTATTTCCCATTTTTCTTGATTTTGCCAGTTCCCTCTCCCCCTTTCCCCCCACCCCCTTGGGACTAAAGCCAGAGGTTGCTGGCGAGAGGGTCTTGCCCCTCCACTCAGGGTCAGACTGATCTCCGTATCTGGGGTCAGGAGGGAATACCTTATGATCAGATTGAGATGGGCTGTGGGTTTTTTGCCTTCCTGTCTAGTGGGGGCATGGCCTTCTACCCAAGACCTCTTGAGTGTATATTGACAACATTTTACAGAAGCAGGATATTGGGTACCATGGTTCCCCTGCTTTACCTCTGGCAGGCTACGGTGTTAGGTCTCAGCTGTGTTAGGGTTGATGGCAGTCTCAGAGTTTAGGTTATCATTTGTATCAGATGATTTGGATGGGGATGATCCTGTCTGAGGCAGGGGGTTAGACTAGATGACCTCTGCAGTTCCTTGCCAGCACTACTTCTCTATGACTCTATGGCCTACCTGATCTAAGTTAACGCTACCTCTGAGGTAGTCCAACTTAGATCAGGTCTGGCATCAACTCTGCCCCTGCAGAGTTGCTAGCCCTCCCAGTCTGTCCGCCTCTCCTACTGTCCCAACTTACTTCAATCAGGTGCTGATGAATGGTGGGAGCAGTTTGCAAGGTCAGGGGATCTGGGGCAGTTTGGCAGTATTGCGGGGGAGGGGAGCTAGGAGTTGGCAGAATCAGAGAACCTTCCCGATATTGCCACTCCCCCATGATCCCCCTAAGATGCACCACAGACCCTGCTAGCCCCTTCAGTCCTGTTGACCCTACCCACACTGGACCCCACCAATCCCCCCTGTGGATCCCTGTGGTTCTGTCAAGTCAGTTCCTTGGGCTATTATGGTGACATCATTAACATACATGTATCACTTAGACGTTGTACGCAGGTAGTTTGAGATGCATACACTGAAGAGTATTGATGCTTGGGGGATTCTATTCTTTAGGGTTCATACCCTGCTTTTTTTCTCCTTGACTGGTAGTAAGTTTGAATGATCTGCTTGAGATCATGTTCATGATGAAAGTGCATAGCTTGCAGTCTAGTATCACAGAGTGTAGTTTATGTTTGAGGCCTTGGTGTCATACGGCATCATAGTGGCAGTAAAGTCAATAAGACCGTGCCTGTTTGCATCATTTCAAATCCATTTTCTATGTCAGATGTAAGTATTGTAACTTGGTCAGTGGTTACACTGCTTTTTCCAGAAGCCAGACTGACCTTTTGGGAGTTGGTGATCAATGATGTTCTCTATTCCATTTAGGATTATGTGTTCCATAAGTTTGTATGTAATGCAGAGCATTGAGATGGGTTAGTAACCCTTTGGGTCCTCTGGTGGTTTATTGAGTTTTAGGATAGCAATGATGTAAAGCTTTTTTCACATATTTGGAAGTCTTTTACTTCCTGGACATTTATACATGAATTACTGAAGCTCTTTCATAGTGGTTCCAAACTTCATAACAAATTCTGGAAATATCTTATCTGGTCCAGCAGCCTTGTCAGTCTTGAGTGTTTTAATGGCTGTATCAGCATTGCTAAGGATGGTGGCAGTTAAATTAAAGTTGGCATTGAGTTATTTAAGTTATTCGTGAGTCAGATGTCTAATCATTTCTGTGTTATTTGCTTGGGTTTCCGTACTTGCTGTCAGTATACACAGTATTGTTGCAATGGAGTTGGCTGCCACTGGACAATTTCATTTTTTGGTATCTTTGCCTGTAAGGAAGTTATGGTTTACCATTCTTGTCAATCAAGTGGGTCATATCCAATCCTTTCATGGTAGTAAGCCATCTCTCCTTTTTGATATTGTTCAGTATGGTAGCCAGCTGTTCTGTAGTTCTTTTTACAGTTGCAGGGCCATTGCATTGCTTGATGATGTTAAGGAGCTATTCATACTATTTGACCCAGCATGGCTTGTAATGGTTTCTATGGTCTCTAGGTACACAAAATGTAGCTATTTCAGTTAGGCTTGTAAATGTATTGTAGACTTGATCAGTGTTGGTTTGTGAAGGTTCCTCTAATTAGTTTGCTCTCTTGTTAGTCAACCTTTGGTAGTTCTGCCAAGCCACCTTCTGAAAGTTCTGTCTTGGGACTGATCTGGATGGTGTGGGCTGGAAAATCATATTGTCAATAATGATGAAAGAGAGTCCATGCTGAGATGATGAAAACTTGTCAAATACTTTTCTTACCAGTATTTTAGCCAAGCCACCTTTTCGTCAGGCAAGCTCTGGGTCTGTCTGGATGTTTCAGCATCCAGAGCAAAAGCTACATGGCTCCTTTGGGTCATATTGTTCAGGCTTATCCAGAGGCAAAGGTTATCTCCATTGCTACTGCTAACTGAGCATTCCCAATCTTGAAATTAGTATTTGAAGTCACCTGCATATATGGTCATCTGGTTGTAAATAGTCAAGGATGTGATTGACAGCACAGTAGAGGGTGGGCTGTATATGTTGATGATGACTGACTTGGACAGTGCTCCATTCTGTTACACTCTGGGAGGTGTTATGTCCCATGGTACTGTATGAAGGTAGCAAAGCCATGAATCCTGCTGGCTACTAAGTCTACAGCCTGAGAGCTTCATCTTCCGTAGCTGCTCTATATGTGTTTCTTGTAGAAGGACTGCACATGGTTTCATTTCCTTGGTGATGCATTCCAGCACTGATTGCTTGACTGAGGTTTAGCCTTCAACAGTAAATTGAAGAACAGTCAAGATTTCCTCTCATAGACAGGAGAGGTTGTTCTAGCTCATCCTGTAGTTAGTAAATCAAAATTGGAAAGTATAGTGTATTGAAATTGGAAAAGTCAAGTCTGATGGCCTTGGCAGTAACTTTTAGTTTTGCTTTATAGCTACTCATGGGAGGTACCATGAGAAGATAGTCACTGTCCCTCCTGACCCCTGAATCCCTAACTTATTACATTTTATTAAAGTGACCATACTATTTATTCAGTCAATTGGTTTCCCTATTATCTAAACAATACCTAATTTACCTCACATTCAATCTTTTCTCTTGTTTTATCTCTAAGTGTTAACATCAACTTTTAGTGACACTCTGGGATATGTATAAATGGGATGCACTGTATTGCAGTCCATTAAACACCTCACTGAGTTTCAGAGACAATCTTTTACATCTTTGCTCTGTAGAAAGCTCACACGCTTGTGTGATCATCTGTAGCTGCAGATTGCTTCCTAACCGAAACTGGTACTCTTGCAACACTTCAGACACCACTGAGGAAATCTATCCTTCTGCAGACATAGTGGTATGTCATTTTTTGCCTCTCTAATAAACAAGCTTACCCTCCAGTTTTAATGGGGAATGGTCACTAATATTTTGTATATATTTGCTCTGATTTTAATCACTCAGTTCTGGTATCTATTATGGAATTAATATTTAGGAGCTGCTCAGCGCGTTAGAGAAGGAAAGCTTGTTTAAGCCGACTTTGAACAATGAAAATCATCAACCTGAAACTACCCGGCAGAGGTAAGAGCCCCATGATGTTCTCCATGCCTAATCTCTAGTCCCACACCCCTTCTTGGAAGCACGAGGAAGAGGTGGACTATCTAAAATCAGCTTTTCTAGAGCCAGATTTTCAGTTGTGCAAACCACTGTTACTTGGTGGCCTGGCCTGTAGCTTGGGTGATCGATACCAGGTCAGGATCAAGCCTTCAGCCTCTGAACACTGACATGCTTCCAATCCTCGGAGACTGTGTTAGATGTTCTGGGAAAGGCCTCCTTCCATCCCCAGGTGGTACTGGGTGAACACCCTTGAACCAAATTAAATGTAGCCCTTTAGGAGATATTCCAAAATGTGGTATGCTTTGGACCTTTCAGAATGTGCTGCATATAGTGCCCTAGCCACAGCCCACATAAGTCAATAGGAAAGTTCTTTGGATCGGAATCAGGCATTTTGAGAAGTTGGCTTTATTGAAGGTTAAGCAGGAATGGGGGAGCTACTTCTTAAGTCCCTGCAAAATGTGCAGGTAAAGGCATGATAAGATCTGATATGTGATCCACACAATCTCTCCTCCTGCCACGCCACACATATGTGGCAGGAGGCGTGATTCTGGGAACAAGCCTCAGATCCCATCACACTTTATTGTTAAGTCAAGAGGAGTCCAGGATCCATAGGAGCTTGCACCAGTAAGTAGCAAGCTCCTATGGATTTTGGGCTATAATGACAAGTTTTGTGCCTGGTCCTGGCCTAGTTCTAGCACCCTCTAAACCTTTGGGAGCTGTGTCCCATTGTAGACTCCGGCATATAAGTCTCTATGAGGCACCATCCTTACATCCATTTTTACTTGGACAGGACTGCCAAACAGCAGTCTATTGAAGATGTCTGTTGTTTGAATGACTTCAATAGGGTGTTTGAAGGTGATCATTCTCCTTCAACTCTGACCTTACTTATTTACTTTGATATTGGCATATGTTACAGTTCCTACTATTTTAAACACCTGTTTCAGTTTTGTGCATACTGAAATTCAGGTTCCTTACAAAAATCGAGGACCCAAGATCACCAGCCTTCCATCTCCATGTTCCCTGGGGAGTAGTACTCAGACTTTCCTTTCCCAAGGCCCTGCCCCTTACAGCTCTGGGGTCCATTTAAGTCCCCCTGCACTTAGAATTTGTCTTCCATCGTGGCTACATAGCCTATAAATTAACTGATTGCTGATATCCTCTCTGTCCTTCAGAGGTTTTCTCTGATCATGTCCCTTCGTAGTCCTTAGCTTTCCACTTGCGTAATTGTCTGTCTTTTCTACAGCTTTCTTAGAGTTTTTTTCATACTTAACCTCCGATCCATCTCTTCTTTTTAGGTCTTTAAATTTAGACCATCCAAAGTCCCTTGGGAGCTTATTAATAAACTTCTCTTCACAGTCCAGGTCTTTCCTTTTCCAGGACTTGGTCCCTCACCCTTTAATCCAGCGTAGAATTCCTTCTCAGATTCTGGATTCTACTTCTTGTCTTTAGCCATCTTAATGTAACTCTGTTACTACTGTACTGGTATGATAATCTCTTTATGGGGCTTATTTGCATACTACTATTGGTATGCAAGGTCAGATTATGGGGGACTGTCTTTTTTCTACATATTGCCTATTGGTATGCATGGGTGAGGGGGGTGAAAGACTCTTCTGTGCTTGTTTTCACTGTGCAAACATGTTTTAGCTACTTTTAACATTGATTATTACTGATTGATTATTAAGAAGTTCTTAAATCTGTTTGCCAGCCCATGTCCCTTTCCTCCATTAATAAACCCTGTTATCATTTGATATTGCTTGCAGATGGGGAAGTTTGTTTGCATTGGAACACCTGGGTAGAAATTATTTTCCCAGATTTTTGGTTGGGAGCTTGAACCAAGAGAATCAATTTGTGTAAAACCCCAAAGGTGAACTCAGACCTTGTTGCTGCCATCTTGTGCCTAGCCGAAGGGTTATATCAGCATCTTCTATCTTTCTGGGTGGCATCAGCATCCTACTGAGATATTGCAGGTGCTGCATTTGTCCCCTTACCTGGTCTGTACTAGAGATGGTAGGGAAGGCTGTCTATGACTGCGACATCCCTGTTTACTACTCCTGGGGGTGTCTCCCCTGTTGCCTCTGGTTTCTTCTCTTTGGCAAGACTCATGGGCTTTCTGCCCCCCAGGAGTCTCACTGGGCCCTGTTTCAGTTTTTCTACTACAATTGTGATTGTAGGTCCTCTTGTGTTCCTTGTGGCTTCCCTCTGTGTACACACACCTGTTAAGCTTTTCTCTGAGCCTTACTTACTTTGAGGTGTCCCCACAACTCACACAGTCTTTTCACTCCCTTTCTAGAAGTTCTGCAACTTCTCCTTCTCTCAGGGGTATGTCTTCCCCAGCTGAAGGTTTTCTTTTTTCATCTTGTGTCCCTCTCAAAGTCTGGTCCCATACTCCCTTATTTTCTTCCTTGTTTTCTTCTGCATCTACCCATGACTAATCCAGCTTCCCTGGGGTAATGGTCTGACTTCTCTGAACCCCTGCTGGCTCCCCTCCTATCAGTTGGATGTGGTCCTTCAAAGCTACTATTTCAGCCTTGTGTTGCTATGTGAGGAATTCCAGCTCTTGTTCATGCTGTTCCTTTAGCTGGAAGAGCTCTTCCACATCTTCCATTTCAGTCTCAGTTCCTTGTCGAATTCCTGGTTCTCCTTGACTAGCTTGATGTTGGTTTGTTGGAGTACTGTGAGCTGTTCCTTATAGTTGGTATTCTCTGCCATCAGCTTTTCCTTCAGTGCACAGGTGATCTACCCATCTTAACAACATTTTCTAGTGACAGAATTTTGAAGTTGAGGGAGAAAAATGCCTTTTCAAGCCCTTGACAGATGTTCAGTTAAAGGTGGCTTGGGATCCTGTTCTCAGTTTCAAAGATCACAGAGGTAGGGTTGTTAGATTAATGAGATCCTAAGTATGCCCATAATACTGGTGCAGGTGGAGCCAGGCATCATGATCCCAAGCTCTCTCTGCACCAGAAAGTAGGAAGCCAGTCAATGAATTCCTGCTCCCAGCCTCTGGAATGCTTTGGAGTTAAGGGTTTCAGTGTGACCCTGAGGCTAGACATACCAATCAGTTGACTACCATTTCTAGCCTCAGGGGCACACTGGAGCCCTTAAATCTGATACCTGCCTGAGGCTGGGAGCCCTGACCAACTGACCTGTGCACCCAGCCTCCTGCGTATGGTGGAGTCAAGGGGTCTGCCATGCTCCAGAAGCTGGGAGTGGCAGTTAATTGGGGTTCCCAGCCTTGGGGGCACATCGGAGCTCTTGACTTTGATGCACCCCTGATGCTCAGAGTAGCAGTCAGCTGAATTGGGCACCCAGCCTTGGGAGCACATATGAGTCAGGCTAATGCTTGGCCACCTGTGCAATCTAAGGTGTGATGGAAACCAGCCACAAAGTTACTACTGCTCACTGTTGGTGAGCAGCCAACAGTGGCACAAGAACAGGTTAGGGCCTCTTCAGAAAAGCTGGACAGGTACAAGTCCATGGGCCCGGACCTGATGCACCTCAGGGAGCTGAGGGAGTAGGCTGATGTGATTGAAGAGCTGCCAGCTATTATCTAGGATAACTCATGGTGATGAGAAGAGGTCCTGGATGACTGGAAAAGGGCAAATATAGTATCCATCTTTAAGAAAGGGAAGACAGAGGGTTGGAGCACTACAGTCAGGTCAGGCTCACCTCAGACCCTGGAAAAATCATGGAGCAGGCATTCAAGGAATCCATTTCTAAGCACTTAGAGGAGAAGAAGGTGATTAGGAACAGTCAGCATGGATTCACCAAGGGCAGGTCATGCCTGACCAACCTAATTGCCTTGTATGAAGCAAAAACTGGCTCTGTGGATGTGGAGAAAGCGGTGGACATAATATAACTTGACTTTAGCAAGGCCTTTGATATGGTCTCCCACAACATTCCCACAAGCAAGCTAAGGAAGAATCAGTTAGATGAACGGATTGCAAGGTGGATAGAAGACTGGCTGAATCATTATTCTTAGAGGGTAGTAATCAATGCCTTGCTGTCTATTTGGCAATATCAAGTCGAGTGCCCCAGAGGTTGGTCCTGGGACTGGGTCTGTTTGAGATCTTCATCAGCAACCTGGAAGATGGCATAGAGTGCATCCTTAGCAAGATGGCAGATGGCACCAAGCTTGGGAGAGTAGTAGATGTGCTGGGGCGTAGGGCTAGGATTCAGAGACCTTGATAAATTGGAGGACTGAACTGAAAGAAATCTCATGAAATTTAATAAGGACAAGTACAAAGTCCTGTACTTAAGACAGAACAATCCCATGCACCAGTATAGGCTGGAGACTGATGGGCTAAGCAGCAGCTCTGCAGAAAAGGATCTGGAGGCTACAGTGGACCATAAGCTGAATATGAGCCAACACTTGGCATTCTGGGCTCCGTTAGTTAGGGGTGTTGCCAGCAGATCAAGGGAAGTGATTATTTCTATTTTGTACTGGTGAGGCCACATCTGAAGTACTGCGTCCAGTTTTGCCTCCCCCGCCGCTATAAAAAAGATGTGGACAAATTAGAAAGAGTACAGCAGAGAGGAAGGAAAATGATTAGAGAGCTGAGGAACATGACTTAAGAGGAGAGGTTGAGGGACCTGGGCTTGTTTAGTGTGAGAAGACACTACTGAAGGGGGACTTAATAACAGTATTAAACTACCTGTAGGATGCTTACAAGAGGATGGAGCTAGACTTCTCCATGGTGGCAGAAAACAAAAAGACTAGTGGCAGGGCTGTCCCAAGGCAGGTAAATTGGGGTGACTGCCTTGGGCCCTGTGCTTTGGGGGGCCCCATGGACGGTGCCATACAGGCCCCACTGAGGCCGCCACATGCTGCTGCTGGCTCTGGCACTGCCAAGTGCTGCTGGCTGTGGCTGCTTGCCATCCCTACAATTCTCCATGGGCCCTGCACAGGCAAATATGCCCTGGGCCCCACACACCCCTTGGGATGACTCTGAGTAGTGGTCTCAAGTTGCAGCATTGGAAGTTTAGGCTAGATATTAGGAAAACCTTTTTCACTAGTAGGGTAGTAAAGCACTGGTACAGGTTACCCAGCGAGGTTGTGGAATCTCCATCCTCAGATGTTTTAAAGACAAAGCTTTGGCTAGGGTGATATCATTGGGGTTGATTCCTCTTTGAGCAGGGTGTTGGAGTAGATGACCTCCTGAGTAGATGCCTCCTTCCAACACACACTCTATATATTATTATTTGGCATTCTATTGTAAAGTTTAGCTATATCAAGATTTTGGGATTTGGGTAACACCCTCATAGATTTCATAGACATTAGGGCTGGAAGGGACCTCGGGAGATCATCGAGTCCAGCCCCCTGCCCAAAGGGCAGAAAGTCAGCCGGGGTCATAGGATCCCAACAAGATAAGCATCCAATTTACTCTTGAAGGTGTTCAATGTAGGTGTTTGAACCACCTCCACTGGCAGACTGTTCCAGACCTTGGGGGCTCAGACAGTAAAGAAATTCTTCCTTATGTCCAGCCTGAAACGGTCTTGCAGGAGTTTGTGACCATTCGACCTCATCATCCCTTGGAGCGCTCTGGTGAACAGACGTTCCCCCAGATCCTGGTGGTCACCCCTGATAAACTTATAGGTGGCCATCAGATCAGCCCTGAGCCTGCGCTTTTCCAGGCTAAAGAGTCCCATGGCTCTCAGCCTGTCATCGTAATATCTGTTTTCCTGACCTCTGATCATGCACGTGGCTCTCCTCTGGACTCTCTCAAGCTTCTCCACATCCTTTTTGAATTGTGGAGCTCAAAACTGGATGCAGTACTCCAGCTGCGGCCTCACCAAGGCCGAGTACAAGGGGAGAATGACGTCCCGGGATTTGCTCGAGCAGCATCTATGGATGCACGCCAGCATTTTGGTCACTTTACTAGCCGCAGCATCGCATTGGAGGCTCATGTTCATCTTGTGGTCAATGATGACCCCCAAGTCTTTTTCTTCTGTAGTGCTAACCAACGTAGCACTTCCGAGCCTATAAGGGTGCTGCAGGTTTTTCCTCCCAAGGTGGAGAACCTTGCATTTTTCGGTGTTAAACACCATGAGGTTCTCGTCTGCCCATTTGCTGAGCTTGTCCAGGTCAGCCTGGATCACCCGCCTATCTTCTGGCGTGGATGCTTTGCCCCAAAGTTTGGTGTCATCGGCAAACTTGGCCAGTCCACTCCTGACTCCAATGTCCACATCGTTAATGAAGATGTTGAACAGTATGGGTCCAAGGACAGAGCCTTGAGGGACCCCACTGGTCACAGGACACCATGATGAGTGACTGCCATCAATCACAACCCTCTGGGTCCGACCACGAAGCCAATTTCCCAGCCAGCGGATCGTGGTGGAGCCAAGGCCACAACTGACCAGTTTGGCCAAGAGGTGATCATGGGATACCAGATCAAAAGCTTTTTTGAAGTCAAGATATATGACATCAACCTCTTCTCCCTTGTCCAGGTGATAGGTCACCTGGTCATAGAAGGAAATGAGATTGGTCAAACAAGACCTACCCGCAACAAACCCATGCTGGCTATCCCTTAGGATGTTAGCCTGGGCCAGTCCCTCAAGGATGGCCTCCTTAATAAACTTTTCTAGGATCTTCCCCAGGATAGAAGTCAGGCTAATGGGCCTGTAGTTAGCCGGATCCACTCTCCTCCCTTTCTTGAAGATCGGCACCACATTGGCCTTCTTCCAGTCTTCAGGCACTACACCAGAATGCCAGGAGTTTTCAAAGATCCGTGCCAGGGGCTGGGCTATGACGCTCGCCAGCTCCTTGAATACCCTGGGGTGCAGGTTGTCAGGGCCAGCTGACTTGAAGGTATCCAGCTTCTCAAGGTGTTCCTTCATGAGGTCAGCATTGATGGAGGGTAGGGGATCCCCCTCACCCAGATTTCCCTGTCCCATAGCAGGCATGGGCATCCCGTGTGACTGATGAAAGACTGACACAAAGTACCTATTTAATAGGTTGGCTTTTTCCTGGGCGTCAGTTGTCAGTTGCCCCATCTGGTTTAGCAGGGGTCCAACATTGCCCTTGCTTTTCCTCCGGCTCCCCACATATCTGAAAAAGGACTTTTTGTGGCCCTTGATGCCTGAAGCTAGTTGGAGTTCAGTTGCAGCCTTGGCTTTCCTGGTTTGGTCCCTGCAGGACCGGACCAGCGCGGAGTAATCCTCCTTGGAGGTGAATCCCATCCTCCATCCTTTGTAGGCTTTCCTTTTTAGCCACAGTAGGTCCGCTAGGTCTCTGGAGAGCCAGGGGGGCTGCTGTGCCTTCTTGCTGCCTTTCCTCCGTGTTGGAATAGATTTAGCTTGTGCACTGAGGATCGCTTCCTTGAGAAGCAACCACTTGAACTCCCATCTTCTTGAACTCCCATCTCCCTGGGGTCATGGTCCTTGAGGGCCTGACTGACTAGCCTCTTGAGCTTATTAAAGTCGGCTTTTCTGAAGTCAAGGACTTCTGTGTTGCTGACTGACTTGTCAGCTTTATGGCGGATGGTGAAGGTGATCAGCTCGTGGTCGCTGTCACCCAACTTCCCATCAATCACTAGGTCGCCGATCAGGTCATCCACCGTAGCCAGTACCAGGTCAAGCAGCGCTTTGCCTCTCGTTGGCCCATAGACTTCTTGAGTCAGGTAGAGGTTATCCACACATGAGAGAAAGCTTTGCGCCCACTCAGATTTAGCTGAGTGATCTTTCCACGAGATGTCCGGGTAATTGAAGTCACCCATGACATCAGCTGTTGTAAACTGGCATAGCTCCAATGGATGGATTTGGATTGGTAGGCCTGCTGAGGTTCTGATTTGATACACTTTAGGTTTTTAAAAGTAAATTACTAGCACCCTGTTCAGATTTGCTGATGACACTAAGATGTGGGGGGATGTGGGCATGCTAGAAGGGAGGAATAGGCTGAATACAGATCTAGATAGGTTACGGGGTGGGCGGATGAGAATAGGACGGATTTCAACACTGACAAATGCAAAGTGATGCACCTGGGGAGGAACAACCGGCACCATACTTACAGGTTGGGGAATTCCCTTCTTGTTAGTACAGAGGCAGAAAAGGATCTTGGAGTCATCATTGACTCCAGGATGAATATGGGCTGGCAGTGTGGGGATGCAGTAAGGAAGGCCAACCGTACCTTGTCATGCATCCACAGATGCATTTCAAGCAGGTCAAAAGAGGTGATCCTCCCCCTCTATGCGACATTGGTCAGGCTGCAGCTGGAGTACTGTGTCCAGTTCTGGGCACCACACTTCAAAAGGGATGTGGACAACATGGAGAGGGTCCAGAGGAGGGCCACCTGCATGATTAGGGGGCAGCAGGGCAGGCCTTATGAGGAGAGGCTATGGGACCTGAACCTGTTCAGCCTCCACAAGAGAAGGCTGAAGGGGGATCTAGTGGCCTGTTACAAACTAGTCAGAGGGGACCAGCAGGCCCTGGGGGAACCCCTGTTTCCCCGAGCACTGTCAGGAGTGACTAGGATTAACTGTCACAAGCTGGCAGAGGGAAGATTTAGGCTAGATATCAGGAGGCGCTACTTCACGGTCAGGGTGGCTAGGATCTGGAACCAACTTCCAAGAGAAGTGGTGCTGGTTCCTACCCTGGGGGTCTTTAAGAGGAGGCTAGGTGTACACCTTGGTGGGGTCATTTGACCCCAGTACTCTTTCCTGCCATGGCAGGGGGTTGGACTTGATGATCTGCTCAGGTCCCTTCCGGCCCTAGAAACTATGAAACTATAAGCTTTCTTTGCTTTTATTTTTGCTGTAATTCCTCTTTTTCCTTCCTTTTCCCTCTGTGGTGTATCTTGAAGTCTTTCTTTCCTTTTCCAGTGTCCCTTTTGCTTAGTCTATTTTTTCTATTTAATTCAATAAATTGTCAGCCTAGGTTTATGTTGCAAGTGTGGAAAATGATGCTCAGTTCTTCAACTCAACAGATTGCTGGAGCAGCTGCAAAGTACTTTGCAATGGTTTATGGCAGTTTTGCAGACCTTCTGATTGTTCCCCTTATGAGGCACAACCCTCCTTAGTGTTCTTGAAGATGAAGTCATTAATGAACTTTTACCAGATTTTAGAGTTTCCAGCACAGCAGCAGCATATTTTGCAACTTCCACAAAGGTGGCAAAGGTGCTTTAACCCTTTGAGACTAGCTTTCAGTAACTTCTAATGCACTGAAGTACAGTTTTTGCATATCTCTAGACAGCAGATTATTTTACATACCATACCCATGCTTTATTTGTTATACAATTAGTCAAACACTTTTATTTTGGCTAAAAATAAAGACAGTTACATCAGTTAAGAAGAAATTGGTGTATTACAGATATGCATATGGAGAAAAACAGCTTATCAGCAGCTTCCTGTAGGCGCAAGATGCATCTATTGTTGTTAAAATTAATTTTCTGCTCAAAATTAGTTTACATTCTTTTCATTAGAGTCTTGTAGTGAGCAACATATAAATTATGGCTGTAGTACTCAACATATATACATTGGCTAAAATATATATATGTTGACCACTACAGCCACAAAAGTATCGATTTGTATATTTATATATGTTTTAAAACATCTGTACATATTTTTCTTCAGTGATAAATATCAACT
The DNA here is from genome assembly GCF_052110815.1 of Crocodylus siamensis. NCBI lineage: Eukaryota > Metazoa > Chordata > Crocodylia > Crocodylidae > Crocodylus > Crocodylus siamensis. The sequence continues at coordinate 93,490,685 of NC_143396.1, read as the reverse complement.
GAAGTAGGTCGGGGGAGGAAAGTCATATTTATCTATTCTGCTATTATAAATAATATGCTCTTTCCAAATAGAAGCATAGGAATAATTAAACTAATTTTCCAAAATTATTCTAGTGTATTCAATTACTGATTTTAATTATTTTTGAGAAATAATTCACAGTGTTAATGAAAGAGACAGAAGTAAGAATCATGGCAGAGTATGGGTTTCATGTTCCTGCATTCCATAAGCCTTATTAGAAAATGTAAATCAAATATTTGATGAATACTAAGAGCCTACTGGGACATCAAAATGAATATTACCATTGTGACTCTGAGAATCAGGTTGAAGTATAACAGAAGTCAGTTAAGGTAAGTGGATTTCAGTGCCAAAGGGAACATTAGCTGTTTTAAAGAGGCCTCTAGAGAATTATCCAGTATTAAGTACAAAAAAATGGTGTTTAAATAACACTCAGGTTGTGACACAAACCAATACAAGATGCCAGAAATTCAGAGTTACATCTGATAAAAACCTCAGCTCCTGGGTTTATAAAAATAAACTAAGTACACCCAAGAGGGGTGCAGATGGCATGTGAATGTTAACTTTAAATTTCTTCTCTTAGTCCCTAATCATAAACCATTAAAAGCAATCCGATCTTTGCCACTCATGTCAATGAGGAAAGCTGAATCCTTGCACTGTTTTATGCTATAATTTATTTAAAGAATTTGTAAATTTAATTTCCCTTAAAAATTAATGAAACCCATTCAATTCATATAGTTAGCCTAGATAACTAAATAGCTTTCAGAAATTATGCATATATTCCTAACAATAATGTAGCATTTACAAGCTATTTCATGTCCTGAAATAGTTTACAAATATTATCCAACTTATTCTTCTAAGCAAACCCCTTCAAGATGGGGAAGCTAGAAAAAAAGGGAGAATTTCTGAAAGCTACACAGAAGAACTATGAGCACAGAGAGAAATACTACTCAGGAAATCTCATTTCAGGTTTTTTTACTCAATCCAGGTTATTTTGCTCAAACAGCACAGTTTCTAATGGAGCTTATAAAAATATCTACATAATTTTTAGGTAAAGACAAAGGGATATGAAAATTACAGGCACCTAGAAGAACTATAATAGTTCTATGTATTTAATTATAATTTAGTAGTAATTGTAAGTAGGGGTGCGCCAGTACAGATTTTGGGGGCCGATACCAATAACCGATATTTAAGGAAGCATTTCAGCTGTTACCTATCTGATATCTGAAACGGTGACCTCCAGGTGGTAAGTGTGTTGTGGTGGAAGCGGGGGACAGATCAATGACCCCCGCAGTGAGGGGGGGGGCAGGGGCATGGGCAGGTGCTGCCTAGGCAGGGAAGGTGCAGGATGGAGCTGTGGCTCACAGTGGGGAGGTGGCTCCTGCTGCCTCTTGCACCCTGGGAGAGTGTGTGGGGGGGGTTGCGTGTGCCCCTAGATCTTTGCTGGGTGGGCTGCAGCCATGCTGTGCTGGGCTCTTCTCAAAGGGGGCTGGGCTCAGAGTGGGCATTGGTGGCACTGGGAGGATGCTGCAGCTACCCAAGTTTCACCTCAGCTCCACTCCACTCCCAGTGCTGCCACTGCCAGTGTAGCCTGATTCCATGTCCCTCCTCCACCCACATGCTGAGAAGAGCCAGGCTGTACCAGGTGGGTGCATGGCAGTGGCACTGGGAGCAGAGCTTTAGCAAAATTTGGGGTGGATGCAGCATCCTCCCAGTGCCACCAGTGCCTGCTCCAAAACATGCTTCTGCCAAGAAGAGCCCTGCACAGCCCACTCCACTCCATGCAGATCCAGGGGCACATGCTCCCCCCTGCCCACCCAGGGTGCAAACAGCAGCAGGAACCCCCGCCATGATGAGCTGTGGCTCTGTCCCATACCTGTCCTGCCCTTCCCAATGGGCAGTGCCTGCCTCTCTGCCTCCTCCCTCACTGTTGGGGGCATTGATTTGCGCCCCCATGCCCCTTCCTGCCCCCCTCAACTTCCACCACACTGAATTTACCAGCTGGAGGCAGCTCTCCATGCTGTCGGCTGTGTTTCTCACTGCCTGAGTGCTGCACTGTGGCTGTGCATAGCACAGGCATTTATCAGCCAAATTATCGGCTCCATCAGGCCAATATCTGATACAGACAGTTTTCTTTATATCGGTACTGATCTAATATCAGACAGATATATTGGTGCACCTCTAATTGTAAGTCTGGGGTGAAAGGACATTACATTAGACTAGATTTAGAACAGGTATCTGGTTTGTAGATGAATGAGGACTATGCTTGCATTTTATAGTTCCAAGATCCTGGAAGATTTTTATTCAAGTATTTTGCCTAAATGCCAA